>NC_090446.1:123977676-124711426 GCF_031143425.1 Pleurodeles waltl
AAGCCATGTAACACCTATTTCCAAAGGGAGAGGGTGTTCCCTCCCCTCTCCCAAAGGAAATCCTTTGTTCTGCCTTCCTGGGCTTGAGCTGTTCAAGCAGAAGGAGAGCAGAAACTGGTCTGAGGGGTGGCAGCAGCTTGAGTTGCCTGGAAAACCCTGGAAGACTGGTAGGAGAAATTCTGGGTGTCCTCTAAGGAGCCCCAAGAGTGCACGGAATCATACTTCCAATACTGGCAACAGTATTGGGGTATAATTCCAACATGTTTGATACCAAACATGACCAGTTTCTGAGTTACCATTATGTAGCTGGAAATAGGTAGTGAGATATGTCCAGTACATGCATAAAATGGCATCCCTACACTCAAGAAGTCCATGAAAATGGCACTGGAGTTTGTGGGTGCACCTCTGCTGGTGTAGGGGTGCCCTCACACACAGGTACGTGCACCCTGCCTTCTAGGCCAGGAGGGCCTGCTATAGGGTGATTTATAGTGACCTGGTGCACTGAACTAAGGTGAAAAAGGGTGCATGCATCCTTTCACGCAGGCTGCAACGGCAGGCCTGCAGAACACTTTGTATGGGCTCCCTATGGGTGGCATTATACATGCTGCAGCCCATGTGGATCCCCTGGTACCTCAATGACCTGGGTACCTATGTACCATATACTAGGGACTTACATGGGGGTACCAGTATGCCAAATCTGGGGTGAAAATGGTACAAGTTACCAAGTTAGACGGGAGAGAGCATAATCACTGGAGTCCTGATTAGCAGGATCCCAGTGAACACAGTTTTATCCTGTGGAAAAAAACCTTCTGCTGACATTTCATAAATCATTTTTGAGAGAAAACTGGTTTCTCGTGATTTTCCCATACTGATTATGGAAGGGTTCCAGAAGCTAAAATGATCTCCTGGTACCCAAGGCATTGGGGTACCAGGGGATCCCCATAGGCTGCAGCATGTATTATGCCTCCCATGAGGAGCCCATACAAAGCAGCCTGCGTGAAAGTGTGCATGCACCCTTTTTCACCTTAGGTCACTGTACCAGGGCACTATAAGTCACCCTATTGCAGGCCTTCCTAGCCTAGAAGGCAGGGTGCTAGTACCGGTGTATGAGGGCACCCTACACTAGCAGAGGTGCCCCCATGATCTCCAGTGCCATTTTCATGGACTTCTTGAGTGCGGGATGCTATTTTACACGTGTTCTGGACATAGGTCACTACCTATGTCCAGCTACATAATGGTAACTCTGAACCTAGCCATGTTTGGTATCTAACATGTCGGAATCATACCCTAATACTGTTGCCAGTATTGGTAGCATGATTCCATGCACTCTGGGGGCTTCTTAGAGGACCCCCAGCATTGGGGTAATTAGCAGTGCATGGCGTTCAAACACACTGACAAACAGGCAAAAAGTGAGGGTAACCATACTAAACAGAGGCTACTTTCATATATATATATATTCACTCAAAAAAACTAATGTTACAGGGATGCTATAGTTAGGCTCATATTTTAAAAGTACCAAATCATAGAAATCCACCTGTTATAGTTATCTCACTTAACTATAACTCGTGCCCCACCCTTGCACAGTTATCCGATCAATAATTTTACTGCCGATGTTACAGTGACATTATCAACGATGGTATCAAAATGTCAGGAGTACTGTAATTGTGGAGTAATTAGCAGTGCATGGCTTTCAATTTTTCACTTCGATTCCATCAAGATGGCGTTCAGATGTACCACACCTTTGGCATAAATTCAAGGTATTAGCACTCTAGTTGCTCATTAATACACTGTAGTAAGGCTGCTGATCACCAGGGAGTTAACTGGGAGTCTGCTGCTGGTGTTGAAAGTGCATGTTTCGGTCTGCATGTCAGAATGTTTTAATGAAATAGAAGAGTAAGATATTTAAGAACTCACTTAAAACGTGCCCTATTTTTACTTTCTACAGCACTAACCATAATTCTATGATAAAACAAACCAATGAACCCCCTCATTTTGTTCTCTCTAAATTAAATGTTTTATGTTTTACCAGTTTGATTCAACCAAGATGGCTTTAGGTGTGCCACACGTTTATCATGAGTAAGACTGTTAGTGCTCTAGTTTTCTTTAGAACACTCTCGGGGGCTGCAGTAGAACACAGGGGAATCAACTGACAAGCTGCTCCTGTTGGAAGTACATGTTTTATTGAGCATGTCAGACTTCATTCTCATATGGCTGACAAAGATAACATGAATGTCCAAAAAATATGCTCTCATTTTAGCTTCTGGAGCCCTTCCAGAACCCGTATGGGAAAATCACTAGAAACCAGTTTTCTCTCAAAAATGATTCGTGAAATCCCAGCAAAATGTTTTTTTCACAGGATAAAGCCACCTTAGAACACACCACATTCCCTACAATTAGTATGGTACCATCAACAAATGATTTATATTTTAACTAAAATCTGTTATAATCCTTTATAAGTTCTCCTTTCTGTGACCATCAAAACCTGCCATTCACTACAATACATTTCAATGGGGTGCCATCATGTATATTAGACCCAAGACGGCTGCCAGCACTGTCTGGTTGAAGTGTTGACAGCCAATCATATCTCACCATGAGACCTGTGCTGAGGCTCCACCCAAATATACAAATTTATTTTTCCTTTTAATACCTCGAAAACAACTGAACAGATTTACACCAAATAACAACTGTCATGTTGTCTGGACCAAAGGCTACCTTTCTGTCAAATTTGGTGTGAATACATCCAGCGGTTCAGGCTATAGTCGTGTCTTAAAATCCCTATGGAAATTGCATGGGGGGAAAAGTGTTTTGAGACTCCCTCCCCCCACTTGACGAGTCATCCCGAAACTTTCAAGACAGCAGCTGAACTGAGTGGCTTACTAATTTTTAACATATGTGAAGATTCATCACACGGCCCCAAAGTTATTGGCAAAACAAAAAACTCTTTTCCAATGGAAACTAAGTCCTAACTATAACCACCTACTGGCGGCCACCAGTAGGATAAATAACCTGCGTGAAGAGATGTTATTCACATTATAGTCTGACTGGTAGGCACATTTCTTTGGGTAGACCGTGAATTTCTAGAGTACACTTTCCTAGTTTACCGTGATTGTGTAAAAACCAGCCAGGAAATAAGATGTCCGGAGTAAGGCTGTGGATTGCTGGTAGGGACAGGCACACAGTCCCTGCACATTGAGGGTGTCACAGGGGCATAGCTAAAACATGTCACTCATGCCTTTATTGTACAGACATATTGGCAAGGAGTGTCAATGTCCTGTTACACCCCCTCTGCCCAGAAGTGTGTGCCACACTTTATCCATGTTTCTAGATCAGTGGTTCCCAACGTATGGACTTCTATGGATCCTCCACTATATCATTACTGGAACCCTCACTGAATAATTATTGGAATCCGGGGACCCCCCCCCCCCCACAGAGTCCTTACTGAAAGCTGGGGACATAACCTGTTAATATTATTTAGGTTTCTAAGCAGCCGCAGACTCCCTGAGGAGGCTTCACGGACCCCCAGGGGTCCCCGGACCACAGGTTGGGAACCACTGTTCTAGATCATCACACTTACAGTCAGTGTGCCCAGAGTTTCTCATGCCTTTTTCCGAAGCGCACTGTCCATGTGTGCCATGCGTTTCAGTCAGCAGCAAGAAATCTGTAGATTAGGAGCGAGAAAGACAGATATAGACATAAATAGTGCCAACCTTTTATTTCTAATGAGTATTAGAGTCCAGGGACATACTCCTATCCAACCCTCCTTCAGCCACCCATGTTTCCTAAACCCATTATTTAGTTTTAGCACCCAACTGTACTGTTCGGGTAGCCCCTTCCCAGAGTCCTTCCCCCTTAGCCCCATGCTTTCATCCTCTAAATATTGTGGACCATATTGAATTTCACTCCCTCTCTCTGTATCCCACTCATTCAACCTAAAGGGGCAGATAGTACTTGAATAACAACTGCTCTCTCCCCAGGCCTCCCTTCATTCACATGTGCAGAGACGGTGCTCAATACTTCTCTGCTGGTATCTTAATGTCTTGTAATCTCTAAAATATCCTCCTTCACAAAGTCTCACTATCCACCATGTACCTTCTGTAGTCTCCACCTTCATGGGTATTACAAGTCCTGGGGTCTTCTCCTGGTGTCTCATTCTATTTGTGGTTGTACAAGTTGTAATATCTGGGATTTTCTACTCTACATGTCTGCTCTATAACCTCTAGTTTCCTCCCAGGGTTTCATGGTACTCCTGTTGATAATCCCTGGAGTCTTCCTTGCATAATGTCTCACCATCACTGTGTACAACCTGGAGTCTTCTCTCCCAGAGTGTTCACGAGTATAATCCGGGTTGTATCCCCCTCTCTGAGTTACATTCTACCAGATTGTGTATGTTCGGCCACAGCGAAGACTGGGGCCCAACCATTGTGGTTGAAGTAGTTTGCAAGTCGCGTCCTGGGGTCTGACCTGGTATTGCTTTGGGAATTGGGACAAGTACACCCTTTTCATCACATTAGACTCAAGGTTGCATAGGCAAACAGTCATGGGGGAGAAGAGCTCACAACTCAACAAACAACCAAAAGACCAAAAAACAGAATAACTATGCCCAAACCAGTGTTCATCTTTTATGAAAAAAGAAAATGCTTTATCCCAGCAGTGCTTATTACTACACAATATCATGGGTACACCTTACAGGACTGTACTAAGATACATTGTTACGGAAAGGTGCTACTCTCCCTTTCTTTCCTGTAATTGTTCTCCCTCTCCCTGTGGTCGAGAACCCTCCGTTACCATCCCCTAAGAGTGCAGGCAAGGATTAGCTCCGGGTGCAGATGTCTCAAAAACATTTCACTGGTTCAAAGAAAAACTCAGTTCTGTTTCTATTATTCATTTGTCAAATAATCTCAAGCGGAGGAGAGGCTTGCTCCCCCCAATGAGATTACGACCTGCGGTTTACAGTCTTGGCGGTAGTCTGAACTGCGCGGCTAAATCAGGTTGCGCACCCGCCCTCATGCTTTGACTCTACTTTCAAACAAGAGCCATAACTTCGCCCAGGACAAAATTCAGGGGGTCAGTCTTGAGGTGGCAGTTTGTGCAGCAGCACCAGCTTCAGGAGTGCCGCCCGCTTAGTCAGTTACAGTCTGGCGCATGGCCGTGGCATGCGACCTCCTGCCATAGCTCCTCACGGTGGTGACTGTGGCAGTTACATCCTCAGGTCCATTAATGATTTTATACACCGGCAAGGACTCTGCTTTCTTTTCCTTGTCGGCAGGGGCAGTACCTCCACCAGTCTCTGGAGCCTCTGGTAGACTGCTGGGCTGAATAGTCAGACATGCTCTGGTACAGTCGTGGCACATCTCACTCCTGAACTACGCAGAGAAACCAGGGGACCACTTTCAAAACACAGGTCACTCCGGGATTAACTTTTTCTGGGGATCCTCATACCAGGAACATGCTGGGCTTCTACTCCTGTATTTTCTCTTGCAAGGCTATGCGCACACCTTCCTCTTTCAGCAAACAGGCAGGGCTTCTAGGCAGACTCTACGCTTCTACAGCAGAAAGTGTTGACTTCAAGTCATATCCCCCTCAATTCACTGAGTGTAGTCATTCGGCAGATACCAACACTGGTTGCACGACAACTGAGTAAAATGCAGAGAACTCCCTTCCTTGGTCATAAAGTACTTGGCACCAGGAAAAAAGAGGGATTTTTGGACCTCACTTTCCAGACTAGGGATGTAGACCCCGCACTCTGGCTTCAGAAACAATGTGGTTTAGTTCTCCAAATGTCTTTTTCAGTCTGCACTCCAGACACTTTTGTGCAAAGTGATGTCTCTCATAACAAGTAGCACCCTAAACAATGGTCACAATGAAGTGCAAGTTCTCTGCACCTGGCTATCATTAACCTTCCTCACAGTAAACAGGGAGAGACAGAAGGCCAAGCCTTGTCTAGGTACTAATTCACTTTGAGCAACATAAACTGTTGTCCCATCTTCAGTCCACCAAGCAGCAATGCTCAGGAAAAACTATCAGCACTCCTTTGCTAACCAGGCCCTCACACAATTTCTAAAGGTAGTCCTGTCTCCATCCACCTGAATGCAGACACTACACATCCACTGTCTAGGGACACTATCCTCACACTTGAACTTGTGCCGTGCTAAACCAGGGGCAGCAAAAATGGGCAGGCCCAGTACTCAGACTGAAACACACAGTATTACTACCACACATGCTATGCATTTATTGTATATGCACACTTACTTGACAGGTAATTTTAGCACACGGTTCTATGCATTAGGTAGCAGCAGCACTTTACAAGGAGATGTGATGCACCCATGGATATGGATAGTAGTCCACTGTATATTATGAGGGCACGCATGGTGTCTCCTTCCAGGTCACGGAACCAGTCATGATCCAAAAAAATAAGATCTGAGAACTTTATATTGTTGGCACGTGACTTCAGATTCCCATACTGTCTGCCCATGTGGCCAGAGCATGTAAGACTGTCTATGTGACAAAGCTCCCCATACTTTCTGATGAAAAACCCAAGCTCCTCACTGTGTGTCCTCTGTGCCAAAAGCCACCCACTAATAATGTGTCCTGAGTTACTCATACTTTCTGAACAGCTCTCCCAAGTTCCACATGCTATCCACACCCAGGCCCAGAGCTCTTGACGCTGTTGGTACATTTGCTTATGTCTCTGTACACCAGGGGTCTCCCACTCTTGTTGTGCTAAGAGCTACTTAGATTCCATGAAAATCATCCTGAGCTATTAACAGCAATAACATTATGACAACCATCTGGGTTGTCACTAAAGTGTTCGTATCTCATGTGGGTGGTCCTTAAAGCGCCAATGATCAAATTCATTATGATCTCAGTACTATTTTCACTGATCCAAAGTAGCTCACATTATAGAAAAGGATTAAGACTCCTGGTCTAGCTCTAATAATGTTAGCTCTTATCACCAAATCTGACTTTTTGATACTGTGCCATATCAGACATATTTCACCAAGCCACATTATCTTGGCATTCTCATACCTCAAACATCATTTGCATCACTAGCAGGAGTAGGTGTCTAGCCTCTTTTGTAAAAACTCTCAAATGCTGATTAAATAAGGTAGTGTACAGAAAATGTAATCTAATGCTGTTAGACACTACCTCAAAAAAAAATATATATATATATGGAAAATGTCACTTACCCAGTGTACATCTGTTCGTGGCATGAGACGCTGCAGATTCACATGCTGTGCATATCCCGCCATCTAGTGTTGGGCTCGGAGTGTTACAAGTTGTTTTTCTTTGAAGAAGTCTTTTCGAGTCGCGAGATCGAAGGACTCCTCCCATTTCATCTCCATTGTGCATGGGCGTCGACTCCATCTTAGATTGTTTTCCCCGCAGAGGGTGAGGTAGGAGTTGTGTATATAGTAATAGTGCCCATGCAATGGAGTAAGTATGAATGTACATAATGTTATTAAAAGTGTTGTATTTACAAATGTACAAGATTATTGTTATCAACTTATAACGGCTACAGGCTCCCGGGGAGGTGGGAGGGCGCAGGGGAATCTGCAGCGTCTCATGCCACAAACAGATGTACACTGGGTAATGACATTTTCCGTTCGACGGCATGTGTAGCTGCAGATACACATGCTGTGCATAGACTAGTAAGCAGTTATCTCCCCAAAAGCGGTGGTTTAGCCTGTAGGAGTTGAAGTTGTTTGAAATAATGTTCGTAATACTGCTTGTCCTACTATGGCTTGTTGTGTTGTTAACACATCCACGCAGTAATGTTTAGTGAATGTATGAGGCGTAGACCATGTGGCTGCCTTACAGATTTCTGTCATTGGTATATTTCCCAGAAAGGCCATGGTGGCACCTTTCTTCCTAGTGGAGTGTGTCTTTGGTGTAATAGGCAGTTCTCTCTTTGCTTTAATATAACAGGTTTGAATACATTTAACTATCCATCTGGCAATGCCTTGTTTGGATATTGGATTCCCTGCATTAAGTTTTTGGAAAGCTACAAACAATTGTTTTGTTTTGCGAATTTGTTTGGTTCAATCAATGTAATACATTAATGCTCTTTTTATGTCTAATGTATGTAATGCTCTTTCAGCTACAGAGTCTGGTTGTGGAAAGAACACTGGGAGTTCCACTGTTTGATTTAAGTGGAACGGTGATTTAACTTTAGGGAAAAATTTGGGATTTGTGCGTAGAACCACTTTATGTTTGTGTATTTGTATAAAGGGTTCCTGTATGGTAAAGGCTTATATTTCACTTACTCTTCTGAGAGATGTGATAGCTATTAGGAAGGCTACTTTCCAGGTTAAGTATTGAATCTCACAAGAGTGCATGGGTTCAAATGGTGGACCCATGAGTCGTGCTAATACAATATTGAGGTTCCACGAAGGAACTGGTGGTGTTCTTGGTGGAATTATCCTTTTTAGACCCTCCATAAATGCTTTTATGACTGGTATTCTAAATAGTGAAGTTGAATGTGTAATTTGCAGATAGGCAGAAATTGCTGTGAGATGTATTTTAATGGATGAAAAAGCTAACTTAGACTTTTGTAGGTGTAGTAAGTAGCTTACAATGTTTTTCGTGGACGCGTGTAATGGTTGAATTTGATTATTATGACAGTAATAAACAAATTGCTTCCATTTATTTGCATAACAATGTCTTGTAGTAGGTTTTCTAGCCTGTTTGATGACCTCCAT
The DNA here is from genome assembly GCF_031143425.1 of Pleurodeles waltl. Classification (NCBI taxonomy): domain Eukaryota; kingdom Metazoa; phylum Chordata; class Amphibia; order Caudata; family Salamandridae; genus Pleurodeles; species Pleurodeles waltl. Next base: position 123,986,376 of record NC_090446.1, read on the forward strand.
ACATTCTTGTGTAAGGTCTAGATGTCCGAATTCTAAGACTTCAGGAGCCAGATTGCTAGATTGAGCGATGCTGGATTCGGGTGTCTGATCTATTGTTTGTGTGGAGTTAACAGATCTGGTCTGTTTGGTAGTTTGATATGAGGCACTACTGACAGGTCTAGTAGAGTTGTGTACCAAGGTTGTCGTGCCCAAGTTGGTGCTATTAGTATTAGTTTGAGTTTGTTTTGACTCAATTTGTTTACGAGATACGGAAGGAGTGGGAGAGGGGGAAAAGCGTAAGCAAATATCCCTGACCAACTCATCCATAACGCATGGCCCTTGGAGTGAGGCTGTGGGTACCTGGATGCGAAGTTGTGGCATTTTGCGTTTTCTTTTGTTGCGAATAGGTCTATATGCGGTGTTCCCCAGGTTTAGAAGTAGGTTTGTAGTATCTGGGGATGAATGTCCCATTCGTGGATCTGTTGGTGATCCCGACTGAGATTGTCGGCTAACTGGTTTTGAATTCCTGGTATGTATTGCGCTATTAGGCGGATGTGATTGTGAATCGCCCAATGCCAAATCTTTTGTGCTAAGAGGCACAACTGTGTCGAGTGTGTCCCTCCCTGCTTGTTTAGGTAATACATTGTTGTCATGTTGTCTGTTTTGACAATGTGTTTGTGGGCTATTAGTGGTTGAAATGCTTTCAATGCTAGAAACACTGCTAGTAGTTCTAACTGATTTATATGAAGTTGTTTCTGTTGAGTGTCCCATTGTCCCTGGATGCTGGGCTGGTTGAGGTGTGCTCCCCACCCTACCATGGAAGCATCTGTTGTGATCACGTATTGAGGCACTGGGTCTTGGAAAGGCCGCCCTTGGTTTAAATTTATAGGATTCCACCATTGTAGCGAGGTGTGTGTTTGGCGGTCTATTAACACTAGATCCTGAAGTTGACCCTGTGCTTGGGTCCATTGTGTTGCTAGGCACTGTTGCAGTGGCCGCATGTGTAATCTTGCGTTTGGGACAATGGCTATGCATGAAGGCATCATGCCTAGAAGTTTCATCACTAATTTTACTTGATACTGTTGGTTTGGGTGCATGCCTTGTATTACGTTTTGGAATGCTTGTACCCTTTGTGAACTTGGAGTGGCAATCCCTTTTTTTGTGTTGATTGTTGCTCCTAAGTATTGTTGTATTTGGCACGGTTGTAAGTGTGATTTCAGGTAGTTGATTGAGAACCCTAGTTTGTGAAGGGTTTCTATGACGTATTTTGTGTGTTGAAGACACTGTTTTTGAGTGTTCGCTTTTATTAACCAATCGTCTAGGTATGGGAATACGTGTATGTGCTGTCTTCTGAAATGTGCTGCTACTCCTGCAAGGCATTTTGTAAATACCCTTGGTGCTGTTGTTATCCCGAATGGTAACACTTTGAATTGGTAATGTACACCTTGGATTACAAACCTTAAGTATTTCCTGTGTGAAGGATGTATGGGTATATGGAAGTACGCATCCTTGAGATCTAATGTTGACATGTAGTCTTGTTGTTTGAGCAAGGGGATTACTTCTTGAAGTGTCACCATGTGAAAGTTATCTGATTTGATGTAAAGATTTAGGGGGTTATTACAACTTTGGAGGAGGTGTTAATCCGTCCCAAAAGTGACGGTAAAGTGACGGATATACCACCAGCCGTATTACGAGTCCATTATATCCTATGGAACTCGTAATACGGCTGGTGGTATATCCGTCACTTTACCGTCACTTTTGGGACGGATTAACACCTCCTCCAAAGTTGTAATAACCCCTTAGTGTTCTGAGATCTAAGATGGGTCTCAGAGTTTTGCCCTTTTTGGGTATTAGAAAATACAGGGAATAAACACCTGTTCTTTTCTGATGGTTGGGTACCAGTTCTATTGCGTCTTTTTGTAACAACGCTTGGACTTCTAGTTGTAATAGATCCAAGTGCTGTTTGGACATGTTGTGTGTTCTTGGAGGCACATTTGGTGGTAATTGTAGGAATTCTATGCAATAACCATGTTGGACAATGGCTAGGACCCACAAGTCTGTTGTTATTTCCTCCCAATGTTGGTAATCATCTGTGAGTCTCCCCCCCACTGGTGTTATGTGTTGGGGATTTGTGACACTGAAGTCACTGTTTAGTTTGAGGTGTTTTTGGGCTTTGGAACTTTCCTCTAGTTTTAGGGAACTGTCCACCTATGTATTGTCCTCGAAAGCTTCCTCTTTGATACTGACCCTGGTATGTGGGTCTGGTTTGTGAGGTCGAGGGTTCTGTGCTTTGGGCCCGAAACCCCCCTCTAAATTGTGACTTCCTAAATGTGCCTCTGCTCTGTGGGGAGTAGAGCGCGCCCCTGGCCTTGGCCGTATCAGTGTCCTTCATCTTCTCTATAGCTGTGTCCACCTCCGGCCCAAACAACTGCTGTCCATTAAAAGGCATATTAAGCACAGCCTGTTGGATCTCTGGCTTAAACCCGGAGGTGCGTAGCCATGCGTGTCTCCGAATAGTGACCGCTGTATTCACAGTTCTTGCGGCTGTGTCCGCTGCGTCCATTGCCGATCGTATCTGATTGTTAGAGATACTTTGGCCCTCTTCCACCACTTGCTGTGCACGCTTTTGGAACTCTTTGGGCAGATGTTCTATAAAGTGCTGCATTTCATCCCAATGAGCTCTGTCATATCTTAATAATAAAGTTTGGGAATTGGCAATGCGCCATTGATTGGCCGCTTGTGCTGCAACTCTTTTCCCCGCTGCATCAAACTTTCGACTTTCTTTGTCGGGTGGTGGTGCATCTCCAGAGGTGTGTGAATTAGCCCTTTTACGTGCTGCGTCTACTATTACTGAGTCAGGTGTCAGTTGTTGCGTGATGTACACAGGGTCTTTAGAGGGAGGCTTGTACTTTTTCTCCACCCTAGGTGTGATGGCTCTGCCTTTGACGGGCTCTTGAAATACTTGTTTCACGTGTTTCAACATCCCTGGTAACATTGGAAGACTTTGATACTGACTGTGTGTTGACGACAAAGTGTTAAATAAAAAGTCATCCTCAATGGGTTCAGCGTGCAGTGTCACATTGTGAAAAGCCGCTGCTCTGGACACCACTTGCGTGTAGGCAGTACTGTCCTCAGGTGGTGATGGTCTTGCTGGGTAGCAGTCTGGACTATTGTCTGATACTGGCGCATCATATAGATCCCACGCCTCTGGGTCATTCTGGCTCATCCCTGTGTGCGTTGGAGATTGCATCATAGGGAGGGTTGCAATTGGTGTCAGTTGCGGTGAGTGGTGTGGTGATGGTTGTGGCGAAAAGCGTGGTGGAGTTACTGCTTTTGCCTCTTTTGCTTGTGGCTGTTTTTCTTTGTCTTGGAAAGCAAGTTTCCTTTTCATCCTTATAGGAGGGAGAGTTCTTATTTTCCCTGTTTTCTTTTGAATATGGAGCCTTATTTGCGTATAATCTGGCTCCCCTGCTTCTAGCTCTTGTCCAAATGTATGGCCTTGTAGTTGTGCTGAAAGGCCTTGTTCTTCGGAGTAGGAGCTTGTTTTCGGCTCCGAAGCTGGATGTTTCGGTACCGAAACTTTTTCTCCAGTTTTTTTCGGCTCCGAAGCCACTTTTTTCGGTTTCAGTGTGCCGATCTCTCGGTGCCGACTTAGCTCGGAGCCGGTATCTCGGTGTCGAGTCTGGTCGGAGCCAGGTTCTCGGTGTCGAGTATACTCTATGCCGGGATCTCGACCGGAGTCGGATGACTTCGACACGTGTGTGCCCTTTTTCGGTGCCAATGTATGGTCACTGATTTTACGGGTTAAGCCATGGCCTGCAGGCGGTGGCGTCCCCTGGGTCTTCATAATTTTGGCGTGAGTTTTGGCCGGGGCTGGTTTACTCACGGTTTTCAGCGTCCGCTCCGTTTCGGGCTCGTCTGAGTCCGAATCAGCAATGGAGAAAGTCTCCTCTTCTTCGACGTCGTGGTGTCCTGACGGCGCCGATGCCATTTGAAGCCTCCTTGCTCTCCGGTCCCGTAGTGTTTTCTTCGACCGAAATGCCCGACAGGCCTCGCAGGTATCCTCTTTGTGTGCGGGGGACAAACACAAATTACAGACCAGATGTTGATCTGTGTAAGGATACTTGTTGTGGCATTCGGGGCAGAAGCGGAATGGGGTCCGTTCCATTATCCTTGAAGACGCACGCAGTCGGGCCGACCAGGCCCCGCCGGGGGATAAAAGCCCCGAAGGGCTACCGGAGCTCTTCTTTTCTTCTGTGTCGATTCTGCGTTAACTAACCCGATACCGAACGCAAACAATACCGTCGAATTTTCCGAGATTTAACTAACTTTCCGAACCGAAACACGGAGCGAAGAGGAACACATCCTAACCAGATGGCGGAAAGAAAACAATCTAAGATGGAGTCGATGCCCATGCGCAATGGAGCCGAAATGGGAGGAGTCCCTCGATCTTGTGACTCGAAAAGACTTCTTCGAAGAAAAACAACTTGTAACACTCCGAGCCCAACACTAGATGGCAGGATATGCACAGCATGTGTATCTGCAGCTACACATGCCAGCGAACATATATATTTATATATATAAAATATAATGATGGAGAATCTGATGTAAGGATCTCATTCTTGATTAACTGGAATAACCTTCGGCATGCCCAAAATGCATCAATGGCTGCTGTCTCAAAGTCAAGAGTCAGTATAGATTAAGTTCATGTTAAACTGCCCAACTATGGCCACTTCAAATGCAGTGTTGACCATGACTGCTTCTCTAAGATCTAATAAAAAATAAGTATCTCCCTTTTTTAAAACTCCATGAGTACCAAAGCATGCATTAATCAACAAGATCCATATTGCATGCTAAAAAAAAAAAAAAAAAAAAAAAATCAGAGTTTGGTTATAAACTCACACCCCCGGCTTTTAGTATAACCAAAAGTTACAGGAACGTTAGATTCAGGTTCAGATTTTACACATGCAAAACCATAGAAATTCAGCAGCAAGAGTTATCTCAATTAACTATCGACTCGCACCACCGCCAATGTTCCAGTCATTATATCAATGATGTCATCAAAGACGTTATTAGTGGTGTAATATGTGGGGTAATTCGCACTGCAAGGCTAGGGTGCGAGTTATAGTTACCTGAGGGCACGTTATAGTTACTTGAGATCTATATAACTGATGAATATTTATGGTTTTGAGTGTGTAAAATCTGAACCTAACTAACCTCCCTGTAACCTTTCTTTTTTTAGTGAATTTGTAAGGTTTTTATTTTTACATTTTATTTCCTACTAAATTTCTAACCATTCTCATTATGGAAAAAGATTACACAAGAACTGGTGAAATTCCTTGAAACATGCAAGTTAGTAGGTTTGCAGACTCAAAGGCATTCCAGCCCTGGAACTACTGCTTACTGCTTCCTCCAGCACCAGTATGTAGATCTGCGGAATGGTGGCAAAATAAGGAAATTGCTATAGTAGGGATCGAAATTGCAAGTATTCTAGCCCTATTATAGTAGTAGCCCTGGCATAATCACAGGCTATTATCAGAGATCTTACATAATGATATTGCTGCCCTAATTTGCCGCACTACCATGGCACCAAAGGGACAAGTAGATTTTTTTTACGTGACAAGTAGATTTAAGAAGCAACCTGTCCCATGTACAAGTAGATATTTAAATTCCACACAGCTGATATATATATATATATTTCTCAATTTAAATATTGAAAATAAGAAATATTATGGTGCTGTCATAGGAGTGACCAACACTTGCTTTAGTATCAATTCTGAGGCCTACTGTTGTCAGTTCCTCCTCTTCTATTTGGGAGGGGAGAATCATCTATTCAATAAGGCCCCTTTTATATAACATCTGTGTCACTTCACCTGTACTTTCAGGGGATTTTGTCTTCTCCAAATAAGGTCTGCATTTTCGTGCTCGCCGTGCCTAATTTTTCAAACATCAGTTAAAGCACAGTAGTAGTCATGGCTTTAATATTCTCAGGGAAAGTAGAAACATTAGAAACATTGTTTTTATTTTAAGTAACTTACCTCAGCATTTTTCTCTAGCTAGAGGGACTAGAATAAAATGATCAACCACATCTTTGGCCTAAGAAAGGCCGTCCATTTATCCCCCTTTGTTGACTTGCCTGATTTAGTTAAGCAAGAGAGTAGGTTCTCATTCTCGCCATATCTTTATTATGGGGAGTGCTGGCTCTCTAAAGGGAAGTCACATACTTTCAGCATGTCATCTGTATACTGGTAGGTGGCGCTGTGCAGCTCTGCATTGATGCCATCCAACTTGGCTTGTGGAGTCTATATAGATGTCACCCCAGCACACTGACGCGAGTGCCTTTATTTCTGTGCCACGAACTACAGATTTGGATCTGCCCCTCGCCTCAGGCATTTACCTCATAATTTCTCGTAAGAAAATTCAGTGTGCAAGGAAATGTCACCTAAAAAAAAAAAAAAAAAGGTTTTAAGCCCAGCATGAATAGTCACAAACAAATGTCTGACAGATCCCTATCATGTGTGCTTGTGGTCAAGTCATGACTCGAAGAGCTGCAGCAACTCCACTTCAATAAATCCAAAGGCCATCCAAGACAGTGAGGCAAAACTCTACATTGCCCAGCATAAGAAGACCCTGTGATGAGACTGGTCCAAGTCACGCTCCAGTACGAAGGTTTAGAACCGGTCTCACTCCTAGAGATGACACGGGGAGCCGTTGCAAAGGTCGCTCTTTGTCAAGATCCAAATCGTACTGTAAGTTTAAAAAGAAACATAAGAAATTGAAGAGGAACTTGGCCCCCTCTCACTACTCGCACTCACTTCAGAAGGCCTGGGGTGGGCCACAATGGCTGTCAATCTCGTTTCCGGAGTCCATCAACATTTGAGTCGTTCCCGCAGTTGGTTCTGGCACAACCGACATTTCCAAAAACCCTTCAATGAGTCATCAAAATCAACTTCTCTTTGGAGGAGTGACACTATTTCAGCTTGAGTTGCAGCTTCTTATGCTCAACTTCGAGCACTTGTTACTCATTTTGGGGTGTTGGTGGGGGCTGTCTTTTTCAGAGTTGGCATTTACTTGGACTTCGGCTCCTACACCCTTTCTCAACTGCTGCCAGACATTTTATCCAGCATTTGAGTCTGAACCTTTTGCTGTGCATTTACTTTCTGATGCTTCCTTTGATGACTACTTCATAGCTTAGAGTCTCTGGATATCGATCAACCCTTCTTCGGCAACCGACTCTCCTCCTTGAGCACGCTCAGCATCTCTGGCTTGTCCAGCTATAATGACCAAAACATCAAAGTCCTTGAGGAAGGGCTGCTACTTCTGGGCATTGACTATGGTGTAGCACTGCAAACGTTGTTTCCTGCTCACTTGCGGCATTTCAGGTTAAAACACTGTTGCATGCCTCGCAACCCCTTGGTGTTGTGTTCAGTTGGAAGGCAGAGTTAACTGATTTCGTGCAGATCCTTTGGTGCAACTTTGAAGTGGCACTTTTGACAACACTTAAAATGGGGTATTCTTAATTTCCCCACGTGGCCTTACTGCTTTGCATTCTTGACCACAATCTACCACTCTGACAAGTCTTCCCTTGGTGTGAACCAGAGATGTCCACAGTAATCTTGCAGTGTTTTGAGCTCTCTGGTGTTATTCTATTAATTGATTTTGTCTTTAATCAATGTTTTCATTGCTGATCCATCGAGGTTTTGTGGACTCTTTAAGAGCTCCTCCAACCTACATCCAGACCCAACAGTGGAGAAAATAATCTGAAGATGGCAACTACACACACAGCTTCCAGGGCACATGTCTGGTGTTACTGGGGGATGGACATACCCCCAAATGGTGGTTGACAGTGAAACAAAAATAGAGACAACTCTGCACACAACCACAAGATGGCAGAATAATGCAAACCACGCAAATCTGTAAAAGATTCAGGCTGCACAACCCTTTTTGTTTCAGTTGTGGTTATTACTTCCTACTTATATTTGGATAGTACATATTCATGAGGCCGCTAGTTCTACGTCTGTCTTTATCAATATTGGCCTGTGACAGTAATCAAGTATTCCAATCCTTAAATAGCAGCTCGTAGCCTATTGGTACGGTGTGTGGGAACATGGTGGTTAACTATGAGTGGTACCTCATGATTAAAGCATCTGCCTTAATGTTTGTGGATTGGTGTTAATGGGGACACCACCACACATGAACAATGGACAGTCATTGGGTTGTCCTCACCTGGGCATCCACAGCATAGTGTGGATCAAGTCAGGGTCCTTTCCAGACATTTTTTTTTTTTTTAGGCTGCAAAATGGCCAGGGCAAGGGATCTTGCTTTTGAATCAGACTGTAGTCGGTCAACCACTTGGACCAAGGATTTCAAGATGGCCACCGTCCTGGACCAGGAAGGAGAAAATTGCAGCACTCCAGTGACTCAGGTGAGCATCACAAGACTGTTGGGTCAGGTAGACACCATAAAACATGGTGTCACAGGTTTCGGATAAGTGCACATACGTTGGCTTGGAGGGGGACAGATCCTGGGATGGACGGAGGAAGAGCGGGGGACCAGGGAGCAAGACCAGTGGAAGGGAGGCATGGAAAGAGTGGTCACGGAGAGGCACTGAGAGGACGGTGAAGAAGACACCACAGATGGGCGTGAATACAGCAGAGCGAGAAGAGCAGCAGGACGAGACGAGGACGGGAGCCAGGAAGAGCACTGTACCAGCACCGTGCCAAATCCAATGGTTCCATAGAGTGGGTGAACGCTGTGGCTCCAGTCGCCACGGCCCAGTTATTATTGTGTTCTCAGTTGTTAGTGTGTTCTCTGTAAGGAGGTGGTGTGCTGGTATGCTGTCACCACAACAGGGTCACCTTGGAAGGGAAGAGCACCTGTAAGAAAGCACGCACCACTATTTTCACGGGCACAGTTACGGCACATTAGCTAAGATACCTGAAAGGCCATTAGCTTTTGTTATTTACTTTTTCCCCCTTATTTGATTTGCTTTGAGGGCCACATTACATACACCTCATCTCTGGAGAAGGAGAGAACCAGAAGACTCAGGGAAACTGGAAGGGACGATAGGACTTGCCCAGGAGATCAATATTTACAAAAGGAAAAGCAAAGTGTGGAGAGGAGAGCAATACCCCTTGTAGGAAGCATCAACTGAGCCTGGGATAACTGCTCTGAACATCAACAAATAAGGTAAGACTTACCTACAACACCCTACACAGATGTTCAAAGGAGCCCCTGTGCTGGGTTTGGACATGGTTCCAGTAGGACATCGGTAAGGGCTTCATTGAAGGGGAGCAGGGGTTCCGAAGATGAAGCACCTCTGTCAGGAGGCTAGTTCTGACTGCCACCAAAGGCAAATTAAGGTCCAGGATCTCGTCCACTCTTCTCACCACCACGGAGTATAATGCTCCCTCCTCTGTAGCAATGGTAAGGGGAGAAAGTATGCCAGTATCTGGGGAGGTAGCCAGGCCACTGGCTTCACCCAAGTCAGACTGCCAGCCCATAGATACTTGAAGCTGGTATTCCAAAGGGTTCAGTGACCCCTCCCATTCCTTGCCATAACCTAGCCCATGAGAATAAGGATCAGGATCTGTCATAGGGCCAAGGCCCCTGTCGACGTCTACGTTGCACCGTGCCTATCCGGCAGTATGCAATGAGGATGTGGACGGCCCCGCCCAGGGGTGTGGGCGGCACCAGAAGCATCAGTGTCAGGACTGGCATTGGGAAAGGTTGAAATGGTACGACTGATGCCATTCTGGATCCAAGCATGGATCCCTGAGGCCGAAACTACTGACGCGGAAGCCAAAGGAGTCCAGTCCCTTCCGACTCTGCGAGGCCCGAGGGCTCACCAGCATTGTCAGACTGCGCAAAAATGAGGCGCATAGCCTCATAAAATCCTTTAAGTTGGGTAGGGGTCGCTTTGGCTCCCAGACACTGGGGAGGTGCGGAGTAGATCCAGATGCTGACTCTGCAGATGGAGGCCAGAGTGACTATGTTCCCCTTGTCTCGATGGCCCACAGACGACTTGAAGAATATTTGGTCATCTTCGACTTCTTCTTATGCCTCGATTTAACCGATTGCCTTGAGGACTTGGAGTGGGATGACAATGATAGAGGATTCACGACTACTCCCAGGACCTTCTTCTCGACCGGGATCTCGACTTGTGCGGTCACGCATCAGGCTGCCATCAGCGTCCGGAGCCGCTCCCTAAAAGCCTTCAGATGTAAGGCCTGACACTCGGAGCACAACTTTTAGTCTTCGTAGTGCTCCAGGCACCAAAGGCAGGCATGGTGAGGATCCATCATGGATATTGCTCGATGACAGGAACTGTAGGGCTTGGAACCGGTCTTCCTTAAAAACATCCCTCGATGCACCAGGAGTTAAACTGAAATAATTCAGCAAAAAGTGGAAAAAGACCAGTCAAAAAACTGACTGATGGATAGCTCTTTCTACAGATCAGTGCTGGCTAGAGCAGAAAATAAAAAACTGACAGCACGCTGGGGTGGCCCCTATATAGGATCCGCAAAGTCATATTCTGCATGGCTGACGGATGCAGGGCTGATCGATGCCACCTTAAGGCGCACGTAGGGGTACTGCTCGAGAAAAATCTCAAGGTTTTTTTGTGTTTTTAAATATAGATTTTGCATATATGTGTTTCACAGCCCTGATAAACTCCTTGTTGAACGGCAAAGCATTGGCTGGGCTGGGCGTATCTATTTTGTGAAGCATAAACTCTTTTGAAGACTACGTCTTTTCGTGTGTGTAAGGATTAATGGAGGAATTTCTTGACCCATCTGGATGGACTTTGTTACAACTGAACGGTCTTTCTGTTCTTAACATAGATATTATCACAGTTCCTCAGTGATTATTTTGGTAGCGCTCCCCATTTTAATTTTTTCTTGTACAGTACTGTAGCGTAGACATTTTTAATATAGCTTCATGCACGTTAGGTTAACATATTAGGCCTCTGTGCACTTTGCCCTAGATACATTTTATTCAGCCTCGCACTGTTATTTTACAATAACCAGTTTTACGGTCTTGTTTTATTTCTTTCTATCACACTTTTTAGCTTAGGTCAGCAATGTGTTCTCAAACACTGCATTCTTGCTCACCCTGTGCTTCAGTCAAGGCTACAGTCTGGTACATTGCCAGTAAACGTGGTAGAAGTTTAGTCTCTAGTGTTCGTAGAAAATACGCATCCTTACGTAGGGACATTTTCTTAGAACATCTGCTTGTTAGTTATAAAACCACTTTCTAGTCCTAGTCAGGTCAGAGGGAGATTCTGACCAGGAACCTACAACTAGATGCTGACTGCCCGTTGCAGATGCTGATGCAGGTTACAGGCCTTTGCTCAGGTATGAGGGTTGATGTCCTCCCGGGGGAACCTGAAAGGCAGGCTTAGAGCTTTATATGTTGTGCTCAGAATATAACTTAGAGAGAGTCTAATCTAGTGGCACTATGATCGCCTTATTCTTGTGCTTCACTCTCATCGTTACTATTTTAATCCTACTGTGTTGTGTAGTTCTGGTTATTGCAGCTCATGCTTTGCTATCTAAAATGCAGTTGTTTTACTAAACCAATCTTTAAAACTCAAACTGCCTTTGTCATTTATATATGAGACCGCACTGTGTATGAGAGAACCGGTTGTGACCTGAGTGACAACGACTTCCCTGGGAAGTACTAAGATGTCATGCGCTGGGCTGCCAAATTGTCTCTTCCCTTTGGGAGAGATGAGGCACTGCTAGTTAGCCAGAGCAAAACCCGGATTTAGAGTGCCAATGGTCCTTCACCGTGAGTCAGACTTAGTCCCCCGCACTGTGAACGATCCTGCCGCTCAAAATCCAGTAGTCTCATTAGGATAATGAGAGCCTACGCGACATGGCGCCGCCAACGTTTTGTCAGGCTCTAATTTTCGGGTCCACCAGTATATCTCGGTCTCATATAATATAATGATTCCTCAGTTCCGTATACGGAGACGTCCATGGTACTGAGGATTTCCACCACCGCCGTATAGGTAACCCTATTTACAGCGGGTGGTTGTTCAAGCTTGAGCGTTAAAAGGAAAAAAAAAATCTTGGTGTGCCTTCTCTGAATTCTTGGTGCTTTTCTAATGGTGAATCCCCAGGTTGTACAAATAGCTCTTAACATGAGACAACCGCTCACAGCACATTTGCTAGCACACGGCCTTACGGCCCTGGGTGGTCCAGTCATGTTTGTGGTGGTCGCCCACACAGCCTATAGAACAGAACTTTTTTACTCTTGGGTCACATTTCCAGCAGTTGATGGGAACACAAATACATTCCATACATATACAGTAGCGAACGCGCCTGGACAATACAGGGCGTACGCTTATTTAGAGATACCTTTATCTTATCAAGAACATAATAATTGGCTTGATGGTGCCCTACCCCATACGATATCACCACTAAGGATAGGTCCACTAAGTAATGAAGGTCCTACCTGGCCTTTGTTGGCCACATATACACCTCATCCTGCGGCTGCAAATATGGCGGTGGCTGAGGTTTGACGCTTATATACTGACTTAACAGCAATATATAGACGATTAGTACAATTTGTAATGCAGACACTAAATACAAACCCAGCGCGTGCTGCTCCATCACAACCACACGCAGTAACACCAGGTATAAATCCAGTGACTGTACACTCTATTATGGGTAAAGTCCCAGCAAAGCGGGAGGAGACTCCAGTGACTGTACACTCTATTATGGGTAAAGTCCCAGCAAAGCGGGAGGAGACTCCATTTTGGCTGGCACAAAAAATTAATACGCTGGAGGCGGTATTTCCCCATACGGGACCTCAGGACAAACATCGAATATTAACTATGTGTTTACCCTTTGGGATGGTTCCCACAGTGGAACATTGTAATACATGGGGCACGGTGTTTGCCGCGCTCTATACAACGGCACACGGACACTAGCCAACCTACCGGAAGTGCTTAAGCAAATTCAAGATTAATACAGGGCTGCCCCGGCCTTAGATTTAGGAATGCAACTGATGGGCAACTTTGCCACGGTTTCTTCAATTATCCTAAGTAATCTTAAAGGGGAAGCAGTTGCACTTGCAGTGCGTATGCGTCTTCGTGACGTTTCGCAACAAGATCAGGAGCGGGAACTGCCTAAAATAATGGCAGAAACATATTCTAGTATCGGTCATGATAGCCTAGGGGCTAGACTGCAAAAACCTCAATTTCAGGGAAAAAGTAATAAAGAGAATACTAAACAACAACCTGATGGTTTTAAGAAGCGCTGGGAGAAAAAACAACAAACACCTAAAAAAGAAAGGGGAGAATCTCCACGTACTGAGACCCCACAGAATAGGTATAATCTCAGGAATAGAGATAATATAAAAACGCCTGATAGGTATCAATATACGGATACACACCAATCTCGTTCCTTTCAGGACTCATCGGAAAAGAGAAATGAGAGAGGTGGCCGGTCAGAGCGGAGAACAGAGTATGTGAAACCGAGACAGGAATCACAACGCTCTTCGGAGGTTTCTGTCAAGAAGGAAGAGAAACCGGTACAACAAAAACAAGTTTAAAAAGAAAAAAGTGGCAGCGGTCTCAGTTAGACATGCCATTCAGGAAGAGGGTTCTCTTGAAGAACAAGAAATGGGCACTAGCACTGCTAGACAGCGCAGCAGAGGTCACAATAGTTTGCCGGAATCTTCTAGAGCATCTGGAGGTGAAAGCAACTGATGACTTCATACAAGTAGAGACAGCAGATATGCGTGTCTCCGAACCCGATAGGGTGTATAGAGTAAATTTACAATTGGAAGGAAACATTGAACGCTCTATAAACGCAATCTTCTGGGATCGTGTAGTTAAGGTATATGACATTTTGCTTGCCGAACAAGATTGGCCGCCTGATTTTGTCCGCACCTGCCCAGCTGGGGAGGAGGTTATTAAACCTTCCTTCTCGCCCCTTGTTCCACAGGAACTTGCTGAGTCCTATTCTATAGAATGGGCTCTCGCACAGGCATCTGTGTTATATAGAAATCACGTATGGTGGGACAGGGATTCTCCATATCATGTAATTCCCATTAAAGGTGAACCTCAGCCACAACCGCAGTATCCCATAAAACATGAAGCATGTGCACCGGTGAGAGAAATACTTACACAATTAGAATACCAGGGAGTGATTGAGCCCTGTGTCTCACCGATAAATAATCCCTTATTTCCTGTAGCAAAACCAGACCATTCATATAGAATAGTTTTAGACTACAGACATTTGAACGGACATACACGTACATATGCTATACAAAATTCGCATAGCACTGCACTAATGAGCAACATTGTGCAGAAAAAATACAAAACAACTTTGGATATCTCTAATGGATTCTTCTGCCCGAATATAGTGCCTGAAAGCAGAGACTTAACAGGCTTTAGTGCACTAGGCTCCCAGAAAAAATTCTGTTGTTTGCCTCAGGGGTATAAGAACAGCCCAGGACTGTTTGCAGCTCGTGTGACTGCTATTTTACACAAGTTGGACTCTGAAGCATTGTCATACGTGGATGATATATATCTCACGCATGACGAGTTACAACAACATTTAAGACAGGTAGCCCGCATTGTTGTGGGGTTTGCCGAACTCTGCTACAAATTAATAAAAAAATAAATAATAAAAAAAATAAAAAAAAAAAAAAAAAAAATTGCCTTCCTCAGCGTCCTGTTCCTGGGATATGAGCTGTCGAATGAAGGGAAGAGCCTAGCGCCACAATTTTTGGAAAAGTGTGCACAATTACAACCACCAAACACGATTAAGAAACTCCAATCATAGTTGGGCTTTCTAAATTTTGGCAGAACCTTCCTGATTATGCTACAAGCATAAAACCTTTATATGAATTAATATGTCCTGATTTTTCAAACAAAATTCTAGACAATTGAACATACACATACTCTTCAAGAGTTACAAGCAGACATGATAGCAGCAAAACATCTACACACACGGGACAATAAGACACATTTGGTCATCAGGGTGATAGCTGGGACCATTGGGTTTACTTATGTCACATTTAATGAAGATGAGACAGTCCCGATTACATACAAGTCACACTTGTATTCTGCTGCTGAACAACGATTTGCACCCACAGAGAAAATTCTCACTGCTGTACAGATGCCTGTTATTAAAGAGAGACCTCTGGCCCAGGGAAAACACATTGTCGTTTCTCCTATTCCAGCCCTTGAGGCTGTTACAAAAGCTAGCGTCCCGGACGCGAAAGCGCTCCACCCAAGATGGATACAATGGGCTACGTCCTTGACAGCCACTGATGTAGACTACATTTTTGACCCAAAGTTACAAACTCAGGAATTTCTACAATATGAAGTTGAATATCCAGTACCAGCTGGCACATTGCCTATTGATCAATATCAGGTAGACATGTACACCGATGGCTCTGCGCAACCGGCGGTTGGTACAAAACATCAATATTCTGCTGCATGTGCGGTTGTGAGTGGCTATAATAGAGGGGGAGAAATTCTGCCCCCGACCTACCTATATCAAGACCTTAGGGGATTGTACAGCGCAATTGGCTGAGCTAAAAGCTCTACTACTGGCACTAGAACATACGGTTCCGACACAGTTCACCCTGGTTGCTTGTGATTTGTATTATTGCGTCCAGTCCTTTAATGAATACCTACATTACTGGCGCTTGAATGGGTTTGGAGATTCGAAAGGCAACACCATAAAACACAGACTACTGTGGGGGAAGGTAGCAGACTTGAAAGAGACGCTACCCAAGGTCCATGTTGTACATACACTTGGGCACCAGCGCGTTGGAATACACGTTGCTGGAAATACTTTGGCTGATGAAGCCGCAAAGTCGGCAGTGGCAGTTGCCACTGTAGCTGCAGTGACTCGTTTGAGTTAAAACCCAGACACAGATATAATGGCTGCTATAAAAGCTACGGTTGATGGCACGCCTTATCCTAAAGGATTTCCTAATAAATACCAATACTTGATGGGAAGTATGCTGAACGCTGAAGTGAAAATTCCAGGCGTAGGTGTATGCGACGTCCCCAATAAAGATGTAAGACCACAATTGATTAAGGCAGTGCATGAGGGAGTGGCATCTGCACATGCTGGCGTGGCAGCTACAATTTCACTAATACAGGCCCGCTATTGGTGGCCTGGTCTCTATAAAGAGACCAAGCAGTATGTCCTTTGTTGTGCCATCTGTCAAAAAATAAAAGTTTCAACAGCTAAGCGCCCCCCGCAGACACCCCTCTTAATCTCAAACAGACCATTACAATGTGTGTACCTGGATCATTGTGGTCCATTAACACCGGATAGTGCATATAAATATATACTAGTCGCTGTTGATTCCTGCTCCAGATTTGTGTGGGTGTGGCCACAACGCTCAGCTGACGCTCGGACTGTTATTAAAGATTTGCGTGTCTTTGTCGGTACATATGCAGTTGCGGCATTCCATTCGGACCAGGGCCCTGCTTTTGCCTCAAGGGCTTTCAGGGACACCATGGCTTCGTTGGGGGTCTGGGTCCAGCTCCAGTACTCGTCTCCATTTCATCCCAAAGGAAATTCTGTTGTGGAGCGATTAAACCACGATTTAAAGCAATCCTTAACAGCCAGAGTCTTAGGTACGGGTCGTAGTTGGCTAACCCACCTGTATGGAGTTCAGAGAGCACTAAATAACCTGCCTAGAAGGTCCCTGGGGGGTCGTACTTCATATGAGTGCCTATTTGGAACACAAATGTTTGTTCCGGATCTTGATGGTCCTGGTGTGGAGGCGGCGGAAACACCTTTTGACATAAATGATCGGGTCACTGTTTTACAGGAATTACAGCAGTTCCGTGAAGATAACTCTTCTAAAAGTGCTGCCTCCACAGGAATTAAGGATGTGCCAGTAACACCTACCGGCTGGATTCCCAGGGTTGGGGATCTTGTGCGTGAAAAGGTCGCAGTGAAAAAATAATTTGGCCCTTCTTATCGAGCACCAGTCCTGTGTTGGGGATACACAGAACCAGAACTGTTATTCTACCCCCGTTGCCAGGTGCCAAAGAAAATCGCTTTGTTTCTATTGACAATGTCAAGTTACAACATGTGGCCGATTCTACACAGCAGACCAAGAGGAAAGTCCAGTAGTTCCCGAATCCCTCTCACTACTGGAGAAGATGTTCCGCTTCAAGTTGTCTATACCAACACAGTTGACTCTCCGAGCTTGGGGAGGGTGGATGATGATCTCGCATTGGTTCCACTAACAAAGACCAACTTAGAAACATTTGATCAAGTCACCATGACTACAAACGTGATGGATGGTGCTGTCTACAGTATCCCACAGCGGGAAACACCAACTCCTCCATTGACTACGGCAACGCCTTTTGCACGAACTGCCTCTGGTTACTTTGCCGACAACAACAATGGTCTATCGGACTCGCTTGCCTCTTCGACTGCTGACCTGTCAGGTTCCCGTAAGCTGATGCGTTGGCTTAAAGATACGTATTTTGTTCTTCCATGGAACTATCTGTGGCTTTTATTGACTATGCTAGCATTTTTTCTTTGGATTGGGCTTGTCGTTACCTTTTTTCTGTTGATACATGGTCATTTTCTTCCCGAGAGATCAGCGGTTGAACAGGTGGAGGTGTTGAAACCACATTTTTCATCACATAAGGTTCGAAGAGACTTGTCCTTTGTGAACAATTCTGCAGTGCCAATTCCGGATGGGATTGTGTGGGATAGAGTGATGTTTGATATATACAGTCTCACTGAAATAATTCAAATACCGTATGTGCAAAAGTTATCTATGAATGATATAGTCATACCAGGCGTTGTATCTGATGATTGGGATGTGAAGACAGTTGACTCAATGATGACAGAATTGCAATATTACACTGTCTATGAAAATGAAGACGTTTACCAGTTTAGAGACAATTATGGTGACATGTTTTGCTATAATTATTATGGGCACCACTTCATACATAAAGCCAGCAGTCCAAAAACAATATTTGGCTATACGCAATCGGAACATTGCCCAACTCACCCGCAAGGGAGTTCCAAAACTTATTTTGATAAATTTACGTATTTTTCTGGGCCTCATCAAAAGAATGCCGAGTCACATTATTTTAAGTTAACTCCGACTAAGGATAAACAAATGTTATTGACCAACACTAAATGTATATATTCGGACTCCTTTGTTTCCCGGTTATCAATTGAAGGTTATGAATATTGGTAAAAAAAAATTGATTTGAAAAGCATTTGGGGAACAAAATATTGGCAAACTAAGGGTGGAGAAACATTGTTTAGAGCATGTCTCATTCCCGTTCAAATGATTTTTTTTAATGAAACAGTACTACAGACCAGCTTCTTAGGTTTAGCTACAATCAGAGAATTAAACATGCCTAGCATCCCTGCCCTGGCTCAATTTGATAACTGGCAAAAGCACACAAATGCAACTTTTAGTGAGCTTACTGCCTGGGTCCAAAATGGTACATTTAACACTTCACTGACACGTCCAGGCGGGTGGTTATTGTGGCCAATAGATACCAACGGGTGTCATCAATGTTTTGTCACCTCCTCGGGGGGTTTCCGAACGAGTAGGTCAGACCCTCGCAATTTATCACCAGAACATGCTGAAATAATTACAACATATAGTGTGGGAAAATTGTGCCAGCAATGGCTAAAATCATCCTCGCTAGATGCAGTTAAGACACATATCACTCTCCTGTCTAATAACACTGACTTACAAGATTTTTTGTCAGGCCCGAAGACACCACGTAGGAAGCGTTTCTTGTATGAAGTATACAATGAAATAAGGAAACTTTCCCAACAAGAGGCTGCAGCCCGGTTAAGGAAGATAGATCAGGATAATATGAAAAATGCATTAGCTGTTGTGGATAATGGAATTCACACCTTGCCCGACCGGATATATACGATTAACAACACTGTTTCTTCTGCTATAGACAGTATAAGATCTGATATGTCTTCTTTATATCATGGACAGAGTCAGACCAGGTCCATTATGCAGTTGGGTTGGACGCTTCAGACATTGAAGGCGGGTCGCTTTCCGTGGCAGCACATCAGTGCCAGGGAAATATTGTTTTCCTTTAATTTGACGCGACATCAACAACTAATGGCTAAGGAGGAGGCGACTTATGTCATGCTCAACATTGAAAAGTTAGAAAGATTGCTGTTCACTGTGGCCGAGATTCCCTCAGCAGAGTGGTTGATACACGGGGTTATTAATCTGCCTATTTCTACATTACAATTCACTTCTTGTTTGAAACATGTTCCTGTAGGCAGATTTGAAAGGTTGGGAGATAGCTACATCCATGAGGTGTGGGAGCTTCCCTTCTTGTACAAATGCCTCAGTGGCATGAAAGAGGTCTTTCTTAGAGGCAGCGAATGTGAGACTTCAGTCAGCCATTCGATGATTTGTAAGCAGCTGTCCTTGCATGGGGCGTGTAATGCCTCGGTTGCGAACTTGGCTTGCTATCTGAAGGGAGTTCCAGTCCCCTCGATTAAACGCATGTTCCAGGTGCTTTCAAACGGCAGCTACGTCCTCCTCAATAGTGAAGACTGTTGTGGCATGCGGGCCGGAATAGTTTACGTTGTTTCGGTCACTAAGGTCGTTACTTGCTGCGGGAACATGTTGTTTCCCCCCACTAAAATTAGGGAGGTAGCAGATATTTGGCCTCACATTGCTACTTCCAAGGTGAAGTTTGACAAGTTAAGCAGACTGAAGGCTTGATTGTTTCAGAAGCATGTGGCCCTTACATCTGCACGCAAGACCTACACACTTCAGGTGGCAAGGTCATCGGCGGAAATACAGTCCCTGTTAAATACAAACTTTCCGAGACACTTTGGTGAGCTCGTGGGATGAATATTCAATGCTTCCAGCACGGCTGGATTAGCAATTTTTTCAAAGCCGTTGGTGTTGGTTTCGTTCACACCTTCTCTTCCATATTCGATTAATATCTTCGGCTATTCATTCAATTTTCGGAAGCATTTTTGGGGGATTTCCAATAACTTTGGCTTTATTAGGCGGCATTTTGCTGTTGCTGTTTTTCCACAATCGCTGTCCCGCCGCAACAAGGACGAATGTGGGTGCTCCCATCAGCGCAGCTGTGTTGTGAACGCATGATGCAGCACTTTGGAGCAACACTCCTGGAATACTTGGAGTGTAACTGGTCTCGGTCATTCAGACCGGTTTTGGATTGGGTGCAGCCCGTGTTTCAGTGCAGTTGGTGCTCTTTTGAACATACACTGAACGTTTGTCTCTCACAGCAATGCCCCCCCAGTGGTTGATGCTGATCTGTTGGTGTTCTCGATGAGGGCTCATTGCCGACATGCGAACTGCGGCTGAGTTTGCTTCAAGAGGCTGATTACGAGATGCCCTTCCTGGAGGAAGTTGATATCAACTCGTTCATAGGCACTGCACAGGATGCCGCCTTAGTTGATACTGGGGCTTTGGAACACACCTGCTCCTTGCTAGTCTTTGGCATGGATTTTCCAGTTTTGTCATCTGCTGAAGTGGAGAATCTCCTGCTTTCCATGACCACTGCTTGATTTGGACTTATTCTAAATTTACATTATCCTTTGAATTCGGCATTTGGCCGCATGCTCGTTTTTTAAACTGAAAATGTTCCATGCTTGTGTGTCCTCTTAACTTGTTGAAATTGAATAGGGTTTTACTTCTATTTTAGCTTAGGGCATTTTTAGCTTCGGCATAAACCACTTTCTACCGACAAGGGGAGGGTGTAGTGTAGCCATTTTTAATATAGCTTCATGCACGTTAGGTTAACATATTAGGCCTCTGTGCACTTTGCCCTAGATACATTTTATTCAGCCTTGCACTGTTATTTTACAATAACCAGTTTTACGGTCTTGTTTTATTTCTTTCTATCACACTGTTTAGCTTAGTTCAGCACTGTGTTCTCAAACAATGCATTCTTGCTCACCCTGTGCTTCAGTCAAGGCTACAGTCTGGTACATTGCCGGTAAACGTGGTAGAAGTTTAGTCTCTAGTGTTCGTAGGAAATACACATCCTTACGTAGGGACATTTTCTTAGAACATCTGCGTGTTAGTTATAAAACCACTTTCTAGTCCTAGTACAGGTCAGAGGCAGATTCCGACCAGGAACCTACAACTAGATGCTGACTGCCCCGTTGCAGATGCTGATGCAGATTACAGGCCTTTGCTCAGGTATGAGGGTTGATGTCCTCCGGGGGGGGAACCTGAAAAGCAGGCTTAGAGCTTTACATGCTGTGCTCAGAATATAACTTAGAGAGAGCCTAATCTAGTTGCACTATGATAGCCTTATTCTTGTGCTTCACTCTCATCGTTACTATTTTAATCCTACTGTGTTGTGTAGTTCTGGTTATTGCAGCTCACACTTTGCTATCTAAAATGCAGTCGTTTTATTAAACCAATCTTTAAAACTCAAACTGCCTTTGTCATTTATATATGAGACTGCACTGTGTATGAGAGAACCGGTTGTGACCTGAGTGACCACGACTCCCCTGGGAAGTACTAAGATGTCATGCGCTCGGCTGCCAAATTGTCTCTTCCCTTTGGGAGAGATGAGGCACTGCTAGTTAGCTGGAGCAAAACCCGGATTTAGAGTGCCAAGGGTCCTTTACCGTGGGTCAGACTTAGTCCCCCGCACTGTGAACGATCTTGCCACTCAAAATCCAGTAGTCTCATTAGGATAATGAGAGCCTACGCGACAGTACAAGGCTTGTGAGCAGTGGGGCCATCGTTGAATAGGAAAATCTGCGTATTACCACTTGTCGGTCAAAGATGGCCTACAAATGCTCTGTTTGGATTGTGTACTCAAACTGTGTCTATTTCCTTCTGTGTAGATTTCGGGGAACTAGACAAGTGGGTGCGCATCTCATGGTGGGTGTATGATGATGAGTTTGATTGATCAAATGTGCATGTTTATATTTGTGTGCTAGCATCTGATAGCATGCTCATCAATCTATGTGGCATTTGATAGTGAGTTTGAAGCCATCTCATGGTGGGTGTGTAGGTGTCTGGGCATCCAATGGTCTGTGTGAATAAGTAATGGTGTGCTTGGCTGCAAGATGTGTGTAGGCGCTTGATGCATCTGATAGTGGGTGCTTGATGGAAGGTGTGAGTATATCTGATTGGGTCTTTGGTTGCATGATGGTGGTTTTGTTGGCCAATTATCGAGGGTATGTGGCTGTATTGTAGTCTGATGATGTATGCATATGATTGTCTGTTGGGGTTTTTAATTATAAATGTATTTTTAAGATTCGCCCTATGTTCCTCAACATTGGGAATGATTAAGAGTTAAAAGAGACTAGGCAAGGGCTTCACCCATCACCTTACACAAGGGTTGTGGGGAGTGGCAGGCATTTCGTGCCAATAAGGCCAGACCTGGCCCAAGGACAGGTAGGTAGTGTGGTCTTCCTACTCCAGCCCTGTCCAATGGTAAGGGTATTATGTACTCCCCTACCTTGCTCAAAGGTGGGCATATTTTCAAATTGTATTTGCTGCACAGTGCCCAAGTGAATGGGCTAAGTTTTTTTTCCCTGTACAATGCCCAAGGACAGGAATACTATGTGCCCACTTTGTCACCATGCCCAAGGGGAATGGGTTGTGGATACATATATCTTTTGCCTGACCAAAGGGGTAGTTTTTTCCCTTAACTACACCTGCGCTTCTGAAGGATTGGGTAGTATGTGACCATCTTCCTTAGCAAAGAGCATGGGGTTTTAGAAAACAGAACTAGGAGGGGCTTATGCTCCTGGTCTTCATGGGTAAAAATGCTGCAGGCAACAATTGTTAACAAATATTCTTCTTCTACAGCTGCATAAAAGCAGGATGAGGGGCTAGCAAGCACCACCAACCCACTCTTAGCCAAGGGCAGGGACTGTAAGAATTCACTCCTTATGGCTTTTAGCCATCTCAGGCTTTTTATGTGTTCATGCGTTTTTTAAATATCCAATTAATCTTATTCAAGTGACAGAGTTGTATAAAGATAATCTCCAATCCATATCCATACATATGAAGGCAATAAAACACTCTTCCCGCATTGGGAGGGTGGGTGTAATAGCTACACTTCTCCCATCTTTGCAAAAGGCTAGAGAGGGAAGAAGAAAAGAAAAAAAAAAAAAAAACTCCACTCCAGGAAAGCTGGGTGGCACAACATAGCACAGACTCTTTCCAAGCCACACTGCAAGACGAGTAGCCTTGTTTTACACTAAGGCCTCACAGATCAGGGTCTTTCCAAAACTTGTGAGCAAGAAAGGAAATATACTGTACTAGCACATACGCAGTAAATCATCACATTATGCCCTATACCCCAGGAACCATGGGATGAAAATTTACCAGACCCACAAAAGGCAGCAAATGATGTGGTGGTCACTATGCCATTAATATATGATGAAAATTCACCCAAATGTTTTGGAATTTTGTGGGATGCAAATGCCCTATGGGAAAACCAATGTTAGATTCATAAGTGACAAGTTTTATGACCCCTCCACCCCCAAGAATATGTCTTTTGAGGTGTTTAACCAATTTGCACCATATTTGGTTGGTTAACACCAGGCTTGCATGTTAAATGTTTCATCCAAGACTGACAC
Organism: Pleurodeles waltl; assembly: GCF_031143425.1. Lineage (NCBI taxonomy): Eukaryota > Metazoa > Chordata > Amphibia > Caudata > Salamandridae > Pleurodeles > Pleurodeles waltl. Next base: position 124,009,940 of record NC_090446.1, read on the forward strand.
AAATTGATGGGGGAACACTGTTATTAAGGGCATAAAAACGTGATCCCTTATGTGGTGAGGCATCAATCATAACTACAGACATGCTAATTCCTCTTTATCAGATATTACATACTTAGGTGCTCTTCCATCACAAAATACAGCAGTATTAAGGCTTATGTCCCAGGCAGCAGATGTTATTTCATTGATACATACCTGTGACATACAGATTTATTCCATGAAATCCTAGTCTCAAGGAAATTTGCTTCTTTCCAGTTTAATTGTCTCTAATCATTACATTACACTTTGATAAGGACAAACTAAAACCATGCTGTATAGCTTTACCACTATCTGGGTTTAATATTATATTCATGAATAATAACAAAACCTGAACCATTTTAATTCCAATCAGTGCCCATTGTTAGCTACATCCTAGAATAAAGCTTCCACAATTTCTTCTATAGACTGAACATATTTTTGAAGAAAGCACATTTTGTTCCTAACATTTTTTAATTCCTAAGTAATTAACTAGGTTTCTTTTGTTTTTTTACTACATCCAATCAAACAGTATAGTCCAGTATTTCACTTTGTTTTCAATCAACGCTTCCCCCATTTGAAAAATACACCTTCTGTATGCTAACTTGGTCATAATTTGCATCTAGAATGAAAATATATACTGTTCAATATGGCCAGAGACTGCCTTCATTGGGTCCTGATGACATTTAAAACAAACAGACCTTTTTGGTTTGCATCGCATCACTAGAAATGCCTGACGGTGGCAGAAGACGACATGAGCATTATAGTAATTGAAGTCATCTTTATAGTTGAACACTTGCCAATTGTATGCACATTACTCAATGTACTGGTATTTTCAACACGGAAAACTATAACAATGATTTCCACTACCATAATGTACAGGCACAGACACTAGAATAAAGACTATGCACTAAAGCAGGATTCTCCAAAGAGTAGTTCTCCTGTGCAGCCCAGCCCGCTATATTAGAAACATTTGCATCGTTGAATGAATATATGTATACCAAAATCCAAGAGTGTATTCAAGTTAAAAATGTTTGTATTTTCAAAACTCATAAGCAGTTGTTTCTCTAAAATACTTGAGTTTCCAATTCAACCATTCAGCTGGTTAACAATAAACATGTTATTTCAGTGCCAGGATACCCAAGAGGGCAAATGTACACTTTACAAACACGTTATATTTGAATATGATCTTTGTGTGATAAATTACGGCATTGTGGAGACTTATTATCTTGGGGCACTGCAGCTATGACGTATGTATTACCCATATAGAGGCACTCCAAATTGATAAAGCCTTTTTCAGAATTCTGCTAGCAAATCTGCCAGATGGACTGATGTGATCACTGCTCACATACTAGCATGAGGTGCCACTAATGTAATCTTGTGGTCACTATTACAACACTAACAATATTAGCAGCGCAGGACAATATATTTTATGCTTTAACTTTAGTAGCTCTAATTACAGAAAAGGGTTCAGACCCCTGTTTTAGTGGATCAATCTCTTTTTCGACTATTTCTCACCAATGCAATCGCTCATGCAGGTTGCAGCTTGGCTGTACTTCCTTGTTTCTGTCGGCAACTAATTCTCCAATAGGGCGCCCTGCATCTTCCTCCAAGTTCCGATGTGTCTGCTGCCAGCGCCTGAGCCCCCGAACCACCTAAGTACAGGTCAGCGGTCAATTTCATTTAATAGTGTTCCAACTCCGGCCAGTTTGGTGTGCCATCACTATTCCAGCCTGCAGAAAGCTGTACTTCTGTCTCCATCTCCTCCAGGCCCCATCTTGTCAGTGTCTTCAGCACCGCTCCCCTGAATTACAATGAGTCTATTCAGCAATTTGTCCTCAGTTTGTTCACGTTTTGCCTACTTGGTAAGTACTTCGGCTATGCTCTTCATGCTGTCAACAGTGGCCTCCAAGGGAGCTTCTTAATTAGGATCTTATCTGTGTCTGACTGGACTAATTTCTGATGTTTGTCTCTGTGATTATTAAAGATAATTCAGAAAGGGGTTTACAGAGCTACTCATGAGCACCAAGGGTCGGCCATCTTGCCAGGTTCTTTGATATTTTTAAGCAGAAGGTAAGTTGCTTTGCATTTGGTTTGTATGGTAGGCATAGGATACAGAGGTCATATGGATCTTTCTCTGATTACTTCTTGCCATCTTGGCACACAATGGCACTTGACAAATAAGGAAGGCAGGCACGTCCAAACCAAAGGACGCCTTTAATAGGGGTTTAAATTCAACCGGTGCTTAAGGTGCACAACCCTCTACACCCTTGCCCTCGACTGTATAATATGATTCAAATCGAATTAAAACAGTTGTGAAGGAACCCTAGTACCTATATAAATTCCAATAAGATTAAAGAACGCTATACATAGAAAGCTCATCTACAATGTATTCCTTAATATATTTGACTTTTTAGTTCAATGCAAAATCCAAAAGTACCATCCATAGCCAATTGAATGTCAACCTTTGTATTGCAAATAACTTTTCACTTCATTGGGGTGAACATGTAATTCAAGCTATATTTTTTCTTAATTTAAGTACTTTGTGTCCACTGCAGATTTATGTAGGGTCAACAAACATAGGTTTCCTACATTAGGAACAAAATTCTAATGGCCCTGTACCACAAAGCTGCGAAACGGATGCATCTTCATTATTCATAAAAGATTCATGTATTTCCATTAATGGGAAGAATTTTGTTCCTGAACATTGATCCTATAAACTAGCAGATGCTAACTTTTTCGTTTAAATGAGCCACAGTAGTATGTCTTGATGAACTCCCTAAAAAACAAGAGGTAAGGGGGCTCTTGATGGGAGAGTGAGCATGGTCAAGAAGCTGGGTATGAAGCGTTGAAGAAATAAAATGAACAGGCTAATAAGGTAAATTAAGGTTACTGCCTGCACGACATTTTTTTTAATCACTGCAATTGAAAGTCCAGGGCATAATTATTGTAGTGAGAATGCCACGCGCTGAGTGGGGTGACAGCTTAAGATGGGCCAAAAAAACAGAAAAACATAGTAAGCATGCACACAGACATAACCATTAACACTGTAGGCACTGAGTGTTATCTGTGTAGTGTTAGTTAGTTTGACAATTCTCCATTAAACCAGTTCTTTGCTTTCCTGATATCAAAATGGTAGCTCCTGTCAGGAAACCTCAAGGCAATTTAGAAAACAAAGTTGCATATGTTTTCACCAAAAACGACAGGTCACGCAAAACAAAACATACAACTTTGTCTGGACTCCTATGAAGAAATGATTGCAGCTTCTTCCTCTGTGCCAAAACATTACGTGCCATCTGAGATTTTCCATCTCTACAAACTTGGCAAATTTAAAAGTACAGCCACGCACATTCTCCACACCACAGAAACCATTTTGCAATATGCACCCCAGGTAGCAGCACCATGAATTGTAGAGTAAATTGGAAAGACAGGCATGTTCCTGCAATTAAAACATTTATTTTACAACATTGGTTCAGATAATTTAACATTTTTTTGTGACTGTTTTTCTCAAAGTTTATATTCGGACATACGGTATAGAACTGGCCATGCTAAAACAAATGGTTCTGCACTGTGTTAAACATTATGTACATAGGAGTTCAGTAGTAACCACAGACCTCAGACATCCACAGTACAGTTAAACTACAGTCCTTTACAAAGGAGATCTAGTTAGCGCAAGACTGCTTTTGATTGTGTTTGATGCGTTGATTGTGGCGTCACCTGCTAACAGGTTCAAACGGGACACTTTTTTTCCTTTAAAATGCTCGGTGTCCTTTGCTGTTAGTGCAAATCCAAAACTCACCCACGGTCTAGAACTACCTGTCAGGTCAGGCTGCAGAACCCGGGCATCAGAATGGGACATTCAGGATGAGGGATTATTTGAGGTCAGGGAACAGCTGACTTGAAGAAGGAATACGTTGCCATGCCAAGAAATAATTTCAGAGACACAGAGAACAAAAACTGGGGCCAAGATCATTCAGTTACTGACCTCAGAGGCACCCACATACAGACATGGGCACTCAGTCACAGCATGTGGGGGCAGCACAACAGAACCATCTCAGGGTTCAATTGGCAGAACTCTAGGTTCCTTGGTCACGTTGGATGAACAAGTCATTTTTTTGCAAACATGATTATCTTTAAATAACAAATACACACACAAATACATGATAGCTCCCGCATTTTCCTACCAACATATATGTTTGGCTTAAAAATCTGTGGGGCACCTGATGACACATGTCCCATTCCTGTCTGCAATTTAAACTTATCTCCACGGATCAGGGGATACTGCATTGCTTTTACAAAACGAGCATGTGATAAGCTTGCTTGGACATCTTCATTCTGGGAACTGGTTCTGTACATAATCAATTGCATACAGTGTGGGAGATACTTTTGAATGGTACTGCGTGTCCATGCAATGCATTCTAGAACCTAGTTCTGAGAATCATTTCCTACTCACAAAATGCATTCTGGGAACTAGTGTTCAATACGATTGCTTGATCAGGCAGGGTACCCTGCTAACCGGTACTGAAAATGAGTTCTGAAACATAATTCTGAAAAGCAAAGACACAGCTGTCAGGCTCGTAAACAAAACAAGATCTGCAGGCAGGGGTGCTAGATTCTGTGAAGTGGCAAGTGTAAGGATGCTGAACGACTGAGAGCGGGAGATTAAAGAAAATGCATACGAGGGACTAATTGGATGGAGCATTTGGCTACAATCATTACAACATAACACATATTGGGTCTGCGTGGACCAGTAAACTTACACAATGCACGTTTGACATCTGGGGCAGTTTCTATATGGATACTACTCTATCCCTCAACCTAAAACAAAAGGAATATTTAAGAAAGCGAGTTGCAAATGACACCCAGACCAGACTAATTTGCTTTTCACCTGTTTTCTTTTTTACAGTATGCAGCACTAAATCTATCTTTTTATAACATTTACGAGCAGTGCTACATTAAAGTAATGGAAAACAGCAGCCTAGGTTAAAACTAACAGTGGGGCCCCAGGTAGACCTGAGAAGCACTATATATGTGGTCCCATTGCCAGGGGACAGTATGAAAACATGTCACTGCCTCAGGCGTGAAATGACAGTGCTTCATCAAAAACGTTATCCTGTAGCCTATGATGAAGACTGCCAATTGGCATCAAAATGAAAAAAATGAAGGGTAACCTAATGGAGAAGTCTATAGTTTTTAATTAAGACCCAATACTCTATTAGTGACAAGCTTCATCAATGGGTCTCATTTTGGACGCTAAACACCATATTTCAGGAAGCACTTGAGATATTTTTCTGCTGAAGCCTTCTGAGATAAAAATACTTTAGGAACACCCAAGAATCCCTTTAACAACCAAGGGATAGGATTTAATGTCCATGGGATAGATAAAAACAGATTTGGGGGTTATAAGGAACCTATTCCTTTTCTAGTGTCAACATGTTTTATTTATACCACTGGCACCTGGTTTTAAAGGGATGCCTGGGGGTATGGATTATGGTTGAGTCTATTCTAGTTTATAGGAACTCGGGTGTAACCCAATGATGAAATATGCCACTAATAGAGTGGGTGAGGGTCTTTAACAAAAGCTATGTAGGTTTCCCGTGGGTTTCCTTCTATTGTATTCATTTTGATTTCAATTGGAAGACTTTTTCATCATAGGTTGTATGAAACATTTTTGTGATGAATACTTGATTGTGGAGACAGTAACCTATGTCCTGGAATTTCTCTCTCCCATCCCCGGTCATAAAACATCTTTCTATTATCGGATTCAGGTATTCCAGATTACAGTACGTCATAAAATTAAAACCAGCAGCACTAGGATAACTTTCTACCTTTAAGCAGCCTCTCAAAAGCACATGTTTTTATATGTTTAAATAATGCTTTCACCAAGGTTACAAAGCTTTCCCACATCCAGTCCAAGAGAAATGTCCACACTTTTGGCTGACCTGCCCTGTTCTCAGCTTCCACCATAGACCTAGTGATTGCCAGGAATTTCATAGGAATTTCACAATGGAGGCACAGCATTAAATAGGAGGAAACCATCTCAAGGTGTAGGGGAGAACGCAGAAGAGATCATGGAAGATTTGAAGCTTGTGACAAAACCTAAGGAGGTGATACAAGTATAAGGTGGATACATACTGGAGACTACAGTGTTACAGCGGGCATGGAAACACAATAGATAGGCCCGACTATGCTTGTGCTCATTGTCGCTATCTATGCACCTATAAATCCAATTAAAGAGTGGACTTTTAACTAGAACGCCAGTGCTTGCAGATCAGAAGGAGGGTATTAAATTGAAAACAAACCTAAAATTTAGAGCCCAAGAGTCTTTTATTAAGTGCATTGTGTCATTTCTCTGGCAACATGATTCAACTGTAGGCTGTGGTAGGAGGCGATCAGAATTGTAATTAGGATTATGCAAAGGTTATGTGCCAACTGTTTTGTAAAGCTCCAGGTTTTCACCTTTGCAGTAGTTCTGAGGTCTCCCTTTTGACCTCTGCCTACATGAATCTTTTTCCATACTGTGAGGCAATTTTCACCACACACCAATATTATTTTGGTTCTACTTGCATATAGCAAAACTGCAAAATACATGCAGACGTTTTGCAGAGCTTTTCTATACAGAACGGCAAATGCAGAATTATTCTCAGCCAGTTTATCTTTTGCATAGTTTTCTGTGTGTCAGGTGGCAATAATATCAATGTTCGTAACCTTGGGAAGTTGTAAACTTTTCCGTAAAACTTTATGAAAGCTCAAAAAACCTAACCCTTTATTTTAATCCTGGCTCCCGTATTCGACCACATTGTAGGCTCATTATTCACACTGCTCTATTTTAGGTCACAACTGCCCAAGCTGTTGTATCAAGCTCTGTACACAATAGCAGAGTTAAATATGTGTAAATCGAGTCCACGTGAAACTTTTGGCTGCTATTTCTGTGCTATCTGCAAGTAAGTATGGTTAAACAAATAAGTGGTCAATGTGAACATTAGTCCCAGCTCCTAGGGTCTATCAATTTGGGTCTAGTTCGTTAATTTAAAAAAATAATCTGGCTCAAAGGTTAAACACCAAAAGCCCTACTTAAAGGTAAATTTGGTCATAGAATATACATTTTTTTTTACTACCAGAAATTCACAAAGATTCCTTCCAGGAGAAATCCCACTTTCCGCCAGGATACATCACAGTTAAGGGATAGGAATAAAGGTGTTACAAGGAATCACAAGGTGCGGTTAGCTTTGGAAGTTTAGGAACCCCCAAATCAACTACATTTGTGGTTACTCACTAAAACTATCCTGGAATCAGTTTAATTTTTACTCCAGCCCAATGCTGATGTGAAACGTTTTCTGGGGTGGGAAGGGGAATAAACGACTACCAGATAGTGGAAGGGGTTCCCCTCACGGACAGACTCCTTGGAGAGAAAACATTTGCATTTAGAGAAGGGATTGTAATCCCCGGGGAAGAGTTCTCTGAACTGCATGATTTGGGTCCTGATTGGAATTCCGTGACTTCCCCAAAAATCTGCACGTTTTCTTGCACCTGGCACATCTTTCCGTGTGGATTCCTGGAAGTTTAATTGAACCCCAGATGAAGGAAATATACACTCACATACGAGTGCACGCTGACAAGACTATTTGTGAATTACACCCATAATTCGTTTCCAGCTTTGGTCACGTTGTGGTTTGATCCACTTCATTATTTAGTTGTTGATCTACACCACCAGAGTGGAAATTCCTACCCGATTTGTCCAGAAAGGGCCCGTTTTTTGGGGAAGATAAACACCTCAAAGTGTCAAATGACAGTAAAACACAAATCACCAGCAAGGGCAGTTGTTGTCAACAGGAAAGGAGCTTGAGTAATGATGCATAATTGCAAGTTAAGGGTGATGCTTAAAATAAAAATGTATCAAAAAGAACACGAAAAAGAATCTTGACTCAAAGATTTTTCTTTTGCTGGGCCACTAATGTTGGGGGACAAGCAGTTTTGGGTTATCTGTAGGGTGACATCAATGGCAGCATTATGGGCAACCTGTGCTATAAGTCACCATGAGACAGTGCGATATGAGCTTTCGCTCAACGCCATGCAGGTATTCTAAGACACGCCAAGTGTTTCCCAGTGAATCCTACTGTCCACACGGTTTGCTGCCCTGTAAGACCCTTGATGTCACTAACGTGAACATAACTTTCCCAGAAATATATGGCATGAAGCCCCTGATTACAAATAGAGCAGTGCTGGAAGGAAGGCTAAAGTGATGGGGATAGAATTAGTTTCCAGGCAGTAATTTATCTGCTGTACCACGTTATGAGTTTTTTCCTGTTGGGAATGAGGAATAATATGTGGGACCTGCTCCTTTCCTGCATCACTGCAGGATCTTTTACCCCACCTGAGATGGAGTTCCTTCATCTTTCTAAGGTCGAGAGCGAACATAGGATGCTTATATTTAGAACACACAACGTTGTAGAGTAACTACAAATGAGGACACCACTGGAACAAAAGCATTTAAGGCATTATCATGGCCCGCTGGATGCACACACAAAAACAAGCATTTTCAATGCAACGGGTCTCGCATTTGTTCGAGTTAGAGCTCTTAACGTTGTAAAGCAAAAAAAAACGCAGTACGATCGTGCTATGTAAAATGCAGCGCGATTGCGCTGCGTGGAAAATAAACAGATAAAGTAGTCCGTACTCAAGGTTGAAAACATCGAGCCTTGTATGTTTTTGGTACTTTACCGGTGCTGTGTAGGTGGGCTAAACACCGGAAAAGACATGACGTATGCATGCCGTTCACAAATGAAAGCAAGCGGATTTTAAAAGGCAAGCCCACGAACCAATGTAAGTGACGGACGTGGCATGGGCGTGGTTTCAAGCCCAAAGAGAGATTACAGAATGGACAGAGCGCTTTGCGCTCGCCCATAATTACCATTAGCAGGGAAGCCTTTTGGTGCATCATCTTCCATCTAACGTGATTTAACAGGGTTGGCACGCCGCACTGCGAGTGAAATAAAAATAGTGGCTTGTGGGATTGCATCTTCAATATGGACCCCAAAAGGTCAGACATTGAACAATACAGTCAGGGGCTGGATCTTGGCATGTAATCAGTCAGATCCTTTGCGCATGGCCAGTCATAGTACCAAGTGAAGCAGTCTCCACTTAAAATCACTTGTGGATGCTGCTCACGTTTTTTCCAAGTGCCAAAAAACAATTCCAAGTGAGTACATGCTCCGTAAGCATCTTTATTATTAACAAAGAAATGAGTGACTGAACGAGGTCCAGGAATCACAGCGCTTGTGAAACCAAACAGGTAACAGTGCATATCGCACCATTGCTGGAGCTGGGTGGAAGATCCAATGTAGCTTTTTGATCAGCTGACAGAGCTTTGTGAACCTGCAACCACCATATCCTAGGCCATGGTTCCCACGCACTCCTATTCGTCTAACAGGATACTGCAGCCTCATTCAAGACATTACTAATACTATAATGTTTTACATGACTCTGTCCCCTGTTCCTAACCTACAGCTGTCCAAGCAGGAAGACCACCACCTGCTGTGGCATTATCCAATAGCAGAGCCAAACAGACTGGCTGCTACTTCTAAAGTAAACCATGTAAAAATAAAAAACATGAAACTAATGACAATATTAGCAGCTTTACACTTGTTTGAGGTCCTGAAGTGCCAGTTATGACACATTCCTTTCATAGTTGTGTGTGCAATACACTGCAATGGTTCAGGGTTTTAAGTTGTTGACATGCAGATTTTCACACTCCCCATCTTTGACATTCAGTGGAATATGCTCACACAATGCAATATGGCTGCGGCAAACTGCCTCCCAAAGGACCGATGACTTCAACACCATGTCAGTTGCCTTAAGAGATAACTAGGGCCATGGCAGACTCTGGCGGACACCAGCCATGCCACAGTTCTTATCCTGTCCCCACCGGTCTTTCAGAGTCACTGGCCCATTGGGAATATCTGAAAATGTCCTTATGTACAAGCTAACTTTAGGCGGCTCTGAGCACCAAGGGAATATTTTCCTGAGGGGATCCCCAGAGGAAAGTTGTGTTCACACGGAGTGAGCGAATCAGTAAATAAAAGGGAATAGTAATACCGTGGGGAGCATCACTGGTGAGACCTCAACTGATGTGTGCGGTCAAATACTGGAGTCGAGCTATGCAAAATGTCAGCGATACGATCCAGTTAACAAGCAGGATATTAAAATAATAAAGGGTTCGAGCTATAAACACTAACTTCTTGATATATATGATTTCAGACTGCGAAGGGGTGAAGAACAATTTTCCTATGTAACAAAAAACAAACAGATTTTCAAGGGGTATAACTGTCAGTTGACATTCTCAACTAGAATATGATTTTAGCATTGCTCATGATGTAAACCAGAATGTGATGGAGAGGAATTAAACAGCTAGGCATGCACCTGGATTCAGCGGAGTGCCAGGCAGGTCCACTGCTAAGCTACATCAGTCCATGATAGAAAGACCAGGCATATCATTAGTTTTGAGAAAACAGGAGGCTAATAAAAATCACATTTCACTACATTTACTACTGGGATAGGAATATTACATTTTTCTCCTGATCCTACGTTTCTCTTCCTTCAGATGGGGATTGTTTTTTCTTTGCAAATAAGGATAAGTGGATGTGGTGGCTAATTCGAGCCAGTATTTTACGGTGCTTAGCACCTGCACTTATGACAGTCTGCCACATGGTGACGCTGTCTGTCAAGTTTAGATTTCAGCACAATAAAAGATGTTCATTAATTCAATATACATGAAAAATTACTAATACCTGCCGCCCATGTAATTCATATAGCACTGGGAGATGGTTATAGTCTGATTTGTCACACTTTTAGGAGGGTGATGGCTAAGAGTTGTATTGGTACTGTCACCGGCAGGGGCTATGGGTGGTGCAAGATGCAGTAGCCTCCTGACAAGGGTTCTGCACTTATTTTTTCAACAAATTAAGCACTGAGTGTATGAGGATATACTCACAATGGTAGAAAGTTACTCAAATTTGCTTCATATGTTATGGCTTTTACATGTCCTAGAAGCAGATCTGTGGGAATACAAATTTGGTGGCCAATACGAGTGCGAACATGCAACCACTATTGATCCTAAAAATAGAATTGCGATTGAAAGAAGGGAATCAAAAGACACTGCTTATTTGTAACCCCAGGGTGGAGCTCATCTATTGTGACGTGTACTTCACACAATGAATTCAGAAACGTGCACTCATTACCAACAGTTATCTTACACATCAACTTTGTTTCTATTAGGAGCAGATTAAAAACTGCAAGGTTTCTGTGATTAGGAGGATATTTATGCACACATTTAGTAGAGCAAAGGAGGAAGGCAACAGAATCATGAGTGGATCCATGAACGCCATGGATGCAACACTTGCAGGGGAGTCCGTTTTCAAACAAAATAGAAATACAACAGCAGTTATCTGAATGGGTCACATCTGTTGTCAGTAGCTATTAAACTATGAAATATTGCTACTAATTTTACAACTCATTTTGAAAGAACAATTAGAATGTTTCTCATTGTTCTCTGTATGTGTGTTGAGATCACATCAGTACAGCAACCAAGACTACGCTGATGAAATGTGACATCACCAAAATGTCAGCTTTCTACACCAGTAATCCGAGACTAATCTTGTAGATTTTATGGCCGTAAACCATCTCTCACCAGGAACTGCTCACCAGACACAAGCAAGAAAGTTTGGACCCCATCATTATGAGAAAAAGATGGAGATAGTCACATCATTAGAACAGAACTCTCCATCACAAGAACAGCTCTCACAGGACCCAAGAAATCCAACAGAAGCGAGGCAGGCCAAAGAACACCTAGAGATGAACAGTGGTAACAAAGGAAGGCCCTGAACCACAGATGGGACGCCGTACAGAAAGATACTCAAAATAGAAAGAAGTGGCAGTCCTTAGTTGCTGCCCTACATGCCAGTCAGCAAATGGGCAGTAAGCCATTGTTTTTCGTTATCCGATCATTAGACTTGAGTATGGTTCTCAGTGATTTTTTTAAGAGCTCTACCTAGACAACCAGCCCCCTCAATGCCATGCAATGCTTGGGGCGGAAGTACAGTAGGAATGGTTCCCCTACAGCTTTTTTCTCTGTGTAGCTCCCACCCCATCTGCATTCTGGTGTGGTGTTCCGATACACCACTATGTGGCCAACCTTTCTAGAGAAGTTGATTTAGTGCCTCTTCCTGCAAAAGTGCCTCACCCCAGCCATTGAATGCAGAGGATTTCCAGGTGTCTGGAGAAGCACACCAAAGAATGGCATCAGGGAGTACAAAGCACTACTGCCATTGTGCAGGCCCTATATTAACCAAAAGCTGTTTTTATGGTGGTAGCTGTTCCCTCTTGGCATAAACTCCAATCCAGAGTTAACAAAAAAAACATGATTGTCGGGAACCCCAATCTCAGATCAGTCTAAATGGGATGAGATCATGGAACTAGTAAGAGAGTCTGCCCTTCCGAAGGCAGGACAGGACATATGATTTGCTTCATACTGCAGAAAAAAATAGATATTAAGTGATAAGCAAAAGCACATCTCTTAATTTATGAACCGATAAAGGCAATTTGGGGCTATTTCGACCACAGGGATTGTCATGAAAAAGACACAGAGTCAAAAGAGAGAGATAAATTGAGGTTATGTTGGAAGAAGGAATTTTCTTGAGGTTTGTGAAAACGCAAAGGTTGGAAGTTCCACAAAAGCAAGTCCCCCTCCTCCCAAAATCAAAAGTGTTGCCCACTTCTGTTTCAGGTTTTTCTTGAAAGAGGCAGACTAGGAAAATTATTTAGTGATCAATGGTTCCATGACAGGAGCAACAGCCAACCAGTCTATTGAGGTAGGAGGAGCTCTGTGCATGATGCATATTGCAATTATTGAATGTCTAACAAGCTAGTGTAAAATGTTCCTTTTATCTAAAGATGTCCAAGGTTGGCTGTAAACAGTGCTACAGTGCTGATCAAAATATATCTGATGTGAACGCCAGGGCTTGCGTGCTTGTGGTAGAATAAAGATGGGATGATCTTTACAGCCTAAATGTTAGTAAGCTTGTTTTATCCTCTGACTGGTACAGTCTGAAAGTAACAACATTTTTGCCCCCCCCCCACACCCAAATGTTATCAACAAACCTTGCAAGCAGGAAAACAGTTTTCCAGTGGCACCAGGGATGGGGAAAAGGATGCTACCCATAGTTGTCATGTTCAAATAGGACTGCCTGGATATTGGGCATTTGCTTCAAAGTTGGAGGTCCCAAAACAATTTAGCTTTACAGGAAGAAGACGGAGAGGAAGTCGATGATCACACCTACACCAATATTCAAAGAATTGACAAACATTGCCCAGAACAAAAATGATCAGCACAAATTGGTACTAAGGACATAACATTTCAACACAGCATTTTGTTGCTGTGAATTTAGAATTACATACCAGTCAAACTAACAAAGCACATCCACCTCTTTCTGTGTCTAGAGTACACAGTTAAGCCCATGCCGTCCAAATCAGACTTCCATAACAAAAAAACATGTTAGAAGCAACAGATGGGGGACTATAGCACCTTTTTGCTCTCTGAAGATCCAGGTACCACAAAGTTCATTGTCCAAACGAAGAGTAAAGCTAGTGTGGTGCTGAAGAAATTGCCAATCTTCTTTTTGGTCAGAAGATTAGATCAACTAAGATGGAATACAAGAGGAAGAGAGGATTCTTGAAACATGGAACATTGTTGGGAGGCCAACAGGTGACCAGCTCTTCGGCTTTACTGAAGAAATTACTTTCAGCTTTTCTGAAGGCTAAAAAAATACGGCCCTTACCGGACACTGTACTATGAGCGCCTCTACTTATTCTAAAAACTCACTTGATGACCTTTGTAGGCTTTTTTGTTTGTGCACCACAATAAAAATCTATTTTCTTTGCTCTTTAAAGTGGTTTTGGTGTCTCAATCATTTATTTTATAGATGTATTTTCAATTCAAAATAGGCAAATATAGATAAAGTTGTTTAATTTGAAACGTAAAAGCACCTCTTGGTGCTTTTTACAATAACTGTTGTGGCACTGATCCTTAAAATAAGCTAACAAACATTGCTTAATTTAGCCAACATGTACAGTGGCTAGAGGAAGAAAGAGCAAGGAAGCTATTTTTATGACACACCAAGAAACGACTGGTCAGAGAAAATAGGGTCTCTTTAGCAGTACTGTTAAACACAAATCACAGGCTTATCTGGGAATGTGTCAGAGAAGATGGGTTGGAGTATCATGTTCTCTTATGAGAAACTAAGTTAGATAGTTCAACTCCTTCCACGGCTCTCAGACATTCTGGGAAATGTAGTTCTGTCTGCCCAGGTGTAACATTTGGAGTCATAGAAGGAAATGTGACAAAGATTTTGGCACAAAAATGCTTGACATGTGATAGACTATCTCTCACTGAATATGGAGACCCTGCCCTGTATGGAAATTGTCTGATATTCCTTTGGCTCAGCATGTACGTCCCTGGCACTTCTCTACATTCCGAAGATGCTCTTGTACATGCTTTTCAAGGATCCGCTGCGCTATGACCCCCTGATGTTCAACGGACTACCAAATGTGCTTGCCAATGGACAGCAAGGAATCGCAGAGGTAGAAGTGAGGGGTGGAAGCTTGTGAACAGTGCCAGACTGTACTAGCCTGACTCGTGAACCGCTGCCTCTTCAAACATTCCTGCTGTGGTATTCAGGGCAGAGGGCCTGAGGGTGACCTAACCCAGACCAAGGCAGCACTGCAGGGACTACAAACCAGACCCACCAGGGAGGTGAGAATTCTCTCATGGAGATGGGAACATCTATTAAATATAAAACTGACCTTCATGCACACTAAACATAAAAAGACATACTGCAGTAAAACACATCAATTAAACAAACAATAAGGAGGTCCTTAAAAGGGAGGCTTTTACATTAAAATGTGGCTTGACCGTCCCTTTAAGGGGTAAGGACTTAAAGAGCCATGCCAAGGCTATGGCATTCTCTAGGGTATCTCCCCCGCATAAAGGGCAATACAGAAAAAAAGGGCAATACAGAAAAAAAGGGCAATACAGAAAAAAAGGGTCACTACTCCTCTTACATGAACATTTCCCCAGCTTAAACAGCTCCTCGGTACATACAAAGCACTTCGACACAGCTAAACGCACACATGCTTTTCAGGAGGCCGTCTCAGCGTACAAATGGTCAGGAATTAGAGCAGGGGAACAGAACGAAGAACAGAACCTCAGCAAAACAGGACATCAGTACTGCATGCGACAAGATGCCCCCCACGTCAGGATGTCAAGGTGACACCATGCTCGAGCATCTCCAAGACAGGGCGTCAAAAGGGGAATGAGGTGCAGAAATAGCACTGGCAAAGGACACTAGGGAAGGGGGGGGCAGGGGTTTGGACGCAAATCATCCCACAGACCGGACGTTAAGGGGGCAACACAGGTTATAATCACATCGAGTCAGATCGCCAAGAAGAGATGGGCAAAACAGACTGGAACAATGTCAGAACATCAAGTGGGCAGAATAGACAGGAATCCCACCCTGCGGCACGATGTCAGGAACTGGAGAGGAAAAGACAGGGAGCAACACCTCAAATACATGATGGCATTAGAAGGTACAGGTGGCAAGGAGGGGCGGGGTAAGAACATGTGCCAATTACCACAAAGACAGAAGACCAACGGGACAGGAGTCGCGTGAGGGAATCGTCATTAAAAAATAAAACCGTACTGAAAAAGGGCAAATAGGGAAATATTGACTCAATAGGAGACCAAGAAAAGGGGACAAATGCGTGTGTAAGGGGGTCGGAGGGTTAGGATTCATGCCTGGGCAAGACTAAGCAGGAAAAAGCAGGCAGTGCCCACCCTTGTGGAGCAATCTGAGGGCTGGACACAGGGAGGAGGATGAGAACAAGAGGTGGAACGGTGGACAATGCCGTGGGGGGAAAGACTGATAAAGGATTACAAAAATCTTGGCAGGAGTTTGGTAATGTGGTTTTGGGTGAAATGAAGGCTTGAATGGATGTGTGTGTGGAAGGACACAGACTGGTCCTGTGAGTCGCCCACCCCTGTTTCTAAAGCACATGAACCCAGCGAAGAGTTGGCCTCGTCAATGACTTCCTTCTCTTCACCAATGAATCTGGAGAACAATGTGGTCACTTGCTGGGGCTCAGTTTAGCTTGTCAGTGTGGTAGCTGGGGTGCGAGTCTGCCGTCAGCTGCGTGGTCTCCGTGGCAGACGAGGGCTGTACCAGGATTGGGGTGTCCGATGCTTCTGTAAATCAAGAGAATGACAAAAAGGGTGACCTTCAATATGTCTAAGGATATCTATCTCAACTTAATTTAAATACCCAAACTTAGCTCATCTCATCCCCACATGTACATCTGTGTGCGCAAACACACACCCTCAACCACCAAGTTCCCCCCTCATTCCCCCCCGCCCCCCCCCCCCCCCCCCCACACACACACACACCTGTCACCAGCACACAGCAGTAAACGGACAAACCTGGTTTGTATAAAAGTGAGGAACAGATTTTGGCAGGAGCTAGATTTCAGATTATAACAAAATTATTGTTCCTTAAATGCAATTAAAAAAAAAAAAAATGTTTATTAGTTATTTAGTATGCAGATAATGTTCAGTAACATGCATCAGATGTTAATGAGGCAAAATATTACATACATTGTCAATGAGTCTCGGCATTTGAAATACAACAACGGCAGTGAGGGCAACAGGTCCAAACGTTTTTAGTTCCTCTGGTATGCGCTGGGTTGAAATGGCTATGGGATGCCGCATCCATACAATAGGGGAAACGGGGTTTCAAGGACAAAGTGGGTGGGCAGAGTATCAGCAAATAAGTGTGCATGCTAATGGTGGCATTGCGGCTAAGTCGGGCGAGCAGGTATGCAAGGTGGCAATATGTACGCAGGGATGGCTAAGAAGAGGCTGGTGGAGGTGCTGATGTGGGAATCCTTGATAGTGATGTAAGGCGTCACGGGGGTGCATGATGTCATGGGAGGAGGCCATCTTTGCTCACCTCCTGTTGGAAGTGTGGAAGCATGGTGGCCCACTAGGGGGAAATCTGGCGTTTCTGAAGGCGTCCAACCTCTTCATCATGGAGGGCATCTTCCTCTGCCGCCCCTGCTTGCGCATCGCCCCCGCTAAGCAGCTACTGGGGGAGCAATAGAGGATCACCAGGGAAGTGTTAAGATGCATTTGGCCAGATGAGGTACTAGGGATGCAAAGCGGGCACGCACTTTGTTATTTCTTGCATGTAAAGACGACAAGGGAGCAGGTCTCCCATGTGTAAATGTCGGGGAGTTCTCTAACAGACGTAAGGTGGTGTGGATTGAGTGGAAATAACCCTGTAGGGCTGAACAGGACAAGAGCATATGCTTAAGGTCAGCGTCTGGAGCCTGGCAGCACAGACAGTTGATTTGTTTGTTGGGAAACAGACGGTTTAATTGTGCTGGGGTTTAATTTGCCCTGCGAATTATGAGGAACTGTATATTTTTGAAGCAGGAGTTTCAGGACAGTATTTAGGGAAACTCAAGTGCTCTATCCCACTCCCGGCCATGAAGAACTCTCCCAAATTCGTCTTCCCATTTTTGGCGTAGTGTTGTTAGCGAGAGGACTGTTGGCTCACGTATGGCTTTATAAAGCTATGTGATAAGGTGATGGCCAGTGCCCATAGTTAGAATAGACTGGATAACTAGGTGAGTGGGGGTTTCTCCTTCTGTGGTGTTTCTAAGAGTGTGGCAGGTGCATGTGAGTTGTCTATGTAAGAAGAACGGCCCTGCAGGGAGGTCACATTCCTCGCCAGTTGTTCAAAGGGGGGAAATGACCATCTGAGAAGGTCGCCCGTCATGAGCACCGAGTGTTCTGTCCAGACCCTTAAGTCCCCAGAAGTGTAGGACCCCGGGTGTCGGGGTAAACCGACCAGAGGGAGTGCTGGGGCATCCATGGGGTAGTGCTAGAGAGGTGGTATATGTGGATCATGCATGTCCGTGCCACTGCTACTCTGAATGGTCGGGGGAGGGAGGAAACTCCTTCGGAAGCAGAGGGCCTTGGATTGTCGTATCGGTTCCTTCTCATTGGTGGCTTCTCCCGGGTAGCAGCCCACAGTCCAACGGGACAACCACTGGAGCTGTGCCGCCAGAAAATATGCCTCGAAGGATGGAGCACTGAGGCCTCCTCGATCTGTCTGCAATTGTAATTTAGCAAGGGCAACCCAGTGGTATTCAGTGCCCCAGATGAGTGTAGACAGGAGTGTGTTCAGTTCTAAAAAAAAAAAAAAAAAAAAAAAAGGGGCCATGGCGGAACGACTGGGAGATTTGTAAAATAATAAAGAAGGCGGGTAGAATAAGCATCTTCGCCAGAGCAGTTTTGCCTGTGGGGGCTAAGGGGAGAGCCTGCCAGAAGTGTACCTGGGTTCTGATTCCCACTAAGGCTTTACAAAGATTCCCTTCATAGAGGTCTGTGGGGCTAAGATAGAAATAGACTCCCAGGTATTGGACCTCTTGTGTGTGTCAGTTAAGGCAAATGTAGTCTACGTGTATCTCGAGTGGTTGTTGATCAGGACAGAGTGCATATGTGGCTGATTTTGCCAAGCTCTCCTGTAGTCCAGTGGTGGAGGCAAATTCAGGTGGGGGGGTCTCGGAGCAGTGTGAGATCCATTGGAAGTAAGCTAAGAGTTTAGGTGTAAACCCCGTGGGGGCGAGTGCTGCGAAGAGAATGACATAACGCCGTGTTAGAGTATCAAATGCCTTCTCCAAATCAAGAATGAGGCAGGCCGCCAATGGAAAATGGCCCTGCACTTTGTCCTACATATAGAAGAGACAAAGGATATTCTGGAAGGTGTTGCGTCCCGACACAAAATGGTTTTGGTCTGTGGGAATGAGGTCCAGGAGCATCTGGGCGGGTCTGTTAGCAAGAATTTTGCCAAGTAGATTATAGTCCGCACCAAGTATAGCTACAGGCCTGTAAGAGGTCAGGCGCATAGGGTCTTTGTCTGGCTTCGGGATGGAGATCAAGAGGGATTTGCGCAGTGAGTGTGGGCCTGTGCTGGTGTGTAGCACGGCCTCATACATTTCTGCGAGGCAGGGGCTAGCAGGAAGGAAAAGGTACTATATATTCTCGAGGTAGTCCGTCAAGACCAGGTTTTTATTTCGGGCAAGGTCGCAAATCGCCTGTGTGATATCTGGTGCCATGATCGCCGCATCTAGGGAAAGCCTAGTAGACTATGACATACATGGGAGAGGAATACTCGCAAGGAAAGTCTCGGGCAGGCTTGCGGGGTGTTTCCTTAAATGCAAGCTAGAAGGCAACTTGTGATCAACATTAAAAGGGATTGGAATTTTTTTTTTTTTTAAATCATGTACGTGTCATTACATAAAATTAAATAACCATTTGAAAAGGTAAACTTTCCCATTTACCTAAAATCCCATGCAAAATGAGCATGGCTTTTGACAGCGAATGGGTGCCCCAAAGAGGAAAGGCTGAAAAAGTTTAATTTCTGCTAATAAGCTGGCTGGTGCTGAGGAATTGCCTCAGTTACTACTTTGCTATTTGAACATTAGGAGTCAAAGAAAACTGTCAGTAAGAACTTTCCTCTGAATAAGAAATAACAAGAACACCAGCTTTTCGTGGGCGTTGCGAAGAGATGACAATGAAACAAGAAATGTTTCGGCTAGTTTTGCCGAGTTGTTCACTGGTTAAATTTCTGTCTGGAAGATATGCCTAAAATCTGTCCTCTGGTGTGCTTGTTGGGAGTGGTAATGCTACTTAACTGTTGCGTTGTTCAGACATGGAGCAAGAAGATAAAGATTTTAGGATGTAACTGACTCAATGTTCAATATTCATATTTACATTAAGAATATACTTGTATGTTATGTGTACCTTAACTTATTTTGGAAGATGAGAACTTATAACTAACCATTTCAACTGATAAACTGGCATACACAAAGGGAGGCATAAAGATAAGCTGAGGAGTAGACCGGTGCCCTAAACAAGACTAGGTTACTTATCTGTAACTGTGGTTTAATATTCCTATGCACTCTTTACAGGTTGCCATTCTATAAATCTAATCACTTGTTTAAGTGGCATTTCCCAGAAAAAAATCAAATCTCAAGGGATCAGCTTTGCTAAGGATGCAGAAGTAGACGCGCTCTTCTCTAGCTCCCACAAAAAAGCCAGTTGTTAGTGCCATACCAAGTGCCACCATAAAATACCGAAAAGAGAACAATTTGGCATATTTATATCCTCTGACAGGATGTTATCAGCGGTTGTTTAAGGTACAAACATTATCAATCAATTTTGTAAGAACATTGTGGATATGCTGGTAGGGGAAAAGTAGACAATCAGACCTGCAGAGAGGATATTCTGTTTAGATTATTCTAAGAAAAAGGTTCATTTGCAGTTGTCTGGCCCAGCCTTCAGCTGTCGTGGAGCCCCACTGCAAGGGGAGAAGCCTTGGTAGGCGTGTCCAATTCCTGAGGCACACACAATTGGGAGTGTGAATGGCCAAGCAGTATCCGCACTTACAGTTGGGGGGGGGGGGGAGGGGGGGGGGGGAGGATCATGTAGCACAGCAGGCAAGAGAGCAGGTTAGTTGGAGGGTAGCACAGATGCAGCCACTCCTGCTTAGGGCAGAAGACAGTGGAAAGCAGGCAGCTAGGAGAGAAGGCACTGGGAGTGACGGTAGCAAGTTGGTATCTCAAGACCCATGGATGAGTAGCTCAGATCACCAACTAAGAGGGCCAAGTGGTTAAGTGCCGGTGCTACAGTTTACCTTCTCACTCAAGAGGACAGAACCAAGGCAAACAGGCGGTTAGCGGCATCGCAGCCTCTTGTAGACAGTGTGGACATTCAAGCTGATGGGAAACTCTTACATCCTCAGGAGCTAGTAGGACTCCTTACAAACGATTCGGAAGAGCAACATTCCCATACAAAGATCTCGAGGCTAGAGGACAATTAAGCAGCAGACATCACCTGGACTCCATGGTGAGGCCATTTTGATTGCTACGAGGCATCAACAGCAAGAAGTACTCTGCCACGGGGCTGCAGCGCTCTATCTTAGAGGCACAATGCAGTTCACGGACCCACTGATTCAAACAACAAACATAGTGACCTGCACCGACAGAATTCAATGGGAAGGGACGGTATAGAATGGAGCTGATCCACGAATAACCCTATGGGAATCGGACGGGCAGTACTAATGAACATTTTGGAATCTTAAGAAAACATAGGGCCCTGCAGATGTTGGGTCACTGTTAAATTAATTTAATCTGCATTCCAGAGTGAGGCAAAAGCAGTGACACACATTTCGCCTCAGGCAAAAAAGATATAATGCAGAATGCATGCTGAATCAACCTCACTGCCCTACAAGATCAAAACAGAGATTCGTGCAATGATTAGCGGAAAGACCAGATGCGTACCATTTATAAATTCCCATGCAGATTAATGTCATTGAAAGGAAGTAAGAAAACAACCCTTTGTACTACAACTGATCATTTGCAGGTGCTTCACCCCAAGAACGTCATCCAAGGTTCAAGACAGCTTAAGGCCAGGATAGTAGCGGCACAAAGCCACACAGAAGCTGATGGACAGATGATGAAAGGGGTCTTACAGGACATCTTGGGTGAAGGAACGGATAAACACTATTAAGGCAACATTAACCTGATGCACAGATGGTTTATTCAAAGACGTCACTGCCCTAGGAGATTTAGTGTCTCAGACAGAAGTGGCCATCAGCGGTGTTACCAACAATTGAATGATAGTGATAGGGCGCAGCCAATAAGCAGACTGCACGACAGCCTTGAGGAAAGAAAATAGATGGAGTGCAATAATATACGGATCAGGAGAACACTGTAAAGTACCCAAAGGGGCCAACAGAAGACTGGGTCGCCGACTTCGGGAGCTGGCTACCACATAGCCGTGAAAGGGGAAAAAACATCACTAGAGAAGTGAGAAGTGATACTCTAACTAATTCTTCTTCATAAAAAGAGATCATTTGCATTGCAAAAACAAAACGAAAGACAGAAAAAGGGGTGCTGCTGAGTTCTTTGAAAGGGAATTGTTTATTTGGAAAAACACTTGGATCTCCAAACACTCCACAAAGGAAATTCACAGACGAGTTGCAACTCTGAATTACAGGCCACCAGGTTTTGGAGAAGAAGCCAAGAACTCAGAACCTCCTTTGTCAGACGGGGGGCAAATAAGAAAGATGGAGACGGATCAAGAGTGAACCCTGTGAGAAGCAAGAGACCACTGACAATGCAAAACAATAAAATAAAATAAATTAAAAAAAGGGCGTATGGCAGGTGTCTTGTGCTTTTCAATAGCAGATGGACTGGGGTGGTGGCTGCTAATTTGTTTTTTTTATTGCATGCATATGAAACAAAAATGTAAGAAGAAGAAAAGAAAACCATGCTGCAACCTAAACAGAGTGGCCATATGCTTGCAACAAAAATATGAAACTGAATAAATTATCCTAATATAGTTTTTAAAGAACATTGCAAGCGGTTCCTAGGAGCCAGATGTACTTAGATAGGTTTTAAAAATTAATGTTTGGTTTTATGAACATCACAACAAAAATATGTTTTATTGGCACATAGAAAAGATACTTAAGGCTTAGAATTACTGTTAAATGAAGACAGCTTAAACAGCAAGAACCACTGAGAAAAAAAGATACAGAATGGATGGAAAAAAGCATTTGCAAAGTATTGGTCCAGAAGTACAAACAACGGTACTTCTTTTTAGCCAGGGTACTACTTTTAGCACGATAGGCACATTGCTTGCCCGCGCCCATAGATGCCTTTTAGGCACTGATTTCACAAAATCAGCCTCTTTACAGAAGGAAACCGAATTAAACAGGGAAGAATTCTATACAATACAGGCATGGCAGATAAATCCAATGAAATGGGCATTGCTCATAATTTACACTTTGCCACAGATGACCCTGGTGTAAGAAGAACATTAGTAGTACAGACAGTGAATAATATATCCAAATGGATTTTCTGAATATGCTAGATGGAAAGTAGAAATCTCTCTTGGGCACACAGAGGACATCCAAGGCGTGAAAAGTGGGATAATGTTCAATTACTAAGAGAGCCTGCTTTGATGAAAAAGCCAGGAAATGACCCGGAATAATGCTACCTATCCAAGGGAAATGACAGATCTCGGTATGAAACAGTGTGAAAGTAAAGACATAGCCAGGGCCAAACACACGACATTAGCCGAAGTTTGCTCAAGTTCGAGTGAAGGGAGAAAAGCCAAATTGGAAATGCTCTTATGGGAGACAATATAAAACGAAGGACTCAGTAAGACGTAATGCCAGAACGCGCAGGTCCTGACAATGCCAGCAGACGGGGCCGACAGGCTCATTAGACTTGAAACTTCTGTGGTCTGAACAGGGCAACAAGATGACGATTTGTTGGCATACAGGTTAAAGGCCAGTCAGCAAAAAGAAAAGGATATCTAGGCTGAGGAGTAAACACGACGGGTTTATTGTCTGGGAACGCAAAAAGGCGGAAAGCTTTGAAAAGTTGTGCAGGGGCACGTGGGGCATCCGCGCATTGAACATCGGCACGGCTCGCTATGAAGCGGCTCTCCAACAAAGAGCCTCATGCCCCCCAGCGCCGGAGCCTCCACCTAGCAGACGATGGCACTAGATGATTGTGCAGTTACTTTTATCAGGCGGCCACTGATGCCGCTGGGATGGATTTGTAATTTGATCGGGAGCTTTAGTTTGGTAGCTGAGACACTAAGGGAGCAGTAACAGAACCAGGCAGCCTGAATGATCCTTGTCCTAAATCTTCCCTCACCCCCTCTCCAGTGAGCAGAAATCGTTCCTGTAGTGGCATCTGGAGGGATCCACGTAAGTATCTTGCTCCCAGCTCCATGAGTGCATCAACTGGTTAGAATAAATACCCGTACATCGTGGCCAAGCAGTTAGGAAATGAGTAGCCGTGAACTTTCCCCATTGCTGCCCTGGTCCTCATCAGTAGGGTTTAATGTTTGGACAGTCCCACCAAATCTGTTCCATAGTACGGCGAACCACGTTCCCATCGATGAGGAGGGTTCAATCGCGAACTGTGTGTAGCTGCGTATGGAACCCATAGCAGTGACATCACTTTACAATGTGCTTCTCTGCGTAGGACACTGGTGCTCACTTTCTGCTCGCTCACCGAGCAGCAGAAATTGAAGGGAATGGGGAGTAGGGCGGTGGAAACGCCATAAGTGGGTAGCTCTGCTTGCCCATGGTTTTAGTGGAGCGCTCACGAGTGAAGCGCTCAGAGGTCAGTCTTGTCCGTGTTTCCGTGGGAGGGCTCTTGTGGTGCGTACAAAGACTGCTTTACCCAAGTCGAACAAGGGCTTCCCCATGCTCTCACTCTATACTAGCGACACGCGCGGCTGGGCTGCGCAGGAATACAACTTCTAGTCCGGCAGCGCTGGGACCCTTTCTTGTTTGGCATAAATCATCATCTTGTTGGCCAGCCATGGGAATTCACCTTTCTATATAAACTTCACAACCATTCTCTTTAGGTCCTTGAAAAAAACAATCTGGGAAGGACTGACTTTTAGGGCGAAAACAGGTTCTTATAAAGTTTTCTTTATTTACATTAATGAAAGTTTAGTACTCACCGTGTCCTTTAATTCGATTCAATATACTTTACCCATTTTAATTTAAATATTTAATATAAAAAGGTTCTCGATTTTACTTAAATGTAATTAGTATATTTAACTTTTCTTAGGTTTGAATTAAGATTCTACGTATCCCGCTATCCTGCTCCTTCCGGATCGCCCCTCGCTCGCAGTCTGCCCACCTTAGCACCTCCTTCCACCATCTGTACACGTCTGGGCCCCCAGCCTTTTTCCAACTCATTGTCAACAGTCTACGAGCAAGAATTAATGCCATTATCTGTGAACCTATCGGTCACCTTATGGGCAGTGCTGCCTTTGTAGAGACCCAGCAGGGTTAGCTGTGGTGCTTTCAAAGTGTATCAGTAGCTCCCTGAGCAACCTGCAAAACCATAGCCCAAAAGTGGGTTCGCACAGAGCAGTCCCACACCATGGGGTAAATGTTTGCATCCTCCTCGGCACAGCGAGGGCATGCCAATCGTGTTCCGGGAAATAAAGCGTGTATGCATTGCGGCATAAGATATGATCTGTGCAAAAAGAAAAACTGAATCTATTTAAACTGAGCGTTGTGAGGCACTTTAGGATTGGAAGCCATCATCATCTTCAGGGCTGCATCAGCAAAAGAGGGCCCAAGGTCTGTCACCCAGCCCTGCTGTAGCAGAATCGGATCTACCCCTATAAAGTAGGATGACTGTCCTCATCTTTGTCGTGATGAGATGTCAATAATGGAGGCATTCATGTTCAGCAGACCTTGAGCCCAGCCACGCCTGCACCTTACAAATCAATGCCCCATACAGGAGAAAGCGCCCAGATGGAAGGTCATAAGAGTCCCGTAATTCTGGGAAGGGGGTGAGTTCACCCCTTGCATACAAGTCACCCATTACAGTGAATCCCATCTCGATCCACGTGTGGAGGTCCACGGAGGACCCCGGTGAAGGCCAATATTTCACTGTCAGCAGGGGGAGTTAGGAGGAATAAGGAGCCTTCAAGTGTGTCCTTTGCAGTGCCCTAGTCCAGACATGCCTTGCCATTCTAACCAGTATGTTCTCATTACGCTAATTACTCAATAAAATCCAGGTCAAATGATACAGGGAGAATTGACCACGCTCTTCGTGACCCAGGGCGTCCCATAGATGGGAACACCACCTGGCCACCTGCTCCAGTTGCGCTGCCAGGTAGTATAGTTCAAGGCCCAAGGCCATCATTCCTCCTTCGTCCACTGTAAGCCGTAGCTTCCGTAAGGCTACTTGTCTGGAGGAGCCCCAGTACAAAGACAAGAGTAGGCCATCCGGATGCTGAAAGAACCTCCCAGGGAGTTCCGTCGGCAGAGCCGCAAACAAGTAAAGAAATCACGGACAACACTACCATCTTTGGTATCGCTATCCGGTGGCTCGACAGGGAGAGCGTAGTCCTAAAGGCAACTGAGTCGCAGTGCTGCTAAAGCCTTGGCGTAATTCTCCTCTAAGTGCATTTCCGCCATTCCTTAAATTGCCAAACCTAAGTACTTAATAGTGGCCTGCCACCCAAAGCATTAGCAATGGGATGCAAGCAACCTGTGGTTCCTCAATGTCGAGAGTATCGGGTAGACATTAGATTTATGTCATCCGACTGAAAAGCCAGACATCTCACCAAACGTGAATAGAGCCCCTAGTGCTCCGTCCAGTTCAGATTCCTACCCACGCATATATAAAAGCATATCATCCATGTATAGCGAGATATACAGATTAATCTCCGCAATACCCTATAATGCATCCGCTGCCCAGTCAGCACAAACGGTTCAATGGTGATCAAATGTAGGACCCTGGCTCTCTATGTAGTGCACTAAATGAAGTACACTGTGCAGAGAGTCCAGTGGATCTCCAAAAGCTTGCAGAGGCAGAAATAGATAGGTCTAGTGATCTTTTTGTGGTAGTGTAGGCGAACAGTTAGGCTTATCAAGGAGTTGTGCTAAGCATCCGTTGTACTCGGAGGCAATAAATGACACACACTCAAAGAATACATCGAAGACATTTTAGAAATTTAACAGTTACTTTTATGTATGTTTTGAACCAAAGAACTTCGTTACAAGGTAAGCAGTTTTTATATAAAAAATACTTTGCTGTTTCAAAAATCGACAGTGCAATTTTCAGACTATTCAATGTTAACCTATGGAAGGAAAACAGGAATGCAGTTTCACAGGTATATACGACTTGCAATCCCAGTCTTCATGGTTTTAGACTAGCACTGGACAAGGTTCAGGTTGGTACCAAGAGTGCACCCACAGCAGCTGGGTGCAGAGTTCAAAGTCGGTGCCCCATGTTAATAAATGGAGAATGGGTCGGGTTTGAGGTCGCGCTGCTCCCAGGTAAGTACAAGCGGCGTCAGAGGTTGGTCTCCAGGGATTGAGGCAAGCACCGGAGGGGCCACAACAGTGCATCAAACTTACACCTTCATCGGCACAGGGGCAGTGGGGTGCAGAGTGCCAAAACAGCGTCGGCGCCCAAAGCTTTTCAGACAGGGGGTATCTGCTGAAGCGCTGCTTACAGGCGAGTAAAGAAGAGTCAAAGGTTGATCTCCTGGAGTTGAGGTAAGGTGGGCCATAAGGCAGCACCCTCAGCAGCATGGGGGCGGCTGGGTACAAGTCTGGCAACGCAGTTGGAGATGACCCTCAGCAGCATGGGGGCGGCTGGGTACAGAGTGGCAACACAGCTGGAGAGGACTTTCAGAAACAGGCTGCAGACTCACGCCAGGAGGTCCAGAGAGGTCAACCCACAGCTGCCCAGGTAAGCTGAGATGCCAGAGGTCATAGGGACACTGACAGTCCAGCTCCCAAAGACCCAGGGGCTCCGGGTGTAAGGATGTAATACATATAAGGAGAAAACAATAGCCCCATGAAAGCAATAGCACAGGTATAATCCAGTCCACAGTTAACAAGCATTTGTGAAACAATTGGTCTCACGTTTGCTCGTTTTGGAGCTATTAGCGTTGTAAATTGAAAATGAAAAGTAAAGCAGTTGACATAAGCAAGCCGATTCAAAGCGCCACAGCCGCCATGAGCACGAGCACTAAGGAGAGATACAAAAGGAAACAAAACTTTGCTTGCAATCAAAGATATCGGCAAACGGGCAGCTTAATATGTAACAGGGTTGATGGCCAAGGCTGTAACATAACTGCCCCAGGGAAGGACAAGTGTAAAGCATTTACCAATGATAACAAAGGATGTTTGAAAGGCAAACCCATGGATAGTGATGGGCGTGGTTAAAAGCCCACAGATAGATTACAACAGGTCAGAGCGCTTGCGCGTTCAACATAAAAAGCAGCCCACCCCCGCCGGTGAGGGTCAGATGAGGTTGTCCGCTGTGTCCAGCGTAAGTGCCAGCAGGGTGTTCGAGTCCTGGTATCACCGCGGTCATCAAGCTCAAGGACGATTCCCAGCGGGACTGTGGCTCAGGGAGTGATCATCCATGTCTGGATTCCAATGAGGCCTCCACCGCCCTTGTCTGTTCCACAGCCGCCTGCTGCTTAGTGGGTTGGGCACCCTATGCCTACAGGATCTCTGCTGACTCAGTCATTGCAATCCGTTACATTCTGGGAGTGGTGGTGGTGGGAGGGGATGGTGTTGCAGAGTTGGCCTGTTAAAGAGTCCCAGCCAATCCAATACTGCTGCAGGGTCCGAAAAGAAAAGAAGTGGGTCTTTCCCTCTGCTTATACTCTCTGGCAAGCTGGAAACAATAGGGCAAAAAAAGAATCCCAGCTCCCGAAGCTTCTGCACATACAGCTGTGAAAGATGTCCTTCAGGACTGAACCTCAAAGATGAAATCTGGGTAGAGGGAGATCTTAGCATTTTCCACCGCAAATGGGCAGTGGCTGTGTGCCTGCTGCAAAAGGAGATCTCAGTCCCAAAAATGTAGCATTCAAGCTATCACTGGACAGGTTGGGGCCACCGGCTTGGGCGGTCAGGCAGGGTCTCTATGTGCATGTTCCAGCACACAGAACTGGGATAGGCTCTCAGGGGCTACAACCTACTGTAGCCAGTCCTCCAGGAAGCCTATCATGGATTAACCCTCCACCTTTTCCGGCAGACTGTAAAGCAGTCCTTCCATAAAGCAGTGGCTGGTGTGTAGGAATTGCAATTGATTGGAAACTATTTGAGTACAGCTTGTCCAAGATTTGCTTGTTGGCGGGCAAAGACATCTACACAATAATGTGTAGTGAATGTATGTGGTGTAGACCATGTTGCTGCTTTGCAAGCATCTGCTATAGGTAGGTTACCTAAAAATGCCATAGATGCACCTTTTTTCCTAGTGGGGTGTGCACTAGGTGTTACAGGTATTTGTCATTTGGCTTTACTATAGTAAATATGAATACACTTGACTATCCATCTAGCTATAGTTGCTTTAGGTATAGGCTCCTTTATGTGGTAAGAAGAAAGCCAGAAAAAGTTGTTTTGTTATCCTAAACTCTTTTGTTCCATCTATATAACACATAAGAGCCCTTTTAACATCAAGAGTATGTAGAGCTCTTTTTGCCACAGAATATGGTTGTGGAAAGAAGACTGGTATTTCTATTGTCTGATTGATACGGAATTGTGAAACTACTGTTGGAAAGAATTTAACACAATTTTTTCTTTATGAATTTGAAAGAAAGGTTCTTCCACAGTTAAAGCTTGGAGCTCACTGACATGTCTAAGGTAAGTGATAGTGACTAAAAAACCTACTTTCCATGAGAGGAAGTGTAGAGAACAGGAGTGAAGTGGCTCAAAAGGTGGAGCCATAAGCCTTGTGAGTACAATGTTAAGATTCCAAGACAGAGCTTGAGGAATTCTTGGTGGAATGATTCTTTCGAGTCCTTCCATAAATGCTTTGATAACAAGAATTCTAAACAAAGAAATATGCTGTCTGTTTTGAAGATGTGTAGCTATGGCTGCTAAATGTAAAAGAATGGATGTGTAAGCTAGATTTGCTTATTGTAAATGTAGCAAATAACATACTATGATCCTCTCAAGCCAACACTACAAGACAATGTTTTGTGTTTGACAATAGCAAATAAAATGTTTCTATTTTGCCGCATAACACTGTCTAGTTGGGGGTTTGTGTGCTTGTTTAAGAATATCCATACATTCCTATGGTAATTGTAAATAACCAAATTCTATGATCTCAGGAGCCTTATCGCTAGGTTGAGAGATCTGGGATCCGGATGTCTTATTTGACCCTGTCTTTGTGTCAGAAGGTCCGGTCTGTTGGGAAGCTTTTGATGTGGAACACCAGAGAGTTCTAAAAGTGTTGTGAACCATGGTTGATGTGGCCACATAGGGGCCTGTAAGATCATGTTGAGGGAAGATTGAGCTTTCGGATCAGAGAGGGCAGGAGTGGAAGAGAGGGAAAAGCATAAGCAAATATCCCCGACCAACTCATCCATAGAGCATTGCCTTTGGATTCAGGGTGTGGGTACCTGGAGGCGAAGTTTTGGCATTTTTGTTTTGATATGCGGTGAATAAGCCTATTTGAGGTGTTCCCCACTTT
Organism: Pleurodeles waltl; assembly: GCF_031143425.1. Taxonomy (NCBI): domain Eukaryota; kingdom Metazoa; phylum Chordata; class Amphibia; order Caudata; family Salamandridae; genus Pleurodeles; species Pleurodeles waltl. Next base: position 124,040,111 of record NC_090446.1, read on the forward strand.
TGGAAGTACTGGTGAAGACTTGTGGGTGGAGTCCCACTCATGGAATTGTTTCTGCATCCTTCTGAGCAGGTCTGCAAAGTGATTGTCCGTTTCTGGGAGATACTGTGCCACTATGTGAATGTGGTGATGAATTGCCCACTTCCATATTGTTTGTGCAAGATGGGACAATTCATGAGATTGTGCCCCAACCGCCCGTTTTTGAAGGTAGCACATGGCAGTCATGTTGTCTGTACGTACCAACACTATCTTGTGTTGCAATTGTGGAAGGAACGCTTTCATTGCTAGGAATACTGCTTCAGTTTCAGGTATTTGATGTGGAAAGACCGTTGAGTGTTGTCCCATATCCCCTGAACTGGGAGGTTGAGGAGATGAGCTCCTCAACCGGTGTCTGAGGCTTCTGTTGTGAGAGTGATCTGAGGTACAGGGTCTAAAAAGGGCTGCCCTTTCATAAGGTTTGTGGTGTTCCATCAATGCTGAGAGGGATAAGTCTGGCGGTCCAACAACACTAGATCTTCCACCCTGTGCCTGAGACCATAGACGAGAGAGACATTGTTGAAGAGGACACATATGAAATCTGGCATGAGGTAAGATGGCAATACAAGATGCCATCATCCCTAACACTTTCATAACAGTTCTTACTGTGTATGCTTGGTTGTCTGTTAATGTCGCAAGCATTGTTTGAAAAGCCTGAACTCGGGCTGAGCTGGGAAACGCTACTCCTCATTATGTGTCGAGCGTAGCTCCTAGATAGGGCTGTATGTGGAGAGGGTGCAGATGAGATTTGAGGTCATTTAAGATGTACACCGGAGAGTGTAGGAGACAAATTGTGAATGAGTGGGGCTTTGATACTGTGTGAATGAATTGGCTTTGATGAGCCAATTGTCCAAATAAGGGAAGACATGAATTTGTTGTTTTCTGAATTGTGCTCCAACTACCCCAAGCCATTTTGTGAATACTCTGGGAGCGGTTGTGACTCCAAATGGTAATACCTTGAATTGGTAATGTTTTCCTGCAACTACGAATCTTAGTTAATTGTGGTGTGCTGGATGAATGGGAATGTGAAAGTAGGTGTCCTGTAGGTCTAACGGTATCATGAAGTCGCCTTGTTGTAGAAGGGGAATAACATCCTGAAGAGTGATCATATGAAATGTTCTGATAGGAAGTAGTGGTTTAAGGGTATGAAATCTAACATTGGTCTGGAAGACACATCTTTTGGGGTATTCGGAAATACAAGGAGTAGACCCCCGTTCCCTGGTATTGTAATGGTACTGGTTCTATAGCCCCTTTGAGAAGAAGAGAACGTGCTTCCTCTTTGAGACAAGTGAGATGATCTTGTGAGAATCTGTGAGTACGAGGGGGTATAGTTGGAGGAGTGGAAGTGCGCTCCAGACAGTAACCATTTTGGATAATTTAAAGTACTCATTGATCTATGATAGTCTGAGACCTTTGTGGGTAAAAATGCTGTAAACTTCTCCCTACACGAGTGGTGTGAGTCGGTAGGTTTTGGTGGAAGTCACTGCTTAGTGGTGGATGAGGAGCCTCTAGACGTAGATGGCTTTCCTCTTCCCTTGTTACGGTTGCCTCCATAGGAACTTCTAAAATAACCTCTGATGTATGGGGATGCTTTGTTTAAGTGGAAGACTGTTCCTGAAATGATGACCGAAAGCCCCTTGCAAATCCTGTTTGACAAAAAGTACCTGTGTGTGCTTGGAGTGCTCCTATAGCTTTGGCGGTTCGAGTGTCTTTATTTAATTTTTCAAGTGTGGTATCCACTTGTGACCCAAATAAATGCTCTTTATCAAAGGACATGCTCAAAACTGCCTGTTGTACCTGTGGTTTAAAGCCTGACCATCTGAGCCAGTCATAGCGCCCAATGATGAAGCTGATGTTAACACTGAGTGCTGCTATATCAGCAGCGTCAAGCACACATCTAATGGAATTTGTTCAAAACTGTTTGTCCCAAAGTTACAATTTCGACCCCCCTTTTACGATGTTCTTCCGGGAGGTTAAAGGTCCTCCATGGCATCCCAGTGGGCTCCATCAGACCAGGATAACAACCCCTGTGCATTAGCAATCCACCAGTGACCGGCTGCTTGAACTGCCACCATTTTGCTTCCGGCATCACATTTTTGGCTTTATCAGGAGGTGTCTCCCCTGTTGATTGGCTACGAGTCCTTTTGCGAGCAGTGGAGGCAATAAGAGTCTGTAGGGATTTGTGCTTCCATAAGTAAAGAGTAAGTGGGTGCTCTTTAGATATTTTGTCTGCAATCCTGAAAGCATTGGAAGGAATTGACTCTCCTTTTGTGTTACGCCAAGGGTGTCAAAAAATAAAAGATCATCTTCTATCAGATCTGTGTCCATATGTACATTGTGATATCCTGCTGCCCTAGCTATAACCTGTTGATATGAGGTGGAATCCTCAGGTGGTGAAGATCTAGCTGGGTAGAGATCTGGATCATTAGGTGTAATAGGATCCGATCATATGCATCCCATGAGTCTTGATCATCTAATGTATCCCCTAAATCATGAGCCGCACCAGGTGGTGAATTGGGCGCTGTGAACTCCAAAGGAGAGGGAGATGTTGGTGGAGGAATATGTTGAGAAGTAGGTGGAGGTAGAGAAGGCTGACTAAGTATAGTTTTTTCTTTCGTAGGCTTTTTTGGAGGCGAAGAGGAATCAAGAGCCTCTTGAAAAGTCAGTTTCCTCTTGATGTTATAATCCATCCTGTTCCCTCTTGAATTTGAAGTCGGCACTGACGAGCGTCCATAACTTCCAAAATAGGTTACACCGGTGAAGGGGTGGTGATTAGAGACTGTTCAGGATCGCTGAAAGACTTTTTTTACGATTTTCGGTTCCAAAGTCTTTTGTGCCTGGGATATTTTCGGTGCCAAAACTGTGGATGAATGTTTTTTCTTTTTCAGTGCGGAAGTGGTCGGTACCAAAGTAGTCAGCACTGAAGCACCATGTATCTTCGGTCGTGTTGGAACCGAAGTAGAGGTGCAGGAGATCAATGCCGAAGATTTCTCATTGGCTTTTTTCGGTGCCGAGCCGGAAGGCGAGGCATCTGAATAAGTTTCTCAGCTCTGACCATAGATGGAAGGCATTGGCGGACGAGTGACCTCTTAATGTTGTTTTGGTCGATGGTAAAGGGTCTCTTTACTCATGGTTACCGCCGACTGCAACGGTTGACCCTCAATGTCCTATTGTACATCAGAGTCCAAGTCTTGAACGGAGAAGGACTCCTCCTGCTCCAACTATTCTTGTGCATGCTCGTCGCCAAAGATGTCCAGTGTGTCATCTGGAGTTCGAGACGCCATTTCCATCAGACAAGCTCTTCGATCTCCAAGTGTCTTTTTTGATCGAAAGGAAAGGCACGCTTCGCAGGTCTGCTCATTATGGTCAGGGAAAGACACAACTTACACACCTGGTGGTGGTCAGTGCGTGGAAATTTTGAGTGGCAACCGAAGTGGAGTCTGTTCCACGTGGAAGAGGGCCTTAGAGGGCTGTGCCTGCCCCGAAGGGCTGAAATTCGATTGCGGGTGTAAAATGGAAACGAAAGATAAAGTATGGAAGAATATGCGATCTAAACAATACAGACGATGATAGAAAGATGGAAAGAATACCGTTTTGGACTGTATCGAGCCGAGAACTTGGAGCGAGAGGAACACACATCCGAGCCCGACGGCAGAGAGAAAATCTAACAAATGATGCCAATGCACAGTATTACCGAGAGGAGGAGTCACTTGATTATGTGACTCAAAAAGCTTCTTAATTTTTTTTTTTTTTAAAGTTGTACTACTCCGAACCCACCACTAGATGGCGAGCTTATGCACAGTATGTGCATCTACAGCTACACATGCCATCAAACCTGCTGCTATTATAACACCATCCCTAACACATCGTTTCCGCAGAGCAGTAACCTAGAACCAACTACTTCGGATTATCTCCATTTACTGCATAGAGAGAGTTCACCAGAAGCAGCACAAGAGGTATCCTCAAAAATGCCTCCTCTTGATTCATCTCCCCGCTTGGCACCCAGCCCTGCAACCCCAGGGACTTACCCCTCTCATCTGACTGTAGTTGGGCCTCCAGGTCCTCTGGAGACACGTAGAACTCTGGTTCATCGCCCTCTGGAGGTTTGGGTTTACACTTCCCACAGCAGCAGTTACAGCAGCAGCACAAGCAGCAGCAGCAATAGCAGCCTGTGGCCAGACCACAAAAGACGAAGAGGGCCTGCAGGAACAAGATGCAAAGGATGAACCAACATAATGACCCTCCAAGTGCTCTCTACTGAGGAGGGTTCAGGCTGGATTCGAGTTCAGAGTTTACCACAGTTTAAAGCTACTTATATAGCTTAAGCTGGGTCTGGGCCTGAGGTGAAGAGAGGAGTCAATGAGCCCTGGGAAGAGGAGAGAGCAGGCAATGCCTTGGGGCAAAGACAGAAGGCATTGCAGTCCTGGCCACAGAGACCAGACACAGGACACCAGGGCAAAGACGGCAAGCACCATACACTGGGGAAAGACAGCAGAGACTTGGCCCTGGAGAGAAAAGTGCAGAAGCTGGTACCCAGAGAGGTACTTTTTCTTTTTTGGTGGGTGGGGGGGGGGTGGGGGAAGAGGCAGGGAGGGGGCAACAAGGGAACGAGACACACACACACACACACACACACTTAAAATGTTTAAATATGGCTTTGTATACATTTGTCTATCTACGTATAAGTAGATATAGATAAATACTGACATACAAAGCCTTGTTTCAACTATTCAAGTAAACATGTCAGCTTGCATTTCCTCAAACAATTATTTGCAGCAAAAGGGGGTTGGCTACAATAATGTGTGTGGCAAAGTGCAGTGTGTTTTTTTATGTGATGTTCACCAGTTTTGGTGGGACACAATGATGAGGAACTGACTTGCGGTGGATTATGGGCAAAAGCAGAGTAGGAGCTCTGGAAAACTGCACAAGCAACACAAATGGGAAAGCAGAGGGTGGTGCTGTAGAGAAGAGGAGAGTCAGCGGTTGGGAAGAGCAGAGTGTGCAGCTGGAAGAGAGAGAAGAATAACTAGGGCGCTGGGCTGGAGGGAAGATAAGAGTGGAGCTGGAGGGAAGAGCACAGTGTGGGGCAGTGGGGCTGAGCTGAGAGTGTAGCTAGGGGAGCAATCAGAGGGACTAGGGGACGTGAAGAGTGTGGGGTAGGAGAACGAGCAGAGTGGGGTTGGGGTGGGCTAGCAGACTGGAGCTGATGGAGAGCAGAGGTTGTGGCACCAAAGTAAAGAACAGAGGGCATCAGGCTGGTGAAGAGCTGAGAGAGTGGGGCTCGATGGGAGAGCACAGAGTGGGGCTGAAGGTAAGAACAGAAAGAGAGTGGGCCTGGAGAGAAGAGTAGAGTTGGAGACATTAACACCAGGAGTACAGTTGGGCAAAAGAGACAATGCAGAGAAAGGCAAAGGTGTTGAAATGGATGCCTCCGTTGAACTCTTACCTTTGCCCACCAGCTGGACAGCACAAAGTAGGTATTGACATTTTCCTCGCCAAATTGCTCTGCAACGTAGAGCCCAAGAGAGCCATACTTGTCGTAGATGTTCCTCTTTGTGCCATCAGTCAGTATCCCATGAGCATTGTTAATCTCCTTAAACTTCTCCGCAGCTTCTGGATTATCGGGGTTCTTATCGGGATGATACTTCAGTGCCAGTTTCCTGGGAGCATGAGAAAACACAAATAAAAAGTGAGAAATTATTAAGAGGATGCAACTTCATTTACAGATGAAACATGGTTCTATGTGGTATAAAGTAATTACTTTTTTCTTGGAAGGATGAGAACAGGCTACGGGGCATTCTGATCTTTCTTGTTCAGTCAAAAGAGTAATCCATCACCCCATTGTGTCCAAATCTCACAGGCGGGTGGGGGTGCCAGTCTAGCTGAGGTCATAGCCAGGACCAGGCTTGTGATCACCCAAGAGTAGACTAGCCTTCTTCAGCAGCATGTGAGAGGCTTGGAGAATGGACCCTGGCCTACTTCAGCATAGGTGAACTAAATGAAACTTGGGCCTTTAAAAGGTTGTGTAGACCATGCATGTGATTACTACTAAAACGTATCCCATTAATTTGATCTGAAAATGATCACATGAGGCAGTACACACTAATTTCTAGGGTTCCAAATGTTACCTTCAAGCAGCTTCAAGGATTCTTGGGTGTTGTAGATGGATGGTGGAGTCGCACACAAGAGTCTAGCGCTACCCTGGTATGAGGTAAATTCTTTGTTCTATGATAGGTCTTTTGGTTACAGCCAGAGTCTGTTAAGTCCTGTTAGGGCTCCATTCTCCATCCAGTTCTAATGAGCTTCCAGGCTTCACCAACCACACGGACACCAACATTCCATGGATCATCATACTCTCTCAGGACCCACACTGAACATTCAACAGCCTGCCCAATCCAGATATGCCATGTATCTACATAATGCCCTTTCCTTGCATCTAGGACAAATGTCAAACTAATGCAAAAATGACAGAGATACAAAAAGACAAACTCTCCCACCTTCTCCATCTTCCACAAGCAATGCACACCTCTCCACAAGGATAACCCACTCTACCACACACAAAAGTGCATCCCAACACTCCAACATGTCTAACATCCAGTCACTTCAGCTGGCCAAACCAATACGACCAAGTGTCAGACAAAAAGAACAGACATAATCTGCACTCAGTATCATACCCCTTGGACACTGCAGAAGATGACCAGTCCCAGTATGTGCGTAACACTGACATAGTCAAAAAACTAGAGCAGTTCAGGAATTTAAACCCTGACCCAAATCCAAAACAGCACAATGCATCAATGTCGTAAGGCACCAGCTTAAAGAAGTACTCCCCTACAATCTAAACACAACACTGACTCCATTATAAGAAAGCTGAATAACACAAACCTCAGGACAATCTCCAATGTACACCATCCACCGCCAATATCACCCACACACTCAAATCCTGCCAAATGGTGCCTGGTCCCAGAGCACACTCATTCATGACTTATGCTATCAACCACAACACTATGGGTACTTCACTTCCCCCACATTTCCATTCACCAGGGTACTCCCCATCCAAAACCTCACAACATAGTACTCCTCTTCTGCCACATCATACCCATGTGGTACTCTCCCATGCACAGGGTAATCCCCATGCAGCCTTTAGTGTCAGGATACCACTTTTTCCCCAATTCACACAGACGTGTATTACACAGTAGCATTTTGTGATTGTGTACCACTCTTCCCCCACATCAGCAACACCTGGGCACACAACCAGCAATCATCTATGAAACACACTGCAATGTATTATACGCTCTTCCTTCAAAGTGCTAACCGGACTCCACCATACTAAAAACATCTGGAGTCCAAAGTGCACACTCACATTGCACTCCCAACACAAATGAACAGACGGAAACTATAAGCTTCCCGATCTGTTTTCAGTAATAAGGAATCTACACACCACAAGCAAATACATTGGTATTCCCAAAACATCAGAGCTCTAATTGGTACGAAAATATAAATATGCAAAAATCAAAAGCCAACACATTGGCCATCTATTTGGGGAATTAAGATATATATAAATATTAGCACATTGAACAATATGAATGAAGGGGAATGGCAAATATACCTGCAAAGTAATTACTTAAATATATTTTTTTCTTTTTAAAAAAATAGAACAACCTGCCAAGCACTATTTCGCTCATCCCACGACTTTTGAAATGTCTTCTTTAACACCAGTCTCATTTCTACCTCACGTCTCTAGTCATAGCCAAGTTCTCTTTCCCAGCATCTAAAAAACACCAAGCCATTCAACGACCCAGCCCTCAAGCACTGGGCCATGCATCCACGATGCACCCAACAGCCATAGTTCCCTTGTCAGCGCTCCAAGGTATGCAGGGCTCACCTGAAGATGTTAATTTGTGCTGGTTTCAGACACCACTACACGCCAAAGTGCGGTACAAAGCCACTTAACTCTTCAGACTGTTGCTTACCTCAAGGTGCTTAAAGAAGCCGCGCTACCCTATGGTCACACAATGTTAGACTCCTCCAATGCAGAATGCGGACACAGCGGACACGCTCCATACTTTCTGTATGCTCATGGTAGGTGCCAAATAACCAACAAAGCGTGTCCTCATCTAATTGCTCAGTGTGACATTCTTTATTTTGTCTACAAAGTGGCCTTGTGCTGACTACACAGCTTCAGTACTCACACGGCTGTGCGCTGGCATTGAGTCAATCAACAGAATGATGCTGCGCACTGAGACGACACACACTTCTCATAATGCGCCATGACCAGCAATGGCAATTTACATTAAAAAATTAAACTGCCACAAATGGAAACACTGAGTACTCCGGATAGTAGAGCAGAAGGGTGCATTTATCTTAACAAATACCTGAACTCCAGCTTGGACACACAAGTCAACTGTCACGCATCAACTGGTACACAAAACATGCGTGCACTCAAGTCCTGCACTCAGTTTCACTTCCTCGGTCAGCTGACAGGGAAACAATACTTCCTTTGAGCCCGGTCCTTTTCTTTTGTCCACAGTACAACTGACTTCAGTTTACCAAACAAAACTTACCTAGGCTCTGTTTAAAGACTACTGATTTGGAGGCTTCAATAAGAACAGTCCCTGTCAGTCCTTGTCCACTCTCCTGACTGGGCTCCTCCCTCCCAGCAGCCAGAGCCGACATCCCTAGCCAGTGGAGATTTGAAGGAGGGCAACTACAGAATAGCTCTCTGTGATTACAGGGCCTCTACTTCAATAAACGGGTATCCTTCTTTGTGAGGCCAGTTCTCAACTCCCGCCATGTCCTGCTGTGTATTACCACAAGTTCTTTCATCAAATCATTGCCAAAATGTTATAGGTAGGGTCATCACACAAGTCTAGAGCCAAACAAGTATGAGTTAGGCGCTTTATTTCATGGCAAGCAGTTAGGTTACAGCCAAAGCCTGATAGGACCCGTTAGGACTCTACCCTCCGTCCAGCTCTAGTTGGCTCCCATGCTTCACCCCGCACACAGACATTCCATGCATCATCAGACTCTCATAGCATCTACACTGAGCACTTCACATCCATACATTATCCCATTTATAGACACACGACAAACCAGACATGCCACATCACCATACCATCCGCTTCCCTGACACCAGGGTCAAACTACACATGCCACCTCATTACACTGCGCATTCTGTGATGATGCTGTACTCGGATGACGCTCAGACTCCTTTGTACTAGGTTCATCTGTAGATAAGTAAGAAACCAAAATGCTCGCCACCCAAAAGGAATGAATGCTACAGCATAGGTTGCAAACACACAGACGTCCAACAGAATACATAAAACAGACCACCTTTGAAACAACTAATAGAGCCTAGGTACGGCATACAACTAGCTATCACATGGCTCACAACACACTAACCAATAGGAAACAAAACACAAACGTTCGCTACAGGATGTATTAAAGGGAACACCTTGCATACTTACAATACAACAGAGATATGTAGTATAAGTGAGAATTCAAAATCTACACTTTCCACCATGATATGCTGCACACTAACATCCAACAGAAAACATTAGACAAAACTCCTAAAATGCATTTAAAAAAGGTCTCAAACATACCATATTAAAAACAGAATGCAACAGAACCTGCCACCATAAACACCCAAAGCACCTGTGTGGCAAAGGGAGTGAGTGCCCGTTATCCTAGAAGATACAAAAGCTAATCCTGAAGTCCTCCGATCTGTGAATTTTAACCCTAGAATCATGGACGCTGGAAGTCAGAGGACTTTAAAGTACTGCAGAGTTATAGCAATGTTAGCATATGCACCATACAAATGCAGATATCATAACATACTGTAATACAACATACAATCCTCTTCAGGCCGCGTGAATGTCTAGCCACACAATCTCACACTGAAATCTGCAATGACTTCCTGTGCTGCAAGACATGGAAAGCTGTATTTACCACTACATGCATCAGCGGGACCTCATTGCGATGACAGCTTCCAGTTCTACAGGCTTCACTTGGCTTGGACACATGTCCAGAACGGTGACCAAATCAGTGAATTGTTTAGAGCACAAGTGCTATAAATAGATGGTCAGTAACACTGCGATAGTGGGGAGGAGGAGGAAGGAAAGGATGTGTGGGAAGTTACATTGCTGAGAGGATCAAAGACACTATAAGAAGCTGTCTTTCTGCATTAGGATTGAACTCCTGCAATTCGAGAACATGCTATGAGAATAAGGCTCAAAAGAGGCTCAGGAGTAAAATTAGCAAAGATCTATTTACACAAATGGCACCTAATGTACCACTAGCCGCCGGTAAAAGGTTCGAGCCAATCATTAAGTTAGTTTAAAAGGTCTAAAAAGACATGGGAGAAATAGCAGCAAGGAGAAAGCCAGGCGCCTCCTACAGGAAGGTTTTGAGGCCGGGATGCAGCTCGGTGGGCCAGGAAGTCGTCTTCGGGCGGTGGATGCTCTGTCTCTTGGAGATGCGGTCATAGGGCTCATTTCATTTCCTTAGGGGGACTTCTCTCAGCTGTCTAAGATGTCAAAACACCTTCTCTCCTCAGATAAGCCCTCTCTTTATCCCTCTTACTCCTCCCTTACATGCCTGCCAGACGCTAGATGGCAGCTATCCTCTACAATCGTCCCACCAAGAGAGGTAAGTGTTTTGGAAAAGACCACCACATCCAGAAGGCACATCCTCAATTCCATCTATTTCACCTGCTTGTCTCCCCTCGTCTGGCACCTGCTTACCAGAGCCACTGTCCTGCTCTGCGCGCTGAGGTGGCCCTCGTGTGGTGCAAAGCTCTCTACGAATAGTTAACATAACAGAGTAGCCAGGAAGGTGTCTATCCTCGAACTTTAGCACAAACAATATAAGTACCATATTAAGCATTACAAATCCGAGCTGCTTCTTTCTCGCTACTGAATGATCACTGGGCCCGCTGGTGTATGTCTATTAGAAGGTTTCAAACCACATGAGCTCCCCAGCTCATCAGTTGAGGGCTAGAGGTTCGCTTTCAAGTGATCATTTTTATACAGTAAGAGCAGTCTGGGTTGTGTTGTGGCAGGAGAAGGTGTTGGGACTCAAAAGAAGCAGAGCTGAACACTGCACTGCATTAAACCATCTCCAGACAGAGCAGTCCATTGCAGCAGAAAAGAAAACTATGCAAGTCACTCAAGAACTAGATACAGGAGCATGTTTTACTTTATTGAGTTGTCTAAATATGTAAGCTGTGCAAGCACATGAATGCTCTGTATGCACAGACCACTAACAGATTTTTTTCAGTAATTAACAGGGCTGAATTACTACCCAACTCAAGTGCGCCCATTTTATCAACCTTAAAAGAATGCAACATTCAATTCACTACTATTATAGTTTTTATTGCACAAAAATTTGACTACGCAATGCGTTTGAGATAAAACCTGTCAACAGTCAAATGAAGGCACTGCAGGATGCATGCTGCTGTTTGCAGTAACAACTTAAATCTCTGAGCTATTCTACTGTGGTATGAATATGTGACTTGAAACGTATTCACATAAACAGTGCTATGAAGCAGGCACATTACCATACAAACTATTTTACGATTACTCAAACATGCAAGCGGATGATACAAAGATCTATACACCAAGCACAATAACCACTTGAGTTGTTTTTCCTATATTAAACCCTATTTAAACTTGCTCAACACCAACAGATGTATTTGGCAATTAACACCCAGGGCAATTTTGAAATAGGATGTGTTTGAGGCCAATAAATTAAGCCAAATGTGCGCAACTCAATGTCCCTCTGTTGCCAAATTCTTTTAAAATCAGGCATATAAGAAGACAGCCTGTAGACTTTCACTGGCTCCACCTGTTAGCACTACATTCCCACTGTAATCACCACCCCCAAAATTTCAGAAAGGCCCAAAAGTGCACTGTATCCGGGATGGCTCAGATGAAAGGGAGCCTCTTCAAAGTCAGGTGTGACTTCAACATGTTTATCTGTCAACCCCAGCAATGTAGAGAGGTGAGTCGCCATTTGAAGGTGGTCCACAACTGACAGTGTAGTGAGCCTGCCTACAATAGCCAGACTGGTATTCCCAACCTTTGTATGTATGCTGATATCACAACCACCTTCACAAATACCTGCAGGACATTGTTTTCTGTGCTCCCTTTTGGTATCACCAAACAAACAAAAAAACCTTGTGGCCCACCCTGAACTATATCAGCACATGCAGGCCTGCAGGAGGGGGAGATAGAGAAATAGGCACCCTACAGGTCCAACACCACTATCCAGTCTCCTGGATCCAGGGCAGATAGATCCTGGGCTAGAGTAAGCATCTTGAATTTGTCCTTTTTTCAGGAAGAAATTGAGAATTTGAAGATCTAACACGGTACGAAGGCCTCTGCCCTCATTAGTACACGGAAAACAGGAACATCCACTTCTGATGTCAGAGGTTGGGCCCTCTCTACGGCTCCTCCTTTTTACAAAAGAGTCTGAACTTCCTGCACCATCATGGACAAAGTTTCCTCAAAAAGTCACTCTGGTGTGGGTGGAAGATGCACCCGTACAGAAAGGAATGGCAGGGCGTGGCCTTGTGGGACTTACGTGCAGGACTCCCCATCCAGATGTAACAGATTGCCACCCATCGACAAAATGAGTAACTCTGCTTCTCGCGGAGTGGTTTCATGCCTCTGGAGGCAAACTAAAGCAGCTTGGAAGCTGCTGCCATAGGGGCTGGGGGGTTAGCTGTCCATACGGGCCAGGACACTGCTTGCTGGATTCCCATACACTGACCCCCAAAAGCCTGGAGTGTCCGTTGTTTTGATGGGCGGCCTTGATACTGTTTGTAGGCGAAATCCCTAGCGATGCCTCGAAAGGGGCAAAAATGTCGGTAATTTGACATTGTATGTTTAAATTGCATTCAGTTTTCACTAAAGCTGTGCGCGTTACACTTTCCTTTAAGAACAATGAAATCGATACAGAATGTCATTAATCTTGCCACCACAATCGATCGCCTCCGCCCCAAGCCTCGCAGATCTTTGATTTTGTAAGCACTTCAAATGCTGCTTGTAAATGAACACAGCCTGCTAACACGACAAATGTCATATTTCCACGCCTATCTATACGCGAATCCCTTCCGCGGTACAACATCAAATACACGCAGTAAAATACATGGACCCATTCCACCGGGTGATAATTGAGCGTTTAATAACCAAGCCGTGGCTCGTTGGCGCCACCACGTGGAAGAAATTAGGAAGCTCAGACACAAATAGTCTACTACTCGCTCCGCCTGGAATATGTGGGGCAGGTTCAAATAGCCGTGCACCCGCACAACCCGCGAATCTACGGCTCCAAACTAGACTCCCTCCCTTGTCACCACTCCACAGATACCCGGAAATCTATAACCTCGCATTAGCCGCCCTCCTGTGCATGTACTGCATGAATACACACTTACCAGGTACGCACTGCGAGAACAGGGAAATCGAGAAGGCCTCGCCAGCTGCCCTCTTCGGTATGCGGTGAACAACAGGAGGAAATCTAGACAGAGCTCTACACCTGCCGTCCTCCTGGGCATGTGCTGCTACACATATACATTCAATCGAGGTCTCTAGTCCCGCCTCCACTTAAATATGCACATAATCCGTCCAATAAATCTAGAACACAACACTCGCAACTCTCCTGTGTGTGTACAACAAAAACAAGAACTGCAGAACTCACCACGAGCGGCCCACCTAGGTATGTGCTGCGTAAATACATAGACTCAAGATCTCGGAACTAACCACCTGCACTAACATCTAAAACCCCTAGCCTTTCCTCCTAGGAATGTAAATATAGTACTTCACACTAGTTGCCCTCCCGCTCAGGAAGATCACAAGGGTCTATGGTCTCAAACTACGACCCCCCCCCCCCCACCGAGAGTGCACTACACACATACAGGATAGCTAGAGTTCAGCACAACTGCACACCCAGGTAGGCACTACATAAATCTATGCAATCTAGATCTTTATGCTTGATGCTCCTAGACAGGGGCGCACCTTTTTTTTGGGGGGGGGGGGGGGGGGGGGAGGGGGATTAATGTCACCCCACCCCCGCAATACACGTATTTTCTATTAGTTAGGTACAGGTGCTGTCAGTCGAGTATGGCGAGGTGTCTCGGATATCTCTCTCTTCCCGTTTTGAAAGTCTTCACAAATGTTGGTTATTTTAATAAAATATTGTGGTTTCTCTCACCTAGTACCCCACCAATCAGCATGCATCTGCCTTTCCACTGCCACTTTAGCGCCTCTCATGCATTCTGCTTGTCGTATAATATATTTTAATATTATTTGCTAGTGAGACTGTTGGAAAATTGGAGGCTCCTATCCCCCAATCTCTTTGACCAAACTACGCCCATGTCCCTAGACATGAACTACACAAGTATAACTCCGAACTTCTTTTGATGTATCTATAATATATGAATACCTGAAATCTAGACCCAGCTCTGGCTCCATCCTAGGTATACTACATGAACAGGGCCTCTAAATTAGCAGATTCTCAGCTATTCACTACTTCAGTACAACAAACCTACAATGGCGCAACAGTCACCCACCCACACAGGTGCTACAAAAGTGGAGAAAAGTTATGCCTCCAAACCAGTCGACCGCCATGTAGGCTATTCACAAATACGAGAAGACTAGTAATACAGTCAGGTGGCCCTTTCGGGCATGTGCTGCACAACAAAAGGAATCCTGGGGCTCCACACCCTGTGACTTCCTACACCTGTATTATGTGAGTTTGACTTCATGTATTGACTACTATTGTACTGACTAGTGTTTCGCTTTGCCACTTGCAGACGCAACACTCACTGTAGTCTGTGCACTCCCCACTAAGGGGACCACCCATGCCTAATTTTAAAAGACTGTCTATGAAATAACACTAATGGCCGTGATAAACATTCAACCGGGCGGCATTTGTTCATAATTTTAGCCACATGACTAAATTATATGATTTAAGTCAAATCAATTTACTTCATGTGTCTATTTTACTTGATAGTGACATTTGAGAACACATTCAAGTAATTCAGTTCAAGATGGATCCTGTGTAAAAACCTCACTTGTGTACGCTTCAATAGCCTGTAATATTCCTTCAGCCAAAAAAATTATATTGGCCATGACATAAGGGACACCTGACAATTCACACATGGGTTTATCACGAGAAAGGGTTAATGAATGTTTTAAAGTGAATGTTTAGAAACTTTCAATGCAAATAAATGTTAATGCAATGCTGTGATCTAATATACTAAATTGAATCACTGTCTTTAATATGTTGTTATATTTTGTTTGTTGTGTAATTTGCATCCCAAATATGTTGAAGGTTCTGTATGCTTTTCACACTTAGGGATGAGCAAGACTATTGGTTTGGGCTTGGCTCAACTACAGAGCCACTTTAAGACATGGACAAAGGTGGCAACTGGCAAGGCCCAACATTCCAAGGGGCCTGCCTGCTCTTCACAAGCACTACCAATGGACCACTGCGCTTGCAGAGTTTGCAAGGGTGGATGGGTCCTGCTTATTCAACCACTTGACGGTCCCTCTTCTATTTCTGGCCTCTCTTCTGAGACTACTCTCCACGTATGCAATGCTTTCCAGTACTCATGGAGGGCCTCTCTGATTTGAGGAATTGCCCTGCCTTGTTCTTCTCTTTTTATTTATCCGGTTCTTAGTAATGGCCCTTTGAATCGGTTGCTGCAGACCTTCCATCTGATCTGGACTTCATCCTGCTTTTTATTTCTCAACTTGGTGGTTGCGCTCCCATTTCTGAGATAAATATAGAGCTCCCAACCCACACTCTAATGCAGCAGTTGGGCCTTCATAGTGCTGTGATACTACAGACATGTTGTGGTACCTCACAGTCTGACATCTGGCGCGAGACTGTCACCCACACCAGCTGCTCTGCCTCATTAATCTTTTTAGGTCTGACGTTTAGTGGAGGGTCAGGTGAGCCCGATGTGTTTGTTTAACTTTCTTAAACTAGCAGAAGGTAAAAAAAGTCATTTACATTAATGTTTCCCAAACTGTTTGTCATCCAAACATAATCAAACCGTTGTTGCTGCCTTCTCTCCAAGAAAGATTGGGTATATTTGGGTAGAGGTGATGCCCTCGACACCGTGCTCAAGGGCATCGATTTACTACTGAACAAAGACATACTGTGCCATCTGAATTTAGCATACCTAGCAGCAGTCTCATTCACAGTGCAGTGAATAAGTAGTGCAATATAAAAAAAAATAGTAAATACATGCATTGATAAATCAGTAGGGTATGGCCGCTCCTCCTGTAGTCCTGAATTTTAAACCTTTGTCCTGAATTTTCTTTAACAGTGCCGTCCTGAATTTGCCTCCATGCCAGGTGGTCACCCTACTCCCCACTGCTGCCCAGCCCACCTGATAGTGCGGTGCAAACAGCCCTCTTCTCCTCCTTCAGGGCTTCCAACGTCGGATATCCCTCTCTTGCCTCCTCCTCAAACCTACTCCCAGATTTTCAGAGACCCACTCTTCTGGCTCACCTGTAGCACTTCTTGATGTCATCAGACGTGGCATTCTTGTCCAGCCCCAGCACGTGGTAGAGCGACTCTCCGGAAGTGGACAGGGAACGCTGCCTCTGCTCCGACATGGTCAGCTAATCTGTAAGGAAGAAAAACATATTTAGATCACTGTTGAAACAGTCAAAACTGCAGCCAATCTAATGTCTGTGAGAGTGGAATCAGCTGTCAATCTCATACTTCTGAAGGCAGAAAATGCTTACTCTCAGTCTAACAGTTCAGGCGGCGGAAACCTCCATCAATCTAACAGTCAAGAGTGTGGAACCTACAGGAGCCAAGATGGCGGCCGGGGCGGTCGCTTGATCCGAGCGCTCTGTTCCCGGCTACCTTGAAACATCCTGGAAGGCGCCCCCCCGCGGCCTGGTAGCGGCAGCTTGACCGGGGGAGACCGGGGCACCCAACTTGTGTCGCGGGCGCCCCTCGGTACGCGGGCAAGGCAGGGCTGGGACTCGCGAGTCCGCGCCGGGTGTGGCGCAGAGCGGGAGGAGCTGCGGCTGCGGCCCCGGTCGCGCTCTCGCCGGGCGCGGCCGCCTCCCGCTTACACACCTGCTCGTGGCCGGGAGGGCTGAAGAGACGTGTCCAAAAGCGGACCGCACGGTTGATTTCACTGGGCGCCCCGGGACGCGTGAAGCCGGCTCGAGGAACTGGGGCGCCATCTTGAATTTTGCCGCGGCAGCAGGCGCGTGTGTAAGCTGCTGAGGGACAAAGAAGAGGCCCAGCAGCAGCCGCGTGTGTAAGCTGCTGAGGGACAAAGAAGAGGCCCAGCAAAGAAGACGCGCAGCGGCGGCGGGCCAGCAGGCTGCGGTGGTCCCCGGTGCAGAATTTTTTTTAAAAAAACGAGGTGAGGAGGGCACCTGCGAGGGGGGGGGGGGGGGGGGGGGGGAACACCAAAACTAAGCTGAGGGGAAAACCCTTGGAACGACAAGCACGCCCCCCCTCCACCCCACCTCTCCATTTACGCAAAAGGGCAAGATGGATGTGGATCGCGTGCTCCTGGGAGCTCGGACTACTCAACCAACGCAGAGTGGACGGCTGGGTTGGACCGCGGGCGGGTGTCCTGCCCCGGACTCCCCTGCAATGGGTCCCTGCCGCGACTGTCCTTAGCTGCACAAAGTTAATTTGCGGCGCCCTGCGATCGCCCTGACTCGCGATTTCTCCCGCGTGTCGACGCCTCTCCCGGCTGCCCAGCACTTCTCCCCTCTATCGGAGGGAGCCTCTGGCACCAAGCCCTCCCGCCACACAAGAAGAAACGAGGGTACTCCCCCAGCGTTTACACCCTCCGCATATTCCGGTGGGCCCGGAAGACAGCCCCACAAGAACTCATAGCTGGAACATTGAATCCATTAATGACTGCAGCATTTGTCATTGAATATCCAGGCCATAATAAGTCAGAATAAGACTAAATGTCCCCTTGCTTTGCCGCCTAAATCTCACGCCCTCAACACCGGATGTGCGCTCCATGCCCAGGCAACTCAGTTAAAGTTTATAACATCGAATCAGGAAGATTAAAAGTGCGTAATCTCAGCAGATTGGGAGGTAATCTCAGAACAGCCAAAATGGCCGGCAGAGCCAAGTCAACCAAGAACCCAGACCGAACTACCCAAGCGATAACGCCTACTGACCAACAATCTGGCCCATCCCTACAGTCACTGGAAAGCACACTTCTAGCACATTCTGCTCAGTTCGAGAAAGTATTGCAGGCAATATTGGACACTAAATCATCCTTGGAAGGCAGAATTGATGCAGTCGCGCAAGACTTGAATCTTTTACGAGTGGATCATCGAAGCCTAGCTGAAAAAGTGAAAACAACTGAAGCTGAAATAGCTGATCTAATTCCAATAGCGCAAGGGAACCAAAAACAGATTCAACGCATGGACGAGGAGCTGAAGATACTTTGGAGAAGATCGGAGGAAATGGAGAGTAGGGCGCGCCGAAATAACGTGAGATTCCTGGGATTTCCGGAAAGTATGCGTCAACCGGAATCAGAAATCTCCCTAGAGCAGTGGCTAATCAAGGAGGTGTTAAATGGGGCTCCATCCAAGTTTTTCTCAGTTGAAAGGGCTTACAGAATCCCGGGCAGACCTCCGGCCCCCGGCCAGTCCCCCAGGCCATTGATTGGCAGGTTCTTTAACTATAGAGACCGAGACGCAATATTGCAACAATTCCACAATAAGGGTCCGTTCAAGTATGGAGACTCGAATAGCAACGCTTACCCAGACTTTACGCAAGAGGTGCAGAACCAACGCAATTCTTTTGTTAAAATCAAGCAACGCTTACGAGAACAGAATATAAAATATGCCCTGCTCTCCCCAGCCAAGCTAAGGGTAGTGATGGAGGACCGTACCCATATATTCACCAACCCCAAGGATGCCTGGACATGGCTCCACGCCAAGGGCCTTGCACCCCCCCGGGAGGACGAAGAGGGGGACGAGAAATGGCAAAAACCTGCTGCAAGGAAGAGATCCAAACGGAGCACCAGAGGTCAGCCCAATGTCTGGCAAGCTGCAGAGGAAAGAGCAAAAGTGCTAAAAGAGAAGCCGTTACACATGCAAAGCCGCAATACAATTGCCAGTGGTCTAGAGGAGCTGGGATCGGACTCAGACACAGCCAGCTCCGCATCCACGGTAACAGGAGAACTAGGTGGGCCGAAGGTCACCCCAAGAACTGCCGACGATCTATAAACTATTCGTTCAGGCCCAGAGAGACTACCAGGGACAATGCTTGAAACTTGAAAATCTACAGAGACTCTGCGACACTGCCGAGACGTGGGGATAAAGTGCCTTCAACAATATGCATCTTTGATAGAAACACTAAGCTAAGTGATTGGGGGCATAAGTAGGTGGTACATGGCGGATGGGCGGGGTCAGAGGGAACAGATTTATGCCAAGGGGGGGCGCCTGTCGATATTGGCAGACTAAGTCTGCGGCACGATGTGAGCCCCTTACAAGAGCCACATCTGCACGATATGAGAATCCCACTATGCAAATCCAACCGGATAAGAGTTATTTCACACACTTTTAAGTTTTGTAGTTTCTCTGTAGTTGTAAGTAGTATAGGGGGTTTAATTAGGGGGGTGGGGAATAACAGTTTAGCAGCAATGCAAGAATCGGAATTACTCAATGCACAAAACATAGACCTGCACCCGCTATATTTAAATATCAGCAACAGAAAGGCAGAGACCAGGCGGGCCAACACCAAAGCCCAGATCCACAACACAGCAACACATCCCCAGTACCCCACATGATGTCTTCCCGAAATAATACGAAAAACCAGTATATTATATTAACATGGAATATCAGGGGCCTTGGGATGCTGAGCAAACGGGCTAGAGTGCACGCTCGACTTAAAAGACTAGGAGTGCATATCGCTATTCTGCAAGAGACACGTATGCTAGAGGGGGACCTACGCGCCCTACGCACGAAGTGGGGAGGCCAGTTGATAGGCACAATGTACTCGGCTTTTGCGAGAGGGGTGTTGATCTGGATAGCGGCGGGAGTTCCATTTCTCATGTCAGCACACAAGATAGACCAGGGAGGGAGGTACGTAGTAGTAGAGGGCAGACTAGACGGCAGACAAATGGCTGTGATCGGGGTATACGCCCCCAACAGTGGCATCTCGGGCTTTCTTACCACTCTCACCCCAACGTTGCTGTCCCACCCCATGCCCCTAGCCATCTGGGGCGGTGATTTTAACAGTACCCCATCAGCAGCATTGGACAGAACCAGTGCCCACTCGAGCACACCAACTAGTAGGAAGCCCGTAAGTCCTCTGCAAGAATGGGCAAATGTTATGGGTCTTTATGATGTATGGCGATTAGGCCATCCAGAGCAAAAAGAATATTCATTTTACTCGGTCCCACATAACACCCACACAAGAATAGACATAGTATGGGGCACCCGCGAAATAGGGGCGCTGATCACTGAATCTGAATACTTGGCAAAGATAGTCTCGGACCATGCGCCTCTGAGAGTAACACTGAACTGGGGCAGGGCACGTCAGGCAATTCCCACTTGGAGATTCCAGGCAGAAGCTCTACAAGATCAAGCATTCGCCGCAACATTGGGGAAATCTATAGGCCAATATTGGGAAACAAACGCTATGTCTGCAACAACCCGGGCGATAGAATGGGATGCCCACAAGGTAGTAGCACGCGGTGTATGCCTGTCCACTACGTGGGGAGTGTGACGTTCTTTACAGGTGGAAATTAGTAAACTAGAGGAGGAGCTAAGGATTGCGGAAAAAGCGGTAGCACGGGGGGAAATCGCTAGCACTGTCCTCAAAGAAAAGCGCTCAAAATATGAGGCAGATAGCAGGCTCCGATGCCACGACTACAACTATTACTTAACCAGGTTGCAAACGGAAGGAGACAGATCAAGTAGAATGTTAGCGTGGCAACTCCGCGAAGATAGACAGCAAGCTCCGATAGGTGCCATCCGGGTGGGCGCGCATGAGATGGCTACTACACAAGTAGAAATAAACGAGACGTTTAGGAACTACTATTCAAACTTATACACTAAACGTACCTCGTGCACAGCTACACAACTTGAGGCTTTCCTGGCGGACTCCTTCCTACCCCAACTACCACAAACAGATAGAGATGGAATTGAAACTCCCATAACAACAGAAGAGATAGAACTAGCCCTTGCACAGCTGCCTAGGAACAAAGCCCCGGGGGCAGACGGCCTCCCCTCGGAGTACTATAAAGCCTATTTACCCAGCCTAAAATCCCATCTGCTAGGAGTGTTCCAGGAGGCGTGGACTAAAGAAAGCTTACCTATATCTCAAAGGGAAACTATGATAGTGGTACTCCCTAAACAGGGTCGAGACCACAGATGTTAAATCTTATAGACCACTATCGCTGTTAAACACAGACTGCAAAATATTAGGCAAAATATTGGCTAATAGGTTAGCCCCCCTCATGCAATTATTGATTCATGCAGATCAAAATTGCTTCATTCCAAAGCGTAACACCTTCCTAAATATTCGCAGATTGCTGAGTATAATGGGAGACACCCCCAAGACTGCACAGGAGGAAATGGTGCTCTCACTAGACATAGAAAAGGCCTTTGATACGCTGGAATGGGACTTCCTGATGGCTACGATGGCCCGTATGGGAATAGGCCCTAATTACATTCGTTGGGTCCGTACATTATATTCTAATCCAAGCGCGAGGGTGAAGTCAGGCGGGGTGATTTCTGATAGCTTCCCGATTTCCAGGGGGACACGGCAAGGATGTCCCTTATCCCTGCTACTGTTTGCCATAGCAATGGAGCCGTTAGCGGCAAAAGTACGCCTTATGGAGCACGAATGGGGAGTTATTAGGAATGGGTTACATCACACGATTTCATTATATGCAGATGATGCTTTGATATATATCAGGAACGGTTGTGCAGCTATCCCACCTGTAATGTCTTTATTGGCTGAATTTGGAGGCCTGTCTGGCCTTGTGGTAAACTGGGAGAAGTCCTGTGTGTTCCCCCTGGCAAAAAGGGCCCCCAACAACCAAGACCCCCCAGAGGTAGGGCACCTAAAGTGGTGCCCGACAACATTTAAATATCTTGGGATAAACATATATCATGCCACAGAAGACTTAAGAGACGGGAACCTGGGGAAGGCGCTAACTTCCATAAAAGGCTCCCTACAATTTTGGAACAAGCTTCCGCTCTCGCCACCCGGTAAGGTGGCGATTGCTAACATGTTGATTCTACCTGGGCTCCTATATTATTTTGCGGCCCTGCCGATAACCATTCCCAAAAGTTTCTTCAGCAATTTAAACACAGCATTACTGCAGCTCATTTGGGGAGGTGGTAGAGCGCGAGTGGCGCTATCAACATTGCAATGCCCGTTGGATAACGGTGGCCTGGGAACTCCGAATTTTGAAAGATACTATGCTGGCGCACAACTTCAGTGGGTCCAATATTGGATCCACAGAACAGAGCAAGCGGAACCCATGAGCCTAGAGCCTCGGCGGAACGGGACCCCCCTTTTAAATTGGCTGACGTCAAAGCCCCCCAAAGTGGTACTGGTTAACCCTTTGCTTGCAGCCGCGCATGCGTGCTGGGTTAAATATGTGCAAAGAGGAGCGGATAAGCTTCCTTACTCCCCACACATACCGCTAAATTATCTATTGGCGGGGACTGCAGCTGGAATGCGAGCCGTAAAGCTGTGGCATGAAGCAGGAATACAGACAGTAGGGGATTGCTTTGAAGACGGCAAATTAATGACGTTCGAGGCTCTCCAGGCCCTCACAGAGATAAATTCGGGTCAGTTCCTGACATATCATACCGTATGTCATGAAATCAGAAGAATATGGGGAATAGGCACTTCGGAACCAGAGACCTCCCCAGTGCTCCACCAGCTTCTACAATACAGTGATCAAACAAAAATAATATCCAATCTATATAGAATCCTCAACAAGACTCCTGAAGCACAGGCAGGGAAAGCATGGAGTAGATGGAATGCAGTACTCCCCACTCCGATCCCATTGGAAGACTGGCCCAAGGCCTTGTCTCACATCAGAGGCGTGTCAAGGAATCCCAGATTTAGATATACCCAATTCAATTACATGCATCAAACATTTCTTTCCCCAGCAAGAATAAAGCGCATGTTCCCTGATTCAGTACCAACATGCCCCAGAAGCAGAATACCGTCAGCACCCTTCTACCACATGGTATGGGATTGCCCTAATATACAAACGGCCTGGGCGGAGGTGGTAGGGGAGGTATCTGGGCTAACGGGACTTGCACTGTTAGCAGACCCTGGGTCCTGCCTGCTGGGACTGAGGAAGAGACCAAAAAAAACAAAGACACCTGCACAAATTTATAGACTTGGCCTTTTTAATGTACAAAAGATTAATAGCAATGCATTGGAAAGCCCCTAAGGCACCCGATCTGAAATCCTGGTACTCTCTAATAATACGCTGGGCTCGCACTGAATACCAGGTACTAAAAAGAATGGTGCGCGAAGGGCGACAACACACAGGATGCTCCACTTGGGAGGATTTGGTAACAAAATTGGAGGCTAAAAACGATGAGAAGCCTCCTTGAATTGGGGCACATACAATCGCGATAATCACGTCAAATTCCCCTGCATCCCCCATTACGGAAACAAATTCATAGGGCACCCAGGTATCATAGCGCACACACATAATTTCCTCCCATCTCTTTAGTACTAACTGTTCATCAAATTTTCGTCACCACAGTCCCAGCGACACGTGAGGAGCAGAAAACCAGGGTAGCCATCTGCATACACTAATCCAGATGGTGCCCCCCTCAGGCAGCCAGGGAACTCATGCATGCAAAACAAGGCCCACACTGGTCACGAGCGAATGCCTATATAAAATAAACAATAAAGGATAAACCCATGGAGGGTGCAGCCAGAAATGATACTGTAAAACTTGAAGTGTTCCGTGAAGTGCATATTGGGGGGTGTGTGATTGTTAAATGACATAGATATTAGTTATTGTATTGGTTTATCCTGTGGTTGCAAATTGAATAATTTGTATTATATTTTTAAATATAAAATCAATAAAAATATTTTTTTTTTAAAAAGAGTGTGGAACCTACTGACAATCTAACCCCTGTGTCAGTGCGAGGGTGGAAACTGCCATCAGTTTAACACTTGTGAGGGAGGAAGCGGATGTCAATTTAACCCTTGTGAGGGTGGAACCTGCCATCAGTCTAACTCTTGTGAGGGTGGAAAATGCTAAATGTTCAAAATATTAGAGGACACTTAATATGTTTTCACGAACATAGCCACAATAGTGCTTGGACGTTCATAAACCTTTCAATAGACATCCCACAATTTATTGAAATAACAATATAAAATTCCAAGTTCAAGAACTCTATTTTAAGAATGGCACGGTTCACAGCATTTCATAATATCCTTCATGCCACAAGCGCCCATCAGAGGTCAGTTATCAAAAGCATTTCCGGTTGTGATATGGCATGCATTAAAGTAACTGTAATGACCGCTCGCCCTTTTTTTTATTTTATTTTTAAGATAAAAATGTAGACAATAAAACCATATTTTTGAAGAGGTTTTATTTACAAATGCTTAGAGAGGTCTGAACGTCGAATCATGAGGGGCAAATTGCAAATTTACAGAGTCCAATATGGCAGTACTAAAGAGTTCTCTGTTCTTAATTTTATCTTTTACTACAATGATTAATATAATTTTTTTTGGGATCATTATTTCCCAACACAGCACACGGTTCAACAATAGCAATAACGTTCATGAATCTTATGATGGATACACACTGCGCTATAGTGCACTGATCTCAGAATTGCGGTTCTGGATTATGTCCTGCGAAGTAACAGGTGTACATGAAGGAGAAACTCGTACAGACAAGTGGAGGAACCATAGATTTTAGGTGAGTCTCTGCTCCACATCTATACTTACTGACTGCTCTCACTAGGGTAGCGTTTTGAGCTATATTTTTCAACTCATAGCTGTATTGCATGTGTTATATATATATACACACACACACACTACATTACCCTTGCATTAACTAAAAATATATTTATTTAAATGTTTCTTAATTAAAATTTCTGCAACATCTTGCAGTTTAATGAGTTTAGAAACAAACACGGTACCTATATTGGTCACGTTTACAAATTGTGCCCAAACAGTGACTGCCACATCCTACATGTAGATCAGTGACCACTTATGAAGTTCTTTTTTCTATTGAGGTGATTATTGCATCTCTACTTACTGATTAATCTCATGCGGAATATTGAAGATGGGAGCTTTGATGATCAATTTTATATCGTGCGTTGGTTACATTTCACACTGCTGATGGATTTATTTAAATGATACACGTTATATAAATCCAACCCACAAATTCACTATAACATATTGAGGTTCAGTACACTTGCTGAGGCCCATTGTCAAAGTACTATTAAAAAATATATATTTAACGCGCATTAGGACATGGGCCTATCATGACGAAGTGTTACAGAAATGGACTTGTTGATACCGCTATTGAGGCAAATGAACAAAAGAAGTGGAATTGTTGTAAGTTAAAGAATACATATTTAAATGATATCTAGATCTTACTGTTATCATTTAGAAAGTCTTGAGAAAGACCGAACACATGTGTTTTGGGATCAGGCATCATTAAAGAAATTGCAAAAATAAGAAAAATCTATACTGTGATTCTATATGAAACAAAGTGTAAAACTAATTGGAGCTATGAATTAAAAAATTGATCAAGAAGAAGTTGAGCCTCCTTTAGACAAATCACATGTAGTGATTCTAAGTAGCAAGGAATTTGTAACCGTCGAGCAAAGGTGCAAATGCGGTTACAACTTCTCAGCCTCTCCTAGGTAGATGAAACCTGAACTACAGAGTAAGGTAACAGGTACACGTATTATTCAGTGGCAAGGGAAATTCCAATTTGTGAAGTGCACGGGTTTACTTTGACCTCTAATAGCATCCACAATATTCAGAATAAAAAGCATTTCATGACAGATCGGTATATCTATGAAATGGAATGGAAAGGCAGAAGGAGGGACTGCCCCAATCAATGTGTGGAGGTGGTAGGGGATTCTGAATGTAGGGGATTCATCCATCTTAAATCCATGCGCCTCTATTCCTAGGTCACATCATAAGTAAAAAGTGTGAAAACTGACCCATAGCCCACAATACCCTCTGCTTGCACACAGTCCATCACACACCGTGTGTCTGGATTGCCAACAGTGGCCTCAGTTGGCAAGAGAAGGCTGAGCTCCAGAGCATGGACCGGTGCTTCAACTGATCAGCAATGGACACAGACCTTAATGGACCACAAGAGGGACTGGTACCTCTGCGGGCTAGGTAAGGCACAAGACTGCTTGCAGCCTGGAACCTGCAACCAATATTCATTAAGTCTGCACACCCCAGGAGCTTCAGTACTAGAAGCCAAGAACCGACGGGCAAAAACAAGGGTACATCCTTGGCAGCTCCTACCTTCCCTATTAATTCCCAGCATCTATTTTGCCGTAACTTCCAATTTCTCAGACATTCCTATCACCGTTTAAGGGTCATGAACAGAAACAATTCATTGACAAATGCAGGCAGGGAACATGTAATAACATAAATGGCCAAGACTTTTGACAAAGGAACCTGGGTAATTCCCCAAAAAGAAAGGAAGAAGGCATGGAGGCCAACAGTTTTATACAATGCAAGCCACCGAACTGAATACATCCAATTGGAAAAAGAACATCTCCTTCATGTGCACCTATTACGCCACATGAAGAAATCGTGATGCAGCACTACATTCTTAGGTCAAGGGCACTACAGCACAAGGGGTTAATACTGAGCGCAAGGTCACACCATACTAGCACTGGGACACTTAGCCTGGACTTCATGACCGCATGACATGGGGGTGATGCTGCGTCCAATGTATGATGCCTTGTAATGGCTGGGATGCTTACTGTATTGCACAATACTGCTTCCAGGTCTGGGACACCCGGTCAAGGAGGTGCAACTGCCTGTACTGTCACACTACCTTCATTCCTGTGATTGCCCTAAAAAAGGCTTGTGACAAAATCAAGACAACGGAACACTACAGAAAGTTTATGCAATATTTTACCGAAGCATCAGAACTCTACATAGTCTTGTCACAGCTATTTTGGTCACGTTGCTCTTGCAGAATAGGGTCAGTGTTGTGTTCATCTTTAAACCACGCGCTGACACCGGTATAACTATGTACAGCTCATGGTTGTTGTTTTTATCAGAATATGGGAATGCTGGGGAGGAGTGGGAGTCGCGGAAGTTACAGTGGGACTGCCAACGGGAAAGGACGTGCTGACCTTTATGCTTGCATATACTTTAATATAAAAGTCTACCTACCTCATTGTCTCCGTGGCCTCAATGCACAACAAGTTTGGCGGCAAGCTGCGTGTTTGTATCCAACTTTTCGTCAGTTTTGCTTGAACCAAGTAGCGATTTGTGGGAGCCGCGAGGAGCCTGGTTGCCCCAGTCGGTCTGGAGACACTCGGAAGTGCTGGCACTGAGACCGAAGGCCAACATGCTGCGACGCTTCAGAGGATGTTGAGGAAGCTACCTGGAAGTGCTATGAGCATGTGTGCATCGAAGTATTTCACAGGAGGCAACCTTTCAGGACGTGGGTTGCTGGGAAACCAGTGATGCGCCACCTTACGTGCACGCGCAACGTGACCTCGATTTTGTGTGGGGTCGCAGGCATTCATATGCTCACTAGAGGGAGTGCGTGAACGAGCGCTTAGTTTAGTGCGACGTTCAGTTAAAGAAGGTGATAGCAAACCTGAGGAGGGGCAATGTTTGCTGACACAGAGGTCCACATGCACTTTGGGCAGTGAGTAGTGTCTTTAGGAATTGTTGCCTGTGCGGCCTGCTATTAGCTGAGGAGCCAGTAACTGTGCTGCACCTAGGTAGATGCTTGTTTTTGACTGGCAATCATAAAATTGCAATTTTCACTAGTGTTGTAATCGGCTTCAATTGTGGATAAGAGGGTGCCGGGCAGACTATGTGTTATCATATTGCTTTACAGCCAAAGCACATACAAAGTTTACACACATCATTAGCTCTGTGGGGAGACAGTGCATAGTGGATATCTCAATGGTGGCAGAGGGAGTGTGTGGAACCGACACACTGAAGTCTTCGGCATTGTAAAGTGGATTCATTTTCTACCTTACTTCTGGGACATTTTGAAGTGACGTTCCCCTAAATAGGACACAACTGTGTTGGTTGCTATTTATACCTTTCAATTGTAGTGTGTAGGACAATTTGCAACCTGTGGTGTGAACGTGGGGGTAATTTGTTGAGTCGAGTGTGCTTCTCATACTTTTTCGTTGACACCACCACAATCATTTTCAACTTCCTTGGGTGATAGTCATTTAATGGCATGAGCGGATACAGTATTTTCTTACCCCCTTCGCTGCCAGGCCTTTTTTTGCCTATTTGGAATAGTTCTCGCTTAGGCCCTTTTTTTCCAACATCATAGGGATTCTAGAGGTACCCAGACTTTGTGGGTTCCCCTGAAGGAGACCAAGAAATTAGCCAAAATACAGTGAACATTTTTTTTATTTTTATTGGAAAAAAGGGCTTCAGAAAAAGGATTGTGGTTTTTTCCCCTGAAAATGGCATCAACAAAGGGTTTGCAGTGCTAAATTCACCAGCTTCCCAGCTTTCAGGAACAGGCAGACTTGAATCAGAAAACCCAATTTTTCAACACAATTTTGGCATTTTACTGGGACATACCCCATTTTTACGAATTTTTGCGATTTCAGCCTCCTTCCAGTCAGTGACAGAAATGGGTGTGAAACCAATGCTGGATCCCAGAAACCTAAACATTTCTGAAAAGTAGACAACATTCTGAATTCAGCAATGGGTAATTTGTGTAGATCCTACAAGGGTTTCCTGCAGAAAATAACAACTGAAATAAAAAAATATTGAAATTGAGGTGACAAAAACAGCCATTTTTCGCTACGTTTTACTCTAACTTTTTTCCTGCAATGTCAGATTTTTGAAAGCAATATACTGTTACGTCCGCTGGACTCTTCTGGTTGCGAGGATATATAGGGCTTGTAGGTTCATCAAGAACCCTAGGCACCCAGAGCCAATAAATGAGCTGCGCCTTGCAGTGGGTTTTCATTCTATACCGGGTATACAGCAATTCATTTGCTGAAATATAAAGAGTCAAAAATAGGTATCAAGAAAACCTTTGTATTTCTAAAATGGGCACAAAATAAGGTGTTGAGGAGCATTGGTTATTTGCACATCTCTGAATTCTGGGGTGCCCATACTAGCATGTGAATTACAGGGCATTTCTCAAATAGGCATCTTTTTTACACGCTGTCTTATATTTGGAAGGGAAAAAATGTAGAGAAAGACAAGGGGCAATAACACTTGTTTTGCTATTCTATGTTCCCCCAAGTCTCCCGATAAAAATGGTACCTCACTTGTGTGGGTAGGCCAAGTGCCCGCAACAGGAAATGCCCCAAAACACAAAGTGGACACATCACATTTTCTCAAAGAAAACAGAGGTGTTTTTTGCAAAGTGCCTACCTGTGGATTTTGGCCTCTAGCTCAGCCGCCACCTAGGGAAACGTACCAAACCTTTGCATTTTTTAAAACTAGAGACCTAGGGGAATCCAAGATGGTGTGACTTGTCAAGCTCTCACCAGGTTCTGTTACCCAGAATCCTTTGCAAACCTGAAAATATGGCTAAAAAAAAAAAAAAAAAAAAAAACTTTTTCCTCAAATTTCGGTGACAGAAAGTTCTGGAATCGGAGTGGAGCCACAAATTTCTTTCCACCCAGCGTTCCCCCAAGTCTCCCGATAAAAATGGTACCTCACTTGTGTGGGTAGGCCTTGTGCTCGCAACAGGAAGTGCCCCAAAACACTATCTGGATACATCAAAATTATCAAATAGAAAACTACCTGTTTTTGCCGGGGGGGGGGGGGGAGGGGGGGGGGGGCACCTGCGTTTTTGGTCCTGGGCTCAGCAGCCATCTAGGGAAACCTACCAAACCCAGCCATTTCTGAAAACGAGACACCCTAGGGAGTCAAGGGATGTGTGACTTGCGTGGATCCGCCAATATTTTCTTAGCCAGAATCCTCAGCAAACCGCAAATCTAGCTAAAAAAAAAAAATCTAATTTTTCCCACATTGCTGTGTGGGATCACTGCACCGGGACTAATTTCCTAGCACCCAACGTTCCCCTCAGTCTCCCAGTAAAAATGATACCTCACTTGTGTAGGTGGGCCAAGTGTTTGTGACAGGGACGAGCCAAAAACACGTCGAAATTGAGGGGGAACCAAAGTGGGTCCAAAAGGGCAGTTTGAAAAAAAAAATTTTTAGGCTGACAAGTGCAGCAGAAATTTTATCGGTATAGATGAGACAATGCTGGGTGGTAGGAATTTTGTGGATTACTGCAGATTCCGGAAGGTTCCATCACAAAAATGTGGGGAAAATGTGTGCTTTCCAGCAAAGTTGCAGGTTCGCATGGCATTGTGGGTAAGGCATTGGTGCGGGGTGCATGTGAAGAACACCACCCTGGAATCAACTAGATGTTTAGTTTTCAGATGTGTCCAGGTCTTGTGGATTTTTCTACATGGCAGCGTCCCAAAGTTAAAAAAAAAGTGCAGCCCTCACCATTCCAAGTGGGACGATTTTGAGAGTTACCAAGCTCTCATGGACCAAATGTAAAACAAAAAACAAAAATAATCAAATGTCCTCTTGCTTGCCATGGGATAAGATGTTTTAGTGTGCGGGAGAGAGCTGAAAGACTGTTAGCCCCTTCAGTTCGGGTGGGGGCATAACCAGGCCCATACTGGTTGGTAGCCACCACCCCACTAGTTTCTTTTATTTTTTTATTCCCTGGCATCTAGTAGACTTTCGGTCCCCCTGGGGTGTGGATCGGGGGTAATTGCCCAATCTGCCCACTGGTGGGCAGAACAACTTTGGCCCCATTTATTAGGGATGCAGGTATGGCCATACCCCCAACCTCTTATTTTGAAAAAAAAAATCTTCCCTGGTCTCTGGTGGGCTTTCTGCCCCCCTTGGGGTCAGATGGGCCTTCCAAAATAGGCCAGTCTGCCCCCAAGGGGGGCAGTTATGGCCAATAGTAATGTTACCCCATGGGAAGAGACCCTCGCCCAAGGGGCTGCCCCCTCCAACCAAAACACACACATACCAATCCATGGTGTCTAGAGGTTTCTGCCACAAAGGGGGCAGATTGGCCTTACAAAAATAGGCTGATCTGCTCCCAATGGGGGGCAGAAATGGCCTAAATACAATTTGCCCCCCAGGGGAGCGACCCTGGTCTAAGGGGTCTCTACCCATACATAAAAACATAAAATAAATAAAAAATAAATATATATATATCCATGGTGTCTAGAGGTTTCTGCCCCCCCGGGGGGAACATCCCCCTAATTATATTAGGACGATCTGCCTCCGGGGGGGGGGGCAGAAAAGGCCTAAAAATATTTTGCCATACCCCGCCGGGGAGTGGCCCTTGCCCAAGGGGCCGCTCCCCTTACTTGAAATAGCCCACACAAAAAAATATTCCCTGGTGTCTAGTGGTTTCTGCCCCGCCGGGGGGCAGATCGCAAGGCTGAACTGCCCCCAGGGGGTGCAGAAATGGCCTAATAATGATTTCCCCCCCCATCCGGAGCGACCCTTGCCCAAGGGGTCGCTCCCCAAATAAAACAATAAAAACAATTAAAAAAAATATATATATCCCTGGTGTCTAGGGGAACCGGCGCCTTGGACGAGATCACCTCGTCCTGGGCACACTAGGGGTTAATTATATTGACACCATTTAAGATGAAGAGCTGTTGCAATTGAAAAAAAAGAAAATACTCTTACACTTGTTAGATCCTTATGGGCTCATAGTATACAATGCCATGGGAAAAAAACCTTGCAGTTGAAGTGATTCTGATGTATTTCAACATGCATTAGAGGATATGGATAAATATTATTCTATGTCTATGTATTTCGATTGACAGGCACAATTTTTCAGGAGAAAACAGAACAAACTGGAGCTTTTGGAAGACTGTCTAAACCTTAAAAAGGCCTGCCCTTACGTGTAGATTTGGGACTTTACATGATGAGCTCATTCGTGACCAGATCACAATGTATGTCAATAACAAGTATATTCAGGAGCGATTGGGGATATATGGGGAAGCATCATTAGTGGATGTGTTTGCAGTGGTTAAGAAAGATGGAATATCAAATAAGTGTGCAAAAGCGGCTGGAACAACGTCAAAGGATGTGGTCTGTAAAGTTAAACAGAAAGTCAATGGAGACAAAGGTAAAGTTCAGGATGATACCAAGAAGAGCAGGAGTAAAAATAAAGAGACACTACAGTAGATGTAGTAGTGAAGGCCACTTAGCATATAGCAAAAAAGGTCCTGCTAGAGACCAAAAATGTAAGGAATGTGGTATTAAAGGGCATTTTTCCAAAGTGTGTAGGAAAGGGAAGGCAGGAAAAACAGTAGCTAGAGTGCAGGAGGAATCTGACTGATTCTGGCTTGGAAGGGTCTGAATCAGTCAATCCACAAAGGCAATGGTTGTGTGCTTGATATTAGAGAACATTTCGACAGCAAATGATGTCAATCTCCTTCGTAAACATTCAAGGTCAAAATCAGCGTGCATCATGAAGATTGGTGGGGATGGACATTTCTATTGTGGCTGAATCTGGTTCTCCTTACAAGATTTTGGACAAGTGGGTGAGGAAGAAGCAATTTGCAGAAGCTTTAGAGAACACCCCAGCTGTACCAGATGTAGCCCCCTAACGTTTCACATGAGACACTAGTCCTATGATTAGGTTTAAGAGATTGTCCTTTGATTTTAAAGGGAGAAAAGCAATGTGCAAACTTTATGTGGCAGAAGAGGTGCATTCAGTTCTTGGTTGGGTTGACCAGAGGGTCCTAAATATCATCTTGGACCCTCGCAGTGATGAACAGGTATTAGTGGTTGGGAGTGATGAGAAAGGGGGGTTCGCTTATGAAGGGAAGTACATAGATGTGTTTACAGCGAAGATTGGCCCACTCAAATGGCTTACACACAAAACTGTGCTGAAGAAGAATGCTAGCCTCAAGGTACGAAAGGTCATAGAAATTCAGTGAATTCTGAGGGGAGAAGTGAATGAGACTGAGAAGCTGCTCCTTGCAGGGGTTATTAAACCTGTAGAGGCCTCAGAGTGGATTGCCCCATTAGTGGTAGCGAGGCGCGCCAACGTGAAGATCTGCTTGTTTGTGGATCTCAGGTACCTCAACAGTAACATTGTGATTGAGAAATTCATGTTACCTAAAATCAATTAGCTGTTGACAGCGACTAAAGGCATGGAATGATTTGCTTCAATTAATTTGTCCTCCGGTTACGAGCAGGTGAAGCTTCATGAGGAAAGTAAACCACTAACCACAATCATGACTCCCTCGAGGATGCTATCAGTTTGCATGCGTGCTCTTTGGACTTGCATCAGCAGTTTTCCAAAAACAAATGCACAAATTGTTCAAGAACAAATTGGGAACTGCATTCTTCCAGGACAATATTTTGGTCATGGGGGAAAACATGGACCAGCAGGACTGCAGGCTGCGTGAAGTGTTGCAAATTCTTTGGGAGAATGGGTTTACGGCTGAGATTAATAAATGTAAGTTTGCGGTGAAAGTGTTAGACTTCCTAGGACATGAGGTCACGTCAGAAGGAATCAAGCCAAAAAGTCTCCTTGGTGCTGTAAAGGAGGCTCCAGCACCGACTAATAAAGATGAACTACTGTCTTTCCTTGGGCAGGTGAAATTTTATGCAAGGTTTGGGAAGAACGTTTCGGAGAAGACCTATAATTTATACCAGCTTCTACAAAACAGGGTCAAATTTGCACAGTCTGACACTTTACAGTGTGATTTCCAACAAATCAAAGACAGCATCTCTATGGCTGGGAGTTTGCCAGGTTTTGATCCAAAGTTGGATTGTAACTTGACTACTGATACAAGCAAAGAGGGAATAGGAGCTGTGCTGTCTCAAAGGGTTCCAGAGGGAGTGAACACATAGTGGGGTTTGCATCAAGGTTCTTATCGTCAGCTGAGGAGCACTATTCAGTTATAGAAAAAGGAGCGCTGGCCATTCTGTGGAGTCTGGAGCATTTCAGAAATGTTGTGTGGGGGTACAAAGTGGAGGTGAGGTGTGACCATAAAACCTTTACCTAAGGTGTTATCCTCGGATGGTCTGTTTAATGCCACACCTAGAAATGCGAGAATGATGGTACACCAGTTGGATTACAGACACACCTTGAAGTACTTCCCAGGTGTTAGGAACAAAGTAGCTGACTCCCTTAGTAGGTTACCATTACCAATGGAAGAGCGGGTCACTGATGACAGAGACAAAGTCTGTAATTTGGATGGGTGATGAAAGGTTGACTGTCATTTCAGAAAAAGAATGGTGCAAGGCAAGTGAAAAGGATGTCACCTTGGAGAAGGGGAAGAAATGTTTTGTTGAAGGGTGGCCAGAGGAGTAATGTGAGGGTCATTGTGAACTCACAGCTATGTATGAGAATGTCATGAGAAGGAGGGGGGGGGGTTGTTCCGCCTACGGAAATGAGGGAGTCTGTCATAAAATTGTGCCACAAAGGGCATTTAGGTATCGTCAAAAGTAAGTGGAAGATTAAAGAGAATTATTGATGGCCTGGTATTGATGCAGAAATTGAGAGGATTGTCAGGGATTGTGATTTATGCATGAACGTAGCTAAGTCACAGGTGCAGCTAAAACCTGAACTGGTTCCCGTTTCTTGTCCTGAAATGGCTTGGAAGGTGTGGACATCATGGGGCCTATTGAGGACGAAGGTAGAGAATCCTGGTATGCCTAAGTAGCTATTGATTATTTTTCTAAGTGGCCGGAGGTGGCATTTGTGAAGCGTGCTAGTGCAGAGAATGTGGTTAAGTTCCAAGATGATATCTTTCAGAGGAAAGGGCTAGCAAAGAAAGTCATTACGGACAACTGAGTTCAGTTTAAGAATGACATGATGGAAGTGTTCCTGTGTCGTAATGGGACTGAACACCAATTCATTTTGGTTTATCATCCCAGCTGCAATGTTGAAGTTGAGAGTTTTAATTGTGTGATAAAAGGAACCTTGCAGTTAACAGCGAACAGTTAAACTGGATGGCATGTATTGAAAAGGACGGACAGTGTGGATGTATTGTAACTGGGTACGGCTCTCTCCCTATTATGAGAGGGAGAGTGCCTTTTATGAAAGACAACCAAGGACGGATGGCTCAATCTTGCTTACAGCACTGGTCTCCAGAGGTTATAAGAGAGAATATTGTGAAGGCACAGAGTAAATATAAGGAATATACTGATAGAAACAGGGGCAATAAGGAAGTGGTGGTAAAGACGGGAGATGTGGTACTTGTGAAGTTACCATGCAGAATGAAGAAGGGTGAGAGTAAGTATTCTGACCCATTAAATGTTGCAGAAGTTTCTAGAAATTCTGCAAAATTGAGTGATGGACGTGTATGGAATTGTAACAGCATTGTAAGGTATAATGGAAGCAGGAAGGATGGAGGTGTATGAAGAAAAGAAGCATGTGGTTATAGTTGGTTGGATGAGTGTAGGGGGCTGAGTGAAGGAGAGGGAAGTGTGGGTGTGGAAGGAATGACTGAAGTGAGGAGGTAGTGGTGCATATGGATAGAGGTGAGAAAGAGAAATCTATGATAGATCCAAGAGGGAATTCAGAAGTCCAGTGTGTTTGAACGATTATGATGAATACTAAAGAAAATGAGAATTGTGCAAATTGTTATGTTCAGACTGTGTGTTAATAGTTTTCCCCATGACCAAAAGTTTTCCCCAATGGTGTGTTTAGCAGTATTTAAGTATAGATTTATTTTATGTGTTTATTGTGTATAGAGGGGAAGATGCGTTGTGTTTTCCATGGCAGCGCCTGTGTGGCGCCATGGACGTAACCATTACGTCCTGCTACCGGCCCTTGGGGGAAGCGCTAGCGCTCCCCTCGAGGGCCGCCCTCCCCACCCCCCCAGGCCAGGGCTGAAAGGGGAATCCCTTCCCCTTCAACCCCCGACCACCCCCCCCCCACGTGACGTCAGCGCGCGCTGACAATCACAGAGCCTCCCCCATCGCGCTGGAAGCTCAGCTTCCAGCACGATCAAAAGAGAAATGCTCAGCATTTCTCTTTCGATCACATGGGGGAGGCCCGGAGAGGCTTCAAAGGGAAGGAAATGTATTTCCTTCCCTTTGAAGTCCCTCCCAGGGTTTCAAAAGTCGGATTGCTTGCAATCCGGCTTTTGAAACCCCACTAGACACCAGGGATGTTTTTTGGGGAAAGTGACATATGGGAGCGACCCCTTGGGCAAGGGCCGCTCCCAGGGGGGCATTTTTTTGTAAGGCCTTTTCTGCCCCCCACCCCTTGTTTTATTTTGTGTTTTAGGTGTGGGGAGCGACCCCTTGGGCAAGGGTCGCTCCCATAGGGAACAAATTATATTTAGGCCATTTCTGCCCCCCTTGGGGGCAGATTGGCCTATTTTTATGAGGCCAATCTGCCCCCAAGGGGGGTAGAAACCACTAGACACCAGGGAGTTTTTGTTTTTTTTCACGTAAGGGGAGCTACCCCTTAGGCAAGGGTCGTTCCCCGGGGGGCAAATTTATTTTAGGCCATTTCGCCTATTGTTATTAGGCCGATCTGCCCCCAGAGGGGGCAGAAACCTCTAGGCGCCAGGGCAATTTGTTTTTTTCTTTTTTTGTTTGTTTGTTTTTTTTAGAGATGGGGAGCGACCCCTTAGGCCTATTGTTATTAGGCCGATCTGCCCCCAGGGGGGCAGAAACCTCTAGGCGCCAGGGCAATTTTTTTTTTGTTTTAAGAGATGGGGAGCGACCCATTAGGCAAGGGTCGCTCCCCTGGGGGGGCAAATTGTATTTAGACCATTTCTGCCCCCCTTGGGGGCAGATTGGCCGATTTTAGGTCAATCTGCTTCCAAGGGGGCAGAAACCACTAGGCACCGGGGATTTTTTTTTTGGTGCCAATGTCACGCAGGGGGAGCGACCCCGTAGACAAGGGTGCTCCGGAGGGGGGGAGGGGAAATCAGTGGGCAAATTTATTTTAGCACATTTCTGCCCCCCCCGGGGGCAGATCGGCCTATTGTTATTAGGCTGATCTGCCCCCAAGGGGGGCAGAAACCTCTAGGCGGCAGGGCAAATAGTTTTTTGTGGTTTTTTTTTGTTCGCTTGTTTTTTTTAGAGATGGGGGCGACCCATTATGCAAGGGTTGCTCCCCTGGGGGGCAAATTGTATTTAGACCAATTCTGCCCCCCCTTGTGGCAGATTGGCCGATTTTAGGTCAATCTGCCCCCTTGGGGGCAGAAACCACTAGGCACCAGGGATTTTTTGGGGGGCGCCAATGTCACGCAAGGGGAGCGACCCCGTAGGCAAGGGTCGCTCCCGGGCGGGGTTTGGGGGAGTGGGGGGCAAATTTATTTTAGGCCATTTCTGCCCCCCCGGGGGCAGATCGGCCTATTGTTATTAGCCTGATCTGCCCCCAGGGGGGGGCAGAAACCTCTAGGCGCCAGGGCAAATTGTTTTTTGTGTTTTTTTTTTTGTTTGCTTGTTTTTTTAGAGATGGGGAGCGACCCATTAGGCAAAGGTTGCTCCCCTGGGGAGCAAATTGTATTTAGACCATTTCTGCCCCCCTTGGGGGTAGATTGGCCGATTTTAGGTCAATCTGCTCCAAGGGGGCAGAAACCACTAGGCACCGGGGATTTTTTTTTTGGCGCCAATGTCACGCAGGGGGAGCAACCCCATAGGCAAGGGTCGCTCTGGAGGGGGGGGGGGGTGGTAACAGAACCTGGTCAGAGCCCCACAAGTCACCCCATCTTGGATTCCCCTGGGTTTCTAGTTTTCAAAAATGCGCTGGTTTGCTAGGTTTCCACAAGTGCCAGCTGAGCTAGAGGCCAAAATCCACAGGTAGGCACGGTTTTCTATGAAAAAATGTGATGTGTCCACGTTGTGTTTTGGGCCATTTCCTGTCGCGGGCGCTAGGCCTACCCACACAAGTGAGGTATCATTTTTATCGGGAGACTTGGGGGAACGCTGGGTGGAAGGAAATTTGTGGCTCCTCTCAGATTCCAGAGCTTTCTGTCACCGAAATGTGAGGAAAACGTGTTTTTTTAGCCAAATTCTGAGGTTTGCAAAGGATTCTGGGTAACAGAACCTGGTCAGAGCCCCACAAGTCACCCCATCTTGGATTCCCCTAGGTCTCTAGTTTTCAAAAAAGCACAGGTTTGGTAGGTTTTCCTAGGTGCCGGCTGAGCTAGAGGCCAAAATCTACAGGTAGGCACTTTGCAAAAAACACCTCTGTTTTCTTTCAAAAAATGTGATGTGTCCACGTTGCGTTTTGGGGCATTTCCTGTCGCGGGCGCTAGGCCTACCCACACAAGTGAGGTATCATTTTTATGGGAGACTTGGGGGAACGCTGGGTGGAAGGAAATTTGTGGCTCCTCTCAGATTCCAGAGCTTTCGGTCACCAAAATTTGAGGAAAATGTGTTATTTTAGCCAAAGTTTGAGGTTTGCAAAGGATTCTGGGTAACAGAACTTGGTCAGAGCCCCACAAGTCACCCCATCTTGGATTCCCCTAGGTCTCTAGTTTTCAAAAATGCACAGGTTTGGTAGGTTTTCCTAGGTGCCGGCTGAGCTAGAGTCCAAAATCTACAGGTAGGCACTTTGCAAAAAACACCTCTGTTTTCTTTAAAAAAATGTGATGTGTCCACGTTGCGTTTTGGGGCATTTCCTGTCGCGGGCGCTAGGCCTACCCACACAAGTGAGGTATTATTTTTATCGGGAGACTTGGGGGAACATAGATTAGCAAAACAAGTGTTATTACCCCTTGTCTTTCTCTACATTTTTTCCTTCCAAATATAAGAGAGTGTGTAAAAAAGACATCTATTTGAGAAATGCCCTGTAATTCACATGCTAGTATGGTCACCCCGGAATTCAGAGATGTGTAAATAACCACTGCTCCTCAACACCTTATCTTGTGCCCTTTTTGGAAATACAAAGGTTTTCTTGATAACTATTTTTTACTCTTTATATTTCAGCAAATGAATTGCTGTATACCCAGTATAACACACTGCAGGGTGCAGCTCATTTATTGGCTCTGGGTACCTAGGGTTCTTGATGAACCTACAAGCCCTATATATCCCCGCAACCAGAAGAGTCCAGCAGACGTAACGGTATATTGCTTTCAAAAATCTGACATTGCAGGAGAAAGTTACAGAGTAAAACGTAGAGAAAAATCGCAGATTTTTTCACCTCAATTTCAATATTTTGTTTTTTCAGTTGTTATTTTCTGTAGGAAACCCTTTTAGGATCTACACAAATTACCCCTTGCTGAATTCAGAATTTTGCCTACTTTTCAGAAATGTTGCGGTTTCTGGGATCCAGCATTGGTTTCATGCCCATTTCTGTCACTGACTGGAAGGAGGCTGAAAGCACAAAAAAATCGTAAAAATGGGGTATGTCCCAGTAAAATGCCAAAATTGTGTTGAAAAATTGGGTTTTCTGATTCAAGTCTGCCTGTTCCTGAAAGCTAGGAAGCTGGTGATTTTAGCACCGCAAACCCTTTGTTGATGCCATTTTCAGGGAAAAAACCACAAGCCTTTTCTCCAATTTTTTTTTTAAAAAACGAAATGTTCACTGTATTTTGGCTAATTTCTTGGCCTCCTTCTGGGGAACCCACAAAGTCTGGGTACCTCTAGAATCCCTAGGATGTTGGAAAAAAAGGACGCAAATTTGGCGTGGGTAGCTTATGTGAACAATAAGGAATGAGGGCCTAAGCGCGAACTGCCCCATATAGACAAGAAAAGACCTGGCAGCGAAGGGGTTAAACCACACGCTGACACCGGTATCACTATGTACAGCTCACGGTTGTTCTTTTAATACAATATGGGAATGTTGCAGAGAGGGAGGTGCAGCAGTTTCAGCAATACTTCCAACAGGAATGGGTGTGTTGGCCTTTCTACTGGAATTTACTTTAATAAAGAAGTCTACCTACCTTGTTGTCTCTGTGGCCTTAATACACAACACAGGGGGAACCAGACTACTGCTCCCTCGCCACATGCCATCACTTTAGGCCTGTGTCACATGCTATAAGCCAGGCGGATCACTGTCCAAAAACTACAATGATCATTTCCGGCACTGGATACATCATCACTTCGGGCCCGCGGCCAGGTTGTCGTCACTCAGTTCAAGGCTGCTGGTCTGCTTGGTGACTACGGGGGGCGGGGGGAGGGATCCAGCATGCATAGCCTGGCAAAGTTGCAGCTGCGCACTTTGGAGAATCTAGAAAAACATTCCCAGATTAGCTCCAGCCGCCAGTTAACGCAGACAGATCAGCTTCCGGCGTTGACGCGCCCCCCAGGTTAGGATTAAATTAGCTTGCTCCTAGCAGGCGGCGGATTAACATGTATTTACACACTGGCTGTGTCGCTTCACGGCTCTTCTTTAACCCTTAATTGGCCTACTAATCCAGGTAGCGGATGCTGAAACACCGAACATTACCCACAAATCTTCTATGTTCACGGGGTCACAACGCTGCTATTCTTGCCTACTAGGAGACACACCTGCTAACTGGCCTAAACCTGTGTGTGGTCAGGTTATTGCAGCATTACATAATATCAGTGATTTTAAAATATATGTTCTATGACGTTACGGATTTACGGATGTCTATTAATATCAATTACTCATTAATGTAAAAAAACAAAAAACAATTTCCTGAAAACACTCCAGCTGAGGGGTCTTTACAGACATGAATCTCAACTTTGAAGACACTGACATTCGAGAGTTAAGGTTAGCTTTGCAACCATAAGGTCCTCTATTGCCCTGCTAAAGACCGCACAGAAGCTGCAAACAGTTGTCCTGCATTTCCGAATCTGTTAGTAGCCAGGAAATACTTCTTTCCATCTATAACATGTGTGAGTACTACTGATCTTGAACAAAGGGAACTGCAGTCTTACAAATGTATTTCATATTTTTAAGATCTGTTCCTCGACGGTACCACTACAACAGCCATTCTTCTCTGCAAGTTCCCCGTGATGACTTGCAGCTGCTGAGGGTAGCCTATTGTGACTACTGATCTCTTGAGAGGAAGACTGGAGGCCTACCTTCTACATGTCACCTGGAGGAGTGTATCTAGTTGCCAAACAGTAACACTTCATGTAATCAGCATTTCCTCTCTATGTGATGACAAAGATGTACTGTTCGTTTTTAGTCTATGTGTAAAGCCCTAACCGTATATATGATCTTTTGGGTCATCTACTTGCTTCTGGGGGCCGTTTATTATAGGTGATGTCACCGGTGTTATTGACAATGTGATTACTAAAGTCAAGTAAGATGTTGAACAGTACACATATGGAAGGGACTGTGGTTGTCTAGCGAACAGTAATGGAGACAACCGTAACTAAGGAATTTTAGTTATGGTGGTAAGGACAATGTACCAATGGACTGGTCACACAGGTCTAGGATGAAATTACAAATGCAACTGATTACATAAGTGGTAATATCACATACCTATTTATTATTGGCATCACTATTTAATAAAATTGTACAGCTGGTGTTACTACTGACAGTAACATGAGGTCCTTAAATGCAAATAATTACACAGGTGGTGACATCACACATGTATTATTGGCATCACTAAATGAAATTGTAAGGCTGGCTTTACTACTGGTAGCAGTAAGCAAAAAGGCGAACAAAATACTTACCTTCAGTAACACAGAAACCCCGTGTAACAACTGATTGCTTACATCTAGAATATTTTCAGGTGCCAGACCAGAATAAGAAGATGTTTCAGCATAGCCCCTGTGCACCAGTAGGTGGCATCGTATGGCTTCACATAGACTCTGCTCCAATTGAGAAGTGACCACTCAAGCGCTCCGACACCAGTTTCTTTCTGGATATTGTCCGCAGACTTGAATGAGGAACCAAAAGCCAACTGTTCGTGCCAGTGTGCAGATGTGGGACATTTTTAGATGGGAAAATAGTCCATTCCACAGAAAGGGGGAGGCAGAAGGTCAGTGAGGAATCTACAGTTAGAGAGAGAGCATCCCCAAGGAAGAGCATTACCAAAGGTAAATAATGTATTAGTCTCATGGAAACTTCCAACCGCAGATTCCTCACTAGAATATATGCACAAGCAGTACCTCCCTAGGTGGTGGGTCTGAGAAAAGACTCAGACCAAAACGTCCTGCAGGACTGAACAGCCACATAGTCACTTCTGTTGGATTTGGAGGTCAAGGCAGCAGGGTTTTGTGGATGTGTACATTGATACACAGGTTGCGGGCAGACAGATTTCGAGGATAGGAGACTTTGGCCTGGGTAGAATGGGCCTTATACCCTGTTGACAAGGATGAAATCCACAACACAGTCAGTTGCTGCCACTCTATCTCCACCCATGTAGATTGAGAAGATTTGGGTGGAGGACTATGCCGTTGCTGAGACAGGAGGTCCTCATGAAGTGGTAGCCAGATTGGAGGACAGATGCTCAGGCCCGAAAGGTCCAGGTACCGGGAGCTACTAGGATGGCCTGGTCCAGTCATTCTAGATCTTTTTCAGAACCCTGGCTAAGAGAGGCAGGGGTGGGAACAAATACAGGAATCCTGTTTTCTATTCCAGCATCTCCTAATAAGTGTTCCTGTGTATATACCAAAGGGAAAAACGTTCAACACTGAGTGTTTTGATGGTAGCGAAAAGATCTGCCTACGGTTTGTCTATCTATTGTGATCTGCCAGGCACCACCTGCTCAGTTCATCCAGTCTGGCATTCAAGGACTTTGCTAAGTGGTTTCAGTCAGTTAACTGTCCTGGAGCTATAACCACCTCTTAAGGCACAGAACCTACAGACACAGGACCCAGGCCCTACTTTGCCCTGCTTGCTGAAGTATCACAAGGCAGAGGTGTTGTTTGTGAGAACCTGTACCACCCTCCCATTTATGGATGGCAGGAAGGCCTTCATGGCCAGACAAACAACCTCACAACTGCTCTCACTATGATCCAAGACCAAGCCTGAAGCATTGTGATCTCAGACTGAATATCCTGGACTCGTTAAAAGTGAGGAAAAGCCCTGAATATTTTGTTTATCCACTGGCTTATGGTAACAGCACAATTCAGTTTCAAAGATCTTCATTTTCTCTTTTAGCTTTAAAACTTTCTTATCTCAGGAGACCAACTGGAATTTATCCTTTGAAGAACTCCTCATACATCGCTCATATCTTTCACCAAGGCTGGAGCGGACATGAATTAAAAGAATTATTCTCATCTGGAGAGTAATACTTTCTTTCCCTCTGCTTCCAGGAGGAGCCATATGCAGATCATCAGTCTTCTTTTTACCAATGCATTATTTTGTTCAATCTTAATGGTATCCGTCTGGTCCCTCAAAAATATAGGTGACACTGTTTCCTATAAAACCTGCTTTCAATAGCTGATTTGCTTTTCAATAGTTGTGTTTCCCGAAGAATGAAATTTGTTTTTACCCACATCTCCCACCCTTTAAGAATTCTAAAACACTAATTCACATTCTTGGAATGCACAAGTCATTAAAGTTCCATAAAATGCAGTCACCTTGAAAAGTGGGGTGTGGTAGTGGGAGCAGGGGTGGCAGAATCTAGCAAAAATGATATGTGTGTTATAAATGACTGACTGAATTCTAACACAGGAACACTACCTCCTTTCAGCAGCTACACCTTTATCCTACTGGTTCTACAAAACTGTGACTCTATCAACTCACTCCGTGCTTTATCAGGAGCCAGACAGTCCCTTTCAGATTTGCTACCCAGTGCACCACTTAGCATTCAGAACTGATTATGTCCCCGGTTTTCAAATGCTCACAGACTTGTGGAATTTAAACCCAGGACATATTACTTAGGGTGAAGAACAAGTATTCATGTTTATTTTGTCCACTGGACAAGAAGGCCCAATCCCCTGCAGCATAAACCCTTTAGTTGCCAGCTTACAGTACAACAGAATAGATCTGTTAAAGAGGATTGTCTGCAACTAAAGGAAACATTTGAATGCATCTGTATATGTTGGTCAAACCTACATATAGGAATTATTAATACTAAGACCTCTACTATTCACGCAAGCGCTCTGAGGAGCAACTGTGACCTCAGACTGCATTACTGTCACCGAGTCCAGAATAAAAAAGCAGGTCTACGAAATATAACAATTTGAGGCTATTTATAATTGCCCCAGCATGCTCCCTATTTATATGCAAATATATGCATAAGCAAGACTAGTGTATTTGCTTTCAAAATAAAATATTTACAAAACATGGCATGACAAAAATGTTTGTATTTAATGTATAACAATACTTCAGCAATCTATCCGAGGTATCATTCAGTAAAACAGGTTTGCACCATGCCAGAAGAAGATATGAATATTGGAGAATTAGTCTAAAAAACATTACAGGCAACATTATTTGCAACATAAAAATAAATTAGTGGTCTGATTC
Organism: Pleurodeles waltl; assembly: GCF_031143425.1. Classification (NCBI taxonomy): domain Eukaryota; kingdom Metazoa; phylum Chordata; class Amphibia; order Caudata; family Salamandridae; genus Pleurodeles; species Pleurodeles waltl. The sequence continues at coordinate 124,084,665 of NC_090446.1, forward strand.
TTACAAAAATACAAAGGGCACCCACAAGTACCTGGCCATATATTGGTACAAATTCCCAACTAGCAGACATTCCCAAGTGTTCACAGAAGAAGGCCCGGAAACTGTACTCTCCTAACAAACTTTTGTAATTTCCAGTTTTGCATGAGTGCTGCACGATTACAAAATTACTTTCCCTACATTCCCTTTGTTCACACCCTGGAAAAAGTTTTTCTCTTGGGCCCTTGTCAGGTGTAAAATTCCAACCTTCTGCAATGCGAGAACAAATTCGAGAGGAGTAGATGAATACACTTAAATATTTAAATCTTGTAAGGCAGCACATACTCACGGAGCACCACAACTTTGGAACTACTGAATCCCACCTACTCTAACCCTTGAATATAAATTTGCAAAAAGTGGCAAAATCGGACCCTTGCTAGAATCTGTCTTGCCCTGATTTAAAGCCCAACATAATCAGATAAGCTATCATCAGACCTCTGACATAATAAGAATGCTTCCGAAATTTACCACCTTACTGTCTGCAATAAAAAGGACAAGTGGACGTTTTTACCCGACAAACACATTTCTGAAACATCCGGAGTAAATATTTTATAAAATGCGACATCCAGGCTACCTTCCCTTGATGCAGTGCCTGGGCCACTTTCATTCCCAGAAAGTTTCACCTGTCCTCATATGGAGATGGGGTCACCTTCACATTTCTGAGTCTGTGACGCAAAGTAACAGTTCCAAAACCAAAACAGGAGAAAGACTGCACAGGTTGTATCCTCATAGCTAGCCTCCCACAAGCACTCAAATGCACAAATCTAACACACTCTACACAAAGGCTTCCGTATTCCTATTCATGAAAGGAAAGGCAGGGGAGGAGCTTCAACATAATCAGGAGTAGGCTTTAGGAAACCGTCCGTCCACTCTACGCTCAGCTGCACAAAACAGGCTGTTTTTGCTAGGCATCTCTGTGAGGCAGCCCGGCTATGCCAGCTTCCATAGGATACAAACCCTGGAACCGATTTCCTGAGCAGTGGCCCAATCACATCAAATAGGTGCACCTTTAGGACTCACCACATACTGTGACCATTTTGGTTAATACACCGCTCATAAGGGAAGGACAGAATCATACACAGTCAAGTATGTACGTTCCTCGATCCAGCACTTCCAGACGCAAAAATAACAATGTTCTAGTAGTAAGTTTCATTACTGCACTTCACTCACAGCCTTCAACAGCCCAGACAGCATCACTTCAAATACTTCGAAAACTTACATTTTAGGGTCCCTGACTGCACGATTCTTGCAGTGGAACTCGTAATGATGCTCCACAACAATGGCCATCCATCAGATACTACCCTGGGAGGAACAAGTACAACACCAAATTCATCGTGGTCACAAGAGTGAGCAAACTTGGGCGCAGTGCTTGAGAGGAACAAGGTAGTGCTGAGTGACTAGTTAAGCCTAGTGATTGCTTCATGACGACCTTACCGGAATGTACAATGATTATTAAAAGAGGAGGAGAAGCTGGGAAAGGAAGCCACAAGTATGGGTTTTGCTGACTGCAGGATACTTCAAATAGTTTTATGAGGGTAAGCAGCATCAAGCACTGGCTGTACGCTTTCATTTCTAGTTCCCTTTTGGGGGCGGAAGCTTGGTTGCTAAAGACTTCTTGGGGACATTGTAAAAGCTGACCTACTAGTCCACCCATTACTTACCACTGGCTTTGTAACTGACAATTGCTTGCTTTCGGTTTGCTGGCTTTATTTGTTTAGGCTGTCTAGGATGTATTTGTCCCTCTCAGGGACCATAGCAGTTTACCATAATCTTCCACAAGTGCTTGGTTTCTGTAAAGAGGCATTTATATTTTGTTCTTATTTTGTCATATTTGCTGTGTATTAAAAAACAAAGGTTAAATGTCAGGCTCTGTCTTCCAAGGGAGCTTAGTGTTTACCTTTCTTTCTCTGACTTCAAAGTGGGAGGGTTTATGTGAATCTAGGGATGAGAAATGCAAGGCTTTTTCTAGCACACAAAACGTAAATGTCTATGGAAGAATCGAATATATCAGAATAAGAAAAGCACAGATGGAGCACAGTTTTGTACTTTTGTAGTGGAAACAAATATTTTAATATGATCAAAATAAACCAGGTGACGCCATTTCCACACATTGTTTGTGCAATGTATACATTTATCAGTAAAACTGTATGTCTGTGCAAACGTAATGGTCATTTCAAATAAAAACATAGTGCCTGTAATGGCAGCATTGTCATAAGTGCACTGCATTATACCAGTAAACTGTATGTCTGTGAAAACGTAATTGTTGTTTTAATTGAAAATGTGTTGTCTGTAATGCAGTGCACTACCACATCATGCATACTTACTTCACTTTATGCCACTCTAATCCCCTTCACACTATATCACTGTATGACAATACCATTTCACACCATGTCTCTCCAGGCCACTATGCCACTCTACATCACTCCTTTCTACGTTACTCCCCTCCCCTCTATGCTCTGCCACTCCATGATGCTCCACTCTACGCTGCTCCACTCCAGGCCACTCTATTCCACTCTACACCACTTCAATCTGCGCCACTATATGCAAATCTCTCTATGCCACTTTGCACCACTCCACGCCACACTACCCACTCTACACCCCTCAACTCAACAGCTGTACAACACTCTACTATACTGCAGCACACTCCACGCCACTCCATTATACTCTTCTCCTTTCTGTGCCACTAACCTTTAGCCATATTAAACAGAAACCATGCTGGTGTACACCATGGTTAAAAAAATATTGACAAAGCCAATACGTTTTGCATAGGTGAAGCTTATTGCCTTTGCCAATGCTTGTATTATTCCCATTTTTTAAATTCAAATTTCTGGAAACAAGCACTTTATGGGGTCAAAGCATGGGATGGTGGAGCAGGGGAGCATTATGAAAAAATCAGGGTACGTTATTCCTCATCACTTTGAATGAACATTCTGCTGTACCTAGGACAGAATCTCCTCCAAACAGGTAGCGGTTGCTGAAAGCAAGGGACTAAGCAAAGAGGCATGCAATGGCATAAATATGGTACTAGAGCATATGCTTTGGAGGATCAGCATTTTTAATATTCTGAGCAGGATCACAAATTTGCTGCATGCATGGAAGCAGCCACAGCAATAAATAACTGCCCCAGTATGCCCTGGCCCCTGAGAAATACTCATTTCTATGGCCTTACCGCAAACACCAAAGAAGGAAAAGTTACTTACCTGCAACCTTAATTCTCTTCTAGGGGAATCCTCAACGTTATATGTACAGAACTGTCCCGACGTACAGAATCCCAGAACACTTAGCTAAAAACATTTTAAAATGAACATATCTATACTTGCGCAAATCTATTCAGTATAATAGTGTGTTTATGTAGAAAATGTTTTTATTTTTGCATCCTATTAAAAGCTGAAGAGGGCTAAATTTAATTTATTTTTCATTTAAAAAAGTATCACTTTAAAGTAAATTGTCACCTACATTAACAAACGTGACCAGAAAACATCCTCCACAAACCTTTTTGAAAGAAAAAAAAAGGGAGTATGCCAGCCGACAGGCTGCACTAGGGAGCAAAAAACCTGTCACTGTGCTTTTAAGAGCATCACCTTTCCTCAAGTGGACCAACATACCTCGAAGGTCACAGATTAGTTATTTCTCCCAGTTCCTGGTAACAGGATCCTGGAGCACCAAGCCAAACTGTTATATTTTTGAGAAAATCAGAGGGCAGGGCATACAGGAGATGCTGCAGGATGGTCTGAAGGGCGGGGGGAGAAGGAGAGCGCTTTGCTCTCTTTTTATACTCCAAGGATAACTTGAGGGGTAGAACCAATGAGACATTTACAGAAGATAAGATTGCATTCCTGTTCGACATCAAGGCCACCAACATCAAAAACCAGTGCTGCGCTAACCTGCTCACCGTTTAGATATTGGTGTCCTTCAACGTTGAACTATTTAATGTCACTAACATGTACGGTTGACGTCAAAAACATGTGCGGTTGATGTCAAAAACAGTCGACATCAAGACCTATTTCAACATCAATACCTCATTCGAAATAAACCTCTAAAGAGAAGACTCCCATAAACGTCGGGACTACGTCCAATTGGAAAACAGTCTTCTCCTACATCAAGGCACTGCCTCGTCCATCACTTTCACAGGACTGCCTTAGTCTTTTCGACAAGAGAAAGCTGCTGCAGTCATCTGAGTACTCTAGAACATACTCCTCAACCAGCGAGATCCCCATGTGGTCACACTAAACCCAACACAGATAAGTCTCTACGAACTTTTGTCCAGAACCCTCTTCATTTCCAGTATCCTTAATCAATAGATTTGGAGGGACTGCCAAACACCATCAAGGTATTGTCTATACTGGGTGGTGCTAATCTGTTCAACCTGATGGATCTTTCTGCTGTGTACCATCAGGAACTCCTCAACGAAGATCCCAAGGCAGTCACGTCATTTATCACAGCGGTAGGCCCTGCATCATACTTTGGTCATACTGTGGTATTAGCACCAAGTTAGATTTGGTACATTTTGTTAGGCACCTACTCCTGGTGACAAGGACCAGGTTAGGTTCTATTTATACCAAGTGGAGTCTTACACCAAGTTTATTGCAAAACCTTGCCTGCATGGTGCTGCCCCTCCGGTTGATGTTTAAGAACGGGACCAAATTCCTCTAGTCTGATAGGGTCTGTTCCACAGCAAAAGGTCAGATCACTAAAATGCCTTAACTTGGGCATTCTGATGTTAAAGCAAACTACTCTGACTATGGATGTTACCACGAAGGGAACAGGGGCAGTTCTGCCCCAGTTGGTAGAATGCGAAGAGAAGGTAATCGTGTTCTCCTCATCCTCAAGCAAAGAGGCATGAGAACAGAACTCTGTGATTCAATGTAAGGTTCTTGAGTGCACACAGGCGGTGTACCATTCTAAGTTCTTTCTGTGGGGGGCTACCATTTGTGGTGAGGACAGAATACAAGTCCTTGGTTCAAATTTTTAATTGGAAAAGGGCCAAGAGAGCAACATCTCGGATCAGAAGATGGATGGTGGGTTTACTGGAACAACCTCAATTTGGAGTACCTCGCTTGCAAGGAATGCAGCTGCTGACTTCATAGAAAGGCTATGGATAAATCTGTAATAATGGATGCTGATCCTCCAATTATGTGGGTTATTGTGTTGCTCCCCAGTAAAAGAGAGTGGGACCACGAAGCAGCAAGGGATGAGGTGTGGCAGCAGGTAATGAGGTATGTAGTTGCAGTTTGGCTGAATTTTGATGCATTGTCAGAGTTGCCTTAAGTCATTTTGGATTGTGAGAAACTAGTTGAGTATTGGGTGAATTGTCCCAAGAGAATTTATTGTTTTCTCCAAACATATCTCAAGGAAAAGATTATAACCTTGGGGCATTTAGGAAGTATTCTCAAATCCAGGGTGAGGGAGTGATACTGATAGTCCGGGGGGACAGACAACCTTCGTGTCATAAGAGACTGCATACAATGTACCAACAATGGTTAGTCCAAAATGGTGCTGACAGTTCCCTGATCACCTTTATAAATGACTGATGAACCAGTGAATAACTGGGTTTAGACTTTATGGATCCATGTGAGTTATTGTCACAGTGGGAGAGGTATATGTTGGTGTCTGTTACCTGCACCTCTAAAGTCCAAGTGCTTCGTTGGAATTACTCCAAACATCCCATGTTCAATTCTAGGTTCACCTTTGCCCTTTCCCAAGGCAAGTTTGTAAGTACTTTCACATGGTCTTCTCTTTGACTCCAACTAAGGTAACGAAAAAGAACTCTATCTTTTCTTGTTGGTGAATACTTTTCATCACTAATCGTTATTAGGTATGAGTCAAATGGTTTCTTCCATTTCTCCCATGGCCATAAGGGGTGTTTAAAGTTCTGCATACAAAAATCTAACTGCCAGTTACAGGGAAAGGCCCGGGAACATTAAATCCTAGTCTACTTCGTAGACTCTCACCTGTGTTAAGTTGGTCCGAGCATCTATCTCTTCTTTATTTCCCGCTTTTTCAAGTGACCTGTGCATCACTGCAATTCATTTAATTGTATGCCACAATTAAAAGCTTCTAAAGTTGCTTGCAATAATTTCTCAAAATCACAAAGATGTGACAAAGCAATGACTTCGCACAGTTGTGTGTGCACTAACTCGAGCCTCTTAATTACGCATAAACTTTCCCACAAGACAACTATTGATCTACAGTCTTAAAATAACAAATATGCACACAGTTACACTTGGCAAAGCAACATATAACCCTTCCTAAACTGCACAAAAAGGATTCTCCAGGTTCAAAACTTCTACCCAGGCATTATCATGGAGGGTAAGAAACACCAAAATCCTGGCTTAGAATGCAATTTATGAGTTTACCTATACCAAAATACCTGTCTAAAAGCATTAACACAGAGTATTAACATCCTCCTTTTAAAGGCCTAATGGTTTTTAACATATGCTTTTCGCAATAAATGCGTCAGGCCTACTACCTCTGGCCTTAGTTGCATAAGAAGCAGATGGACTCTAGGCCTGAAAATTGGCAAGGAAGTAACTAAACGAGAATAGGAAAGTTGCTTAAAAAACATTATCAAAAAATGCATTCTTTAATTTCACGCAATTTAACTTCCTGCACTTTGTCCTATGCTAGGATAGCTAAAATGAACCTGAGTAATCAGACCTTTCCCCTGATGTAGGTAGCATGTTTTATCATATGGTGTGGGAAAGTACAATGATCCAACAGTAAAGGGGAACAAATTTTAGCAACAATTTGAGAAGTAACAAGAGGAAAGACTTGTGATGTCCTGACTATTGCAGTAGCTGCGGCACTAACACAATGAAAACAGGACAAACACATGTGCAGATATGTAGATTTACCACTGGTTGGAGACAAAAGAAACTTGGCAGAAACCTGGAAGGTAAAAAGTCCCTCAAATACAAAGCTATGGTTGCAGGATGTTACAAAAGTGGTTGCGGCCACTGACAAACAACGCAAGTTGACATGCAAAGGTACGTCATAACTAAATGGGACACCATATTCTGGCTTTACAGGACAAGTTAGATGAATGCCCGCTGTGACGAGGATCATGCTTAGAACTACCTATAGAGGAGGCGGCAATACACCTTATATCTACAATTAATTACCAGATCGTCACTGAGTGGTAACAGAAGTCGGGGTGAGGATAAAACTGATAAAGGTTGTTGGAGTATAGCACAAATAACTTTATAGTACAATGGTAGAATATAAACAGAGCAGAGAATACCTGTTTGTCTGAAGGTTTGACAAAAAAATTGGAAGAATAGTTGAATGGCATTGCGTGAGGATTATTGTTAGTTCTGTATAATATAAATGCTTACTAATGTGCTTTAAGATACTTTGCTTCCTGCTGACCAAATATACTCTGACTGAACACCAAGAAAGAATGCCTGATGTAGAATACAATATAATAATAAGCTAACTGCACTCAAGCATATCAACATTTAGGTGGAGTAAAAAGCCCTTCTCTATGTAGCCATGAAATTACAAATCTCAATAAAATTACAACTGGCAAAAATGTACAACCCCCTACCATAATAAAGATTATCAAATTGTAGGTCTTGTACTCCGACGATCTGTCACAGGGAGTAACCAATACCAAAACCCTTACATACTAAGATAATCTATTGGATTCCCTTTACATAATACCTTTCTAGAAGGTATCACAATTAATGTCAGTCCACTCTTAAAAGGCCTACTGGCTTTAAAATAAGCTCTTCATAATAAATAAGACACAATACCTGTAGAAGGTTGGCCTGGCTTGTAGTGGGTACCAAAGGTACTTCCACCTTGTGCCGGGTCCAGTTATCCCTTATTAGTAGAATAGAGGTGTTTCTAGCAGCTTAGGCTGATAGAAGGTAGCTATGGCAAAGCAGCTTAGGCTGAACTAGGAGACATGCAAAGCTCCTACTATACCACTTATATCATAGGCACAATATCATAAGAAAATACAATACACAGAGTTACTAAAAATAAAGGTACTTTATGTTTATGACAATATGCCACAAGTATCTCAGTGAGTACCCTCAGTAAGAAGGTAAGTAATATACACAAGTTATATGTACACAAACCAAAAACAGGTAAGTAAGAGTCAGAAAAGTACTGCAAACAGTGTAGAATTACAATAGGTTGCAATAGGCAAGCATTGGTCTAGGGGCAACACAAACCATGTACTCCAAAAGTGGAATGCGAATCACGAATGGACCCCAGACCTATGGGAGCTTGTAGAGGGTCGCTGGGACTGTAAGAAAACAGTCAGGGTGTCCAAGATACCCCACCCCAAGACCCTGAAAAGTAGGAGTAAAGTACACCTACTACCCCAAAAGAGCACAATAGTTGTGATAGGGGGATTCTGCAAGTACAACAAACACCAGCAGTGCACTGAAAACTGATTCCTGGACCTGAGGACCTGCAAAGCAAGGGGACCAAGTCCAATAGTCGCGACAGTGTCCAGGGGGGTGCAAGAGCCCAGGAAACCCCGGATGAAGGTGCAAGGAAGCTGCCTCCGGATGGAAGAAGCTTAGAATTCTGCAAGAACGAAGAGGACTAGGAACTTCTCCTTTCGATGGAAGATGTCCCACGTCGCGATGAAGGTTGCAGAAGTGTTCCCATGCAGAAATACCGCAAACAAGCCTTGCTAACTGCAAGGGTCGCTGTAGAGGTTTTTGGGTGCTGCTGAGGACCAGGAAGGACCAGGATGTCGCCCCTTGGAGAAGGAGACAGAGGGGACGCTCAGCAACTCAGAGAGCCCTCGCAGAAGCAGGCAGCACCCGCAGAAGTACCTGAACAGGCACTTGGAAGATTTGTGAACCGGAGTCCACGCAGAGTTACAAGAGAGGGTCCCATGACGTCGGAGGCCAACTCAGCTGGTTGAGCACTGCAGGGCGGAGTGCTGGGGACCCAGGCTAGGCTGTGCACGAAGGAAATCCTGGAAGAGTGCACAGAAGCCGGAGCAGCTGCAAATCACGCAGTACACAGGTTTGCAGTCTAGCGTGGGGAGGCAAGGACTTACCTCCACCAAACTTTGACTGAAGGATCACTGGACTGTGGGAGTCACTTGGATAGAGTTCCAGGGACCACGCTCGTCAGGATGAGAGGGGACCCAGAGGACCGGTGATGCAGTCTTTTGGTGCCTGCGTTAGCAGGGGGAAGATTCCGTCGACCCACAGGAGATTTCTTCTTGGCTTCTGGTGCAGGGTGAAGGCAGGTAACGCCCCAGAGCATGCACCACCAGGAAACAGTTGAGAAAGCTGGCAAGATGAGGCGCTACAATGGTGCTGGTAGTCATCTTGCTACTTTGTTGCGGTTTTGGTAGAAGTCGAAGAGGGAGATGCAGAGAAACTCTGGTGAGCTCCTGCTGTCGTTATCTGAAGAATTCCCCAAAGCAGAGACTCTAAATAGCAAGAAAAGGAGGTTTGGCTACCAAGAAAGGAGGACTGGCTACCAAGAAAGGTAAGAGCCTATCAGAGGGGGTCTCTGACGTCACCTGCTGGCACTGGCCACTCAGAGCAGTCCAGTGTGCCCCCAACCCCTCTATTTCCAAGATGGCAGAGGTCTGGGACACAATGGAGGAGCTCTGGGCACCTCCCCTGAGAGGTACTAGTCAGGGGAGTGGTCACTCCCCTTTCCTTTGTCCAGTTTCGCACCAGAGCAGGGCTGGGGGATCCCTGAACCGGTGTAGACTGGCTTATGCAGAGATGGGCACATCTGTGCCCATCAAAGTATTTCCAGAGGCTGGGGGAGGCTACTCCTCCCCAGCCCTTCACATTTATTTCCAAAGGGAGAGGGTGTAACACCCTCTCTCTGAGGAAATCCTTTGTTCTGCCTTCCTGGGCCAGGGCTGCCTGGACCACAGGAGGGCAGAAACCTGTCTGAGGGGTTGGCAGCAGCTGCAGTGGAAACCCCAGAAAGGCAGTTTGGCAGTACCCGGGTTCTGTGCTAGAGACCTGGGGGATCATGGAATTGTCCCCCCCAATACCAGAATGGTATTGGGGTGACAATTCCATGATCTTAGACACGTTACATGGCCATGTTCGAAGTTACCATTGTGATGCTATACATAGATAGTGACCTATGTATAGTGCACACGTGTAATGGTGTCCCCGCACTCACAAAGTCCAGGGAATTTGCCCTGAACGATGTGGAGGCACCTTGGCTAGTGCCAGGGTGCCCACACACTAAGTAACTTGGCACCCAACCTTCACCAGGTGAAGGTTAGACATATAGGTGACTTATAAGTTCCTTATGTGCAGTGAAAAATGGCTGTGAAATAACGTGGACGTTATTTCACGCAGGCTGCAGTGGCAGGCCTGTGTAAGAATTGTCTGAGCTCCCTATGGTGGCAAAAGAAATGCTGCAGCCCATAGGGATCTCCTGGAACCCCAATACCCGGGGTACCTAAGTACCATATACAAGGGAATTATATGGGTGTGCCAGTGTGCCAATGAGAATTGGTAAATTTAGTCACTAGCCTGCAGTGACAAATTTAGAAAGCAGAGAGAGCATAAACACTGAGGTTCTGGTTAACAGAGCCTCAGTGATACAGTTAGGCACCACATAGGGCACACATACAGTGCACATACTATGAGCACTGGGGTCCTGCCTGGCAGGATCCCAGTGACACAAGGGCTAAAACAACATACATACAGTGAAATATGGGGGTAACATGCCAGGCAAGATGGTACTTTCCCCACACTTTGTCAGAAACCTTCATTATAAACAGATCAGACCTACAGATAGGATCAATGGGTTGTCACCTCAACCAACATAGTCCTGCTCCGTACTTTAAGTGGGGTGACAAAGGCGAGTGGTCTTTAAAAGGGGTGTGGCCAAAGAAGCTTATCTAGGAATAATTTTGAAGAGGTATGGCCTATGTAAATACGGGCCTGGCTTAAAACATTTAAAAGTAAAATCCTGAATATTATTTGTCTGCCTCTGTGATTTTTGTGTGACAGCAGCATCATTAAGTCCTGTGGAAAGGATAGTGGTTTTCAATCTGCATCATTCACTCCTGAACTCACCCCTCACAATGCTTTCCTTTGCAGCCTCTCGCTATTTGACACTTATGCCCCTCTCCTTACATATTTTGGAAATCGTTTCTGCATTTCTCAGACCTATCTCTTTTTCACTTCAGCATTTCTTCACTCTCTCCTTTAGCACAAACTCCCCTCTGCATAACCATCCCTCAAGCCCACCACTTACCAGTAAACACTGCACTGTATTCATTTGGCGCTGTCCATTTTTCCAATAGCTGTCTACCTTCACACATTCTCCCACTCTAACAATTGGTCCATGTGTAACCGTCACTCTGCGCTCCGCAGAAAAGCCCAGGATAAAACGGGCATGGAGTATGACCATTTTTATAAGACACTGTAATAAACTCGCACGGCCTTCAGCCTCAGCTGCAATGTACTCAATTGTGCCTTTTCATAAACATACGCATACAAGCTGCATTCACCCTGGCTCTTTAAGTTGACTCAAGTTCATAGTATGCAATACACATACTACAAAAAAGGTGTGCTGCCTGAGGGGGAAAAAACGGAAACATCATTGTTTTAGCCTGTAAAGTGATGGAGATGAATAGATGACCCGCTTCAAACTTGCCAGAACCTGGTCCTGCAGTGTTTACCATTGGCTTTCTCATCAGACAAAAGCTTCAAGACAAACAGCTTTTTAGTGGAAGGACACAACCTCTACCAAATTAAAATATTTATTTAACACAACCAACATTTGGACGGAGCCGAAGCCCCTCTCGTAGTAGTGCTTAAGTTATTTTTTCTGTTGATCACTTAAGGTCCAATTACAGCTCCACCGTCGGGTCAGACCTAAATATCGGAGCTATGAAATGCATCTAATACAATCTGCAACCCCACTTTTCTTTGGATACGGTGGGAGACCGACTAACTAATATACAGCGGGCTCCTCTGTGGTCAATGAACTAGATTTAAAATATTTCTTCCAGATTGGCCATTCTGTGGGACAATTTGAACAATCCTCCAAAATTACCCTGGCCGCAAAAGCCATGCGCTCTGCACAAACGTTCTCTACGACTACTTCCGTCTCTCCGAGTAATAGGAATAAATAATGACGTCAAGATAGTTTGCGCACTAAACGAATTATGCTCAACCTATATCATCCGCACATGGCGAATGAGCAACCACCTCAAGCAGTTTAGAGATCAGTCACCCCTGAGCTCCTCGGTATGGTCGGCCCCATCACAGGCAGTGCATCGCAGAGCTTCAACTACTCCCTCCCACCCTCCAATCCTGCGAGGACTCGAAGGTGAGACTTGACTGCGTCGGCAGGATTCGTGCGACGTGTTAATTGGAGTTCGTGCAGCAGAGAGGAGCGAGAACCCAGCGCATGATGGAGGCTCCCGCTGCTGCCGCAGCCACCACGTGCTCTGCGGTATCCGTTAGCACGCAGCGCGCGGGGCCTGCGCGAGCGCCCACGCAGGCCTCGGGGGCGTCAACGTCCAGTTAGAAGCCAGGCGGGCGGAAGTGGGACATGCCAGACTTTGGGTGGGGGCTCTTCAGGCAGTGCTCGGGCCGAGGGTGGGTATGGAGAACCACCCGCTAACGAACCTGGACTGTCGGAAGCTGCCCATCCCTGAATGAACGCATTGGCCTGACAGTGCACAGCTGCCGGGACCATGTCGGGCCTGCAGGCTCAGCCTGACGTCCATTTACAAGCCAGGCGGGAGGAAGTGGGTAGGGCCTTACTAAAGAGTCTCGTCTCGTAGTGCTCTGGCGCTCGCTTCACGCATTAATAACACTGCATGTCAGGCATCCTTAATTTCGTGCCAGATATCTGGCTTTCACTTAATTAAATCAGTTGCGCAGCTAGAGTGTCATAGGCCTTGGTGGAGTAGTAAATGGGCATCCTGACTGCGGTCTCAGTTATGAAATACGTTCATAATCGGAGATAAGTGTGCCCCTCAGGCTTCTGGACCCCGGTGCACTGCATCTGCTGCACAATGGAAGCTACGTCCCGGAATCAGATCAAACCATCCGATCTTTAAAAAAAAAAAAAAAAGACAAGCAATCGAATGCACGACCTTGTCTATTCTCACGCTTTTATACATCGCTTCACAACCTCTCAGTGTGTTTTTTTTCTGCTAGCAGGTGTCAAAGGAAAGAAAACACGGGGGAACAGTCAGACACCTGTTTTCAAACGAGCGATGCAGCACACTGTCACCAAACCGAAAACCTGTTCAACGAACTCCCATAACAGTTCTCAACGGTAAGTAAAGTGTTTGCTTCTGTTAACTTCCCCTGTGTAGCCTGTGGGCGTGTGCATGCAGACATTCCGCTACAATGACTGGTGTGGCTGAGAGTATACTGTGCATACCTGCAGATTACCTTGGAATGTTTACTGGTATTTCTGAGCACCCAAACATAGTCATCGTGTTTCCTGCTCCTAGATATACCTGGAGACATTATAAAGGGAAATCTCCTCGTGCCAACAGGTCTTCTGTTAACCTGATATGTCATCTTCGGCCTGAGTGCCCCTCAGCCACTGCTGCTCCATGGGCAACTGTACTCACTGCTCAAATATGCTGGGTGCTTATGATCTCATATATTTGGGCCTTCACTCCCACATTATGATTTATGCACTGAGCCAGATAACCAAGGGCACTCACTGGTTGATGATGGCCTTTCTGGCCGTTAAGACACACCCTCTACCCCATCTTGTTTTATTTACGTGTTTTCCGGACATTTGTTTGTCTGTCTTCAGTGCAGAATTAAGCTACCCTAGTTTTTATTCTTTGTTTTCTGTGTGGTATTATAACATTTGGTTAAACACCATCTTTAAATGATGTTTACAGGAGCATTAAGCTTTTACTTTGCAATGACTTTATCACTACGTTATTAACATGACCAACCCACTGGCAGAAGCAGCTGATTGAGACCAGGCAACACTTTTTTTGTTGTTGTCTTTGGCACTAGATTATCAGCACATAAATCTTTCTGCAGTGTAAGGTTGCATAAACAAGGTAAAGTGCTAACATGATCCCCTTGTGCATACTCGACCGATACATAACAACCAGGTACACACATGGAATAGAAACCTCGACTTTCGGTATGAGGGTCTGCGAGCTTAATCATTATGCCACAGGTGAGTGTTAACAAGTTTAAAATAACAGAAGAATCAAGTATCTAGTTACACAAAAATGCTGCATTACGCCGTATAATTTATTTTCTCGTTGCGTGACTTACTGAAATCTGCCACATAATTTCGCCCTCTCCTGCCATGTAATTCCAGTGGTTTACTCCCAACGAGAAAGGATTAACTAGCACAGTGAATAATTGGGCAGGGGCAGCTTTTCAAATAGATAGCATATCACTGTTTAACAGCTAATATTAACACTTTGGAAAAATCACGCCGAAATGCAAAATACTTTGTCAAAAATAATGTGAGAATCAACTGTTAAAAATGTCTGAAGAGACACTAAAACCAGAAAAATCAGTGTGGTGCACCCCTCTGAGTCATTCCATCAACCCTGCCATATAATTTGGACCTCTTCTGCCAAATAATTCCAGGGGTTTACTTCCAGCCACTTAAGGGGTTAATCAGCCCAGTGCCTATTGCACACTTGCCCCCAGCCATTACTCGATTGGAAATAGGATTACCCAAGAACAAAATGCGTGGCAAACTGCCCGCCCGCTACCTGCTGGTTATTAGCCCAGGGGCTCACCTGTGAATCTGTGAGCTTATGAAGTAATACAGATCCCCAAATTCTGTCTCGCTGCGCTGTGTGATTTGCCTTTCCTTCCCCGATAATTTAGACAGTTTTACCACGTAATTCGGTTCTCTCCTGACGCATAATTCCAGTGGCTCTTTGTATAAATCAGCACTGCCCGTGCCCTACGTGTGTAGCTGAACCAAAAGGGCAGAAAGAGGTGTGTCATGTGCAGATTTCAGCATAACCTTCATTGCATAAGTGAAACTCTGAAAATCATTTTCTGTGCCCAATAGAAACCAAATAGTATTCCGGGCCTCTTTGCAATTCTAATGTTCTTTTTAACTCTCACTTTAATTAACCAGTAGCGGGCAATGCGTGCGATTATGAGGCCCGTCTTGCCCAGAGGAAAAAACACTTCAGCAAGGGTCCTCCCGACAAGGAGAAAGGATGCAATCATGCAGGATTCCCCTCCCTGCGGTTATTTTCCTCTCTCCCCAGGATGGGCCCAAATGGCTGCTTTTTCGGGGGTCTCGACCACAGGTGTGAATTTGTGAACTCCCCTCCCTCAACCACGAAGCTGACCTCGACCAACAATACACAGGCATGCCGGCTAGGTCTCTTTGCACACATTTGAGCCTCCGGAGTGCGCCAGCTTGCGAACGTCCTCTTCCCAGAAGTACTTTCCCTCAATCACTGTACATTTGACCCTGCACCCTCCCAATAACAAACCTTGATCGAATACTCTGGTGACATAAAAATCCACTATGTGCCTAGGTCGCCAACACACCAGCAAGTCCTGCCTCAGGAAATTGCGCAGAACGGCCACCAATGGAGCAGGGGCCCCTCCGACTCAACACGCATTAAGCCCTGCGTGTACCATGCTGTTAGGTTTATTCCTTTGTCATGGGGGGGGGGGGGGGGGGCAGCAGATAAATACGATTGCAAACCGTAACTCCTGAGTCGCCGTTGGCGACAATAAATGCAAAACAAACTCACCACTCCGTGGAGTCTTCCCTTTTTAAACCTTCTTTGTGGGATCTTCGGTCGACTTCTGAAAATCCACCGTAGAGGGTTGTGGGCACCTGCCCATGGCCAGCGACCCTAAATGCTTTTTACCATTCCCGTGGTCTCATTTCAAGTGTCTCTTCTCTCTGTAGCTATTTCCGTCTTGGGCTTACATTCTCCTGTTTGTGGTCTCTCTGTTAACGTAGTGTTCTCTTTTCCTCCAGTCTCACCCTGCGTCTGTTCACCCATGGGCCTGCTGCGATTCCCAGAGCATGCAACCCCCATCTTCGCTGCCCCGGTCATTCCCTGGGGGCAGTGATGCGTCAGCCCGCAGGGCATTTACCGCAGATGTACGATGGCTCAGGAGTGGAGGCATTCTCCCCCCTGCCATTCTTACCGCCAAGAGGCTGGGCTGGCGCAGCTCACCTGGCGGTGATGTAGTCCACAGTAGGCCGAGCTGCTGTCCTGCTCTTCTGGATCGACTACTGCCAAAATGTAGTCAACAACTGCAGCACCTCCGATTGGAGAGTTATTTCAAGCCCATTTTATGTCGATTTATGCCCTGGCACCACGGATGGATGATTCGTCCGGCATAATCAAATTTCTTGTGCGCTGCCCCTGCCCCCACCATGTACCTTCTAGGGGCAGCGCTGTCCTTTTAACCCCCCCTTTCCCTAGCTGAGGGTGCGGTGCTGCCCTCCCCCCATGGGGGTGTTTAAAGAAATCCTTGTCCTTGCCGGGCCCTCATTGGCCCGATGACTTTGCGCCAGCCCTGGTGCGCTTTTAATTTCCCTGAGGAGGGAGTGGGATGCCCATCCCTTTGTTGTTTTGCAGCTGAGGCGGCCTGCGCTAGTAATTTTCGGGTCCTGGTGGCTGTTAAAGCGACAGCCCTATATGCCCCCTTCGGGGCGGCCTCTGCCAAACTGCAGCCAACACGTTCTAAAATGTCCACTCCAGAATGCCCACCAGGAATGCAATGCGACTTGGAGCATTTTGCAGACTCGTCAGGGACTATCATACAATACGGCTGCAGTGGCAACATCTGTGACAAGTTCCGGACTTCCTTTTAACCCCCTTTGTCTATGCTTGCTTGCCACAACATATTGTGCCCTTCCTCTACACTTACTATCGCACGATGTTGGGAGACACTGCTCTGCAAACATTCCGCACCAGAGATTGCGGATCATCTATCTCGTACACAAAGCCTGCTAACAAATATAGAAGAGAGAGAAACAGTAACGGTTTGAAGGACATAAATCAGACAGACCAGCATGCAAAACCCCACGGGAGACTCTTTCCCTCTAACATGATCTCTCAAATTCAATTACTATTTAGAAGTGCGGAGAAAGCACTGAGATGCGGTCTGGATAAGGGTTTTTGGCCTAGCATTACTTGGTAACGTGAAGCCCATGTGCAGTGCACCTGGAGGATGGGAATACCACGGTGCTAGACTAAGGGAGGGACTTTTGGAAGGACAATCAGAATTAGACATGCATGGATCTTGAGCGGTGGCCTATGTTTTCTTTAATTCTATCAAAGTACAGAGAGTCGCGTACAATCCGTAGGCTCGCGCGGAGCAATGGGATTAGCTTCAAGAATTAACCAGCCGACAAGAGCAAACAATGGAACTACCCCCTTGACTCTCTCTCCCTCCATAGTGACTGCTAGTCTCGCATGGAATACAAGGCAAACTAAAAAAACAACTCCTCTTCACATGGCAAGTGTTTATTTTAGTATTTAGGGAGTAAGCATAGGTAAAGAGAAGGGTGATTTTATGGTTCTTAGGTGGGTAGAGGGTGGCTGGAGGCCAGGGTGATTTTAGGGTTCAGAGGTTGGTAAAGATAAAGGGCGATGTAGTAATTGTAGGGTTCAGGGATGGGTTGAGGTAAAAGAACATAATGTTGAATGTAGAGCTTGGGTGTGGCTAGAGGTAAAGGGAGGTAAGAGTGACTTTTAAGGCTTATGGATGGGAGAGGTAAAGGGAGGTAATCTTGATTTGAGGGTTCAGGATGGGTAGAGGTAAAGGAGGTAGAGGTGATTTTAGGGTAAAGGGATGGAAAGAGGTAAAGGGAGGTAAGGTTGATTTGAGGGTTCAGGATGGGTAGATGTACAGGGAGTTAAGGGTGATTTTAGAGTTAAGAGATGGGTAGAGGTAAAGGGAGGCAAGGGTGATATTAGGGATGTGTTGGGGAAACGGGGTAAGTGTGATTTTAAGTTTTGGGATGGGTTAAGGTAAAATAAGAAGGGTGGATTTAGGGATGGTAGCGATAAAGGGAGGTTAGTGTGATCTTAGGGTTTGGGGATGGATAGCAGTAATGGGGGGTTAAGTGTGATTTTAGGGTTTAGGGGTGGGTTGAGGTAACAGTAAGTGAGGGTAATTGTAGGGTTTAGGATGTCTAGGGGTAAACAGAGGTAAGTGTCATTTCAGGGTTCGAGATGTGTAGCAGTAAAAGCATGCAAGAGTGATTTTAGAGTTTGAGGGTGTGTAGGGGTAAAGATAGGTAAGGGTGATTTTAGGGTTCTTAGATGGGTAGTAGTAAAGGGGGTAACAGGTCATTTCAAGGTATAGGTTTGGGTAGAGGTACAGTGATGTAAGGATGATTTTAGTGTTTAGGGGTGGATAGAGGTTAAGGGAGGTATAGGTGAATGTAGGGTTTAGTGGTGATTACAGCTAAAGGGAGGTAAGGGTGAAATTAGGGTTTGGTGGTAGGTCGAGGTAAAGGGAGGTTAGGGTGATTTTAAAGTTTAAGGATGAGTTGAGGTAATAGGAGGCAAGAATGATTTTTAGGGATTAGAATGGGGAGCGGTTAAGAGAGGTAAGGGTGATTTTAGTGTTGGGGATGTTTAGAGGTAATGGGAGGTAAGGACGATTTTAGGGTTTAAGGATGGGTAGCGGTGAAGGGATGTGAGGGTGTATTTTGGGTTCAGGGGAGGGTGAAAGTGAAGGATGCTAAGAGTGAATATAGGGTTTAGTGGTGATCAGTAGTAAAAGGAGGTAAGTGTAATTTTAGGGGTCATGATTGGGTAGAGGTAATTGAGGTGTGTGTGAATTTAGGGTTTAGGTGTTTGTAGAGGAAAAGAGGTAATGGTGAAATATAAACCTGTTGAAAACATTACGTGGTTGATTCTGAATTAAACATCCTCTAAAATATAAAACAGGTAACCAAAAAATAAGTATGCAACACTTGACACAGCAATAAATGTTAGTTCCTAAAAACACATACTGCTTGGCAACAGTCAAAGGAGGGAAGTATGTTTACAGCTTCATAATCATTAAAAGAAAAAGGCAGACAAACTATATGTTCGTGAGTTTCCGGTTTTATAATTTAGAGGATATTTTAGTCATCAAACATACAGTGTTTTCAATAGGGCTTGTTTTCGCACATCCGGCTCAGAGACAACATTGTAGTGTGAAAATTACTTTATACCGGAAAGTGATTTATCTCTTACTTCTAGCACTTTGCCAAAATAGCTCAACTATGTAAAGTAATTTGTAAATTGTCTTGCAAGAAACAGAAAAAAGTACCACAGCTGCAGCGCAAACAGCCCGGAAGACCATTGAAGAGGCCACAGGCTCACCAATGAGAAGCAAGAAAATTAGAGTGATGATGAAGCCAACCAATGAAGTATAGGCTCAAAGCCCTTTTAGTTGTTTTTTATTTTTTAAGTAACAAAAGGTCTTTACAAGCAACAGCGCACGACCTATCATAAGCGAGATCTAGAAATCAGAAACCACAATCTGAACCAAAGGTTTAAAACATCGGCCTTCATTTTCAAATCTTTGTTCAAGAAGTTAGAGATGGCAAGGTGAGTCAATTCGCTCACAGATATGCACGGGATTGGGTCCCTTACTGATACAAGATGTGCAGGGCTCCTATTCTGCAGGTACATCTTCATGTCAAAGCAGGAAGTGCCAGTTATTCGACAATAAAGAGCCAACTGGTCCTGCAAAATATTGCTGTCCCACAATCACACAGCTTAAAATGTCCTAGCACTCCAACCGGGTAAGGCATGCATGGGTTAATTAACTCTCTCCTTTCTCTTCTCATAAAGTCATCTTTATTCCACTGTGAAAACAATTAAACAACTAATTTCTCTGGCAGTCTCAAATTTGGATTCGCGGGGGTTGGTTAAAGTGAAGAAAAATACCTGGCAAGCACCAGTCTTGGGGCTAAGAGGCAAACGTTTGGGAAGCTCGGGCTAGCATGGACAGTTGCTGGACTCTGGGGACTAGTATAAAGCTAAATGAAATAAAACAAAGTTGAAAACTGCACAGGATCTGCTGAGTTAGCATGCAAAGGAAGAATAGGCAAACAGAACTAGCCGGTAAGTTCACGTCCACAGTCTGTCTTTGTTCACAAAGAGGCAATGTCACCGACTAATCAGAAGCTAGTCAATTCCATTTCTTGTGGATGACTGCAAGCTAACAGTTTGCTATATCAGTTGAGAAGACATGCTGAATTTAGCCTATGAATCATAGGAAACCCCACAAGAAGCAAGTGGGACACATGTTCCTCCATGGAAATATCTTTTGATGTATGTTCCTACTCTCATTTCCCCCTTTCCATTTAACACGTAGGCGTGTCATAATAATCCTCCCAACGAAGGCTTAATGCCCCCCTTTTAATCTCTTTTCACCCAGCGTACCCTGTCTAAGGTGATGTGACCTCTATTCCTCGACGCACACTCACCACTTTCACTCTTACCTCCTAAGTCAAACGCTCACTTGCACCCATGTAGCTCTACATTTCTGATAATGGTGTGTAGCCTCACTCATACCTGTGCTACCATCACTTGCATGTAAGCTTGTCATGGTCTCTGTCCTCTGGGGTCTTTCTAAGAAGAGCTGGGCACAATCCAGTAAGTGCTGCCGATTTCCACATCAAGGTTTCTGGTAGCTTGAGCCTGGAGAAAGCCATCAAACAGTAAGCACTCCTCCACACACTCAGACCCCACGTTCAAGCACCCACTCCCAGTCAACTTACAATAGAAGGAAAGCACCTGACCTGAAATCTCATCTCTATCACCAGTTACCATTTACGCCTTGCTCACCAATCACCGCTCCATTCTCAAGCCTGGCCCATTAACCATAAGGTAATTAACATACTGCTTATCTACTCTCCGTATCTCACACCAATTCCATTAAACAAACAGATAATTAGGCGCAGACGGTGCTGGGAGCATCTGTCAGGGAAGGTCCAGGTAGCAAGACTGGCGCTGGTCTTGATCACAGACTAGATCCCTGGGAGCCCCTTGGTGCCGGGGCTGGAGCTGCCGGCATGTAATAGAAGGGACCGCCTCCCACCCCGTGGGGCCCGAAGGCGCTCTGGGAGGGTAAGGCTCCCCAAAAATGAGCAGAATGGCCTCATAAAACTCAGTTGGGCAGCAGTCACCCCAGCTCCCAGAAATTCATGGAGGCGTGGAGTCGGCCCGGGCACAGGTTCCTCAGAACAAGGCCTAGAACATCAGCAGCAGAAGGACGAGGAGACATCAAAGAAGGCTTCAGCTCCTGGGATTTCTTCTTATGCCTTGAGTTACCCGATCAGCCCAAGGACTTGGACTGGGACAAAGGCAACTTCAGACCTTCCTCTCGACCGAGACCTCAACATGCGTGGAGTTGCGGTCCAGGCCACATTAGCTTTAGGGACCGCTCCCCCAAAAGCCTTTGGATGCACGGCCTAGCAGTTCGAGCATGACTTTGGGTTGTTGTCCTGCTCTAAACACCAAAGATTCACGAGGTATGGAGCAGTCACGGACATCGCCCGATGACAGGATCCACAGGGCATGAATCCTGTCTCCCTAGAAGACATCCATGACACACCAGGAAAGTAACCTCTCAAAGAACTGACAAAAAGCCTAAAAAGATCAGTCGAAAATTGACTGAGGGATAGCTCTCTTCGGCTCAACTCTGGCTGGTGTGGAAATAAAAGAACTGACGTTGGCTCGCCTGGGTGATGTCTATATAGCACCCACAATGTCATTTCCAGCGTGGATGACAAATGACTCTGAGCTGATCAACGCCATCTTCCGGTAAGCAGGGGTACTTCTCACGAAAATCTTCCACATCCAGTCTGACACCTGGAGAGAATGCAAAGACAAGGAATCAGCAGCCAGAAGTCCCTATCAGATTGTAACAGTTTTCAAGAGGGCAGAAGTAGGAGACGATACAAATACAAAATATCCACTTTGGATATATCGGTCTGCCCTCTGAAGGCTGGGGGTAATACTGCAAGGCTGCACAACTCAGTGGGTTTGAGAGCTTGCTGGCGAGTTTCCATCCAAAGCAGTTCAAAAGCCACCTTTTCCCAAACACTGATCAGGTCCTATCCTAGATAAAGATTATGTTTTTGGGTGCCAAACCAGGTCCCAACAAACTTTTGTGGTCAATTAAATCTGACTGTGCCAAACAGAAAACCTTTTATCATCCTTGGACCAGCTTAGGACTAATGGGTACACCAACGTTTTTAAAGTTTCAGAAAGTTCTTTCAGGGAAGTGGGCAGTGGGGTCAAAGGCTATAGTGGATCATCACCCACTATAGAGTTCCTTTAGGAAAACGGGCTTTAAGCGCCTTTATACCTTTAAACTTTTCTGTCCATAGTTCAGTTTTCCAGTGTCAGGGGCACCCAGGTGAGCCAACTGCTCCATCAGGTCCCACTGGGAAGTTGAATTTATGGCTAGCTTGTGACTGCACCTTTATGGATAAATATTTTGAGATTTTACAAGCTAGAGTATCAAGTCCAGAATCGGCATGGCAAGCTGCAGCTAACCCAACAACCACAACAGCAGAGAGAAAAAGGAAAAACACGTGTTGCCAGGGTTTTATGGGGGCACAAACGAGCACAACTCATCAACTGCAGGTGTCATCATGTTTTGGGGGTAAATGAACCTGTGCTTTTAAGGTTGCAGGGATTTCAACACTCAAAGCAGCCACATGCACCAAGAAGAGGAAATGTAGGGTCTCACTCTGTTGGACGTTGTGCAGGTCTTTTTGTCTGTCCGGAGTCAGATAGATCGCCTCCTCCCTGGGCAGTTAATCACATCTTCTTTGGTTCTGGTCATAGAACCCAGATCTTGTCTTCAGCTTCAAAAGAAGGCAGATATCAGAAAGGCCCTAGCACTATCAATGTACTAGCTACATTGATGTGCAGAGCCCTCTTAAAGCCAGAAAATTTGTGACTACAGGGTGGTAGGTATTGATCCTACTATGGGAACACAGATCAATGCTTGAGCTAAAGCTTAGCTATAAATTGAGTTTCAAATTTTTATTCAAATTTGAGGCAAGAAATCCACCATGAACAAAACCAGAGCCTGCAAGAAAGCCTAAATCATGTGCAGCTCCACACCAGGGAACACACACCTGCGCTGTGCCTTCCAGACCTATGAGGTGTTGCAGGTAAAAATCACCTGTACCCCCTGAACTACAAACCACTGTTATCCGAGTTAGTCACCTTGTAGCATAATAAGGGACAGCAGTAGCCACCGCCTAAGTACGATGAAGGGTACACTTTGGATGCATGCCCTTTCAGAAGAACTGTGCTCTACTGCCAAACATCTCTTGTAGAAAGATGGAGCACCTTTGGCCAGCTCACATGTTATTAATTCAGTTGGTGGAAAAAAAGACAGCACAGGGAAAGGCGAAACAGATTACCAATGTCATGGAGAGGACCTTTGTCCCAACACGCTTTTACTGCATAATCATATCAATGATTCTATGCCAGGACCAGAGGCGGGGATTATGCTTACTTCCTTCGCTTTAATCAATAGCAGTCATATTGAAACTTCATTACAAGCTATAAGGCCCACGAACCCTTGGGAATGTAACAGGCAGAAACATCCAATCAAACGTGAGCATCAGTACATGGACAATCAGGTCCCATCAGAATCCCATATAGTCCATTATTCATGTTGACTCAGCTTCTTTCTTCACTGCTCGCAGCAAAAGCTTTTCTTTGTAACAAGTAAGTGTGCATTTGGTTTTTCATTGTTATTACCAGTGTGTTATAAGTGTTTGGTAATTGACAGTGACCGTTGCGGTTTACTATTGGTGCAGCTTGTTAGAAGTAGGGTCTCTAGTTGGCAGTGGTTTGCACCCTGTCCAAGTAGGGACCCCGACTCTAGTCTAGTCAGTCACACAGCTAAGATAACCCATGCTCATATTATATATATATATATATATATATATATATATATGTGGAAAATGTCACTTACCCAGTGTACATCTGTTCGTGGCATTAGTCGCTGCAGATTCACATGCTGTGCTGTTGTTGGGCTCGGAGTGTTACAAGTTGTTTTTCTTCGAAGAAGTCTTTTCAAGTCACGAGACCGAGGGACTCCTCCCATTTCGACTCCATTGCGCATGGGCGTCGACTCCATCTTAGATTGTTTTCCCCACAGAGGGTGAGGTAGGAGTTGTGTATGCTAGTAATAGTGCCCATGCAATGGAGTGAATACGTATGTACATAATGAAGTTTAAAGTAATCTATTTACAAATTTACAAATGTTCAAGATCAACTTCTAAACGGCTACAGGCTCCCGGGGAGGCGGGTGGGCGCATGTGAATCTGCAGCAACTAATACCACGAACAGATGTACACTGGGTAAGTGACAATTTCCGTTTGATTGCATGTGCAGCTGCAGATACACATGCTGTGCATAGACTAGTAAGCAGTTATCTCCCCAAAAGCGGTGGTTCAGCCTGTAGGAGTTGAAGTTGTTTGAAACAATGTTCGTAGTACAGCTTGACCTACTGTGGCTTGTTGTGAAGTTAACACATCTACACAGTAGTGTTTGGTAAATGTATGAGGCGTAGACCATGTTGCTGCCTTACATATTTCGTTCATTGGAATATTTCCTAGAAAGGCCATGGTAGCACCTTTCTTTCTGGTTGAGTGTGCCTTTGGTGTAATAAGCAGCTCTCTCTTTGCTTTAAGATAGCATGTTTGAATACACTTAACTATCCATCTAGCAATGCCTTGTTTTGAAATTGGATTTCCTGTATGAGGCTTTTGAAAGGCAATAAATAGTTGTTTTGTTTTTCGAATTAGTTTTGTTCTGTCGATGTAGTACATTAGCGCTCTTTTG
Source organism: Pleurodeles waltl (assembly GCF_031143425.1). Lineage (NCBI taxonomy): Eukaryota > Metazoa > Chordata > Amphibia > Caudata > Salamandridae > Pleurodeles > Pleurodeles waltl. The sequence continues at coordinate 124,109,485 of NC_090446.1, forward strand.
ATGTCTAATGTATGTAGTGCTCTTTCAGCTACAGAATCTGGCTGTGGGAAGAACACTGGTAATTCTACTGATTGATTCAAGTGGAACGGTGAGATAACTTTTGGTAAAAAATGTGGATTTGTCCTTAGAACTACTTTATTCTTGTGTATTTGAATAAATGTTTCTTGTATGGTAAATGCTTGAATTTCACTCACCCTTCTTAAAGATGTGATAGCAATCAAAAATGCAACTTTCCACGTTAAGTATTGCATTTCACAAGAGTGCATGGGCTCAAAAGGTGGACCCAAGAGTTGTGTTAAGACAATGTTGAGGTTCCATGAAGGGTGGTGTTCTTGGTGGTATAATTCTCTTTAGGCCTTCCATAAATGCTTTTATGACTGGTATCCTAAATAATGAAGTTGAGTGCGTAATTTGCAGGTAAGCTGAAATTGCAGTAAGATGTATTTTTATGGTCGAGCAAGCTAGTTTTGATTTTTGCAAATGTAGTAAGTATCCTACTATATCTTTTGCAGATGCGTGTAAGGGTTGAATTTGATTATTATGGCAGTAATAAACAAATCTTTTCCACTTATTTGCATAGCAGTGTCTAGTGGTAGGCTTCCTAGCTTGTCTTGTGACCTCCATACATTCTTGTGTGAGGTCTAAGTGTCTGAATTCTAGGATTTCAGGAGCCAAATTGCTAGATTTAGCGATGCTGGATTTGGATGTCTGATCTGTTGTTTGTGCTGTGTTAACAGATCTGGTCTGTTTGGTAGTTTGACATGAGGTACTACTGAAAGGTCTAGTAGTGTTGTGTACCAAGGTTGTCTTGCCCATGTTGGTGCTATTAGTATAAGTTTGAGTTTGTTTTGACTCAACTTGTTTACTAGATATGGAAGGAGTGGGAGAGGGGGGAAAAGCGTACGCAAATATCCCTGACCAATTCATCCATAGCGCATTGCCCTGAGACTGATGTTGTGGGTACCTGGATGCGAAGTTTTGGCATTTGGAGTTTTCCTTTGTTGCAAATAGATCTATTTGTGGTGTTCCCCAAATTTGGAAGTAAGTGTTCAGTATTTGGGGGTGAATCTCCCATTCGTGGATCTGTTGGTGATCCCGAGAGAGATTGTCTGCTAACTGATTCTGAATTCCTGGAATAAATTGTGCTATTAGGCGAATGTGGTTGTGAATCGCCCAATGCCATATTTTCTGTGTCAGGAGACACAACTGTGTCGAGTGTGTCCCTCCCTGTTTGTTTAGGTAATACATTGTTGTCATGTTGTCTGTTTTGACAAGAATGTATTTGTGGGTTATTATGGGTTGAAATGCTTTCAGCGCTAGAAATACCGCTAACAGTTCTAAGTGATTTATTTGAAGCTGTCTTTGCTGTATGTCCCATTGTCCTTGGATGCTGTGTTGATTGAGGTGTGCTCCCCACACTGTCATGGAAGCATCTGTCGTTATCACGTATTGTGGCACTGGGTCTTGGAAAGGCCGCCCTTGGTTTAAATTTATACTGTTCCACCATTGAAGCGAGATGAATGTTTGGCGGTCTATCAACACCAGATCTAGAAGCTGACCCTGTGCTTGTGACCATTGTGATGCTAGGCACTGTTGTAAGGGCCGCATGTGCAACCTTGCATTTGGGACAATGGCTATGCATCAAGAAATCATGCCTAGTAGTTTCATTACTATTTTGACTTGTATCCTTTGTTTTGGATACATGGTCTGTATTATATTGTGAAATGTTTGAACTCTTTGTGGACTTGGAGTGGCAATCCCTTTTGCTGTGTTGATTGTTGCTCCTAAGTATTGCTGTGTTTGACAAGGCAGAAGGTGTGACTTCGCGTAGTTGATAGAGAAACCTAGTTTGTGTAGGATTTCGATGACATATTTTGTGTGTTGTGAACACCGTTTTAGCGTGTTGGTTTTGATTAACCAATCGTCTAGGTACGGGAACACATGTATTTGCTGCCTTCTGATATGTGCAGCTACTACTGCCAGGCATTTTGTAAAAAGTCTTGGTGCAGTTGTTATTCCGAATGGCAACACTTTGAATTGGTAATGTATCCCTTGGAATACAAACCTTAGGTACTTTCTGTGTGAAGGATGTATTGGTATATGGAAATACGCATCCTTTAGGTCTAGTGTTGTCATGTAGTCCTGGTGTCTGAGCAGTGGGATTACGTCTTGTAAAGTAACCATGTGAAAGTGGTCTGATTTGATATAGGTATTTAATGTTCTGAGATCTAGTATAGGTCTCAGGCTCTTGTCTTTTTTGGGTATCAGAAAGTACAGTGAGTAAACTCCTGTGTTTAATTGTTGTTTTGGTACTAATTCTATTGCTTCTTTTTGTAGCAATGCCTGAACTTCTATTCTTAGAAGATCTATATGTTGTTTTGACATGCTGTGTGTTTTCGGTGGGACGTTTGGAGGGAATTTGAGAAATTCTATGCAATAACCATGCTGGATAATCGCTAAGACCCAAGTGTCTGTTGTTATTTCCTCCCAATGTGTGTAAAACTTGGTTAGTCTCCCCCCCACAGGTGTTTTGTGTTGGGGATTTGTGACCTTGAAGTCACGGTTTGTTCGGAGGAGTTTTGGGACTTTGGAACTTTCCTCTATTTCTTTGAAATTGTCCTCCTCTATATTGTCCACGAAAACCTCCCCGCTGATACTGGCTCTGGTAAGTGGGCTTTGTTTGTGAGGTTGTGGCTTCTGTGGTCTGCCCTCGAAACCCCCATCGAAATTGTGTCTTTCGAAATGTGCCTCTGCTCTGCGGGGAGTAGAGTGCGCCCATGGCTTTGGCCGTTTCAATGTCTTTTTTAAGTTTTTCTATCGCAGTGTCCACCTCCGGCCCAAACAACTGCTGTCCGTTGAATGGCATATTCAGCACAACTTGCTGTATCTCTGGTTTAAATCCTGATGTACGCAGCCATGCATGTCTCCTTATTGTTACTGCTGTGTTGACAGTTCTAGCAGCTGTGTCTGCAGCATCCATTGCTGACCGTATCTGATTATTAGAGATACTCTGTCCCTCTTCTACCACTTGCTGCGCTCTTTTTTGGAACTCTTTTGGTAAATGTTCAATAAAGTGTTGCATCTCATCCCAGTGGGCCCTATCATACCTGGCTAACAAAGCTTGCGAATTTGCAATGCACCACTGGTTTGCTGCCTGTGCCGCCACCCTTTTGCCTGCAGCATCGAATTTTCTGCTTTCTTTATCTGGAGGTGGTGCATCTCCTGACGTATGTGAGTTGGCTCTTTTGCGCGCTGCTCCCACTACAACAGAGTCTGGTGTTAGCTGTTGTGTGATGTACACTGGGTCTGTTGGTGGCGGTTTATATTTTTTGTCTACTCTTGGAGTAATGGCTCTCCCTTTGACAGGCTCCTCAAACACTTGTTTGGAGTGTTTGAGCATTCCAAGTAACATCGGAAGACTTGGATATTGACTGTGTGTAGACGACAGTGTATTAAAAAGAAAGTCGTCTTCAATGGGTTCTGAATGAAGGCTGACATTGTGAAATGCTGCAGCTCTGGATACCACTTGAGCGTAGCCTGTACTATCCTCTGGTGGCGATGGTCTTGCTGGATAGCCTTCAGGGCTATTATCTGACACTGGTGCGTCATAAAGGTCCCATGCGTCAGGGTCATCTTGACTCATTCCCGTATGTGTTGGGGATTGCATCATTGGTGGAGTGGCACCAGGTGATGGTTGCGGAGAGTGATGTGGGGATGGTGGTGGTGTTACTTGTTTAGCCACCTTTGCGTGTGGCTGTTTGTCCTTGTCTTGGAAGGCAAGTTTCCGTTTCATTTTGATTGGCGGAAGAGTGCTGATCTTCCCTGTATCTTTTTGAATAAAGAGCCGCCTTTGTGTGTGATCTGGCTTTATTGTCTCCAATTCTTGTTCAAATCTGTGTGTCTTCATTTGTGAGGACAGTCCTTGTTCCTCTGAATAGGAACTTATTTTCGGTTCCGAGGCCGGATGTTTCGGTACCGAAACCTTTTCGGCTCGGACGAAACCTTTTTTACTTTCGGCGTCGTGCCCTCTCGGTGCCGACCCATTTCAGTGCCGCTGTCTCGATGCCGAATCTTTTCGGAGCCACTACCTCGGGCCCGAGATTGCTGTGTGCCGGTATCTCGACCGAGGTCGGATGACTTAGACACCAGCTCGCCCTTTTTCGGTGCCGATGGACGGTCACCTATTTTTCGGGTTAAGCCATGGCCTGTTGGCGGTGGCGTCCCCTGGGCTTTAGCGGTCTTCTTGGGAGTTCTTTTCTTCGACGTCTTACTCACGGTTTTCGGCGTTTCTTCGGGATCGATCTCCTCCGAGTCTGATTCCTGGGTGTAGAATGTTTCTTCCTCCTCCTCGAAACGCTCTTGTCCTGTCGGCGCCGGTGCCATTTGCAGTCTTCTTGCTCTTCGGTCCCTGAGTGTCTTCCTGGACCGAAACGCTCGACAGGCCTCACAAGTATCCTCCTTGTGTTCTGGTGACAAACACAAGTTACAGACCAGGTGTTGATCTGTATATGGATACTTGTTATGGCATTTTGGACAGAAGCGGAATGGGGTCCGTTCCATCAGCCTTGAAGAGACACGTGGCCGGGCCGACCAGGCCCCGACGGGGATCGGAAAAAAAAACGAAGGGCCACCGGAGCTCTTCTTAATTCGGTGTCGATCTGTTGTAACTAACCCGATACCGAACGCAAACAATACCGACGATTTTTCCGAGATTCTAACTAACTTTCCGACCCGAAACTCGGAGCGAAAAGGAACACGTCCGAACCCGATGGCGGAAAAAAAACAATCTAAGATGGAGTCGACGCCCATGCGCAATGGACTCGAAATGGGAGGAGTCCCTCGGTCTCGTGACTCGAAAAGACTTCTTCGAAGAAAAACAACTTGTAACACTCCGAGCCCAACACCAGATGGCGGGATGTGCACAGCACAGCATGTATATCTGCAGCTACACATGCCATTGAACATATATCTCTTCCACACCATCTTAGAAAAATAACTAATATTTATCTGAGTAAAACAAGACGAAATGACAAAAATCCAACATACACAAGTAATTATATCACTTTTTAAAGGTTTAAATGAGTCTTAATCCATTGGAGTCAATGGTTGTGTCTTTTTAGCACAAAGTACCTGGGATGCGTCAAAAACAAAGACAATGCGGGCCAAAGGGGTGGTGAGGCGCCGGAAAAGCAAAGCGATGGGTTGGTCCCTTATTGTGCAGGGGAGATGAATGCCTCAGTTCTTTTCTCACAGGAAAGGCGATGCGTTGGTTCCTTACTAGCAGGGGAGGTTTGACGTCAATTCTTTCCTCGCAGGAAAGACGATGCACTGATTTCTGAAAATGCAGGTTCCTTACTAGGGTTGCTGAGAAATTGATGCCCGGGGGATGTGTGGAAAATCTAGAGGCGCTGTGTTGATGGAGCTACAGTGAAACAGGCGCTGCATCGATTCTGCAGCCGCAAGACAGGCACTGTGTCGATTCTCCAGCCGCAGGACAGGCACTGCGTAGATTTTTGTCACTGCAGTGCATGCATTTTGTTCTTCAGGTCACAAGCGTACGCTTCCAAGGGCTCAGGGACTGGAGTTGGCACCACTTGGAAAGTCAGGACTCTCAGCAGAAGAGTCCAGGCACTGGCATATGAAGTCTTTGATGTCCCTGAGACTTCTTAACAGGAGCCAAGTTCAGTTCAAGCCCTTGGAAAGCAGGATGTGGAAAGCAAAGCCCAGTCCTTTCACTCCCAGGACAGAAGCAGCAGGCTGAGCAGCAGACAGGGATGGGCTCTCCCTCCTCCTATCCCTCTTGCTGGGGTCCTGTACCTTCCACTTTGGAGTGGTGCCCGAGAAAACTGAACTGTTAGAGCACCTTTGGTGGCCACCCTTCCCAGTTCTCCTGGCATCGGAGACAACTCATTCCCCAGAATGCAGTCTATGGGCATCTGGAGACGAACTATGACCCTTCTCTGGGTCACCTCCCCACCCTACTCTAAGGACACCAGAGCCAGATGGGCAGAAAAAGTCCTGCCCATGCACTGGAGTAACTCTACACACCTGGCCAATTTACTGCTCTGGGGAGACTAGGCTTTCCACAACCATGGTATGGCTAGCCCCACTGTGCCTCAGAACAGTGACTGTGACCAAATTCAATGTCACCTGGTGGAAGTGATGACTCCCACTCTCAGGGATCCCCAACTCACCCTCTGAGTCTACCTCCCAAATAAGGGAGATCATGACATGGTCTATGAACTGCCCCTGGGGACTACCTCCCGGTTAGAAACGGGGTCTAAAGTTGGCTGTGGTTTACACCCTGTCCAAAGAGGGACCCTCCCTAGTCAGGGTAAGGGAGCCACATAGGTAAGGTAACCCCTGCTTACCTCCTTGGTAACTTGGCACAAGCAGTCAAGCTTATTTCAGAGGCAATGTGTAAATTATTTGTGTACACACACACACACACACACACACACACTGAAAACCCCACAGAAATACTCCATACCAGGTAAAAAAAATAGCCAACATTTAGCTGAGTAAAACAAGACCAAAACGACAAAAAATCCAACATACAGAAAGAAAGATACACATTTTTAAAGATTACATCTCAGTAAAGCACTTAGAAACACAATGGCTCCAACTGGGGCTATCACGATTTCTTGACGAAGTTACCCCTAACAGTCCAATACCACTCGGGAGGGAGTGCAGGCTGGTCAGAGTCACATGGACCCCAGGTACAGTACTTTTAAAAATGATGAGGAAACAAAGATGTTGCACTGAGTCGGGGAGGTGAGGCATCGCTGGTGCCGGTGCGGCATTGGTTCCTTACTGCTAGACAGAGGCGGTGAGGCGTCGGCTCCTTGCAGTTGGAGGGGAGGAGACGCGGCGTCAGTGGCAAGGCGTTGGTTCCTTACGATCCGGCAGGGTCGATAAATCCAGGTCAAGATGCATGGCGTCGACTTCACAGTTACGCTATCACACTACAGGGCCACGGGTGCTGGAGCAGAGTCGGATGTCACAGACTTCAGGGACAGAGCACTCAGGACTCATGCTGGGATAGGATTTCAGAGGTGCTGCAGCGGTGTCGGGCCTGTGGTGTCGGGGCAGTCATTGCACTCAGCGGGGACCACTGCTCTGGTGCAGGCATCGGTGTGGAGTTGGATAGCGGCACCGGTTCTGAAGTCGCTCTGGAGTTGATGTATTTGGTTTCTTCTTGACTTCACCAGAACTCACTCCCAAGGGCCCAGGGACTGGACTTGGCAAGTCAGGACTCCCAGCAAGAGAGCCCAGGTGCTGGCAGATGAAGTATTTGATGTCCCTGAGAATTCTAACCCAGCCCTTGGAGAGCCTTTGGAAGAAGGATGTAGAAAGCAAAGTCCTGTCCTCCCAGAACAGAAGCAATAAGCAGTAGGCCAGCACAGAAAAGCAAAATGCAGAGTGGCAGTCCCTCCTACAGCATCCAGTTCTTCTTCCTGGCTGAATGTGCTTAGTCCAGAAGTAGTCTAAAGTTGTGGTCTCAGAAGTCCAGTACTTATATACTCATGTCTGCCTTTGAAGTAGGCAAACATCAAAGAAAGTCTTTGTAATGCCTTTCCTGCTTTGGCCCCAGACACACTCCAGGGGGTTGGAGACTACTATGTGTAAGGTCAGGCACAGACCTATTCAGGTGCAAGTGTTAGCTCATCCCACCACTCCTGCTCAGGAAGACCCATCAGGATATGCAGGGCACACCTTAGCTCTCTTTGTGTGACTGTCTAAAGTAAATTCACAAAATGCCCAACTGTCATCCTGACCCTGACGTGTATTCCACAGACAGCCAGAGGCACAGAATGGTTAAGCAAGAAAATGCCCACTTTCTAAAAGTGTCATTTTCAAAATTACAATTTAAAACACAACTTCACAAAAGATGTATTTTTAAATTGTGAGTTCAGAGACCCCAAACTCCAAATCTCTATCTGCTCCCAATCAGAAATTACACTTAAAATATCTCAAAGCAATCCCCGTGTTAACCCTATGGGAGAGATAGACCTTGCAATAGGGAAACATGAATGTAGCAGTATTTTACTACAAGGACAAGTAAAACACACCAGAATGTGATCTACCTTTTACTCTGCACTCTGCCCATGGGGCTGCTCTGGGCCTACCTTAGGAGTGACTTACATATAGCAAAAGGGAATGTTTGGGCCTGGCAAGTGGGTGCACTTGCCAGGTCGAAATGGCAGTTTAAAACTGCCCACAAAGACACTGCAGTGGCAGGTCTGAGACATGTTTACATGGCTACTCATGTGAGTGGCACAATCAGTGCTGCTGGCCCACTAGTAGCATTTGATTTACATGCCTTTGGCACACATAGTGCACTATACTAGGGATTTACTAGTAAATCAGATATGCCAATCATGGATAAACCAATACCTTTTAGACAGACAGCCCTTGCACTTTAGTACTGGTCAGCAGAGGTGAAGTGCCCAAAGTCCCAATGCCAGCAAAAATGAAATGCAGCACACAGGCAAAAGTAGGAGGGCAGAGGCAAAAAGTGTGTTGATAACACTGAAAAAAGGCCATTTCCAACAGGCTCTTCACAGTGGTGCTGTCATCTGCCCACCAAGTGGCACCTGAGTTCGGTGTGGTAAAATTGAGATCCTCAACTTTTGACTTCTCCTGTCAGTGAAGTTGGAGTTGTGCGGTGCCTCAACTGGAGCCATTGGCCTGGATAGAGACTCCCCTCTCAACCTGGGATCTGTAATTTCAGAATAATCGGATGCCCTGTGCTTCAGAGTCTGTATTGTGTGCTCTAGGGTCTGTATTGGTGCAGATTACTTAGTCTTGGGACACGCTCTTAAGACGCTTCCTCCCCTAAAACAGTGCGTGCACAGAGAGTAAGTGTCCCTGGGCTCTGACCCTCATTGTTTGGCTTGGCCCACTTCGAAACCTTTGGCTCGTCCCCTACTCCTATACTGCAGCTTGCCTGCCAGGACTCCTCTGGAGCTATCAGTCAGCAACTTTGCTCACTTCCTATCACACCCTGTCTGCCAAGATTGTTTCTAGTGTTATAAATTCCACAGCTTCGCCTGTTGGAACTTGGGGCACTTGATTACTTATTCTAGTGCTTTCTCTGTCAAATAGCACAGCACCGCTTCACCACCCTTTTGTTCAATTTCTAGCCTTCATGGAGGTTTCTGGGGACCATCAGCCACAAGGGGACCCCTTAGAGCTCCTGGCCTGGGATGACTAATTTTGTGAGGCGGTTGATGCCTCAATTTACCCGGTGGTGGCAGAGCCCATGGGCCCTTTGGAGCAGCTCCTAGTGGATCAATTGTGCACGCTTGCGCATATATCCCTATACCCAGTAAATACCCCACTGCACCCTTTGGACCTTCAGGCGCTACAGAACGCATTTTCTGTAAAAGAATGATACTGGAGTGGGACAGGGACAAAAACAGAAAGATGAAAACCCCACCTCCAAAATAAGGCTCTAAAAAGAGAATCCAATGATTATATTGTGTAGATATGCGGCCATAGAGAAAAATGGGTATTTATCAAATTTTATTTTCAATACATATCTTGTTTTACTTACTGTCTTCCCAAAAACATTCATTTTTAATGTTTTTATATATAACAGAATAATAAGATATAATCATACAATTTTCAGGTGGCATTATAGATTGTTACGGAAGGATATGTGTGTATGAACGGTATGGCTATGGTAGTGATATTTGTTTTTTTTATGTGTTAGGGAGCAGGATACTTTGGTCCTAAACACTGGATGATTATACCTTATTCTGTGTGTGTGTGTATATATATATATAATAAAAATAAATGTTTTGGAGTATGGCAATAAAAAACAAGATACATACTGAAAATTAAATTTCGATAAATAACAATTTTGTGTATGGCTGCCTGTTTACACAATATAATCATTGGATTATTTTTTCAGAATCTTATTTTGGAGGTGGGGCTTTCTTCTTTTAGTTTTTGTCCATATGGATGAGGATGCAAAGGCCACAGGGGCCCTTATTTGCCCAGAGGCCCTTCCGCAGTGGGCTCAGCACGCTATCATATTCCTAGGTAACGTGAATTGTGTGTTGTCCGCTGAACGCCGCTGTTCCCACTTGGTTATGGTGGACCTGAAGCTCAGGGACCTCGCAATGTCAGAGGTGGGTCCTGTTGCCCAAGGGGGTCTCTTCAGAGATCCCTTCATTCAAGAGCTGGGAAATTTTGTGAACACCTTCAGCTCCCTCGACAAGGCCTAGTAATCCATAAAGGTGGTCTTTATCCCTCTGGTTTTCCAAGTGGCTGGTTAAGGCAGGGGCTGCTCTCCCGGGCATGCAGTCTCTAAATACCCTTCCAAACTGCAAGGCTCCAGGCGAAGCTCCTTCCAGGACTAAATCAAATTCACTAACTTCTACCCCTCCTGAGATCAGTGCTATTGGGGCAGAGGATTCAAAGGGAACTCCACTTCCTCCAATTCCAGTGTGTATTCATCCTTCCTCTCTTATAAAAGTGTTAGGCAGACTGGGGTTTTTTCTCCCGGTTAGGAGATCCATTATGGCAGACGCATGGGTTCTTCAAACTGTGCAAGGGTTCCAAATTTAGTTCTATGGGGTCCCTGGACTGGAGTCCTGGCCTCGCCCTCTTCAATTTTCCTCTCGGAGGTGGCCCTCATAGACAAAGTCTCTTCCCTGCTCCAAAGGGGCATTTTGCAGGAATGTTCCTCATCCCTGGGGATTTGTCAGCAATATCTTCCTGGTGGACAAAAGCCATGGAGGACAACGCCCAGTCATCAACTTACAAGACTTCAATGAATGGCTTGCCAACCGCCATTCCAAGATGGAGGGGATCCACCTCCTCAGGGACGTATTACGACCCTAAGACTGGCTGGTCTATTTGGACCTCAAAGACACTTACCTATCAATTCTAGTTTTTCCACCGTTTCAAAGGTTCCTCCAGTTTATTTGGCACCAGCAAACGTTCACATTTTCCACTCTGCCCTTAGGGCTGTCCTACGCCCCCCTGGGGCATCACAAAGGTTCTCAGGGTGCAGGGGATCTCTCTCGATGACATGCTGATAATGGATCAATTTCCGCATTGCCTTTCCCTCCAACTTCAAATAGCTGTCAACCTCCTGGAAGGGTTAGGTTTTGTGATCAACGAGAAGTCGTCACTCATGGTTCCGTCTCAAAGTGCTACCTTTCTGGGTTTTGTCAAACACCTGTTACCCTCAGCCTTCCACCCCAGAAGGTGACGAAGATTCAGCACGAACTGAGGAAACCCTGGCCAAGCGTTGCACCTCGCTGAGGCAGATTGGTCGCCTGGTGGGCCATCTTCCTGGGACCCGTCCATTATCGGGCCTTATAGAGGTTAAAGATTTCTCATCTGAGGCAAGGGCTAACCTACTCTCAAAAACACAGGTGGCCCCCTATCTATTCAAAAAAGGACCTGTTTTTGCCAGGGGGTAACTGCATTTTTGGCTCCAGGCTCAGCGGCCATCTAGGGAAACCTACCAAACCCAAACATTTCTAAAAAACTAGACATCTGGGAGAATCCAGAGAGGTGTAGTTTGTGTGGATCCTCCAATGTTTTCCTACCCAGAATCCCCTGCAAACCTCCAATGTAGCTAAAAAAGTATATACATTTTCCTCACATTTCTGTGTGGGATCACTGCGCAGGCACAAATTTCCTACCACCCAGCGTTCCCCCTCTGTCTCCCTATAAAAAAATTATACAAATTTTTAAGTATGCACAGGATTCTGGGTAACAAACAGGCGAGAGCCACACAAGTTACCCCATCAGGGATTCCCCTGGATGTCTAGTTTTAAAAAATGTACAGGTTTTCTAGGTTTCCCTAGGTGCCGGCTGAACTAGGGCCAAAAATCCACAGCTAGACAGTTAGACATACTGCAAATAAAGGGTCAGTTTTCAGTAGAAAAATGTGATGTGTCCACGTTGTGTTTTCGGTAGTTTCCTGTTGCGGGCACTAGGCCTACCCACACAAGTGAGGTACCATTTTTATTGGGAGACTTGGGGGGGTGTGGGGGAATGCTGGGTGGAAGGAAGCAGTTTGTGGCTTCTCAGACTCCAGAACTTTCCTTCACAGAAATGTAAGGAAAATATATTTTTAGACAACTTTTGAGGTTTGCAAAGGACTCTGGGCAACAGAACCTGGTGAGAGCCACAAAAGTCAGCCTTCCCCCCTCCCCCTGGATTCCCCTTGGTGTCTTAGTTAGCTACGTTTCCCTAGCTGCCAGCTAAGCTAGGGCCCAAACTCCACAGCTGGGCATGTTGCAAAAAAAAAAATAGGGGGTCAGTTTTGGGTGGAAAAATGTGTCCACGTTGCGGTTTGGGTAATTTCCTGTCGCAGGCACTAGGCTTACCCACACACGTGAGATACTACTGGGAGACTTGGAGGAACAGAGAATAGTAGAAAATGTGTTATTGCCAATTATCTTTCTCTGCATGTATGCTTCCTAAATGGAAGACAGTGTGTGAAAAAGAAGTAATTTGAGAAATTAACTATAATTCACAGACTAGTATGGGTACCCACAAATTCAGAGATGTGCAAATAACCACTGCTTCTGAAACTCTTTCTTGTGCCCATTTCGGAAATACATAGGTTTCCTTGATACCTATTTTTCACTCTTTTACCAAATGAATTTGCTGTATACTCACTGCACAATAAAAAATCATTGCAAGGTGAAGCTCAGGTATTGGCTCTGGGTACCTCGGGTTCTTGGTGAACCTACAATCCCTATATATCCCTGCAACCAGAAGGGTCCGGTGGACGTAATGGTATATTAATTTTAAAAATCTGCCATAGTTAGAAGTTGCACATCAAAACGTAATAACACATTTCTGTTATTTTCAACTCAATTTCAATATATTTTCCTTTCAACATTTACTTTCTATAGGAAAACCTTGAAGGATCTACAAAAATGACTCCTTGCTGAATACAGAATTTTGTCTACTTTGAGTAATGTATAGCTTTTCGGAATCCATCATTGGTTTGACACCCATTTCTACCACTAAATGTAAAGAGGCTGAAAGCACAAAAAATATGAAAAATGGACTATGTCCTAGTAAAATGCCAAAACTATGTTGGAACATTGTTTTTCCGACTCGTCTGCCTGTTCCTGAAAGCTGGGAAGATGTTGATTTTAACACTGCAAACCCTTTGTTGATGCCATTTGCAGGGAAACAACACTTTCTTCTGCAGCACTTCTTTCCCACTGTTCCCCCAAAAAACAAAATGTAGCTGTATTTTGACTCATTTCTTGGTCCCCTCTAGGGGAATCCATATGCCTGGGTACCTTTAGAATCCCCAGGATGTTGGAAATAAGGACACAAATTTGGCATGGATAGCTTGTGTGGACAAAAAGCTATGGAGGCCTAAGTGCAAACTACCCCAAATAGCCAAAACAAAGGCTTAGCACAGGCGGGAAAAAGGCATAGCAATGAAGGGGTTACGAACATGGAGGCGAGGCTTGACCCACCAGGCGGAAACCTTATTTGCCTATCCCGCCATGTGACTAGTAGGTAATAAACTTTTCTGATTATCTTAACGAATGTTATGATGACAATGTTTTCATCCTCCGTTGTGAACTGGATATTGAGAAAAAAGTGTGTGTAGTGCTTTTCTGATGTTAAACCCGGTATTGATGCTCCTCTCTCTCTTCTTAGAAAGTGATACTGGGAAGCAAGATTCACGATGGATATGCGGTGGCTGACCTCGCACGACTAAAGAGGCGGAGTCAACATGTATAATGGACTAGATGGGACTTTGAGACCTGATTGGCCACAGTCTGATGCTTAAGTTTGATTAGATGTTTCTGCCTGTTACATTCCCAAGGGTTTTTAGGAATTGTCGTTTGTTTTAAAGTTTGAATATGGCTGCTACTGATTAAAGCGAAGGAGGTAAGCATAATCCTCACCTCCGTGTCCTTAACAGAATTGAAAATTTCTGTTACAACAACTAGGAAATGTTTCTTTCTCTTGCATAGTATTTACAGATAAGATATTGTTTGAGTTTTTCATCTTCACTTTCACCTCCAGGCTGAATTCACAGACAGTCACATGCACCACTGGAAGGTCCTTTGCTCCCTCACTGCAAACACTTACAAAACTAAGAACTTGGAGATCCTTCGTCCACTGCATCTACGTTTTTTCCTCTCCCCCATCTCTGCCTTGTAACAACCCGGTCTTCTTTACAAAATCCTCACCTTCCACCAGGAACCAAGGAGTACATCCTGACATTCATCATGAAACTGGCCACCTTTGTCAAATCAACTGCAACAGGGGTCTGATTCAATTTTCATAACATATGCATAATTCAACACCTCCACTTTCAACTGCTCAGGACCTTGATCAGCTCCTATCATTACCTTCCCCCTTGTTGTTGTACTCTGTTATCATGAGACGACACAGGAACTATGGGCCATATTTTTCCATATAAACTGTTTGCCTCAAAGAGGAAAAGAGGTATTGTTTGTACCTCGACCATGAAGTGAGGTTATGTTTTGACTAGGACTAGGCCTTTTTTGGAGGTTTGTACTTCTTCATGATCTTTTTGAGCCAGTATGCTAGTTCATGCATAGGTGAATTTCCACAAGAAGTACAGGATTCAGAGGAACAGATTCACAAACAAAATTGTAAATTTGTTCCACAAAACCTTTCTATGAAGGCAGATCACAACAATTTCCCATTGCAGCTAAGACTAAATGCCCACTATTAGTTCGGACATCAGCTGAGAAGGGCTGGTGTTGTTCTAAAGTAAAGCAATTCATTGTAGCCACTGTTAATTTGCACCCAGAAGCAACAAACATCCCCTTTGATAAGGGAGAAAGTAGCAAAATATTATTTACCCTAGGGAGGCAAATATTCCTGCACTTGTCCTGATGAAGGGAGATAATGTTCTGAGTTATTCTGTGTTGTTCGTAGGAAGACTCTACCCTCAGTGAGAGGACAGGAATGACTTATGTACACCTTAATATCATGTTTCGTAATCTCTATTCTCTATCAAAACCTCCCTGAAGGTGACTGGATGCAGTTTAGTTAAAATCACATGTCCTTGAAAGATGAAGCCTGGCAAGCTAGCAGTAAAGAGAGAAGACTGCTGCATATATCAGAGCACTTCAGCAATTCACCGCCACAGCATGATTGTCAAATACAGCATAAACCCACCATCCAAATCTGGTAATAAAACACCGCCTCCCTACATTTATGCATATGCTGGGTCCCTCGAATGCGGTGTAACAGGGCCTCCAACAATGCTAACTCCAATACAATGGTTCCCATGGGTATCATTCAGAAACTATTCACAATAATCCGTGACATCACTGCATACACTTGAATGCCAACACTTGTTTTATTATAGCAAACCAAGGTCCCTAGTAATAAACTGTACAATGCAAAGTACCAAATTGCAGTTTAATTGGTCAACAAATAAATGAACACATTCTTTTTTAAAGAAAACTTATGGCGGTGCAGTGAGTGTGGTTGCATAAAAAACGTGTTTGGTGCTCTCTTTTTGTAGTGATACACGCAGGCAGTAAAGCGTGAACAATTCATGTATCAGTAAAGCAAGAACAGTACCGCCCATCAAGGACATTTCTTATATAGAATCTTATACAGTCTGTTTATCTTAAGGTCGATGGCCTTTCAATCTCATTATGGAAAGTGGGATCATCATCAGGACTCAAAGAATTGTGAGCCTGAGACAGAGTGTCAAGAAGAAGGCAAGTCCACCAGTAGAGGCGCTGGGGATCCTGACTGATGAGTTCCATTAGAGGGGCAGTGGAAGAGGTCAGGGCTGGACCTCTTAAGAACAGGAAGGGGAGCGCACTGCCGGATGAGCAGGGCTGTTCCTCACAAAGCAGGAAGCTGCTAGCAGTAAGCAGAAACAAATGTGAGCGTACAGTGCAGGGGTTGCAGTCAACCAGGAGGATGCAGAATGTGCTGCAGGACTTCAATAAATCCCAGTTGAGGTGGAGAAATGTGGCCGGGGTCCCACAGGTTACAGCGAGGGGCATGACGCTGCCTATCCGCACACGGATGAGAACCACTGTATTGGAATTGCTACATGCCCAGGTTCACATTGGTTTAAGGGCAAGCTCTTGGTATAAATTCAGAATCCAACAATGCAGCAGTAAGACTGAAGTCCTTGATGCCCGCTGCATTACAGCAAGCTCGGTTCTTTTCAACGGCACCAGGCCTAGAAAGCCACCTACCAAATACATCACAACCTGCTTACTGACCTGAAACAACACAGAGGAAAGCTGCGGCACTCTAGCTACAGCACACCACTGTGGCTACTCTCCAACTGCAGTGCCCTAAAATCACCTCCATCCAACTAGGTGACAACAGTGATGGCATCCTCCAACTGCAGTGCTGGAAAGCCACTTCGCACCAATTGCGTAGTAGCTGCACTGCAGTTCTGAGGCTAAACCACTGCTGCACCGTCGTTTTCCAAATGTACAAACAAGACCGCAACTCTTCATTTGCTTGATGTGAAGCACAGAGGCCGAAACAGTCTCTGTATCACAGACTGCTGAAGCAGACTAGCCACTATAGGGCCCCAGAGCAGCTAGGCGAGGTGCTCCGTTACCATATGACAAGCTGTAGAGGTCAGTCTCGGATTTACACCACAGAAAGCAGATACCAAACTAGCTATTTAATGGACAGAGGGACCTGGCTAACTTTCCTTCATCCTATAATGGGGTGCGAACCAGCGTCCTTGGAAAAAGCAGTCAGAAGATGTAGGCCTTCAACTTAAAGAAGCAGGACTAAATGCAGCAGTCCAACGCCACCGAGATCGAAGGAAGTGAAGAAACCGTAGAGAAGGTGCCCAGTGCTTTGTGGTACATACGTAGGAGTTGTGGGAGTGTCCATCTGCGAGGGCCTTCGTCTTGAAGGGGAAAGAAGGCCTTTTTGTTGGATACTTCCGACCCCCTCGGCCCTCAAATGTGATAAGAGGCTTCATACCATACAACTTACTGGTACAACAACATTGACATCATGGGGCCCCACTGAGCCAAATATTTTCTGGAGGCAAAAGAGGGTTCGGCTAGCCTACTACATAACAGAACAAAAGGCCACATTCTGAACAATTTGGAAAGCTCTCCGTGGGGCGTTGACTTTAAGACTACACCAAGTCATTAAACTTATTATTCATATGGATATATCAGAACCAGCACTCAGTTTATGTTCAAGGACTGGTACCTGCTAAATGCAGCCTGTCAAAATCCAGAAGATCACTTGCTGCAAGACATGATCGGATGATCAGGAACAGCCTCTCCTATTACATTGTTGCCCAACCACAAGTCTCTATTTGTCTTTGCAGTTCTAGTTTATGAATATCAATAAAGCATCACATGGCAGAACGGAACAACATGCTTATGATGTCTATTGATTTACATGCCTCTGTGTTCAGGCTTTGATTTGTTTGCATTACAGTCAATTTCAGCTTATTCTAGTTCTTTAATCATCTGCAAGGCACCACAGCCTCGTGCCGTTTCCTGAGAAAGGAGGATGCATGTTGTAGTTACCACCAATACATACTGGGTGCAGGAGAGGTATACTTTATTTAGACAGGAGTCCCATGGTGTTCTCAAGAGCCAGCTGCACACCAGCTATAAGGTGGGGATGCCGCCGAACAGAAGATGCATAGAAAGTGAAATACTAAACATTTTAGAACATCCTAAAGCTACAGCGTGGCACTCATCAAGTAACCAACTAATGAAATCACATTTTCAACGCCCATCCTTACTGTGATGGTGTGGCTGGAGGAAAGGACAAAATGCGCTGTCCACCAACGTGGTTTTGCAGGGCTTGCTTCAAAGATCTAGGGACCACTTCTTCCTAAAAACAGAAGGTAAAAAAAACTTAACAGCAGGGTGTGGTTACGTTTTAATATAGAATGTGACACAAGCTGCAAAGTTAGCTTCAGGACGCTTGCGTTATACTAATAGAAACATGGTGCCCCTGTTTGAGGTACAGAGTAACTAGTAGCCATGATAGAACTCACCTTTGTTCAGGCACTAAGGGCCATATGTACGAACACGTTTTCCCATAGACACAGAATGGGCAAAACTGCTTGCTACATCTGGCCCTAAGTCTGTTATGTGCCCGTCATTGTCAGAGGGCCACAAATTTCATTGTCTCCAGTACTGAGAGTTTATCTTCTTTAACACTTTCTATGTTTACAAGTAAACTATATCGTCACCACCTTTTTGCAACTAGTCATGTGCAAAGTTTATTTTCTAATACCAAAAACCATACTTAAAAGGAGGTGCTAAGGTAGTCCAAAGAAATTTCCTTGAGTGTTCAAAAAAATCCAATAATAATGGAACATTTCTTTCATGTTAAAAATAGTCTTTTTTAAAAATCTAATGAAGGAGCAATGATATTTTGTTTCAATCCAAAATAGTTTCTTTATTCCTTTAATGGTTATTATCCATCAGCATAGTCCAAGTGTTTTGCCCCCTAGAAAGGACTTCATCAGGACTGAAAACAAAATAAAACACACACTATATATCAAATAATAACAAAAAACAAAAATGTTATAAAATGGCAAAGTGCACACAGTTCACCAAATCCACCTTTATCAAGAAACAAAACATATCAAGACCCCCTACATTCAACATCAAAAACAGAAAATATATCTTACATATTTCATCTCCTAAAAAATATCCATGCCCATCTTCTTTACATGTAACCCATTATTATTTACATCAGGCAATATGTATTTGGCCAATACAGGCTATAATATTTAGTTTTTGCAAAGGAAGGTGCCTTGGGTTCCTTCTAACCATGTCCCCAGTGCCAGTGCTCTTTACCTAAAACAAGGTAAAAGGTCTAATTGTACAAAATTGGTACACACTTAAGTACTAAGACCCTAGTAAATGATACCACTTGTAACTAGGGCCTGAGTACTTAAGAGGGTCTCAAAGGGCTCCAGCATGTATCGTGCCACCCTAAGGGACACCCCCCCCCTACAAATTGCACACAGTCTGCTACTACAGACTGCATATCATGGTGCAAGTCATGAGTGAAAACACAATATGGCACACTCATTGTGGCCATGCCCCCAAATCATTGTATCTAATATATGTATTTCACCCCCTACAGCAGGCCTTAAAGCCCTAAGCCCCACCCCCTGCCCTGAGGCCCATATGGGACCAGGGCAGGGGGTAAATTACCTCTTCAAGGAGACATACTGCACTATCAGGATAGTCACACCCCTAAGGTGGGTAGCCTGATGTGCTCTGCGAAGGAAGGGTTCCACAAGTTCAAGAGCCTCACAGCACCAATACCTGGGGCATTGGAGCATCTGCCGCAATCAAGGCTTGTTGGTGCCTGGACCAGACACCGTCCCACAAAGACGACCTATACCTGAGGAACGACAGAACTGGCGAGGCTGCCCAGGAGGGTGGCCAAACTGTTTTTGTTTCCCCCTCGACAGGTCTAGCCAAGCACTGTGAGCGCCTTTGACACACATGACATCTGACCAAAACCCTATGCACCCAAGCTCCCCAGTAAGAGTTCACAAACATTGACTGTGCCCCTTGCTCCTAGGACCCTCGCAAACTGAGCATCCGTTGGGAGATCTTGGATTTGTACCCATGTCCCTTGCTGCAGACTGTTTGTAGGTGCCCCTCTTTGCCAACCACAAGCGCAAGGCACCTAACCCTCACTAGCAACTCTTCACCCGGATGCTCCAGGGCAAGTAAAACTGAATGCTGATGTTTTTCTTGACCTTGACCACATAGCACTGTATCCTAAAGGGGACCCCCGAGATCCTTCTGCAAATACCTGCCATGAAATAAATGTACTTTAACCACTGAAAGTCATTACAGAGTAAAAGGTCATTAGTGTACTTACCCTACTGCAAACAATCACTCAGAAACAGTGCTTACCTTAATTTGGAGATTTTCTTGTTTCAAAATATAATATAAAAGTGTTGTATTTTTTTAAAACTGGTCTCGAGTTTCTTCTTGAGTGTGTCTCATTTATTGACTCTGTGTTCAACAAATGTTTAGCACTACCCTTTGAAAAGCCTAAACTGCTCACCTTCACTACCACAAAACAGATCATTTAGGATTATTACTTTAACTTCTGTAAACTAATAAGTGTCGACTGGACTATCTGCACAGTGTACCATTACATTGGTACACTACATAGATAGCCGACTTCCTACAACAGGCAAACAATTTCAGGGTACTGCACTTAGACGGCCAAAGTGGGACCCATCACCATGTTAAAGCTTCTTTATTGGCACCTATACCTGGAATGTATGTATTTATTGTAAACGCACCATAGAGCAATTCAACAACAAATGCTGTACACAGTAATAGTAACTCAGTACAGGAGGGTGTGAAAAAAAAAAAAAAACACAAAAGGCAAAAGATTAGATGGATGCTGGATGTTGAACAACAGCATGACAGTACACACATTCATCATCAATACGCAGTCACAGAAACAGACTAATAAAGTGAAGGTTGGTTAATGTAATTTTTTTGCCATTAGGTGTTTCTGGAAGGAGTTTTTGAACAATACGAGCTGAACGATCGAGCCCATTCCGTAGGGACCAAAAGTCCAGTGTAGTTATTTAAAGGACTGAAATCAAGAAAACAGCACATTTAAGTTTGGGTGTAGCTGAAAGGTTTTTATTGGTTTACTGCAAGTTGAGAGTTGGAGGAACAATTCAAGATTTCTAGAAATAGTTTGGGGTGTAGACTTTCATGGCTGTAAAGGCCTCTATCAGTAGAATGTATGCAGCTCTGATACAAGTTAACAGCCAGCTGGCTTGGTAACAGTACTAAGAGATGAAGAGTGTTGTAGCAAATATATAGAACTTTGTCCACTGGGGTGAAAGAATATACGGGGATCTTGATCAGCAAACTGTTACAGTAGTTTAACTTGCTCAGGACAAGTTTTGCCTGTCGGGAAGGAATTGTTTGACCGTTTTGTCCATAAGTTTAGTAGTTGAAGTCTAGCAGCTGTGTTTGTGTTAGTTAGAAATGTTTATATGTTCATTAATGGGCCGATTGGTACTTCAAGCTTTCTGGCAGAAGATAGCGTGGTTGAGATGTCTGAGAGAAAGTCGATAAGGCAGGGTGAAAAGTGCGGAGGCGGTAAAAAAATATATTATTTCCGTTTCAAACGAATTTAACATTAGTTGAATCGACTGCCATCCAGCGATAAAGGGCTGGAAGGCAGCTTGTTACTTGCGTCTAGATTGAAGATATGAAGGTAGGAAATGAAAGATTGTCATCTGCATAGAGAACATAGGGAAAAACCATAGGCAGTGATGATATTGTAAAAGGAAGACATATAAAGTGAAACAAGGGACAAGGAATGAACCTTGTGAGGTAGCAACCATCAAGGGAGTGTGAGTAAGAGCAAAGAACATCAAGATATTGAGAAGGAACGTTCAGAGAGAGAAGATGAAAACAAGTTTGGAGAGGAGTCTGTAATTTTAGGATTGGTTAGGGTGGATAGCATGTGGTGGGCAACAGAAGTAAATGTCGGCGAGAAGTTGAGGAGTTTGAGACCAGTAGAGAGGTGACTGTGTTGGGGTGAGGTTATGAGGTTATGGGGGCTGGTAGAGGGGACTTAACGACTTTAATAGCCCACGCATTGGCGCCTAAAACAGGCAGGCGCTACACGGGTTACGCAAACAAGGTGCTGACAGTAACAGGTCTGAAGTCTTGGCACCACCACGAAGAATCACAGAAAGCAGTTGAACGCTTCATACAATGGGCATTCTTGCAGAAGAAAACAAAATCATGGGCCCAGGCCCACCTAACAGCAGTAGCACAATTCAGCAAATTGGCAACAGGCAGGGACCCCTCTAACTCCCACTACATAAAATCGGCTATGAAAGGGTGGCGCAGATTGGAAGGGCCAGCAGCTGACAAAAGGCATCCCATAGATTACAAGATGCTGAGGCAATTGTTAGGAACACTAGAGGGCATAGGCCACAACAAGTTTGAATGTACCCTTTTTAGGGCAGCTTTCTCATTAGCATTCTTCGGGGCATTCAGGATAAGCGAGCTCGTGGCTCCAGCAAAAACAGGCCACGAGAAGGCGGGAATTCAGAGAAATGACGTGCACATAGGCCACAGGCGGATGCAAATCCTACTAAGGAAATCCAAAACAGACCAACTGGGAAAAGGGGCAAAGATAGAGTTGAAATGCATAGATGATCCGGAAGCATGCCCAGTATGCAACACCCAGGCTCTACTACAGATCACCCCCGAGACACATGGAGCACTCCTAGCACACGAGAACGGGGAATGCCTGAGCCTATTCCAATTCAAATCAATACTCAGGAGGGCAGTGGCCACGGCAGGGCTCAACACCCACGACTTCAGCACACACTCCTTCAGGATAGGGGCGGCCACTACAGCAGCCCGTCACGGCATGTCAGAGCCAGGCATCAAAGCAATCGGGAGATGGCGCTCCAACGCCTACAAAAGATACATCAGGGAAAAGCCAGGGGGTAACGACCACTGAATGGACCAAAATTCACCCCAGCTTTCCCCTTCCACCCACAGGTGCTCATAAAACGGCGTGGGTGGTCGGTCACTCCTTCATTCACAGAACTAAAGCCTGGTGGGAATCAACAGCCAGCACAGGCAGGCAACGCCCACTGGGGACAAACATAAAATGGTTCGGTTTCCCAGGCATGAAGTGGGAGCATTTCATGAACAGAATCAACGAGCTCCTGGCCTCCCAGCCACCCGCCCCCGACGTGCTGGTAATTCACCTGGGGGGGGAACGAGCTGGCACAGATGGGAAGGAAAGGCCTGATGGAATCCATAAGGTCAAACCTCACAGCAGCGGCCAGACGCATGGGTGGGACCGCATTGATCTGGTCAGAAATCATCCCCAGGCAGCAATGGAAGTGGGCCATATCAACAGGGGCACTGGACAGATCACGGAAGAAGCTAAACGTCGCAGCCAAAAAAATTTGCATCCAAAACGGCTGGGAGAGTGTCAGACACGGACTAATCAACCTTCAAAGACCAGAATACTTTGCAGCAGACGGGGTTCACTTATCCAGGGAAGGGATAGAAGTGTTTTGGGGCAACCTGTGGGCCGCATTAAGGCTCGCCGGCTGCAACTAGCTCAAACGAAAGGGGGAGCCGTCCTTGGGCGGTAACCCAAAGGGCGGCGTGGCAGAAAGAAAGGATAAAAGAACTACAAAGGCCACATCCAGCGCCGCGGGGTGGCAAGGCTACTTACCTTGGGATGCCTCACGGCAGGGTAAGGCAGTCAGGGGAGTTACTCGGTAACACGGCACTCGCAGCCCGGGTCCACTGGAGAGCGGGACACAAGGACCAAAACAAGGTAGAGTACCCTCCTAGCTAAAGAATGACGGACAGCGTGAGAGAATGATTGAAAACAAAGAGCAAACAGCATGCCATAAGAATTATCGTCTAAATGAGAAAATTGTTAAGGAAAGCATGTAACACAAATGTATCAATGGGATAATGATTTATTGCCCTTAACAAACTAAACCTATGATTGATTTATGACCCTCCTAAAAGAAGGGCTGACATGCTGTAATTAACCCCTCAATAAACTGCGGCCAATATGTTCCAAAAACTACGATCTGTGGTATCTTTATGGTATAATGATTTATTGCCATTAACTGCGGATTGGGCCGTCTGGAGGGGTTTCAATACTGAGCACGAGCTTAACTGGAGTGTGTGTGTGTGTGTGTGTGTGTGTGTGTGTGTGTGTGTGCACGCGCGTGGGGGGGGGGGGGTTTGGGGGTGTTATAAGAGGGACATTATGTCTGGTCTTGTAAACAATAAATATATTTTATAACAAACTGTGTGCGCGGTGTCGGACCAGAACCATGTTTAGCTGACCTCGCCGACGGTAAAATGTCTACGCGATGCTAGCAGCTGAAATGCAGTTCAAGACGTGGCCTTCTGTAATCAGCTTTTGTCCCTTTATTAACGGATGCTGGTGTACAGAGGGTGTTGGTATCCATGACTCACAATTCTGTGCCTCTGGGATGTGGAAAGCCGAAGCAAATGGTGCATTCAGAAACATCTCTCAGAGGAGTAAAGTGCAATTCCTGCTGAAGTGAAAGTGAGTCAGCTGGGGTGGGGGGAAGGGAGACCACGTGCACAGTAAAGTCGGTGACTCTTCCGTAGGGCCAGAGGTTCTCAAATTGCCAGAAATCCGATGACTGCACTTCTAGGCCTGTGACATTCCTAGGCACGTCTTGCAGCGTGTGCAGAATGCAGGCGGACCCACCACCCGGCTATCCCACGCTCTGCAGCCCACAACTGATAACACACAGCGGCGGCAGCAGCCCCGCCAAAAGCACACACTACGCTCCAGTGCGATCCAACCCGTGACACAGTCAAACGTGTGTGACCTACAATCGTTTGCACCTTGGCTTTAAGCTTCCACCCTGGTCCAGTGCTGAACATTGCCGGGTTCCGATGTGGAAAGTTCTGGTTGTCACTAGAGCGGTGTCCAGCGTTGATCCACAAGGGCTGGGGCCGTGCTAGACTTTGGGGATATCTTGAATAAGATCAACCGGCTTGAAATAACCTGCATATCATGAACGTAAAGGGCAATCTGTCAGGGCGAGGAGTGTGGCGGTTTAATACCAAGCTCCACTCAGCCAGAAACTCAGAAAACACCCGGAAGGCTTCCTATCGCCCCAACTCCAACCCAAGACTATCACCAGGAACTTACACCCAAAGTCTGAACACTAATGCCACAAAGAGTTCCAGTTCAGAGTATTAAGCACTCTGTGTTCTCGTGTTGCACCTTGGCCAACTGATGCATCCATGTTGTGCTGCTGAGAATTCAAAACTAATTTTAGGTCTTGTTGTCAAATCACTTACTGAGTACAACACCAATACTTAGCTTTGTGTAGTCCACTGCTCAGGACTACTTGGCTTTCTTGTCTATTTCAGCTGCTTTCTTCTTAACCAATGGTTTCCCTTTTTTCCCAAAAATAATTTATTTACCATCCTTTAATTGGCTGAGTTGTGGCTTTCCAAGACCAGGCTTACAGTCAGGGATTTTATCTTTTTTTTTCTTTCAGGGCTCCATAGGGGTGCATGTGTTATGTTCTATCCTGCATGTGCGCCTTCAGTCAACAAATCTCCCCCACGCTCTATGTGCAGCTCTCCCCCCACATTTCCCAGAGCACCCATGACTTCACCATTCCTCCATATTCTGCTCAACTTTATTATTGCCACCCCCCAAAAAAAAAGTCCCCCCGCCTTTACCCCAGCTCCTCTGTTGCTGCAACACCTCTCTCTGTTCAGAATCATTGTTGAATGCAATCTATCAGGCAACTTCCTTCTTTTAAATCCACTTTTGTGCACCTTTCCACATGTTTTGAAATGACAGCTCCAAGATGGGTGTTCGCCACAGCGTCGAGACAAATGAGTGTACGTAAGTTATCAAATTGATGCAAGCAATTTTTTTTTTTTTGCCACTGCTGTTTATCACCAGGAACAAGCAAAGGCTAAAGGGTCAGATAACACCTTTGAAAGGCAAGGCCTGTTGGCTTAGTCAATGCTTGTTGATATACTACCGGTATTTTTCAGATGCTGATGCTTAAACCGGAGCTCAAACAGGCTAAGCAAGAGCAAAGTGCTATATTATTGTTGAAGAATAACTTCTTGTCATCCCAGTGGTCGCTTAGCCCATGATGGCCTGCAGGCCAGGTTTCTGGTGTGTCAGCTCGAAAGGTGGTGAAAAACAAACAGG
This sequence comes from Pleurodeles waltl, assembly GCF_031143425.1. Classification (NCBI taxonomy): domain Eukaryota; kingdom Metazoa; phylum Chordata; class Amphibia; order Caudata; family Salamandridae; genus Pleurodeles; species Pleurodeles waltl. Next base: position 124,135,216 of record NC_090446.1, read on the forward strand.
CCAAAGGTTTGGGCTGACAAGCGGAGGGTGTCTTTAAGTGGTGACCACTTAAGCAAAAATGCATAACACACCAAAGCAGGATGCTTCTGTGTACCCCCAAAAACCGAGGCATGGACAACACCATTGCGGACTGCTCCAGGGACCAGTGCGCAGGGAGAGCTGGGGGGCTCTGCATGCACAGCTGGTGTAAGGTCATCGACAAACTCAGCATTGAGCGCTCCACAGAGTCATTCAAGGAGCTGAGAATGAGCAGCTCCACTGTGACCTCGAGGGTCCAGCGTGTAAAGCTCCAGAAAGAGCTTGTCATGGTACTCAGCACTGACTGCTCCACAAGGAGCTCCTCCTCCTAGTGATCATCAAAGACAGGTCCACAATAAACTCCCCTGGAGCTCATCATGGACAGCTCCGAGGGAGCTCACAGATGGGAAGCATGAACAGCTCAGAGGGAGCTCATAGGTAGGAAGCATGGACAGCTCAGAGGGAGCTCATAGGTAGGAAGCATGGACAGCTCAGAGGGAGCTCATAGATCGGAAGCATGGACAGCTCAGAGGGAGCTCACAGGTCAGAAGCATGGACAGCTCAGAGGGAGCTCATAGGTCGGAAGCATGGACAGCTCAGAGGGAGTTCATAGGTAGGAAGCATGAGCAGCTCAGAGGGAGTTCATTGGTAGGAAGCATGGGCAGCTCAGAGGGAGCTCTTGGGTAGGAAGCATGGTCAGCTCAGAGGGAGCTCATAGGTAGCATGGGCAGCTCAGAGGGAGTTCATAGGTAGGAAGCATGGGCAGCTCAAAAGGAGCTCTTGGGTAGGAAGCATGAAAAGAACCGAGGGAGCTCATGGGAGAGAACAGTGGTCTGAGAGGATGTAGTGAGTAACTGCAGAAAGGCTGACTAGAGCTGTGCATGAGGAGGACAGGGATCCTGATACAATGGGTGGATTAGGATACATAAGTCTAAATGGGTCAGAGGCCCTACTTATTACAATTAATGCGTGTATGAACAGTTTGGCATGTTGAAAAAATAAATAGAGTGAGTGCGAAATTATGTGATTTAATTACAGCTGGCCTTGAACTGAGAACGATTTAACTATTCTCTGCAAATGTACCTTAGGTCTGCACAAAAAAAAATTAAAAATGTGCGCAGATCCTCACTTAGTTTTCATGGTACTTGGACTTGCGCATTAAACTTTCTTTTATTTATGACCTCTTTTCATAGATTCCAAAAACAACAAGCACTGGCAAAGCCAATTGGTCTCAGCAATGAGTCAACTACTGGCTTTGTCAAAGGTAATGGTTTTTAAGCACTCTGCCTGGAGCGTCCCTTAGCAGATCCTCGCCCCATGCCCAAAACACAGACTGCGTTTTGAGTGCGCTCACCTGAAAGTGGTCAAGCTGTAACCGCGCTTCGCTGCCATCCTGTTGTGTAGCGGACTGTGAAACACCAGAAAACCCGTCTGGTACCGGATGGATATAGAAAGAGGTCGTCAACAGGGCAGCATCAACTTGCAAAGAAGCAGACGCTGTATTGGTTAACAATTCCTTTAGCATATCAGTTTATGATTTTTTTTCCCCAATAATATTTATAAGAATTTTTTAATTGTATTATTCCTTTTTATTATAGTTTCCATCCCACTATATGTATATATTCCCTCGAATACAAATAAATTGATCAGATCGTAAAAGGTAAAGTGTATTTTAATTAGAATATCAATGTCTCATTGTTTTACCCCTCAAATTTACCATTCAAAATGGCTGCTTAGTTTTCATCCAAAGTGGAGGATGTGCTCCTGCTTTTGTACTTTTAAGCTGAACTGTTTGTAGTCTATTTGTACAGCGCAAGTGTCAACACCAATCAGTGTTGCAGTCTATGACTCCTGTATGACACGATTTTGCATAGTTGCTGGTGCACAAATTAATGCCAGGCTTTCCCCTTAGAATGCCACATAACTGAGTAATAAAAAGGAGTACACCACCCAGAAGTCCATGCAAAAAAGAGAACCAACCGTAAGAACAATATCTCTTTCTTTGAACGCAAAATTAACCTCAACACTGACATTTCCAATTCAGTTAAAACAAACAGCTTCAGAGGGAGCGAGAAGGGGAAAGCGATAATGGATGGACGGGGCAAGCAGCGATGAGGTAAGGGGTGGTAGGAAGGGTCATGCAGCGAAGAGGGACAGGGTTGGGGGGGATGGGCAAGCAACACTGGGACATTATTTTTGAAAACATCCTCTCACTTTGAAGTCAGAGGAAAAAAAAAAAGTAAACAGCCACCCTCAGAAAACAGTCTGACATTTGACCTCGGCCTTTTCATGCACAGCAAATGTGACGAAATAAGAACAAGATTCACAGGTCTGTATACAGAAATGGAGCTTGGATAGAGTGAAAACATGAGTGATCATGTGAAGTTCTCTTAAAGAAAAAAGTAGTTCCTAAAACATTTCCGAAAATGGGAGCAGTGGATGGATAGTAGGAATTGGTCCATGCTCTCGGGGAGGGCTAATCACAGGAAGAGGCATAACGCATGCATACCATGGAGAAATGGGGAGAAAATATGAGAGAGACGATGGAGCCAGCAAATGTGAAGCCTATGGGCGGGCTGAAGCACAAATATTGACTACAACTGTCTTGTATGGGCTGTCTGGCTAAGACCTAAACACCAGGATATCTTTGACAACCCAGGACAAGCAATATCACCTTTATGAATTAAGCGCTAGCAGGTGTGTAATGTGCCCTGGCCTAATGACTATTAGCAAAGACTGCTGCTCAACATGAAGGGAAATCATATGTGTAGCGTAAAAGATGCTGTAAAACTCTGCATGGCTCTAGTGAAAAATATGTGCACTAACTTAGCAAAATTATTAAAGGAAGCTTTACGCCAGCTTAACGTACCATGAAAATAGGCGGGCACCAGTTAAAGGTCATGAGATTAAATTGTTTATTTATTATGTGCTGCAAGCATGATGTAGTTTGTACAGTGTGATGGGGATCAACTTTATATTTAACCTTCAGTAGGATAGACACCACTGAATATATATATCTTTTTCAAAAGATGTATAAAATAATGGATTGAGAGTGTTATATTGTTAGTATTCATTGTACAACTGCAAAAAAAAAAAAAAAAAAAAGCCTTGATAAATCAAATGGCTTTCGGCGCTGCTGCTGGAAGTCTCAGCAGGAAGGCCAAGCATTGTATAGGCTAGTCTGAGTTCCCCTTGCCGGAACTGGTTCTATTCAGCACTTCCCAAAAATTATTTTAATAGCCACTAGAGGGCAGTGTGAAGAGCTCCCACTAGCAAGCATGCATAAAGGTGGCCAGAATTAGAACTACCAGGGCAGTGCAACGTGTAGACAAAGGCGTATGAAGGAGCCACACTGGCGGGCAGTGCGGCTATGGCATAGTGAGGAGCTGGTACAAAGCAATATAAGTAGCCAGAGCTTGCAGGGAATGTGTGAAGTACACAGTATTGGGACGTATGATGGGCTTTTACTGCTGAGGCATCAAGTACTCAACCCATCATCTCACCACAGCACTTAATCATGTCTCCCAAGCACACACCTAAGCATCTTTCCCCAAGCATCTCACCACGCACCCTATCATGTCTCCCAAGCACACACCTAAGCATCTTTCCCCAAGCATCTCACCACGCACCCTATCATCTCACCCAAGCACACCTCACCCAAGCACACCTCACCCAAGCACACCTCACCCAAGCATCTCACGCAAGCATCTCACGCAAGCATCTCACGCAAGCACAAACCGCAGTATCTCTCTCAAACACTCTAGCAACTCGCCCAAGCACACACCCAAGCATCTCTCCCAACCCCATAGCCAAGCATCTCTCCCAACCCCATAGCCAAGCATCTCTCCCAACCCCATAGCCAAGCATCTCTCCCAACCCCATAGCCAAGCATCTCTCCCAACCCCATAGCCAAGCATCTCTCCCAACCCCATAGCCAAGCATCTCTCCCAAGCAGACACTGAAGCATCGCGCTCAAGAACATACCCAAGCATCTCTCGCAATCACCCACAAATCATCTCTCCCAAGCACACACCCAAGCATTGCTTTCAAGTACACACCCAAGCACTGCTCCTAAGTATCTCTCCCAAGCACACACACACAGACACACATACACACATTCCTAAGAAGCACACGCCCATGCATCTCTCCCAAGCACACACCCAAGAAGCTCTCCTAAGCGCTCAGAGGCACTTTAGTTAAGTGTGAGATGTTTGTGAACTCATAGCTTTACCCTCCGCTCCCCTCCAACCTTAATGCTTTGTGGGGCATTCCTACAGCCAAGAGTCATGGGCCAAGATAGTAGCTGCTACCTCTTGCACTGCCCTTCATTTTTATAGGCAAGAACGGAAAGTAAACAGGGCTACAAGAACACTGCTTGACTTCAGCAGTTCTTGAGCCTTGCATTTCCCCTAGCACCTCAGTAACAAATAGGACACCACTGAGAACTATGGGCCTGATTACATTGGTAGCCCCACCAAAGAACTGCCAATGTCGCGGTGAGGAGGCCACCCTCATGCCAGTGGCGTCCCCTCAGTCGTAATACATGTTTCCTGCCGGGAACAGTGCTATGGTATTAGTCTCATCTCCCTTAAGGGAGCCGAGGCCAATAACGTAGTACTACAGTACCCTCCATACGCGCACTGTCTGCAAAGGAGACAGTGTGCATTCTGATGGTGCTGTGCAGGCAGGGCCCTCCCTTTGGCCCCCCGGCACTGGAATTCCACCAGCCTTTCCATGGCAGGGTGGCACCCATGGAAAAGCTGGCGGAAGCTGAATTGTTATCAGTACGGTGGCACCGACTTCAGCACCATTGTGGCTAAACACAACCTAGACTGCGGTATATCAGTCCGGAACCACATTCCTGGTGGGGACGGCGGTCCTCTGGCAGGTCCGCCCACCTGGGTTGTAATGTGGCAGTCGGATCGCTTGAAGTGGGGTAGTCCGACTGTCACTGCGAGTCTGGAGGTAATGAGGCCCTATATCTGGAGCAGGTGGTCATCCCTGAGATACCATCCAGTCAAAAGAATGTATGATGTCACTCAGCTTCCTACTGCATTGTGGCAGATTGACATCTATGTGAAGTATATAACCAAGGCCTCTTTTAAGGTTAGGTAATAGTTAATTAGTCAACCATGGCATCAGCAGCTTGCATTTGTGATCCCAGAGTTCACAACAGACTCGACCAGGGCCTATTACTCTCGTTCGCCGAAGCTCAGTTATCCAATTTGCCAAAAGCAGGCGTGCTTGAAAACAAATCAATGCTAGTCTGAAAAGGTCTAAGAATAAAAAAAAGACATGGATGCGTTGTTCCTGTACTTGGTCTGTGCTCCCCCTTCCATGAGGGCGCTCTCCTGCCCGGCCTCAAGGACTCTCAGCAGCATCCTGAGAAGGGAGCTAAGTTGTACCACAACCTGTAGAAGGAGGCTCCCAACGAAGCACTGATCCTGGGGGTAGGGCCCAGTGGCTTCTGCCTGCGGCAGCCATCATCGGAAAACACAGGGGACCTTCATCCATGTGGGACCCACTGAAGGGTGGGGCAGAGACAGTCCCCTACAACCCAAGCACTCAACAGTGCAGGAGCAGCACTCAAGCGGCAACTGACTGCGTCATTTTCTGGGAGGCCCCGCCGCAGACCCCGGAGGTGCAAAGTCCGTCTCCGGAGCAAGAAAAGAAACCCAGCCATTGTGCAAAACTACAGTTAATTCCTACCACCTATAGCCCTTAATCATATTTTATCTTGCGTCAGCTATGATAAACTATACATCACAAAACAGGCTGCACCTTATTTGTTGGGGGAAAACACAGATACAAGTTTATTAATTGTTGCTAAACAGAGTTAGGGTTAATTTACAAGCATCTGGACGTTCAGTGTCCTTTTAGAGTAACAGCTGACACTGCCAACTCCCCCCCCCCCCCCCCAACACACAAGCCCAATCAGAGCCGTACCACCTCAACATCCGGTACTTGCCATTTCGCATTGGGACTGTAGCCCTATGGAATTTTTGACTTGCTGCACTCAGGCCAATCCGGAGTAAATTAAGTTTAACTCACAGGTGACAGTATACCTTATGGACGAAAGCTGTCCCTATCGAATTCTGCTCATGGCCCGGTATGGCATGAGAACCCCGTTTTGCTGATACAACTCCCATTTTTGGGTAATTTTGTACTTCGGGAGTTAGGATCACCCTGTAACTGCCAGATTCCACACCCAGCACCCCCTTGCCCCGGTTTAGCTCTAGGTGTATTGCTAGTTCATCTGCAACCTAGTGACCTCAATGCCCATACAGTTTTATGCATTAATACTTCGACAAGTGAACCCCCATTTTGTGCAAAACATCATGGTCCTGGCGCTAAGCTAAACATGCTTTTATGAAACCAAAGCCTGAATTCTTAATGAGCTTTTGCATTGGTGGACAACCAACCTGAGAAGCATGGTTCTCACTTCATGGATTTGTGGAACTCTGGAAATGCTGTCTGGTCATTTCCCCACAGGTGTATAACCAGTATGTTGTGCACATCCTCTATAGGTGCCGCTCTTTAGCTTCACCACCATGCCTATAGAATTTATTTTGTGATTTAACACAGTTCTAAAGTTACAACAAAACCATCACACTCTTGGGTTATGATGCAAATGATGTGCCTGACCAGTGTGACACCCATTAAAGTAAAACATTTATATATGCAGTGGAGATTCTTGTACAAAGTCCATGGTATGATGGTATGTCAATCTGCAATGCCAGCCTATGGGTTGTACAACAATAAAACAAATGCATTTACCACCCAAGTTTCATTATATATATATATATATGAGATTTTTTTTAAGGGGGGCCTCCAATCCCCAGTTTTTACATTTTTCATCCCCCTTTCTTCACCTTACCACCCTATACCCCTACCTACCCCTAAACCCTAAAAATAAAATAAAATAATTTGTGTGTGTATATACATACACATACACACACTTATTTTAAATATGCTTACATTGCGTGGTAAATGTATATCTGTGGTAAAGGCATACATGATAAAGGCACTGTGTAGTAATGTTGGTGTTGTAAACGCTGTTTACCCGCCTGTGGCTCAGTAATATGATGCACACCCCGACTCAGGCTAATGATCTAGTAAAACTGACTATGGTTTTGTGATTGCCAAATTTTCCTGGACTTTAAGTTCCACTTTTCATTCCTGTTACCTTACAACCTTGATACTGAAAGACTGCAACAGCAAATCTATTACCAGGTACTAAGACCTACAGAAAAGTTTTAACGTGACTGATGACCAAATGCCAGTACTCTAGCATTCCGAATCAGGATGATCTTTTCCGAACGTGGTGGTTGCAGAGCCAATCCTAAATTTATGTGTAGGCTAGACTTATTTCATGACACTCACTTTCCAAGAGCTTTGGCCATCACTTTCCAAAACAGAGTGAGAAGTACTGTGTTATGCATAAGCAGGTATCCCAAGATCAATGTACGTGTTGCCATGTATTGCTGCTACACTGCAGCTAGGTACTGTTTGTTTCAACTAAGTAAAGCTTAGGAGAGTGTGGTCCCTTTACCATCCTGATCCATTTTGGAAGTCCTTAATGTAACAAGGATACAACCTTCCCCAGTTTGAATAATCTGAATATCCAAAGGCCCCGTTCCCCTGCAGAACAGGCACTAGTTTGCTGCATCACAAGGCACTAATCTGCTGACCAAACAAGGCCTACAAAAATGCTACCTTGAACAAAGACCCCTTATGTTGTGAAGAAGAAATGTTGAGCGAAATATCTAAAATAGCTTTCACTGCACAAAACTCGCCTGGCTCTCTACAGTCACGCACCTTGGGTTCAAGGCAGCACGCAGCAGGAAGTTGCTGGTTAGATCAGCCTGACTAGATAGCTTGTGAGATGAGATATTACTGCCCGATGCCCACAAACCCAGATGAGGCTTTTCTACTGACTCTGTCCCATAGCAGAAGCTGCTGCACTCTTGTTTGCATTGGTGCCGCTTCTCAACAAACCTGGCTGATTGTTAAATGTGAGAAGGATGGAGAGACAGTAGTTGTAGAGGGTCCTGGTGCCCTGAACCCACTGCAATTCTCCCAGAGCCAACAGCCTTGGGTCCTCTGCATCCATGCTTTTGGATCTGTCTCTGGACAACACGCTCAAAATCATTTCCACTGGAAACAAGAAAAGGCAGAAGCTGCTGTGTTCTTTAGGGCTTGCACATGGCAAGCGGGAAGTCAACATTGCTGCATGAACAATTCTCAGATAGTCGCATTTGACTGCGCATTTGGCTTTTTAAAAAAATAATAATAATAATTACAATGAATCTCTGTCCTGCTGCAGCACTGCCCTAGCGCCCGTCTCACGGGATGCAGAAGGGTAGAGTTGGCTGACCCTCGAGGTCGAATGGTCTGTTTATTGGGTGATGAAAAGAAAGCCACCTGCCCCGTATACAGCAGGGGCTCCAACCACTGAAAAAGCAGTTTTTGTGTGAGGACCTATGTTATGCGGGCCCGTAGTGCCAGTTTATCATTTATGGACACCCGCGGTACTAAGGATCACCCTATTACAGGGACTCAGTGATACCACAGGGGGAGAAGTTGCTACTAAGGAAGACGGGAGTTGGAGTGTTTAGCACGATACATGCATGTGGCGTTAGAGTAACAAACACATATTTCACAGACGTTAACAGATGCTCCTTATACAGTCTGTGGAAGCCCATGTTTTTTATTGCCAGGTGAAAGTGAACAGCCCTGTGGCAGAAAACACTGTAAAGGCTGATTGTCTTTGAAAAGAGAACTAGTCCTCAGCCCACCATCTACCAGAACCTATTCTCAGTCTCACCAGAGCTCGACGGGTGGATCTCTGGCGAGAGGATTGCAGGGCATAGTGCCTGGGACTAAGAGAGCGCTTGCCTGCACTGCGGGTGGATGTGAGAGCATGGCACAACCGAAGAGACACTGCACTGTACTGAAGCAGTGCCTAGATCCTGAAATTTAATACAATCCATAGTGGTCTGCAGACTCTCCATGGAAGTGTTGGAGGAGATAACGGTGTGTCCCTCTCATGTGATGGCTAAAGTGTATGAAGGAATTTCAGTGAAATGGAAAAAGCAACTGAAGAGAGCTTAGCGACAATAATACTACTGGGCGCTAGAAAGGTTATAGGACTAAAAACAATAGCTGCAAAATATTGACAGCTGATTACATCACATGCAAGTTTATGTCCCTACAAACTATCAAAAGACCCAAATGCTGAAACTGCATGAAACACATGTAGCTGTATAAGTATCCAAATGTATCATGGTGTCACACTCCGCATCGAGTCCCTCTTCTGCCAGGAATGAAGCCATCTTTTGAGAAAGAAGACCGAGCAATTGATACCACCTAGAGAAGGCCGTCACTGCAGATAGAAAAATAGGGGCTTGACTTGTACTGGCCCGTGTGCCTTAGGAGCAGCAGAAGCACTGGGCCCTTGTCTGTGCTGCTGCATAGGAACCCGTTATACAGGCCTGGCTTGGACTCTTATTACACAGGGTTATCTCTGCAGAGGCATGCATGTTCCAGAATGGCCTGGCTTGTACAAATACACATACACAGCCATGGAGGGGTCTGGTTTGTACTACACTATATCTACCCATCTACAAAGCCAATGAGCGAGTAGTACTGAGACACCTGCTCAGACCACCCAAAAGCGCAAGATGACACCTGCACTCTCAAGATTGTGTGGGTGGAGGAAGTTGCAACTATTACTCACCTAATACTATGGGAATTAAGAGCATGGGTAAGGAGAAAAGGGCGTACTGGCAGCCTTACAGGGCTATGCATCACCATGAAAGACAAGAGGGAAGGGTAGACAAGGTCTCATCGTGACACATCTGGCTCAAGGACCTGTGAACAGATCCCTTGATGGCTGACCTGCTCCTACACATTAACATAGCACTCATTATGCCCCATCAAACACGGCAGCAAGTTGATCCATGACAGACAGCAGAGCTCTTCTTACCATATCCACAGCATAATGCACACATTCTGCATGCGTTGAGCCAGGTGAGGGGTTTCAAGGTGATTTGAGGCAAAAGCAAGGGTCACTTTCGGCAAACAGCTGAGAGGCTAGGAGCAAACAGACATTTCTAATAGGCCCTTTAAATATAATGTAGAAAGCTGGGTTCTGGATGCAGTACCCCTCCCTCCACTTTTTGTTTGGTTTTTGATTCAACTTTGACAGAAGTGCACTGGGTTCCTGCTAACCAGGTCCCCAGTACCTGTGTTCCTTTCCCAAAACAAGACACCTAGTCACTTGATCCCCAAGCGGCCAGGCCCTTTAGAACATCTGTAAGTCCCTAGTAAATGGCAGCGTTGGTACCTTGGGTATGGATGCTGAAGAAGAGCCCTAAGAGCTGCAGCACAACTTGTGCCACTCTAAGGGACCCAGCACAAACCACATGCAGACTGCCATTGCAGGCTGCATGACAAGGTGCTCGATAAAAGTGAAAACACTACATGGCAAACTGACTGTATGCCATGTATCCTAAACACTGCATGTAATATTTCTAAGTCACTACTACAGCCCTAAGCCTGGGTGCATTATATTACATGTGTGGGCAGATCTGCGAGACCAGACATACCCCTGTTATATCTGTCAATTCCTGGACATAGTAAGTAAACAGGCAAGCCATGTTTAATACATGTGCTGGACACTGGTCAATATGGGTTCCCCAGCTACATGATGGCGGCACTGAAAATAGGGATGTTTGGCATCAAACATCTCATACTAATAAACCCTTGCTGATTCCAGTGACGAATTAATACATGCACCCTAGGGGCACCTCAGAGGTGCCCCCTGAAAACTTACTATCTACCCGTGTGCGCACTGACCAGTTTTAGCCAGCCTACCACCACCAGAGATGAAGACGCTCACTGCCCTTGGTATGCAGATCTGGCTTCACTCAAAGGAGAGATGCTGAAGACCCTGCCCCAGGGCCCATTTGGCACCCGGACAGGCAGGAAATTTAGTATGCAGCGAGGTGTGTCCATCCCTCACGTCAGTCCTACCCATAAAGTGAGCTGCCTGATGTGGACACAACATTTAGAAATCTGCCATCTTGGTGATGGCAGATTTAGGAACTCTGGGACAGGATTATGCCCACTGCCCACAGGAATTGGTCATATAGGGGGTGTAGTGACCCAAAGGGTAAGTAGCCCATTTGCTACTACCCTTCAATTAGCTTAACAAACCCTAAATTGAGTATTTAGGGGAGCCCTTGAGAACAGATCCTCAGATCTTCATTGGACAAAAAGGAAGGAGTGGAGAAGAAGCCTGCTGAACCGAAGAACCGAGGAGCACAACAGACTTGGCACCAACCTTGCCTGCCTGCATGTTGCACCCGACCCTCGAAAAGCAACTGACCTGTTCTGCTGCTGCAGCCCCCAAGAACCCAGGAGTGTTGCCAGTGCTTTGCAAATTTCCAAGAACTCCTCCCTTGGGACAGAGGTGCTCCTGCAGGCACCAAAGAACTGCGAGGACAAGGACTGCCAAAAACCTGATGCTGACATCACCACAGCATCCGAGCTGCCTAGTCCAGGTGAAGTGGACAAATGGTGTCAGTGTGGTCCCCAGGCCCTACAGAGACTAAGCCTACTTTGAGTTCGCCCACCCTGGACTTTCCAACGGCACCTGCAGCCCGTTTCTGCAGACCATCTCCAACCGCCAGCAATTCCAGTATAAGACCCGATGCCAAAAGACACCACGGCACCTGAGCCCCTCAGCCCGGAGGAGGATTGGGCCAACTGTGTCCCCATTTGCCTGAGGACCTCAAGAGTCGAGCCTCCCTGCGGGATCCCCCAGACTCACTTTCCAGGCTCAGCTTTCATCAACTTTGTCCAGTAAGTCATTGCTGAGTGCGCGTATGCAGTGTCTGTTTCTTTCCCATAGGAAAACATAAGGGCATCCAAGGCTAAAAATGCACCTCTGCACCCTGAAGCCTCAGTGCCTCTCGAAGTGAAACTGTTGGTACCGCTTTGGACATTGCCCCATATTTACCTTAACTCCAGAAGAACAGTCCTGGAAGTCGCTGCTAAGTACCAGTATGCAGATTACATTCCCCCCCCACCCCCATAGGATAACATTACCGCTCCACAAATAGCAAAGTGTCAACTTTTGAAAACTCTAAAAACCTATATCTTGAAAAGGACTCAGCTGATTATTGTCATCTTGGTGTCAAAGTTTATAAAAGTTCTGTTATTTTAACAAATTGGTGTTGGATTTCTTTATAGAGTGAATGTCTCACTGTGTGAGTGTGCGCCTTACATGCTTAGCACTACCCTCTGATATGCCCCACTGCTCAACCACGCTACCCAAAAAGAGAGCATCTAGGATGTAATTTGTGCCTCTGATACCTCTAGGGATTGCTTGGACTCTTTGTACAAGTGTACCTCATTTTGGTCCACTATACAAAGAGCCAGATTCCTACTTATAATACTCAATAAAAATGGACACTTCACAAGACCACCTACCCACGGCACAGGCTACTCCATCCATTTAACTGCATGTCAGAGCCTGGCAGTAGATCGTGACGGTATTCAGGGTCAATGCCAGACGTCACTGCAGCCAACGAGTGGGCACTCCTCCACGGAAAGCTGCATCATCCCAGTTTTTACTGATGTCTTGATTATGAAACCCCTGATGTAAGACTGGGTGGTGTGGAGAGGGGCTCAGGAGAAATATTTCTTCTATTTCACCCAAGAATGGATTCCCCCCACCCACTTCTGTACACAACAGATTATTCAAAGTTTTTGTATTATTTCACTATTTATTGTGTAGCACTTGAAAAAGTGAAGTGAGAACTCCCATTATCTTCATCAGATTGTATACGTCCGCACAAAACCTAAGAGGGCTAAGGTCGCACAGCCCAAATATTCCATATGGCAAAAACCAAACTACTAATGGAAACTAATGGAGAGAACAAATAGAGAGTTTGGTCAGCTTCCAGAATGCTGCTTTGTTTGAAATATTCCACCCCTATGTCGGAGAAGGAAGCACTACGTGGCCGCACTGGCAGGGGTTGTGATGATGCACAAAGGCAATCCTTTCAAAGCACCTAACCACACGTTTTTTGGATCCATTCCATTTCCTTAAGGTTTACGAGGCTCCCCACCCTTCCCATGGGGTCAAACCCTTATCCCATTCCTCAAAAACATAAATGGTGTGTGCCTGATAACTTGTGGGTGCTAACCCTTCAACGCAGGATGACAGAAGTGCATCAAATGGGGATGGGCCAGCAAGCGTCTTTGGTACTTAACACATTTGTGATGTCTTTCTTCGGATCGCAAAATCACATTTAAAGGGCGACACTTTTCCTGACTTTATTAACCGCTTAAGATGGGTGCAAGTCGGGGCTAAAAACTGCAAGGTGTCCATTTAGATCACGAATAAAGTAATAACCACACAGAATGCCTATTTATTAGACAGAAACCCCTCAATTGTGGGAAAAGCACCCGAAACCTGTCTTAGGGAAACGTTCACCATTTCACTCTGTCAGTGTTTGTAACGTGTTATATATCTAAGACAGGTTCCGGCCTCAGCTACATCCGCTGCTCGCTTTTAACGAAAATGAACGAGTCTCCAAGCACAGGATTTTTTAAACTGCACAGTGAATCTTGGCCGCATCCTGCCATAGTATAATTTTTATTTATTTTTTAAAGGAGTGCAGCGCCTGTTGTATCCACCGGCAACTTGGCGCAATTTAAAGTTCCTCTTTGTGTGGGAGGGGCATGGTGTTGTGTGTTTCACAGGCTGGTGAACGGAAGGGTCCACTCTGCGACTTCTGCACAAAATGGTGGCTGCCTTTGTGTCAAGTTGTTGCTGTCCACATAGGAAATTCAGGTCTTCACACACACTCTCAAAGATCTCCCACCTCGAATCGTGATGTACCTGTGGGAAGTATGCAGCCAATCCCTTCTCCAAGAGTGTGTGACGCTGGAACATCCCCTGTGTCCTATGTTGTGATAACTTCCTTCAGGAACACAAGAAAATGCGAGCTTCTAGATGGAGCAAACATCACATCACCATGAGTCAAAACTTCTCAGTCTGTTGAGTCAGGCAGCGTGCTTCTTCAGGGATGGAGCCCATCAACACTGAATATGGTAGACCCTCTGACTGCCTCTGTAATCCTTGGGGTAAACATCACAGTTGTGGAAGCTGGCCAACTAAGTCAATCAGTCCCCTTGAAAAACAAAAGGAACAGTTGAGTCCTTATCTGGTCGTTTGAATCCAGCAGATCACAAGGACATCACTACAGATTTTTTTTCTGGTGGGATCCTAATTGCGTGGATGATGTATTGCATGGATTTACATTTTTATGGTGAACCTTTTGTTCTAAGGCTTGGAACCAAACTAGTACCCAAAGACAACAGTTTCCTCCGAATTCCAAGGATTTTATTGCCTTCCCGCCTTCAAACACCTCTGTGAGTTTAGCTTTTGCTAAGAAATGAGAGATTTGTATGCTTCCAAACGTTACAGTCGACTTAAAGCAAGCTCATTAAATTGACGCACTGTGGGATCACAAAGATCTTTCCAGCCACTGTATTTGCTGTTTTTCGGCAGGTTTCTTTATCTTGCATTGCCCCATGGGTCAACCAGCTGTCTGCAGAGACTGTGTTTTGAAGCCGGACAGGTGACGTGATTCTAAGGCCTACACCTCCTCTCTCAGTCGAACTACCCAGTGGCCTCTCTTGGCTTTCTTATAAATAGAGGAGCAGGTGAGGTAAGAGACATCAATGACATTTCATAGCTATTGCCGCAGACCTTTGATAAAGTACAATTCTCATTTCATCACACACAACTCAGTCTAGTGGTTTATTTTAAGTCCAGGCTACGAGCTCAATTTCTGTGTTTCCTACTCGGTTGACTTTAGAATACCCTTATGTTCCCTAGATAGCCTCAAATTAGAGGGGGTGCAGGGGGAGAATCAGGATGTACCAACTCCACAGTGATAGATTTCTTGACCCACTACAACATGGGACAAAACTACATCCTGCAAAATCTGGGGGGGGGGGGGGGGGGGGGGCAACCTTTAAGTGATCGATACAGAAGATATGATCACCAGTTTTGTAAAGTCTCAGCAACTACTGATTTCCCCATCCCAAAGGTTATCAGCACACACCTGTACCATTCACCTGAGCGTCTGGTCAGAAACACCAGTGCATGATCAATAGCCCCTCCTTCCAACTCAATGGATCCTAGGTAAGTCAGTCACTCACAGCACTGAGGTTAAAACCCAAAGAATCAACGCTGAACCAAGATGACTCAGTCTAAATATAGGATCTGTAGTCTATAAATACTACCATTATCTTTGCGTACTCCACTACTCTTCAACTTAATCTTCACAAAGAACATGAGCTCCCTGCACCTGCAATGGAAATACATAAGGAAAATGGTACACCACCAGACAGCCGTACCCACCAGCAAAGCTCATCAAAACTGAGATATTCGGTCACTGGCCACACAAAACTGGATCAGATTCCAATCCAAGATGAAAATGGTTTGGTTGTCATACCCCGAAATATCAAAGTATTAAGCAGCCAACAAAATAACCTTGGACTCCATTTTTCTGAACCCGAAATCACACCATTGGCTCAACATCAACATTCCGGTCAAATTCAAGACTCCATCTCCAAGGCAAAAATGTATTTCGGAAAGGCTTTGGCATACCACAGCAGCACGGTAATAGACTGTTCATCTAACGAAGACATTTCTCAGATACCCTCCCTGCACGTACTACTGCTCAAACAGTGGCAAATGGTTTTCAATCACACAAAGTGTCTTTAAAATGCACTTTCTATGATCACCAGGCCTAGAATAACAACACTGTTTTTTAACTATCTTTTCTGAATCTCAATCAACAATCAGTGGCATGAGGCGATCAGTCATCAAATCCGCGCTATATCATTCATCCATCCAACCACAATGAATCAGGGATGTCTGGGGAACGGCGGGCTTCTGGATATCTCAGGTGGCCTCACTTGATCAGCAGGAAGGCCTGCATTGGTCTGTTTGTACCCAGGAAAAGTCAGCGGTGCTGGAGACATTTCCTCATCACAAGATCACTTCGCTCAGCACACGTATGCGATGAATTATTGAGGGGATGGAAGCTTGGCTCGGACAAGTCCTCACAGGATGGCATCCCACCACCATTTATAATCTAAATTAATAGCCATGTTTTTTACGAACGGAACCCGGTTGCAGGCACCAATCCAGGAAGTCATTGCGATTCATTCCAAAAGGCTAAATATCAGAAAGAAGGAGGGGGTGGAGAGTTTTGGTTATCAAGGAGTGCTGAATAAGGGACCAACAGAGATGCAGAAAGGTGCTGCTGAGCTCAAGAACGCAGTATCCGACCCTACATGCAATACTCAATGCAGCTCGTGTCTACTCTGCAGGGAAGTCACCATTACAAACTCTACGACCCACACAAAAACCCGTCCAGGCACCTTCACGGGTCCTGCAGCACATCCTCCCGCTCAAATACCGAGGTCACAATGAACTCTGCCAATCTACCTCAACCCCAGACGCCGCAGCTCACCTAGTACTGACAACTAACGCAGTCCTGTGCACCCTGGCTCGAAGCACTCCCCGTTTCTGCAGCGAGACCCCCACAGAGGTTTGAAAGTGCACCTAACACACTCCATTATGTCAGCACTGGTGGCCACATGCCGCTCTACCAGCTTACATCAGCTCTGAGGTGTGGCTGCCTTGGGTATTCCCGACCAGCAGCTCTGCTAGGACTCACAGAAAGCACCTTTCTTTGCCTTTCTCGAGGCAGGGAGCCATGCGTGACCAATGTACAAATAGAGTCCAGAAGGAGGACGAGTAAGCCAGGGCACATTAACCTACACCCTGCTAGGGACAGTTAAGAGGGAGACAAGCTAGAAAACATACCAGTAACATTATTATTTGAAAACTATGGCCATACTCATTTTATTGTAGAGTACAGACAGTGAACTTTTTAAAATGCATAGACAGCTAACTGGTGCTGTATGCACCGTACTAACACAAGCATATTTACTGGTACAGCTGCACAAAGGTACTCTCCATACAATGAGGAAGAAATCACACACTGCGCTTGCAAAGGTGGGCTGCTTTTCTCCCACAGGGTTCTTTTCCAGATTCCGCATTTTCTCCTATAAAAAGACAAAGAACCGGGCTACTCTTCCAGAGTTCAATATGTATGTATGTATAAAAGTCAGAGGAGCGCTGTACAAGTTAGAATTGAAAGATAAAGCCAATAAACAAATAATGAGGTAGCTGGGCTCTTGGAGTAGAAGTGGTCAGTTACTGCACTGGATGTAATGTTCTTTCCTAAACTGGAGAAAGGTTGGGAAGTCCTGATGGATGCAGAGATGTGGTTAATCCCAGGTTCATAGATGAAGGTTTCTGCCTTGTTTTTTTTTCCTCTTTTTAACACTTCCTTGCTTCCAGTCTGAAGGTGTCCTGGATGCGGGTGTGCAGAGGGTTACTAATGATGATGAATATGTCACCAGGTAGGAGAGAGTGTTGGTCATGATGGATTTACAAATGACAAAGCTGTAGATATCTATGCAGGCTATTTTTAAATTATAGAGCTGATCGTTGTGATGTAAAGACTATACGTTTTCTATTTTTATTATTTGAGCCCTGCCTGTCTACACTCAATCGTTTTGCTGAAGTTATGCTGTACACAAAGGGGAAATGGCCAAACCACAGCAAGGATTCAGTGTAGATATGCCACAAGCTACAGTTCATCTTACACAAAAGGCAGTACGGTAAGCAGTAGGGAGTGTGGGCCTTACCATGGAATACAACATTTTTTAAAACTCCCTCCAACTTCCAGGTCTTCAAAGATACTAAAAGTTTAGGAGTAGAAGGACAAGTTACTTATCTTTGGTAATGCCTTACCTGATAAAGGCAATATCTAGTTGCAGGTTCCTTACCTTTCCCCAAGAATCAGTCTGGATCCGGAGATTTTTCTCGAGCAGTATCCCTAGGTGCCTTTAGGTGGAGTCAATCGGCTCTGCGTCTGTCGTCCAGGCAGGACATCGGGGTCCTATATAGGCACCACCCCAGCGCGCTATCAGTTTCTTTTCATGACTTTACACACCAGAAGCGCACACCCGTGAAAAACACTAACCACTGGTGCATTAAAACTAGGGCCCAGAAAGGCAGTGCTTGTCCCTAGAAATCAGTTCACAGAGCAGGGAGGATGGGTGGGTCGGTAAGGAATCTGCAACTTGATATTATCTCTACTAGATAAGGCATTACCAATGGTAAGTAACTTGCCCATTTGATAAAGACATCTAGTTGCAGATTCCTTAATTTAGCATAGATACGCAAGCAATACCATCCCCAAAGGTGGGTTTGCAAACGAAGATCATATTAGAAAGTCCTGCAGGGCCGAACGTGCAAAATGCTTGTCTCTACGGACCGGACTGTCCAGGCAGTAGTGATGGTAAACGTGTGCAGAGATGCCCACGTTGCCACCTGACAGATGTCAAGGACTGGAACTGTGTGGGCTAAAGAAGTAATGCAGCTTTAGCTCTAGTAGAATGAGCATGCAAACCCACAAAGGGTTGCGTCTTAGCCAGTGCGTAGCACATTTTAATGCAGAGAACGACCCATCTTAAGATGGTTCTCTTCTGTACTGCCTGAACCTTCTTCGCACCCACATATAACCAACAAAGAGTTGATCATCCACCTGGAACTCTTTGGTACAATCAAGACAGAATGCAAACGCTCTGTTTGGGTCCAGGCCATTGAGTCTCTCCTCTTCCTTAGAAGTATGTTCGGGTGCATAAAAAGTATGTAAGACTGGCCTAAACGGAAGGGCATAAACAATTTCAGCAGAAAGGAGGCCCTAGTGCAAACCACCACTTTGTCAGGATAGATGGAAAGGTAGGGCGGCTTAGATGACAATGTCTGCAGCTCACCCTTCGGGCAGATGTGATAGCCACACAGAAGACTGCTTTCAAAGTGAGAAGCCTGACAGAACAATTGTGGAGAGACTCAAAAGGAGCACACATCAGAAATGTTAAAACTAAATTCAAATCCCATTGGAGCATAATCAATGGAGACGGAGGAAGCACATGAGTAAGGCCTTTGAGTAACCTATTTACAATTGGAGATTTAAACAAGGAAGGTTGATACAGCAACTGCAAAAAAGAAGAAATGGCAGACAGATCACCTTTGAGAGTGCCCATAGCAGAGCACAGCTGGGCCAGAGAAAGGATAAACAACAAAACCTCAGAAAGAGGGGCAGGCAAGGGGGTCAACAGACTTGTCTGTGCAACATGCTACAAATTTCTTCCAACAACAGGCTGCCAAGATTACATTACAGACTTTGGGCGGAAGGTCAAAAGCGGTCAATTGCCGCTGCTCGATCTCCATGCAAGAAGGCAGAGACTGGAAAGGTTTGTGTGGAGAACCATCCCCTATTGTTGCGACAGAAGATTATCCAGAAGGGGCAGTCTGATCTGAGAATCGATAGCTGTGCTCAATAGCTCGGAATACCAGAATCTTTGTGCCCTGTCCGGAGCCACAATGATTACTTGGGCCCAGTTGTTGTTGATTTTCTTGAGAACTCTGGGCAGAAGTGCTATGGGCGGGAAGGTGCACAGGAGGCCTGAGTTCCAGTCACGATTAAAACCATCACCAAGCGATTGCCGCCTTGAAAACTCCAATGCGCAATACTGCGGACATTTTGCATTCTCTGTGGAGGTGAATAGGTCTAACCAAGGATCTCCCACTGCTGAAAGAGACCTTATTGTGCCACCTCCGGACAGAGATGCTGTTTGTGATCGACTAATTATTGTCGGATAAGTTTGTCCGCTCTGCATTCAGAGAGCCGTCAGATGTTGAACCACCAGGGAAATGCCCTATTATTTCAGCCATGTCCAGAGGTGCAGAAGCCTCTTGACAAAGGGTCCACAACCCCACCTGCCACGCTTGTTGCACTACCACATGGCGTGATGTTCTCCGTGAACACCAGCACTACCTTCTCTTTGAGAGAGGGAAGAAATGCTTTCGATGCTAGTCTGATCACCCAGAGTTCCAACAGGTTGATGTGGTGTCTGGACTCCGCCAGAGACCAAATGCCTCTAATCTCCCCCTCTCCCAGGTGGCCGCCCCATCCCAGGAGTGACGCATCTGTCACTACTGTCATATCTGGTTGGGGAAGGCAGAGGGATCTGCTTCTCGTCCAGTTGCTGTGCGTTTGCCACCACTGCAGATCTTGTGCAGTTCCCTCCGAGATCTGGACCATGTTGGAGAGATTTCTCTGATGCTGCACCCACTGGAACTTCAGGTCCCACTGCAAAGCCTGCATATCCCATCTGGCATCTGTCAACAGCAGGCTGCAGGGGGCCATGAGGCCCAGCAGCCTTAGAGTCATTCTCGCCATGGCCTACAGTGAACCGCAAGTAATGTCTGTGTGCAGGCAGAAGAGGAAAATTAAAGTAAGCGTCCTGCAAGTCCAACGCTGGGTCCAGGGCAGACAGAATCTGAACCAGAGTGAGCATTTTGAAATTCTCCTTCTTCAGAAAGAGACTGAGGAACGGAAAGGCTAGGCTAGGTTAGGGCGAAGGCCTTTGTCCTTTTTGGGCACCAGAAAGTAGCGGGAATAACACCCACGACCGACTTCTGGTACAATGGCCCTCTCTATGGCTCCCATGGCCAAGAGAGCCTTAACTTCCTCTCAGAGAAGTGTCAAGTGATCCCTCATCATGCGATCGTAGGGTGGTGGCATGGATGGAGGGGTAGTCTCAGAGGGAAGGGAGAAAAGCCTTCTGACTATCTGCAAAACCCACCTGTCTGACATGATGGACTGCCATCACAGCAGGTGATGGCAGATCTTGATGGCAGATCCTGCCTTCGACTGGTTACTGGTGGGGTGGGAAACCATCAGACTAGGAAGGTTTGGAGGCAGCTGCAGGTAGGGGCTGGAGCGGACTGACCAGACCTCTGGCTCCCTCATTCACAAGAACAGTGGATCTCACGTTCTCAGCCATGCACAGACTGGGCAGCATTTGCAGCGCACTAGCTGGAGGGGAAAAGACATGGCTGGGTGCCCCTTCTGTAGTCACAAAGGGGGCGAAAAGGAGACTGAAGGGGACGAGGGCCCACCGCGAGGCTCAAGGACCTGGGCGTAGCACAAGAATCCTTGAAGCACTTTAGCACAGTCTGCTTTGTCTCTGAAGAGACGGGTGTCATCAAAAGACATATGCATAAGATTAGCTTGGACAGCCCACGAAAAGCCAGATGTCCTCAACCAGGCGTGGCGCCTCAAGACCACTGTCTAAGCAACCGCTCTGCCCAGTGAGTCAGTCGTGTCCAGTCCACATCATATCCTGAACTTTGCTGCGTCTCTTCCATCAACAACTACTTGGTAAAGTACAGCCCAGGCCTCCTCCGGCATCTGTGGCAGCACTTGCACAATTGTATCCCATAGCGTGTGGGAATAACAGCCCAAAAGGCATGCAGTGTTCATGGACCTGGCTGGCAGAAGAAGACATCTTTTCCCAAGTGTGCCCAGCCTCTTGGATTCCCTATCCAGGGGGTGCTGATGGGAAGGCATCCTGGGAGGTGGAGGCTTAGAAAACTAAGCTCTCAGGGTTGGGGTGCTGCATCAGGAAACCTGGGTCACCCACTGCAGAGTGATAGCGGCGGGCAATTGTCCTGTACACAGGAGCCCCCGTGCTGGGTTTGGACCAGGTACCCAGTAGGACATCCGTAAGAGCTTCACTAAAGGAGGGCAGGGGTTCGGAGGATGAAGCCCCAGGCTGAAGCACCTCTGTCAGGAGGTTAGTCCCCACTGCCGCCAAGGGCAGCTCAAGGTCCAGAACTCCACTACTCTCCACACCACCACTGAATATTAAGCTCCCTCCTCTGTAGCCATGGGAGGTAGAAAGAGCTTGCCAGTGTCTGGGTAGGTATCCAGTACACTGGCTTCACCCAGGTCTGTACGCAGGTCCATGGGATCTTGGAGCTTGGAGCTTGCCAGTGTCTGGGGAGGTATCCAGTCCACTGGCTTCACCCAGGTCTGTACACAGGTCCGTGGGATCTTGGAGCTAGTATTCCAAAGGGTGCAGCGACCCCTTCCATTCCCCGGAGTTATCTAGCCTATAGAAATAGGGCAAGGACCCTGTTGCGACGGAGACGGCATCGTACAACGCCCAACCAGCTCGTATTGAAGTCAGCCATGAGGATGGGGCGGCACAGCCCAGGGGCACAGGAGCATAGACGTCGGGACTTGTGGCGAGGGAAGGTCGAGGTGGTACGACCAGCATCAGTCCAGATCGAGGAACAAATCCATGGGTGCCCCTGGGGGCTGAGGCCACAGAACCCAATGGGGCCCCTTCCCACTCCGCAGGGTTCAAAGACGCACCAGCGGAGTTGGGCTGCCCAAAAATGAGACACATGGGCTCATAAAACTCCTTAAGTTGAGCAGGGATCTTTCCAGATCTCAGAAACTCGGGGAAGATGCAGAATCAGCTCCACAGAGGGGGGCCTATATCAATGCCACTCCTGCTCCCTCATCTCGTCGGCTGAGGAATTCAAAGAATGTTTCAACTTCCCCGTGCTTCCCGAGGACTTGGAGTGGGATGACGAAGAGGGGGGAACTCTACAACCGATCCCAAGATCTTCCTCTCGACCAAGACTTTCGCGAAGCCAAGCGCTGGGCCGCCATCAGCTTTCGGGACCAGTCCCTCAAAGCCTTCAAATTCATGACCCGGCACTCGGAGCACGACTTTGGGTCATGGTTGCACTCCAGACACCAAAGGCACAAGAGGTGGGGATCTGTCACAGACACTGCCCTCTGGCAGGATCCACAGGGCTTGAACCCGGTCTTACATGAAGACATCCTCAACGCACCAGAAGTAGAAATACTCAAAAAATCTTTGATAAAAGTTTAAAAAAAGACCAGTCAAAAAGTGACCAAGAGGTAGATCTTTCTTCAGATCAGCGCTGGCTGAGGCAGAAAGAAAAGAACAGACGTCAGCACGCCGGGGTGGTTCCTATATAGGTCCAGCGACGCCATAACCAACACTGACAGATGCAAAGCAGATCAATGCTATCTAATGGGGTGCAGAGGTACTTCTTGAGAAAAATGTTCGGATCCAGACTGAAGCCTGGGGAAATTCTAAGGTATGGAATCTGCAGCTAGATGTTGCTATCAGATAACGTATATGGTGAAATTTAGAAACGGAATGGACAACTGGAAGAACGGAGTTCAGATATGCAACAAATCAGGAATACCTGTAGATAGTAACCTCTTGTTAGAAATTGGGTTTTTAGTTGACAGAGGTATACACCTTTGTCTAAGTAGGCACCACAATCCTAGTCAGGGTAAGTCACAACACAATCCAAATTTTCCTGTGCCCACTCTCCGGTAGCTTGGCATTGAGCAGTCAGGCTTAACTTAGAAGGCAATGTGTAAAGTATTTGTCCAGAACTTATAACATAACACAGTGAAAACACCACAAAAAGAAACCACAAATGTTTAGAAAAAATAGAGAATATTTATATGAATAAAATACTGTTGAAACGAGAATAATCCAATGTACACAAGCAAAGTTATGAATTTTTAAATATGAAACCCAACTAAAGCGCCTACAAATACAATAGCTCCAACTGGGGCTATAACGATGTTGTTGACAGTCATTCCCAACAATCCGACACCATCGGTGAGGGTCACGGAGTCATACGGACCCGAGGTACAGTACCTTTTGAAAACGAAGAACAAGGACATCGCACTGAGTCGGAAAGAGGCGTCACTGGAGTCGGTGCAGCATCAGTACCTTATGGCTTCTGAGGAAAGAAGCGTCAGTTCAGCAATGCAGGGGGAGATGATGCGTCATTGTCTGTGATTTGTTGATTCCATGTGACCCAGCGGGGTTGCTGGTTCTGGTCCGTCAGGACATGATGTGTCGACTCTGCTGACATCATTCAGAGTCATTGCGACACTGCAAAGTCACAGCAACGTCGGACTTGTGTTGCTGGCCGCGTTGCTGCGTGCAGCGAGGTCCACGGAGCAGGAGCAGGAGCAGTCTGTGGCGGCGATGAAGTCGTTCCGGAGTCACTTGAGTCGGGTACTAGCAAAAAGCTAGTAGTTGAAGTCTTTGCTGTCCCTGAGACTTCAGAACAGGAGGCAAGCTCAAGCCAAGCTCTTGAAGAGCACTTTTGGGGGAAGGCTGAGTCCTTCCAGCACAGTCCAGAGTCCTTTGGGCAGCCAGGCAGGTCTTCCGACAGAGTTCAGGTGCAAGTCTTGAAGTGTCTGAGTTGGTGGGGTCAGAGACCCAGTTTTATATACCCAAAAATGCCTCTGAAGTGGAGAGAGACTTCAAAGAGGGGTTTTAAAATGCACAGGTTCCCCTTTCAGCCCAGTCCTATCTGCCAGGGTCCCGGTCGGGGGGGCTATCAATCCTTTGTGTGAGGGCAGGCCACTGGTCTTTGAAATGTAAGTGTCAGGTCTCCCACCATTCCCACCCAGAAAGACCCATTCAGTATGCAGATTAATTCAAACTTGACTGTGTGTCCTGTGTTTGTGATTGTCTGCGTGAAATGCACAAGGGAGCTGTCAACCAGCACAGACCAGACGTTGACTGGAGACACAGATGGTTTTAAGCGCAGTGAAATGCTCACTTTCTAAAAGTGGCATTTCTAAAATAGTAATATGAAATCAACCTCACCAATAAGCGGGATTTTCTATTACCATTCTGGCCATACTAAATATGACCTGGTTACCCTTTTCAGATCAGAATCTACCACTCAAAAAGTTTGTAAGGGCAGGCCTATTGCTAGTCTATGAAAGGAGCTGGCCTCAAAGTAGTGGAAAATGAATTTAGGTGTTTTTCACTACTAGGACATATAAAAACACATATGTACATGTCCCGCCTTTTACCTACATAGCACCCTGCCCTATGGGTTACCTAGGGCCTATCTTAGGGGTGACATATGTAGAAAAAAAGGGAATTTACGGCTTGGCAAGTACTTTTAGATGCCAAATCGAAGTGGCAGAGAAACTGCACACAAAGGTCTTGCAAAGGCAGGTCTGAGACATGGTTAAGGGGCTACATATGTGGGTGGTACAATCAGTGCCGCAGGCACATTAGCAGCATTTAATTCACAGGCCCTGAGCATATGTAGTGCACTTTACTAGGGACTTGTAACTAAATCAAATATGCAAACTGGGGATGAAACAATGTTACCATGCTTAAGGGAGAGAGAGCATATGCACTTTAGCACTGGTTAGCAGGGGTAATGGGAGCACAGTCCTAAAACCAGCAAAAACAGTGTCAGAAAAGTGGAGGGAGGCAGGCAAAAAGTTGGGGGCTGTCAGGTCTAACACTCTTCATTTAAGACTAAAAAAGGAAACCCTAAAATTTTGAGAAGTAACAATCCTTAAAAGGCATTTAGAAGCAGAAATCCGAGAGGACTCATAATGGGAACATTCTTTCTGAGAAACAACAGATGCAGTGAAAAGTGAGAAGCAAGTAAGACCTGCATCCAATCCTATGCTGTCATAAGTAATAGAAAATGTGGAAGAGGATGATTTAAAATATGAAGTAGAAGCAGATTTATAACAAAACGAACTGAAGAAAATAAGGATAAGATCACAAAGAAAAAATATGAAATCCTCTATAAAGTATTAGATGAATTTAAAGATTTATTTAAATTTTGTAAAAAATCTGCAGGTATCAAGGTAATTATCAACTAGGCCACCTCTATAATTTAGTCAAGAAAATAAACAATGACAAAAAAACACCACATATACACACATTCATATGGAAAATGTCACTTACCCAGTGTACATCTGTTCGTGGCATGAGTCGCTGCAGATTCACATGCTGTGCACAGTCTGCCGTCTGGTGTTGGGCTCGGAGTGTTACAAGTTGTTTTTCTTCGAAGAAGTATTTTCGAGTCACGAGACCGAGGGACTCCTCGTACTTTGATTCCATTGCGCATGGGCGTCGACTCCATCTTAGATTGTTTTCCCCGCAGAGGGTGAGGTAGGAGTTGTGTATATTAGTAATAGTGCCCATGCAATGGAATGAATACGTATGTACATAATAAAGGTACAAGTAATATATGTACAAATGTTCAAGATCTACTTCTAAACGGCTACAGGCTCCCGGGGAGGCGGGTGGGCGTATGTGAATCTGCAGCAACTCATGCCACGAACAGATGTACACTGGGTAAGTGACATTTTCCGTTCGATGGCATGTGTAGCTGCAGATACACATGCTGTGCACAGACTAGTAAGTAGTTTGAAATAATGTTCTTAGTACAGCCTGACCTACTGTGGCTTGTTGTGCAGTTAACACATCTACACAGTAGTGCTTGGTAAATGTATGAGGCGTAGACCATGTTGCTGCCTTACATATTTCGTTCATTGGAATATTTCCTAGAAAGGCCATGGTAGCCCCTTTCTTTCTGGTTGAGTGTGCCTTTGGTGTAATAGGCAGCTCTCTTTTTGCTTTAAGATAGCAGGTTTGAATACACTTAACTATCCACCTAGCAATGCCTTGTTTTGAAATTGGATTTCCTGTATGAGGTTTCTGAAAGGCAATAAATAGTTGTTTTGTTTTTCTAATTAGTTTGGTTCTGTCAATGTAGTACATTAGTGCTCTTTTGATGTCTAATGTATGTAGTGCTCTTTCAGCTACAGAATCTGGTTGTGGGAAGAACACTGGTAATTCTACTGTTTGATTTAAGTGGAACAGTGAGATAACCTTTGGTAAAAATTTTGGATTTGTTCTCAGAACTACTTTTTTTTATGTATCTGAATAAATGGTTCTTGTATGGTAAATGCTTGAATCTCGCTCACTCTTCTTAGAGATGTAATGGCAATCAAAAATGCAACTTTCCACGTTAAGTATTGCATTTCACAAGAATGCATGGGCTCGAAAGGTGGACCCATGAGTCTTGTTAAGACAATGTTGAGGTTCCATGAAGGAACAGGTGGTGTCCTTGGTGGTATGATTCTTTTTAAGCCTTCCATAAACGCTTTAATGACTGGTATTCTAAATAGTGAAGTTGAATGAGTAATTTGTAGGTAAGCTGATATTGTGGTGAGATGTATTTTTATGGAAGAGAAAGCTAGATTTGATTTTTGCAAATGTAGTAAATATCCAACTATATCTTTTGGAGATGCGGTTAATGGCTGAATTTGATTATTCTGGCAGTAATACAAGAATCTTTTCCACTTGTTTGCGTAGCAGTGTCTAGTGGTAGGTTTCCTAGCTTGTTTTATGACCTCCATACATTCTTGTGTGAGGTGCAAGTGTCCGAATTCTAGGATTTCAGGAGCCAAATTGCTAGATTCAAAGATGGTGGATTTGGATGTCTGGTCTGTTGTTTGTGTTGTGTTAACAGATCTGGTTTGTTGGGTAGTTTGACATGAGGTACTACTGACAGGTCTAGTAGTGTCGTGTACCAAGGTTGCCTTGCCCATGTTGGTGCTATTAGTATGAGTTTGAGTTTGTTTTGACTCAACCTGTTTACTACATATGGAAGGAGAGGGAGAGGGGGAAAAGCGTATGCAAAGATCCCTGACCACTTCATCCATAGAGCATTGCCTTGGGATTGATCTTGTGGGTATCTGGATGCGAAGTTTTGGCATTTTGAGTTTTCCTTTGTTGCAAATAGATCTATTTGAGGTGTTCCCCAAATTTGAAAGTAGTTGTTTAGTATTTGGGGGTGAATTTCCCATTCGTGGGTTTGTTGGTGATCGAGAGAGATTGTCTGCCAACTGGTTCTGAATCCCTGGAATAAATTGTGCTATTAGGCGAATGTGGTTGTGAATCGCCCAATGCCATATTTTCTGTGTTAGGAGGCACAACTGTGTCGAGTGTGTCCCTCCTTGTTTGTTTAGATAATACATTGTTGTCATGTTGTCTGTTTTGACAAGAATGTATTTTTGGGTTATTATGGGTTGAAATGCTTTCAGCGCTAGAAATACTGCTAACATTTCCAAGTGATTTATGTGAAACTGTCTCTGATGTATGTCCCATTGTCCTTGGATGCTGTGTTGATTGAGGTGTGCTCCCCACCCTGTCATGGAAGCATCTGTTGTTATGACGTATTGTGGCACTGGGTCTTGGAAAGGCCGCCCTCGGTTTAAATTTGTACTGTTCCACCATAGAAGCGAGATGTATGTTTGGCAGTCTATCAACACCAGATCTAGTAGTTGACCCTGTGCTTGTGACCATTGTGATGCTAGGCACTGTTGTAAGGGCCGCATGTGCAATCTTGCGTTTGGGACAATGGCTATGCATGAAGACATCATGCCTAGTAGTTTCATTACCATTCTGACTTGTATCTTTTGTGTTGGATACATGGCCTGTATCACTTTGTGAAATGTTTGAACCCGTTGTGGACTTGGAGTGGCAATCCCTTTTGCTGTGTTGATTGTCGCTCTTAAGTATTGCTGCGTTTGACACGGCAGAAGGTGTGACTTCGCGTAGTTGATGGAGAAACCTAGCCTGTGAAGGGTTTGTATGACATATTTTGTGTGCTGTGAACACTGTTTTAGCGTGTTGGTTTTGATTAGCCAGTCGTCTAAGTACGGGAACACATGTATTTGCTGCCTTCTGATATGTGCAGCTACTACTACCAGGCATTTTGTAAAAACTCTTGGCGCAGTGGTTATTCCGAATGGCAACACTTTGAATTGGTAATGTATTCCTTGGAATACGAACCTTGGGTATTTCCTGTGTGAAGGATGTATTGGTATATGGAAATACGCATCTTTTAGATCTAATGTTGTCATGTAGTCTTGCTGTTTGAGCAGTGGTATTACGTCTTGTAACGTGACCATGTGAAAGTGGTCTGATTTTATGTAGGTATTTAGTGTTCTGAGATCTAGTATTGGTCTCAGAGTTTTGTCCTTTTTGGGTATTAGAAAGTACAGTGAGTAAACTCCTGTGTTTTTTTTGTTGAGTTGGTACTAATTCTATTGCGTCCTTTTGTAGCAATGCTTGAACTTCTAGTCCTAGAAGATCTATATGTTGTTTTGACATATTGTGTGTTTTCGGTGGGACGTTTGGAGGGAATTGGCGAAATTCTATGCAATAACCATGCTGGATAATTGTTAAGACCCAAGTGTCTGTTGTTATTTCCTCCCAAAGTTTGTAAAATTGGCTTAGTCTCCCCCCCACAGGTGTTATGTGGTGGGGGTGTGTGACTTGCGAGTCACTGCTTATTTTGAGGGGTTTTGGGCCCTTGGAATTTTCCTCGATTTTTTGGGAATTGGCACCCTCTAAATTGCCCCCGAAAACCTCCCCTCTGATATTGACCCTGGTAGGTAGGCCTTGTTTGTGAGGTTGTGGTTTCTGTGGGTTGACCTCGAAACCCTCCCCTAAAAGGTGTTTTCCGAAATGTGCCTCTGCTCAGCGGGGAGTAGAGTGCGCCCATGGCTTTTGCTG
Source organism: Pleurodeles waltl (assembly GCF_031143425.1). Lineage (NCBI taxonomy): Eukaryota > Metazoa > Chordata > Amphibia > Caudata > Salamandridae > Pleurodeles > Pleurodeles waltl. Next base: position 124,164,673 of record NC_090446.1, read on the forward strand.
TATCGGTGTCCTTCTTGAGTTTTTCGATGGTAGGGTCTACCTCCGGCCCAAACAATTGCTGTTCATTAAACGGCATATTGAGCACAGCCTGCTGGATTTCCGGTTTGAACCCAGAAGTGCGCAGCCATGCGTGCCTTCGTATTGTGACTGCAGTGTTTATTGTCCTTGCAGCTGTATCTGCTGCATCCATGGAAGACCGTATCTGATTATTTGAGATACTTTGTCCCTCTTCCACACCTGTTGCGCTCTTTTTTGGAACTCCTTGGGTAAGTGTTCGATGAAATGTTGCATTTCATCCCAATGAGCCCTGTCGTATCTTGCCAAAAGTGCTTGTGAATTGGCAATACGCCACTGATTTGCTGCTTGTGCTGCAACCCTTTTTCCTGCAGCATCAAATTTGCAGCTCTCCTTGTCTGGAGGTGGTGCGTCGCCTGAGGTATGAGAGTTGGCTCTCTTACGAGCTGCCCCCACAACTACTGAGTCTGGTGTTAGTTGTGTTGTAATATATATTGGATCAGTGGGCGGTGGCTTATATTTTTTCTCCACCCTTGGAGTTACGGCTCTGCCTTTAACTGGATCCTGAAATATTTGTTTTGAATGTCTTAGCATTCCTGGGAGCATGGGAAGGCTTTGATATTGGCTATGGGTGGAGGATAGGGTGTTAAAGAGAAAGTCATCCTCAATTGGTTCCGTATGTAAGGACACATTGTGAAACTCGGCTGCCCTTGCGACCACCTGTGTATAGGATGTACTGTCCTCAGGTGGTGACGGTTTTGTAGGATAAGAGTCTGGGCTATTGTCAGACACTGGAGCATCGTAGAGGTCCCATGCATCGGGATCATCCTGACTCATTGTGGTATGAGCTGGTGAGTGCATCAGTGGTGGAGTTGTTGCTGGTGAAGCATGTATTGATGGTGGTGGAGACGGTGGTGGGGTTGTTTTCTTTGCCACCTTTGCCTGTGGCTGCTTGTCCTTTTGTTGAAAGGCAAGTTTCCTTTTTATTTTGATTGAGGGAAGAGTGGTTATCTTCCCTGTGTCCTCATGAATATGAAGCCTTCTTTGTGTGTAGTCAGGCTCTGCAGATTGAAGCTCCTCTCCAAATCGATGTAATTGGGAGGTTAGTCCTTGTTCCTCTGTATAGGAACTAGTTTTCGGCTCCGAGGCTGGCTGTTTCGGAACCGAAACCTTTTCGAAAGTCTTTTTAGGCTCCGAAGAAACCTTTGTTTTCGGCGTGTCTCGGTGCCGAAATCCTTCGGTGCCACTGTCTCTGTGGCAAAGTTTCTCTGAGCCGCCGTCTCGGCTCCGAGGTTGCTGTGTGGCGGTATCTCGACCGGAGTCGGATGACTTCGACACCAGCATGCCCTTTTTCGGTGCCTTGGATGGGTCACCTATTTTTCGGCCATGGCCTGTTGGCGGTGGCGTCCCCTGGGCTTTTGTAGACTTCTCGTGAGTCTTGATTTTCGACGTCTTACTCACGGTTTTGGTTGTTTCTTCGGCGTCGAGTTCTTCCGAATCCGACTCGCGGACGGAGAAAGCTTCTTCTTCCTCCTCGAAACGATCTTGACCTGTCGGCGTGGACGCCATTTGTAGTCTCCTGGCTCTTCGGTCTCTCAGCGTCTTCCTCGACCGAAACGCTCGACAGGCTTCACAAGTATCCTCCTTGTGCTCGCGGGACAAGCACATGTTACAGACCAGATGGTGATCCGTATACGGATACTTGTGATGGCATTTTGGGCAGAAACGGAATGGGGTCCGTTCCATGAGCCTTGAAGTCGCACGTGGCAGGGCCGACCAGGCCCTGACGGGGGATCGAAAAAACCCCGAAGGGCCACCGGAGCTCTTCAAAATTCGGTGTCGATTTGTTCTAACTAACCCGATACCGAACGCAAACAATACCGACGTTTTTTTCCGAGATTCTAACTAACTTTCCGACCCAAAACACGGAGCGAAAAGGAACACGTCCGAACCCGATGGCGGAAAAAAAACAATCTAAGATGGAGTCGACGCCCATGCGCAATGGACTCGAAATGGGAGGAGTCCCTCGGTCTCGTGACTCGAAAAGACTTCTTCGAAGAAAAACAACTTGTAACACTCCGAGCCCAACACCAGACTGCACAGCATGTGTATCTGCAGCTACACATGGCATCGAATATATATATATATATATATATATATATATATATATATACACACACACACACACACATACATACACACACACACACACATATATATATGGTAACATAGCAAACGCCATGTAAAACATTCAACCACCTCATCACAAACTTCAGGGACAGAAATGTCAGGTAGCTTAGTAGAAGAAGATACATTTCCCTTACTAACGGAGGCTTAAGCTAGTCTCTCAACTATTAACTCTAATAAGAAGTCTTTTAATTAAATGTCCAACGTTTATCCCAACCACACACTCAGATCTGGTACAAACAAAAGTACACCTATTCATATACCTCAATTTGTAGGTATGCAAAACAAAACATGAAACCAGAAGACCAAATGGATCCACTTTATCAGAAGAGGATCCAGATATTTTCTATATGGATGATCTAACCCAAGAACTAAGGACAGATACATTGTAGCCTTTAGGCAGTACCTGTAGGGGGAGATCAACATTCACATAGATTCTCCCATCAGGTGATACAATTTACAGGTTCCATGAAGCAGTTCTTAAGGAACTAGAACATATCTTTGGCAAGAACAACAAACAGTAAGATACCTTGATAATTAACACTACCAGAGGTGAACAAAGGGCAACTTGCTCCCTAAGTATCAATCCTAAAAACAAGCATCTGCAATGCACCAGGTATCACATTTTCTTAGGTTAGAGCTATTGGCATTGTAAATTCAGAAATTGACTTTTCTTGCCACATAAATGTCAACCATGTCTCATAATTTCATCATTTCCTGCCATGTTTTGGTGGTCACTGGCGGCTACTGACATCAGGAATCACAAGAAGATGATTGCACTACATCCAGTTGTGTAAACGTCTGAACAGAAATTGGAAAATAAGGCTGGAAAAGCATTTTCTTTTTATTTTAATAGAACGAAAGGTCTTAAAAGCATTCTTGCCTCACATTTCAACAAGTAGAGCAGCCTGAGAACATTTATGGTCCCAATAAAGGAGATAAGCAATGCCCTGTTAGTGATGTGGTGAGTGCTGGCAGGGAGGGGCCCTAGAAAAAAAATGCAATACAAGGCTAAGTAGGTTTCACATCATTGCTTCTAGGTTTAGCTACGTTCTACCAGAAAGGGCATATTGTGGCTTTTGTGAGCAGTGAGCTAAATGACCGGGTGTTTCTTTTGTAAAATAAGCTTCTTTTACGAGCAAGTGGGAAATGTGGACAGCACTGGAATAAAGCAAATACAAATGTCAGTGACATGGGAGGATATTGGAAGGATGGAATGCTGCAATATAACACAGGCAGCTACCAGCCTAAAACACCCACAGTGAAGGGGAGCACCAAAGAAATTACAAAAATAGTCTGTCACAGCCACAGATAAAGAAACCAAAGTGGAATAATACAGTAGTTGGTCACAGCTCTGAAACAGAAAAAGGAGGGAGAAAAAGGCAGAACTGACAACTAGCGAGCAAACTTTTTTAAAGGACACTGCAACAAACAAATGAAATTGCTTTAAGCCAAAAGAAGTATACTAAAAGTGTACACAAGGTTGAATGCTTACACTCTAGTTATCAGTTATAAATGTTGCCCTCTCTTTGAACCTGCAAGTAACTCAAGTAAAAAAATCTACATTAAATATCATGAAGATATTCTTGGTATTCCTTCAGAAGATCATGGCATCTACTGTCAAAATCACATTAAGTAGGGCTTATGCCAGTGGGCTGTAACATGGGATACCAACTTCAGTTATAAAACGTCACCAAAGGATCCAGAAAGCAGCTGTTAAACAATGTATACACTTCAAACTACGAGACAACGCCTCCCTTGTGTTGAAGGTTCTTTACCGGCTTCAAGTTGCAGTCTCTGCAGTGCACATAAGACAATTAAGGGAAAGGGCCCAGTTTTACCTAGGATGTAGTTTAAGAGCTGCTCTCAGAAGAGGAAACCACATTTGAGACTAGCACTCTAATCACTCACACCCAATAAAAGAAACACAATTGGTGGCATATCCTTTTACATACAAGATGCTAACTTATGGAACTCACTTCCAGCAAGAACACAAACCATTAACAGGCACCTAGCGCTCAGGGGGATGGTGATGACTGGCCACTATTGTATTATTCCACTACCTCATAGGCAAGATAGGAACCCCAGTGAACCCTGTTTAATATGTATTTTAATTCTAACACCCACAACTGAGTGCAAATGACAGAACTCCAGCATCAAACTGGCAAAACGAAAAGACTTCAAGAACCTCATCCTCAACACAACGAGAGCAGAAATAATCAAAATAAGCCTAATACCCCAATGATAAGAGGCACAAGTAAACCACAAAAGGCCATCCCTGGACAGCGTACTGCTCGAGTTAAATAACATTTTCTCATAACAGTCTGAGACACTATGAAAATATTATTGAACAACCTACACAAAGCAAGACCGAGCATCTCGATTGTATACAGCAACTCCTGCCATGCTTGAATTACATAAAAACAAATGAAATTACACAGGAATGTTTTTATATACAGTCTGAGACAATAATACTCAGACTAAATAGTGCCTTTCTCTATGTAGCAGAACAAAAACAGTGCATGTGCCCATGACAATATATTATCCAAATGCATCTTCACAAACGGCATGACAATTCATTTCATGACAATCCAAATGCACCACAAAGCTACTAATTATGTGAAGCATCCTAGTAATTGAAGCACAAGAAACAAGTGTCACATTTGGAACCCACACAAGGTCAAGCTAATATTCCTTGAGAATAATTTTTAAACTGCAAAGCGATACAATAGAATACAATATGTACAGCACGCAGCTGCTTCCAAAGAAGCCTCCCGGCGCTAGCGGCACAAATTCAGTACAATCAAGGTCTAACAATACCCTGTGGAGTTCCTCAAGGTCATCTGTTAGCCCGACTTTATTTAACTTGTATATTGCCCCCTGGCGAAACTAGTACAATCTGTTTTTCAGGTGTCATCCTAGTAGGATGATGCCCAAGTCACCATCTCCATCGCGGATGACTGGGAGGAGGCAGTGGACAGGTTTAGGTTGTGTATGCAGGAAATCAGCAGTTGGATGAGAACAAACTCGCTGAAAATGAATGGGGGAAAAAACAGAGATCGCGGTGTTTGGATTGGATAATTCCATCTGGACTGAACAGTGAAGGTTTCTGGATGATTAGAATTTTGAAGAAAATTCTGCCAGTTCTGTTGAAACAGCTCAGGGTACTGATGGTCGTAGGTCTCATGTCATCTGGGATTACCCGAACACTCCTCAATCACAAGAGAAAGAGAAAGAGAACAAGAAGGAGAACAAGAAGGAGTGGCCTTTAAGGCTCTTTGCCTGATGCATAAAGCTCTTCATTCTGTGGGATTGGGCTACCTTAAAACAGTGGTGCATTGGTAGACATCTGAGATCAGCAAGACGATACAAGGTGATTGTACCATGGTGCAAGAAAGCCAGGTAGGGGGGGCCAGGCCTTTTTGGTAGCAGCTGCGAGGCTGTGGAACTCCTTTCCGAAATATCTACAGCCTCAGTGGACATTTATGGTTTCACAAACAACAAAAAAATGTGGTAGTTTGCTTCCTAGGGGCTGGTAGGGGCACTGGGAGGAGTATGCGTAGATTGGATTGCCTTTGGAACATCTGGCTCTTTTTTTCTCTACTTTCGAGCGCTTTGATACCCTGCCGGTCTAATGCACTTTAGAAATGCTACAAATACAATACAATACCCCAATACAGTAAGCCTAGGTATCAAAATGAAAAGTCTTCAGTAGTTTATGAAAAGCAGGTTCAGAGGGGGTATGGCATCGAAACTGCGTAACTAAATATAACCCTTATACCCGAATAATTAGTAACACTGACCTCTCATGCAGTACTGTGCAACTTGTTCCAAAGTGCTTCAGCATCCCGTCAGGGATAGTAAGCTAAGCGCTGTATCAAAACCCATACCACTTCATTGTGGATGTTTGCACCCCTCCCACCACCCAACAGCTTGAATGTATTCTACACTAGACTGTATATCTGCCTTAAGTGACTGTTTCCTGTAAATCTTACACTACCGGGCTCATTTGAGATAAAATAACTAAAATCCTATGCCTCTTGGTTGGGGAGCGGAGGCATTTTATTTCAAGTGTAAGAATACTGAACGCAGCAAGTAGTCAAAACTGTCCAACTGCACCTAGTCAAACTCAAAACCCTTTTCATCTGTTATGTAACTAGGTTGTTATGTAGTGGATCTCCCACAAATCCTACCTTGTTCTCGCTCTACTCACACCCCAATCTAAACAATATTATGGAAGTGGAATTTAAAATTATAAACTTTTGCAACCCAATTTGCACTTTTGTGGGCTTTCATGACTCCGCTCACCTCAGCAACTAGCCATACAACCTTTTTTGGGATGCAACCCAGACAAAGGCGTCTTGAACTCCCCACTTTAGCAGATTAAGTGGGGGTGGATGGGAATGTGTATATCATAAAACCTTAGCATGACGGAGCTGTGGTGTGACCCGGTGGAGAAACAGAATTCTCTTGGGGGCAACCAAACCGCTAAGATTGTTCATTTCACTTAAGGCAATTCAAGATTTGGTTCAAAGTAGGAGGCATTTTCTTTTTCTGGCTTCTCCCTTGCACCCACATCCTAGTATGGATTTCACCATCCCAGTTTGCTGCTGTATAACCAGCGGTTATTGGTGGGCTTACACTTTTGCAACTCTCGTGTTTTTCAGGGTTCCACAATGATGCAATTGCACAGGGTTCTCTCAATCATGTCCCTAGTCCAATCCCCTCGACAAAAGATAAGAGGGGAACTATATGAAATGTGACTTTTTAGTGGAGCAACTCAACTGCCTCCAGACAGTGCCTCTGGACCTCCGACCATGACAAGTCCCTTCTCTTCTTATTTAACATCTTCAGACTTTCCTTAATTGTTCCAGCACAATGGGATCTTACAGGTTTGAGGTAGATACCACCTGGGAAGGACCATTTGTAATGTTTTTCTTTAAGTTTCAGAGTCTCTGTGCTGACGGGTTAACACTGTTCTTTTTGTTAAAACTGTTAAGGATATACCTTGAAGTTGATCTTTTTATTTATTTGCAAATGGAGGAGGTGTTTGTTGTCTCTTAATCTTTTACTTCTTGTAAAAGAGAGATTCTCCGAGGTCTCGACCGCACACAATAGGTTTATTTGATCCCCTTTTTTTAAATTCAGAGTATAGGGAATTAGGAGGTGTGCATTATCCAGAAGGTTAAGTTACTTTGCTCTGTTTTTTTTAGCATTTGCTATGTCGTCCCCAGGACTGTTTTCAAGATCTTCAAGATGAGAGGGATGCACAGGGACCTCTTATTACACGCTTAGAACAACCATTCAACCAGCTACTTTCACAGGACCAAGTTAAACATTCAGGCATGAGATACTGCCCACTGCTGGCCATGCCCTCAATATTTTTCAAAAAATGTTATTTTTCATCACAAGGTAGAGAGTGAACCATAAGCAAAAATCATAAGTAAGAAGTGAAACAAATCGGTGTGATTTCCTTTCTTGTAAGCATTTTCCTATTAGTTTGATTTGTTATTTCTTGCAATCCTCGAATAAGACCAAGTAGGAAGTAGATGTTAGCTCAAGGACCGTGAATTTAAGGTTAACAAGTCAATTTAAAAGGTGGCTAGTTTCTGTAGTTCACTTTCCATCTAACTTTGTGTGTGAGATCTACAATTCATAACTTTTGATCTAAGTATCTGCTCAGTACCTGCACTAGCACAAGTTGACTTGAGATCTTAATCGGCGGGAGTGCAAAAACTAATACCCTTGTATCAGTACTATGAGCAAGGTCAAAATTCCTCTACAAGAAGGAAAAGGACCTCAACCTACAAGGAACTGCCAATTTCAGTTACCAGCGCCATTGACTGCCAGCCAAAGTTACTAATCGCTAGGAGGCTGTAGCTAGAAGTTGAAAGGCTGCCTTACACAGCAGAGGAAGTGACAGAATCAATAAGTCTGTGAAAGATCCCCAAACCTGCCTACTACGTATGTGCCCAGGATCTGTTGGTCACAGTCAGAACTTAATAAAGGCAGTCTCTATGGTTCTTACAACAGCTTACCAATGTCCAGCACATGCATTTCTGTAAGCCACAAACGCCAACAATAGATCACTGCCAGTGTCTAGACTCACTGCCTGCTTCCAAGGAATGCCAGTGCCTCCCAAAAGGCACTACCAGTGGAAAAACAAGAGCTTCTGCGCCAGGCTGTTTCAGCGTATCTAGTCTGGTTTAATGCTTGCTTGGTCACATTGTGGTAGATATGCCACTGTTCAAGTAATACAAAAACTACAGAGAGGAGGGAGTGCCATTCCCACCACACTTAACTCGGGGTTTGGTTTTGAACAGAGTTCAATGCCTGGCTTCAATGGAGTTCATACAAGGGATATTTGGTTCTTGGCCAGCTGAGTGACTGTGGAGTTGATAGTTGCGGTACTAAGAAACCTTTACAGCATTACCCATGGCCTACCACGTGACTTGACAATCTGAGTCCAATGGAAGTACCACATGTTTTGCTGACACACTGCCGGATGGGGATTGAACCCAATAGTCTTTCATAGTTAAAAGTGGCTACTACCTCACATTAATTTGCGGTGGTATGACTCAAGAATGGCAACTGTAAGTTCTTGGTTCATAGCGATTGGCCCTTTAACATTCACCCTTGAGAAGGAGATCTCCCAACCGTCTATAGGAAAATCTTAAGTCTTCAGTACCTGGGTCCCTTGCTCGTCCCCATGGTGTGGTATGGGAGAGAACAGCGTGCAAGACACAAAAAAGGCAGATACAAGATAAAGGTGAGAGAGAGAGAAAAGGGGAGATAGAGGAAATTTCCAAAACGCCAACCATCTACTGAGGTAAGCCTAGACTGATCAGCCTTAGTACACTGTGATGGTGACGTGAAGTGTACCCAAGAAGCAACACTGCTACTCAGTTGGATTATATTAGTAACAAGGCTGTGGAAACCAATTATAAACAAGAGAAGCTGCCACGAATAATGCCCAATAACCACTGAGTGACTCAGTACCATTAAAAAGGGCCTCACATCCTTCCCTGTAAACAGAGCAATGCAACAATGCATTATGAATGTGGGGACAGAGTTTTAAATGTACATACTTCAACCACGTTAATATTATTTTATTTCCACATATAGGAAAGTTTTAAAAGTAGGCCTCTCTACGGAACAGCAGAGGCAGTATACCCAACATCAGGACAAAAGACATTGGTACTTGTACACAACACACCATCCACAGATGATCAGAAACAGTGCTAACACACCATCTCTCCAAAGACATTGCTGCCCACTCCGTGTTACATATGGAAGACTACAAGTGTTGCCCACATCACATTGCTCATAGCAGGTTGGAGAGTCTGTAAGTGGGTTATTAAGACTGGTGGGACAGGTGTCTGTCACAAGTAATTAAGATCACAATCTCCCTTTACTGGGAGCCACATACTCTTTTGTGGCACTTTCCTCTCTAGGTAGTGGGGTAAAGCAGTCCAAGGCCTCCTCAAGTGAGGTGGTGTGGGCTAGCACCCCAGACAAAACCCAATAAATCATTGCCAGCTAATGCTTTTACTTATAAAAAAAGAAAAAAGTATTTTATTATGCACACTACTCAATACTATGCATTCATTTACAAATACATACAGGTGGAAATACCTATGATGATAACACCCCCAAGTGAGCCCTGAACCCTGAAATCACAATACCACTCACATCTACTTGACACAATATAAGGGGGTGTAGTTATCTAATGTCACCAAAGGGTGGTGAAGCAGCATCTGGCATGTAGGGCTGATGTCACCAGCCAACGAGAGTTGAGCCCAGGCCCAGGAGACCAGACAAGGCAAATCTCAGATGCATCGTGCAAGTTAGATTCAGTACTTCTTCCAGTTTCTATTCCATTAACTATGCCCACAGAACAGTGGCTTTAATATTGCTCTTCGCCCTATTGTGCTTTCCTCGGTCTGATACACAAGCATAAGTGGGCTTCAATCATGAATATTTCTAGAGATGGCTCTGTGGGGGCCCTAGTGATTGATATTTCATAGTGGGGCCTTAGAGAGTCAAACTACCACAGGAATCCTAGTGCTAGCAGCACCATCACTGCAATTGTGGGGCCAGATGATAATACGTCTAGGCTTCTGGAGGGCATGCAATCTTATATGCCCTTCGACCTCTTAAGATTACTCCCAGGAAAGCCAAGATCCACATTTGCTGTACTGCAACAGCTGGCAGTCCTGATTTGTGCAGACATAACTGTATTGCCCATTTGCTTACTGGCAGCCACAGTCCAACAGATTTATAGGGCTAATGGGATATGACTCAGGAGTTAATGTGGGCACCCTTTTGGTAGTACGCTCATGGTGACTTATCACTGACTCACTGATATATTTGGAAGGCACCTCTTTAGGGCAGTGATAACTAGTTTCTTGGTTGCATCACATTTGAGCAACAAGGTGTGGGAACAGGCCACTAGAACTTTGTTTTTGCTTTTCTTCCGTTACACTGTCTTTGACTCACATGTCATCCTCTGCCAAATCCAAAGTCCACCAGCTCCTGTTCGCACCTAGCAGCAGGATGCCCAGGGTAACTTTAAAAGCAGATTTGCTGAAGCCAGACTTCATAATGGGTACCCTATTGAAAGAAATCTCTGCTATCGGAGCTACTTTATTGACAATGAACTCTAAGATGATGGATTTGAGGACAGAGGTGAAATCGATAGACCAGAATGGATAAGTTAGACATTAGATGACATATTTAACTATGAGAAACTCCCTCATTAGGGGTAGCGGACTGAGTATCTTCAACTCAAGTTCAATGACCTGGAGGACAAGGAAAGAGGCAGCTATTTCTGCATCAATTGTATATCAGAAGTTTCTGAGAAAAGAGACACGTTGGGTTTTTTGATGGACTTGCTCTCCGATTCCTTAACTTGCAACTCAGGGAACCCATGGTTTTCAGCAGGCACCTCACATTAGTGTGCTAAGCTAAAAAACAAGAAGTCGTGCCCAATCACAGTATGTATTCTACGGCAACAACATACCAAGGCCACCATCATTGCTGAGAAACTAAACAGGGGTCCATTCATCTATGTAGCTCATCCAATTGTCTTTTTGGCAGATTACTTAAAACACAAATGTTAAGCACAAGACATTCCATGCACTCCAGCCCAGGTTGAAACAGTATGAATGGACTTATGAACCCTTGCATGTATGACTAACATTGGACGGCAAGACAAAGTAATTCCTTGATCCATACAACCTAGAAACGTTTCTTGATTTCCTGGTTGACTCTACAATTGACAGAGCTGCGCCACAAGATCTGCCCACCCTGCACAAGCACAATCAAATGTCTTGGACTCATCACGGAAACTCTGAGAAACATCAAAGAAAGATTAGTCCATTCCGGCATGAATCTGAATGGCCGATTGTGAAGACACTTTTACAGAGACCATGATAAATCCTGCTCCCCACTGAAGTTCATCACAGAAGACAAGGCTGACGATGTGAGGTTTGATCAAGTAGTTGCCTCTGCAACAGAACCCTCGATGAGGAACCCTTACAAGTGGTGATGGTCTCCCTTTATAATTTATCTTCTCCCCCTGGCCACCGTTGCCCATATGACAGTCATCCATTCATTACAGCCCATATGCTATGTTAGTTTTAATGTACTACGATGTGATACATATTGCGGAGGTGGCTAGGTTACACTGTCAGTATTTATTGTTCAGCAGCTGTTCTGGGGTGCTTTTCTTTTTGGCTGGGGGCCCCACACGTATTGCCAGACACCACATACCCACTTAGAACTGGTTGAGAGCCCACACAGCTCTTACCTGACATAATACGTACACAGGCAGGAAGGGGTGGTATGGTAGTGCCAAGAGGTTCAGTTGATAGCGCGTGACATATAAACCAGTGAAGGAGAGAGAAAGAAGCTGTCTCTGAGGTTCACTCAGCTTCCTTTGTCCAAAAGAAGTGAACCCTCATACCATATCATGTCATTCCAGGCCCTCTGAGATATTTCTCAACAGACCCTCAACCACCTATTCTACTATCAAGGGTGAATGTTACCACCGTGGGGTGATTACGCGGGTAGCATCATCACAGGATCTCCTTTCACTTCAGTATCTGTTATCCAAATCAACTGAAGAATATCTCAGTGAGAAGGTGAGTTAAAGACAGCGAGTTAAAATTACCACATATCATAAATTCATATTTATTAGTGTCCATAGAAAGGATAAGAGTAAGATTAAAAACAGGTTAAGTTGTGAGGATCAGCAATGAATCCTATACAACTAAAATTAAGGTAGACATGTTTCAGCCCGGCACGGCCACTAGGGGTCTATGGCTTTCACAAGGACCTATTATTAATTAGATTACCTGCAACTTTCAAGTAATCACCAAATGTATTTATGATATGTGGTTTAACTAGTGCCACAACATTGGGAGCACAGAGGGGAATCTCAATAGAAGCTCTCCCTCTATCCCACCACATGAAAAGGCCTCTATTTTTGGAGAAGCAATTAAAATCTAGAGTGTTCTAATTTCTAGAGTGTGTGGCTGAGATAATACCATGAGGGTCTGTTGGCCTCGGACTCTCGGGAGGGATCGACACCAGGTTATGTGTCTAATAAAGAACTAAGCAAAATACCAGTGCCAGTGTGTCTGTTTCAGTTCAATTCAACCACAACAACCATCAGGCCAATATAACTTTTCAAGCCAAGGTATATCAGCCTGTAGCTGCAGCAACAAGTCCAATCCAGGTGGAACTGGTCTGAGGACATAAAGGTAGGCACTCAATTGAAATCAGAGTAACTCCTAGACTTGGAGGCCATAGTGATCAGCACACTAATGAGAAACTGAAATGGCAAGAGATCTGCAATTTTCCCTCATTGCAAGGAGTTCTGTGCCAGCAGAATAACGCTGACCTCAGAGAGACTGTACATTTTAGGAATGCTCGAAAGGAGGAGACAAGGCACTGAAGCCTACGCCAGAATGTTCTGGTATGAAATGAACCAGGCAACGGGGGAGCAGATAAGGGTGTGGCAAACTATACTCAGTATCTCCATGGGGGAACTGAGCTTAGAGTTTACAATAAACCCTGAATCTCCAGGGGTCAGTGACTCACTAAATATAGCAGGCTCAATCTATCCATAAGAGAGCAATAAATGTTAAAAAAGAATTGCAGAAGACAACCACCTACAATGATTACCATGCTTTCAGCAGCTTATGAATACTACAGTTAGAAGTAAAAACAGGAAGGGAAGAGGGGACAAAAATGCTGCACCATGGGGCTCAAATCTGTTAAGAGCGAAAACCAGATCCAAGGTGGGAGCAGAAAGAATATCTCTAATATTGTAGCGATTTTTACGAATAGATCATTAACTGAAACAGAATTGTGGGTATTAAATAGAGCTTTATCATTTGCCATCAGTGGACACTGGGTCATCTTCATAACTAAAATCAAACTATCTCTTTCGTCAAGAAAAATGAAATCAGAGAAATCCTTTGAAATGGTACTGGACAGTTCCTAGACAATCAGTAAGATAGCAGAATATTGTATATTCATCAAGAATAAAGCTTTAACCGACATAAAAGTATTAATAAATTCAGAACTGGATAAGGTCTAAGATGTATAGGAAAGAGCCGGTAGCATGTAGCAGAAGAGCACATAATGACAGAAAGCAGATTGAAAAAGAAATGTAAATGTATGCAAATGTTGCCAAATGAAAATATAATTGTCATTTTTTATGATTTTGTCTGTAAAGAACGTAAAACAATGCATAAGAACAATACAGTAAATAAAATGTCAAATAAAAACACTGATGCTTTGAGAAGAGCTCATTCTATAATCATTCACCAAGCCAACTAGTGGTCATCTTGTTAAGACTTTCTCTCCACTTGAGCTAATGCAACTGAGATTATCCCACCCCCATTTATTTATTTTACACAAACCGCTAAATTACCTTTTTTTATTAATCCTACATTTCTATTAATAAACCAAACTTATAATACCAGGAAACTGGTGTGGGTATGATATTAATCTATTTTTTAATAGAAGAAGGTTCTTTATTACCTTGTGGCCGCCGCCACTAAGTAGTTATAGTTAGCGACATGTTTCCATAAAAAAAGTGTTTTTTTGACGTGTCTCTGTCTTTGGCACACCATTTGATGAATCTTCATGAAAATATTCCATAAAAAAGTGCTCCTGTGAATCTTGTTGCACACAGAAAGTTTTGGGGTGATCAGGCAAGCGGAGGCCAAGAAAAAGGGAAGGTGGAGTCAAAAAAGTTGTTCTTCCAATGTTAATTCCCTTAGGACCTTTGAACAAGGCTACAGTCCAAACCACTGTGCTTTCACTTATTTGGCAAAAATCTATTCAGCAGTTTTTTGGAAATTTTAGGAAATCCAAATTTATATATCTCTGGCCGAGATGACTTTGCAAATAATGACAAGCTCTTTCAGGGAAATGCAGAGCTTTGATTGGCTACCGACACTTCAACCCGGAAGTTTTGACAGCCATCTAAGGACTTTGTTTCAGCCGAATCCCTCACACACAAAAAAGTGTAATAAATAAATAAAAAAACAAAGCAGGTCAGGGTATTTTTTTTTTTTTTTAAAGGCATCCAGGTGGGCCTGGTTACGGGGGCATGTGATAAATAAGGCGGGCGCATTGGGCCCCCCTCCTTGGGCTCTGCACAGCCCCAGAGACCATCACCTCCCCACTGCATTTCTATAGTTTTATGCAGTGGGGCTGTGTGCCCCGCCACCTCCCCACTGCAACCCCAGGGATCACCACCTCACTTGGGGGGGGGGGGGAGGGACAAATTAAAAAAGAAAAGGGGTTCCATTTCGGACCCCAGCACTTCAGGGACCACCACCTCCCTGGGGCTATTTACAATGGAAGGGGGCCCTCCTTCAGGAGCCACAGATGGCCCGGGAGACCACCAACCCCTAGGGCCGGCTCCTGCTATGTCCTGTGGTGCCCACCGCCGGGACATAGCTGTTTGCTATGGCTTGGTACCACAAAAATGAAATGTTTAGGCTGGGCTCTCTGGAATGGAGTCCCGAGGGCCAAGATAGGCTTAGTGAGAGTGGGTGCAGTACCACTCCCCCAAAAAAGATCAAATATTTAGACTGGGGGATCCTGGCGCTGAGATCAGCCTGTGGATGGGGCATGTGGTGTTGGGTTGTTAAAGGGGTTGGCCACAGGTACTGGCCACAGGCCAGGCCCTTAGGCCTAACCACTGCTGCGCAAGACCCAAGATGGTGCGCAGCCCATAATTGGGTAGTTATAGGGGTTGGATGCAGGGCCTGGCCGCAGCCTCTACGGCCAACCACCGCTGAAGGCCGTGTGCAGTAGTGGTTGAATTAATGTCTAGTAATGAAAATCACTTTACATTAAAACATAACATAGAAATTCACTGAAAAGAAAGAAAAAAAACAAAAGCAATGGTTAAAGGGACATTATGGTTAGGAAATAGATTTTTTTTTTTTTTTATTTCATTGAAAAAAGCCAAAGTTTACATGGATGTTATAGTTAGAGTCTGAACTTACATATGCAAAAACATAGAAATTCGCACTTTTAGATACCTAAGCTAACTATAACTTACACCCCCGTAAAGCACTGCTTATCACCTCATATATTACATCCCTCATGACATGGTCAGTGACATCACTGATGACATCATGCCATGACTGTTTTCTAAAAGTTACTGAGTGTTAAACGTGTATACTAAGGTAAGTGGCTTTGAAAGTGCCTCTATAGGTGAGTGAGTCGCTGTGTAAGTAGTGTATAGGAGAGTGAGTGGGTATGTGAGAAACTATAAATGAGTGAGTGGGTGTGAGTTTTTGTATGGATGAGTGAGTGGGTGTGTTAGTGGGTGCATGAGTAAGAGAGCATGTGTGTGTGTTAGTATCTGTATCGGTGAGTGAGTGGGTGCTAAAGTTGCTATAACTGTGAATGAAAGTGAATGAGTGGTTGTACAGGTGATGGTGTGGGTGTGTCAGGGGTTGTAAATGGTGAATGAGAGGGTGCATGAGTGGCTAAATGAGTGATTGAGCAGTTACACAAGTGACTGTGTGGGTGAGTGATAGGGAAGATACGTGCCTGTATGGGTGTATGAATGAGTGTGCAAGTGGCTGTATGGATAAATGAGTGATTGTGTAAATGGTTGTATGGGTGAGTTAATGGGTATGTGAGCAGCTCTATGAGCAAGTAAGTTAGTGTGAAAGGTTGCATGGGAGAGTATGTGCTTGGCCTATTGACTATGTCTGAGTGAGTACATGTATTAGTATATGTATCAGGAGGTGAGTGGATGTGTGAGCAACTGTATGGGTGAGTGAGTGGCTGTATGAGTTACTTTATAGATGAGTGAACAGGTGTGTGAATACCTATATGCATTACTGATTCAGTGTGGGAATAGCTGTATGGGTGTATGAGTGGGTGTTTAAGTGTGTATTTCTGTAAGAGCAGATGAGTGAGTGTGCGTATTGGTCAGTGTCAAGAGTGGCTGTGTATAAGAGTTAGTGGTCGTGTGGCTGTATGGGTGGGTAGATCTGTGAATAGCTCTATGGTTCAGTGGTAGGTGTGTGACTCTATAGCTTCCTGAATGGGTATGTCAGGGTTTGTGTGGAAATGGGTGTATGAGTTATTAGGAGATCTAAGAGGGTGTGTGAGTGGGGCTGTAGATGTCATTATCAGTGAGGTCATTTGAGATATCAGTAATAGCATTTGAAATGTCATCAGTGATGTCACTGGCCATGTCAAGAGTGATGTAATATGTGAGATAATAAGCAGTGCATTACCGGGTGTAAGTTATAGTTAGCTTAGTTAACTATAACTGCTGAATGTCTATAGTTCTATATGAGTAAATTCAGAACCTAACTAGAACGTTCAATAACTTGTTTTTTTTTCAGTGAATATATATCGTCCTGTTGCTAGAGCAAGATTAATGAGATTCTTGAACACCATGATTCAGCACCCTGGCCTCCCTGATGTGAGCCAGCACATAGTCCCTAGGTTTGATAGAATTTAAATCTTTGGCATGCACTTGATTATGTGGAAACCTCCATGAAAAAGACCTTTCAACGGTACATGGGAATAATGGCATGTTCAACCACTATGTGGATTAGCGTTAGTCCACACAAAGGCGCTTAAGAAGTGGGGAACTCCAAAGCCAGAGTCAGTCTGACAGAGGTCATGAAAGGCTCTTCCTTAAATACAACGGAGTCAAAGAGCCACACATTCTGACACTCCTAACAGGAAACTGGGCGCTGAAACGTGTGTACTCAACAAAACCAAGAGCCTCAAAGAGGGTGATACTGCAACAGCACACAATCCACACAATCAAAAGATTCAACAGGGTGCTACCACGACCAGCAGAAAATCCACACAACTACAGACCTCGGGCAGGGCACCACCTTGAAGAGCACACACTCCACAGCCTCAAAACGACTGCTCCTAATGCAAACAGCAAGAGCTCCAATCAACCAGGAGCCTGAAGTTCGAAGCTGGTGCTATTGCTGCAAACACCATTCAATCCACACAACCAAGAGTCTCCAACACAGTGTTACTGAGAACTGCAGACGCCCAGTAGCCTCAAAGAGCACGCTACCACGATCAGCACACAACCAGGAGCCTCGTAGAGTATCGGCTGTGAAAGATCCAAGTAACTACAGCCTTCTAAGAAGATGCCACCAAACACAAGCACAACACACAATCCCCGCAGTCCGGAGTCTCAAAGAGGGTACGACTGCACACACATCTACAAGCTCTCCGAGGGTACCACCAAAAACAGCACACAGACCACAGACCTTATGCCTCGGAGACGCTGCTAGCGAACAGCTCATTCTCCAAAGAGGGTACTACAACAAACAGTGCACAATACTCACTCAAACATCACAAAATCCACTAGCTCTGCACGGCCTAAAGCACACATGAACAAATGTAGGGAGCCGACAGCCTCGCGCTCCAGTGGCAGCGACTGATGAAGGCCAGTGATGAACGTCCTCTGCCCCGGGCACATCATTCAATCTGCCGCAAGCGAGCGAGTCCGATCAGCAAAATCAATCGGACGCAGAGCATCATCCGCCGCCGAGCGAGCAGTCAGCGTTTCTCCCCCAGGTCTGCAGGCCTACCCCAGCACCGACGCGCAAATAACACCAGCCGGTCTACCCATCAGCTCTTGACAGACCACTGCAGCGTCAGGCTGCGAGGCCCTAGCAACAGCGGGCACGGCCGTGGGGGAGAACGGGGCCCCTCTGCCTCCGGGTCTCACCATGAGGGAGAACGGGGCCCCTCTGCCTCCGGGTCTCACCATGAGAGAGAACAGGGCCACCATGAGGGAGAACGGGGCCCCTCTGCCTCCGGGTCTCACATATGAAAGAACGGAACTGTTCAGTGTATTACAAGACTGGATGAGAGGGCGGGTTCTCTGTATATTACAAGACTGGAAGAGAGGGGGCTGGGTGCTCTGTATATTACAAGACTGGAAGAGAGGGGGCTGGGTGTTCTGTATATTACAAGACTGGAAGAGAGGGGACTGGGTGTTCTGTATATTACAAGACTGGTTGCGAGAGTGGGCGCTGGGGTGTTATATTAAAAGAGTGGGTATGACGGTGGGCACTTGTGGGGTGTTCTGTGTATTACAGGACTGGGTAAGAGGAAGGGAGCTGGGGTGTTCTGTAAATTACAAGACTGGATGAGAGGGTGGGCGCTGGGGGTCTGTATATTAAAAGACTGGATGAGAGGGTGGGCGCTGGGGGTCTGTATGTGAAAAGACTGGATGAGAGGGTGGGCGTTGGGGGTCTGTATGTGAAAAGACTGGATGAGACAGTGTGCGCTGGGAGTCTGTATATTAAAGGCTGGATGAGAGGGTGGGCGCTGGGGGTCTGTATATTAAGAGACTGGATGAGAGGGTGGGCGCTGGGGGGTATGTATATTAAAAGGCTGGATGTTAGTGGGCGCTGGGGGGTCTGTATATTAAAAGGCTGGACGAGAGAGTGGGCGCTGGGGGGTCTGTATATTAAAAAGCTGGATGAGAGGATGGGCGCTGGGGGGGTCTGTATATTAAAAGACTGGATGAGAGAGTGCATGCTGGGGGTTCTTTAAATTACAGGAACAGGTGAGAAGGTTGACGCTGGGATGTTCTCTATATTACAGGACTGGAAGAGAGTCTCTTTCTAGGACTTATGCTGCTGGAAAACACGGCCTCGTACACTGTACTTTGTCCTTTGGTATTATGGCCAACCCTCGCTTACATCCATTTCCTCCATAATTTAAATGTCTAGCGTCAGGTTCCTCTCTTCTTAGGACTCGTGCTTGAGCCTGGCACAATTAGGATTACTTGTCTCCATCTGTCTGAAGACATTGTCCCCAAGCAAGGCCAAATCTCCCGAGATGGAGGGGGCTTCACTAATGGGCTGTATTTTAGTTTCAAAGGCTGGTATACATTTCTCTGTGCATGCAAAACTTGCAGAGTTGTTCGAACACGCTCTTTAGCCTCTTTAACATCACCTGACCTGGACAGACGATCTCTCCCCCATATGGTGATTTTTGAGACCTAACTTCTTGTCCAGCACTGGTTTTCACTATTCACTAGTAAGTGCATGACTATGCACTTTATCTGACCCACTCCCCAACTTTGCAGATTCCAAGACTTTCGATGGCTCTCAACCCCAGGACAGCTCTCTGCGCCCTCTAGAGAGACATTCTTTATCAAGCACCTCCTCTGAAACGTTACATATTTAGCGAGTGACAAGCAGTCCTTTACGCCACCATCGCCACCGGTTACCTGCATTCCCTCAGAACGGGCTCAATTCACCTGCCATGGTTAGTAAACGCACAGTCATACATTTATTGTATCAGCACAGGCGTCAAGATCCAAGTTATAGCCAGAGTGCAAAGCACATGCCTTGAGAAAACACTGCTCCCTTTTCACAGAAAACAAGTTAGAATTACTTGACAGAAGAAAACAAGTATGCTAATTCACAAGGCTCAGTCGAGTGACCTTATGTGAATACACCAGGTGAACTCCTTGAATCCTGGTTCTAGTTGGGTACTTTTGTTTTAGAACTACTACATATGGCAAGTCCACATGACATGACGCATATATGCAGGTACACTTTTGAGGGAGTGAAGAGGCCTCAAGACCCACTCAGGCTTAGCCTCTCGTTCTGCCATGGCCCTCAAGAATGGTAATAAAGCTTACTACACTCTGTACATATACTCCTTACTACAGATTTCGGTGCTGTCACTGTCTAAAAGGGTATATTTTGGATGATTTCATTGCTTTGACATAGGGATCCACATTTCACCTGGACCTGTGAAATATTTTCCATATTCTGAGGAAATGAAATCACTTCCTTGTAAAGCTTCTTCATTGTTCGTTGTTTTATTTAGATAATAACTTCTTCATGAAAGCCAAAACAAAATTAAAAGCATCCAAATTCTAATCAGAGTAAATTATTAGCCGGACATTATAACAAAAAGGTTAAAAAAAAAAAACTCAGACATTAGCCACTGCTCATCTTTTAATGAAGTCAATTTATTATTTGTTAATACTAATCAGAACCTAATCATTCTAAATACAATGCAGAGTCAACAAAATCGGAGCAAATCCACTGCGTATTGTTTAAGTGGCAGTTTATTCACGAAAGCTCAACATTAAAATTGCAATCAAGACTAATGTATAGCTCTGCCTTCCTGGCCTTAGTCTCGATAATCCACTGTACGTACAGCTAGTGAACGTTTTTAAGAAAAAAGGGATCAAAACGTCATCCAAGTTGGAGCGTGTCAATCAGGAGTACAAAAAGTTATATTTCCCTTGTCCTACAGTAAATACCTCCATTAGATGTGCTAGACCAGGGTTCTGCAAAGTCGGTCCTGGAGAGGCGGGTCCCATGCCAGATTTTTAGCATATCCACATTTAGAAAAAAGAGGTTTCAGAAATCTACATTTTTCTAAATGTGGATATGCAAAAAATCTGGCATGGACCGACTTTGCAGAACCCTGTGCTAGACACATTTCTCTAAAAAAAAATAAAAAAAATTCTGCTGATGAAATGACTCTAAACTCACTCAGTTTAAAAGGATTGGATTATTTTAAGTATATAAAAGGGAACTCATTATCTTTACAGTTGCTACACCTGCACCCCACTCGGCTCAACAATAACAATCCTTTCAAATCTCTAGAAAATCAATGAAAAGGCTGGACGTCAACAACTCCTCTAATTTCAAAGTATATCCCATCTGGTCGTCTTTCATGAGGCACCTTAACCCCTTAGCTGCTGGGCCTTTTCCCCCCCAGTGCTGAGCCCTTTTTTGGCTATTTGGGGTAGTTCGCGCTTAGGGCTTCATAACTTTTTGTCCACATAAGCTAACCACGCCAAATTTGCGTCCTTTTTTTCCAACATCCTAGGGATTCTAATGGTACCCAGAGTTTGTGGTTTCCCCTGGAGGGGACCAAGAAAATAGCCAAAATACAGTGAAAATTTTGTTTTTTCCAAAAAAATGGGAAAAAAGGGCTGCCGAAGAAGGCTTGTGGTTTTTTCCCTGAAAATGCCATCAACAAAGGGTTTCTGGTGCTGAAATCACTATCTCCCCACCTTTCAGGAACGGGCAGACTAGAATCAGAAAACCACATTTTTCAACACAAATTTGGCATTTTACTGGGACATACCCCATTTTTACTATATTTGGTGCTTTCAGCCTCCTTCCAGTTAGTGACAGGAATGGGTGTGAAACCAATGCTGGATCCCGGAATGCTAAACATTTCTGAAAACTAGACAAAATTCTGAATTCAGCAAGGGGTCATTTGTGTAGATCCTACAAGGTTTTCCTACAGAAAATAACAGCTGAAATAAAAAAATATTGAAATTGAGCTGAAAACAACAGCCATTTTTCTTTATGTTTTACTCTGTAACTTTTTCCTGCGATGTCAGATTTCTGAAAGCAATATACCGTTTTGTCTGCTGGACTCTTCTGGTTGCGGGGATATAAAGGGCTTGTAGGTTCATCAAGAACCCTAGGTACCCAGAGCCAATAAATGAGCTGCACCCTGCAGTTGGTTTTCATTCTATCCTGGGTATACAGCAATTCATTTGCTGAAATATGAAGAGTGAAAAAGAGGTATCAAGAAAACCTTTGCATTTCCAAAATGGGATCAAGATAAGGTTTTGAGGAGCAGTGGTTATTTGCACATCGCTGAATTCCGAGGTGCCCATACTAGCATGTGAATTGCAGGGCATTTCTCAAATAGACGTCTTTTTTACACACTCTCTTATATTTGGAAGGAAAAAATGTAGAGAAAGATAAGGGGCAATAACACTTGTTTTGCTATTCTATGTTCCCCCAAGTCTCCCGATAAAAATGATACCTCACTTGTGTGGGTAGGCCTAGTGCCCGCAACAGTAAATGCCCCAAAACACAACATGGACACATACACATTTTTGGAAGAAAACAGAGGTGTTTTTTGCAAAGTGCCTACCTGTAGATTTTGGCCTCTAGCTCAGCCGGCACCTAAGGAAACCTACCAAACCTGTGCATTTCTGAAAACTAGAGACCTAGGGGAATCCAAGGAGGGGTGACTTGCGGGGCTCGGACCAGGTTCTGTTACCCAGAATCCTTTGCAAACCTCAAAAAGTGGCTAAAAAAACAAGTTTTCCTCACATTTCGGTGACAGAAAGTTCTGGAATCTGAGAGGAGCCACAAATTTCCTTCCACCCAGCGTTCCCCCACGTCTCCTGATAAAAATGATACCTCACTTGTGTGGGTAGGCCTAGCGCCCGCGACAGGAAATGCCCCAAAACACAACGTGGACACATCACATTTTTTCATAGAAAACAGTGCCTACCTGTGGATTTTGGCCTCTAGCTCAGCCGGCACCTGGGGAAACCTAGCAAACCAGCACATTTTTGAAAACTAGAAACCCAGGGGAATCCAAGATGAGGTGACTTGTGGGGCTCGGACCAGGTTCTGTTACCCAGAATCCTTTGCAAACCTCAAAATGTGGCTAAAATAACACGTTTTCCTCACATTTCGGTGACAGAAAGTTCTAGAATCTGAGAGGAGCCACAAATTTCCTTCCACCCAGCGTTCCCCCAAGTCTCCCGATAAATATGATACCTCACTTGTGTGGTTAGGCCTGGTGCCTGCGACAGGAATAGATCACACAACGGTCAATGTTGGTCCTTACGTGAGGCAGCTGTTGACCCTGGGGTGATCCATTCCTGACACAGGCACTAGGTGTAGGCACTCAAGTGGGGTAGTGTTTTTATCAGGACAGGTGAGGAGTCACTGGGTGGTAGGAATGTTGTGGATCCCAGCATATTCCTGTAGTTTGTGTGACAGAAATGCGAGAAAAATTGATTTTTTTTTCAACATTTCAGCTTTGCAGGGTATTCTGGGTAAGAAAACTTTGGGGAATCCACACAAGTCACACCTCTGTGGACTCTCCCGAATGTCTACTTTCCAGAAATGTTTGGGTTTAGTGTGTTTCTCTATATGGCCGCCGAATCCAGGACCAAAAACACAGGTGCCTGCCTTACAAAACCAGTTTGTTTTGCCATAGACAATTTTGATGTCTCCACAATATGATTTGGGTGGTGGAATTTGGGGCTGAACTAAATTGGGGAGCTCCCAAGAGAGCACTCTCTCTCTCTCTCTGCTTGCCGCCGCATTCACCTGCTCTCTGGGTTGAGCTAACCCACTATTACCCAGTTGCACAAACAGCTTGCGAAGGGACAGCAGGTCTGTCCTCATCACCTCCCTCAAAATGTACTGGAAGAGGAGTTATCGAATGGGACTCCTCTGACTGAAAAATCACTCCCAGAGTCTGCGCCATTGTCCTATCCCTCAGATGCTGTCTCAGTATCTGATGTCTCAGTCTCTGATCCTATGTCAGAGCGGTCCTCTATAACCCGAGTGCAGGCAGCAGTCATCCATCAAGATGCCATCTCTGCTATTGGCTAAACTGTTGCTCTAAAACACTAGCCTACGTAGACAGTCACAAAATCGATGGTGTGTGTGAGATACGTGCAACAGTAGAGGCCACCTTACCTGCGCTTCTACCCTCAATCAGCACGTACTTTCAAGACACTCAAAAAACACCTTGTCACAGTCTTTAGCACCTCCTGCGCCCAGTCCAACAATCATTATTGGTGCTCCCACTCCCTCCTCCTCGGATTCCCTCATTACCACCCAGCAAAAGTGCCCTTCATCTCTCCATAGACTTTACTAATGTACTCAGCTATTTACATAAAATACAGATTTGCTCTTTGCAGTAGGCATATAAACCATCTGCGCTTCTTTATGGCACTAAAACTGCCACTAGACAAGTCGGAGCCTTTTCCCCCCAGGGAAACCGCACACATATTGACAAAAGTGATATATATATGACAGCCAACCACCTGAAACTCAACTCAAGCAAAACCGAAATAATCCTCTTTGGCCCACACAAAAACACCTGGGACCCCTCATGGTGGCCCACCACGCTAGGCCCTGCACCCACCCCCGCCAACCACCCACGCAACCTCAGCATCATCCTAGACTCCTCCCTCTTGATGACCCAACAAATCAACGCTCTTACCTCCTCATGCTTCAACACACTCCGTATACTGAAAAACATTCCAAAGAGACCAGAAAAACTGTCACTCACGCACTCATCAGCAGCAGGCTTGATTACGGAAACGCCCTCTACGCCGGCACCACTCTAAAACTCAAGCGCAAACTACACGCATCCAGAACTCAGCAGCACGACTCATCCTCAACCTCCGCCGACACGAACATCTCTCCACACCTCAAATCCCTCCACTGGCTCCCCATTGACAAAAGGATCACCTTCAAGATCCTCATCCTCGCACACAAATCACTCCACAACACAGGCCCTGCCTACCTCAACGAGAGTCACCTTCCACACCCCCACACGAAACGTCCGCTCAGCTGACCTCTCTCTCGCCTCTGTCCCCCGCATCAAACACACCACCACTTGGGGCAGATCCTTCTCCTACCTTGCACCCAAAACCTGGAACGCCCTCACAACCCACCTTCGCAAGACCCAAAACCTACTTCTTTTCAGGAAGGGCCTCAAAACCTGGCTTTTTGAACAGTGAACCTCCCAGCCCCTTTCCCTCCCCCCGTCACCCCCCCCAGCGCCTTGAGACCCTCACGGGTGAGTAGCGCGCTTTATAAATCTCTTTGATTGATATAGATCTACCTCTATATATATATATATATATATATATATCTATCTACATAGATATATCTATAGATATATCCATGTACCTAGATATATCTATCTACATAGATATATATAGATCTATATCTACATCTATTTTTTTTTAGTTGTTGTATGGCTTCCTTGGGGGCCAAAATGGCCCCCAGGGAAACCCTACAACATCTAAAAAAAAATATTGCCCCCACAGGGGGTCACCCTGCCCACGGGCGACCCCCTGTCATTTTATTTTATTTGTATTTATTAATTTTTTATTTTTTTTTTAAATCCCCTGGGGGGGGGGGGGGGGCGTTTTCCGGGGGGTGCCGCCCCCCCAAAGTGAAATCCCTGGTGTCTAGTGGTGTTTCCTGCCCCCCCCCTTCAGGTTTCCCGGGCCAGAAACAGTTTCAGAAGGCCTCGTAAGAAAGGGGAGAGTCTCCCCTTTCTTACAAGGCCTTTTCAAAGTGTTTCCTGGCCCCCCGATCGCAGCTGTGCTGCGATCGGGGGGCCAGGAAACCTAAAGGTGTCTCCTAAAGGTGTCTCCCCTTTCTTACGAGGCCTTCCCGAACGTGGGAAAGGCCGTTTTCCCCATCAAAGCAGGAAGCGGCCGCAAGGCTGCTTCCTGCTTTGATGGGGAAAACACCTTTGAAACGTCAGCGCGCCTCACGGCGCGCTGACCTCACAAAGGGGCGGGTGGGGGGGCGGGGGGAGACACGGAAGCTTCCGTATCTCCCGGGGGGAGATTAAAAAAAAAATAAAAAATCCTCGGGTGCGACGCACCCGAGGATTTATTAATACCCTTCCTGGTGTCGGCCACTGGTCGTGACCCGCACCAGGGAGGGTGTGTGGGCGTCGGCCAGTGGCCGACGCCCGCACCTAAGAGGTTAAGCTAATGGCTCAGCAGAGCCCATTCGTTAGTAAAAGACACATCACTCATCCCCTTTCCCTCCATCAGTTATTTTCTAGTTAAGTATGGCTCAGCTATGTTGTCTCTTGAAAGTATTAAACTTGCATTGCTTCAACAAGTCAGCTTTTTCCGAGGCGTCTTATTGCTGCACCAGAATTTCACGCTTTCTTTCATGAACCAAAGATCTAGACATGACTGCAGGGTGTTTACTTGTTTTTTTAAGCAGGACATACGACCTTTTTTTTTTTTTAATGATAAAACACTTCTTGAAGGGTAACCAACACAAACCTAAAAAGAGCTTAACATGCCTCCAGACACACCCCTGAGAACAAATACTATTGTCCATTTTCACACAGAAGTCAAAAACATTCTCCTGTGGTCGTGGTCTCCCAGATGCCCTTCCCGCTTAGCCCTGCTTTTCAAAATACGCAGGATCCTTCCTCAAAAGTATCAGAAAAAAGGCTTCTGACTTTTTTCTACCGATCTTGAAACAGTAAAACTATGAAAGAATCTATAGTACTAGTTATTTTCGTCCACCATTACAAGCACTGACTTTCGAAATGAAGAGAATCAATCTTTGCCGACTAATAATGTTTTCTGTTTGATACAAATGATTATAAGGATCCCTAAACCCCAAATATTACCCCAATATAACGTTTCTAACAATCCACATTTGAAATACACAGCCCTAAAATGCCTGCCAGT
Organism: Pleurodeles waltl; assembly: GCF_031143425.1. NCBI lineage: Eukaryota > Metazoa > Chordata > Amphibia > Caudata > Salamandridae > Pleurodeles > Pleurodeles waltl. The sequence continues at coordinate 124,191,677 of NC_090446.1, forward strand.
CTGGTAGGTTTCTCCGTTTTGGAGAAGGTTTTACTTGTAGACCTGCAAAGTCAAGCACATCTGTCTGTCTAAAGGGCTCTCCTTAATTAATCACGTTGGGGACCACAGGGCCCTGGAATGTCTGAGCGGTCCCTGAAAACATTGGGGTCACAGTTTCCTAACTCACTGCCCAGTTAGTGTTTTCTGCTTCTCGATTCTAGTTTGGTGAAACTCTAAGGAAGATTTGGTGCTCAGTGAGACTTTGTGCACATGGAAAGCACCAGGGCTGCACAAAGTATCACTGGTGAGGTAAATAACAAACCAGTCATGCATCCATGTTCTGACTAATATGCACACTATTGTTCATCTTGATGCAATATTTGCCTCCAGAGTTTACACTTTCAACTTTTTGTGTTTTTTTTTTTTTTCCCCTCTAAGGTGGTGCATATCTTTGTCTTAGAAGATGATAATGTTTGGGCTGACATCCAGTCAATAGCCCTGCCAAGGGATTCCTAGGCTCACTGTCAGCTTTTGGTCCTACACAGGCAGTAAAATGTCCTACCCAAAATGGGTGGGTATCCCTTAGATCTCATTTTAGCTCTTCGCGGACAGGTGGCTGTTACAACCATACATCCTTTCTCTTGGACAATTCATAAATTGAGTTTTCAATCGAATTATTGTTCAGCTTGGTCTGAATTGGCATTCACTCAGTCCAAACTAGGCTTTAGAAACTTTTGGTAATCCTTTGGTTCCCGTTTAGATGACTTCTATCAAAGTTTAATTCTTATCTCTTGCAAACATTTCACTAACTTTCTTCCCACTTACACTACATAGATACAACCTGAGAAACATAATGCATTTTGTTCTCCACAAATTTTTTTTTTTTTTTTTTTAAAGGAAGGTGCGGCAGGCCAAGATGACCTGGCATTGTTTTTACAGGGAAGATTTTACGTTTTGTCTAAAGCCAATACACTATAAACATTGTCTTATAATAGCAAAAACCATGATATCTGAAGATTCTATCTGTCACACTAAAAATTCATCTAAATCTTGGTTTCAACTAGTGTCTAAACTAGCCAACCTGGACAGTTTAAAGACGTGGACTTCTCCCTCAGAACTGCTAAGCGATAACTTTGGTGAAAATATTAAGACCAAGGACAACCTGTAGTATTTTGCAGAATGTAAGACGCCTCCTTCTTGGATCCACAGGAGAGGGAACTCAATATTTTTTTTTTTTTACATTGTTCTCTCTTTGGGATTGCTTCCTCAGATTTCTGAAGAAGAGCTTAACAGTCTGCTACATTTTCTAAAATCAGGTCCTCCAGAAGCTGTCTATCCAGTCTTACAGGTGTTGGCTCCTGGCTTGAAGTCTCCTCTTACAACTATCCTTAACTCCTTTGTGTCAGATGTAGTCAGAGCTTTAAATGGAAAGGTAATGTCAGCTACTAGGTATCTGAGCTTTTTTAATTTGCAAGCGAGAGTACCAGCACTTCTCAATAAGGGCCCAATGCTTCTAAGTGGAGAGTGCCTGAAGCTATCAGTAGCAAGCAGGTACTACACAAGTAGGTTCACTTCTACATTGCTATTTGAAGAATTGGGGTGGTATCCAAAAGCTGTAAGAAAGCAGTTTTTCCAACCTCTTTTTGAAAAACCTAATCTGGTCCTTCAAATTGATTCCATCTAGAGACCAAGGTCTCTCCTCCCTTCGGTTTCTAACATTGAGGAGGCATTTCTTGCACGCTGGCTAGTTCTCTAGAAGACAATCTCCTTCTTTCAAGTATCCAGTCAGATGGGCTACAAAACCATGGCTAGCCACAGAACCATCATTAATTGTGGTTGTTACTGATCTAAGGTGGGAACTAAACCTGTGTGCATTCAGAGCCTTATTAAGCTTGAGTTATCTGCTGCATTTCATATTGTAGATCTCTCCATCTTGGGCAAGCACATTCGGGAGGTGGGAATACAAGGTATGTAAGCAGTGGTTTGCCTCATCTCTCTAAAGGATACCACACACTTCCTCCTTTCATTAGACATTTGCTCTAATATTGTTTTCCCCTGGGGTATTCACTTTCTCCCATTCTCTTTAATATTTATTTATACCCCCTTGTTGATATCCTATGCAGACAACATTAAAATAATTTAATGGCTTTAACAATTCACCTCTCAAACTCAAAACAAATTATCAGGGTGTCTGTCAGGAGTTCTGCATTGGATGAACAGCAGTTTTCTCAGAGTCAGAGATTCCAAAACAGGGCTTGACCAAATGCCTCCTGGATGCCCTTAGAAATCTACTTTGGGAGAAGCGGTTACCTCTGTAAATTAGGTCAAAGCCAAGGATTCTGGATTAAAAAAAGATCTGTTATCCCACCAGATCCTATTAGGTCATCTCTGACACTTTCAAATGACAATCTTAAGTAAAATCCTGCGTTTCATTCCCGAACCTTTTAGAATTACCATAATCAACGATGTAGTCATCTCCAGTTACACTAGGCAAATGCCTGCTATCCCTGTCTTCTTGCTTCCTCTATTCTCGCCCTATACAAAGTGCAGAATACAGATGTATGTCTTATTCTCAACCTCAGAAAATGTACCAAGATACTGGAGACACAATGAAATCTACATTGGCTTTCAGTCTCCAAACAGATTCAATTCAAAGCAAAAGAAGACAGACATAATTGCTGTGTTCTGGATAATATGCTGCATGTCTTAACACTTATAGGGGCCAAAAGACAAGACCTATTGGCTATGCCAATGCTAGTTATGTTTGAGGCGGGGGAAGTGGCTGAGTAGGCATTGCTTTGCGGTATCGACCCATTCCCGGCCGGTGGTCCTGCCAACATCCTACAGTATTGTGTCCCAGTAAACCTGTAGCGCTGCGCAAACCCAGAATATGTAGCATGTCTGCTGCGTTTAATCCACAATAGGGGTATATGGGGTGCAGGGGGCAGGTGAGGTAGACTGTGTGTAAAATGCAGAATTGAATATATTTAAAACGAAAATTCCTGGGGGATCATATAGGGAAACTCTCGAGTCTGGAGCCATTCACAGTTGTGGAATAGTTGCCTCAAGAAGTCTGCACATGGTCCGCAGGCGCGCCAGTGCAATAAGGAAGTTTTGTGTGAAAGCCTGGTATAACCAGGTCACCAGTTGTCTACCATGTCCAACAGAGTGTAGTTTAGCAACGGGTTCTGGGCCTCAGTTGTCGCAGTGTCTGTGTAATGTCGCTTTAAGCACTCCTTGTGTTGGGAATGCCTAATGATGCAAGCTGTGGAGGTCTTGGAGTCCTTAGGAAGTCATTACAGTCCAGTTCAAAGAGGTCGCTGAGTAAGGTAATGCTGGCTTTCTCCCATAACTCCGGTGGGTGTCGGACGAAAATTTGACCCCCCCATAGGGGGAATCTGCAGAGTGGAATTACTGGGAACAGGGTTAGACAGTTTTGGCTTGTGGAAATGCCCATTGCAGGTCATCCCGTACTGTGCACTGAAGAAAGGGATGCGTGCCACTCGGTTATGGCAAGGAGAGTAGCAGGGGTAGGAGGTGTCCCTCTCAGAGTTTAGGCAGGGCAGCCCTGTCTCGACCGTGTGGTGGCCCAGCAGTCAGAGGGCCACCCACTGAAGCTGATCAGCTAAGTAGAAGTGTAAGAAATGTGGGCTGCCATGCACACTGGACTCCTTCAGAGGGTGTCACAGAAGGGATAATAAAATACCAGCACTACCCAAAACTTAAGCCAGATCATCAAACTGCATTTTGTAGTTAAGGGAATTTGTCAGGGCTGTGAACTACATTATTTCCCGGTTTCCTAACACACTGAGCCACATATATATACCTATAAGTCTAGGAAATGTAAAAAACACTGGTGATCTATACCCTGAGTCTGCAATATCTAATATAGATGTTATCCTGTTAAGCTATTCTGTTGGTCTTTTTCTCATTGTGCAACACAGTAACTTTCCGGCGTAGTTGACAATCTCCAATAAGTATTCACCAACACTGCAGTACTGGCCTATGATTCACTGACTTTATAAATCACACTATTATGAATATATATGTACAAAACGTCATGAACTAAAATGATATATACAATTATATAATGCTATGGGCCAAGATACATTGTTTTTTACATATTCCATCGCGAATTGCTTCTTACTATTGTGTTAGCATCACACATTTCTGGTTAAACTTTCACTGTTTTATTGTAACTTCACTAACATTATTTTCTAATCCTTTTTGTCTTTTCTGATACCATCACTTTTTACTAACATAGATAGGGTGTGGCAAACATAATTGGTCTCACACGGACATATTAACAACAAGGGCTACCCAATAATAAAGTATGCATTCCAGCCTCTTTCCTGGACACAGGGGAAGCTCCAATTTTCCGATCTCTCCTTTTCGGTACCCTCTTAACTCTCACCTATACCATAACCGCGGGCGTCTGCTGAAATTTACGTTGTCTTACATATACACTTTTTCTGTATCCTTATTCTTAGTACTGCACACTAAGGGCCACCACAATAACCTAATACTCAATTGTTCCTTCTATTATACCATGGCACAACAATCTTCTTCATGCCCTCACACGTGTCTCTATCTGCAATCAGAAAGAAACATGGACGTAAGACCTATCATCTCACTAACGCCTTGCTATTGACACTGACGCTGCCCACCGGAGCTGCCAGTTACCACATTATTCTAGGTTTCCTCCTATTTTAATATTCTTCTTTTGGGACTGCCGCACTTTCTAGCTTTATCATGATAAATGGACGCTAGGCCTATTATACATGTGAACGTCACTGTTACTGACACTGAGGATGTCTACTGGAACAGTTTATCTATACTGGTAACTCCATTCATTTTTCTCTTGTTTTGACATCTATATCCTCTTTAATTGCTCCTCTCCGAGTCGCCTAACCACTAAATCTATATGACCACTTTCACTAACACGCCACCTACATCCTTTTAGGTATCACCTGAAGCAGCGCACAACCACTGCTGCTTGCAAGGGTTATTATTTAGTACAAGGAGCTTAGAGCCAATCGCAGTGTACCATTAGTTGGCTTCATTGACACTCTTATTTGCTGCCTCATATGTGACCAGCACATGCCAGTTTCACTTCCTCTTCTTTTGTGTGGAGCATAGGCCAAGTACTGATTGCTTCATTTTGACTTGTGTCATTCCGCTGCTCGTGTTGTCATTGAGCTACTATTTTTATTTCTTCTTCCTTATCCGTGTTGCTTCTTCCCTCACATCTACTATTGTTCATGTCGCTTTTTCCTTCCCACCCCATTGTCCATGTTGTTTCTTCTCTCCCACTTCCCATTGTCGGTTTCTTTTTCTCTCCACTCATTATCGGTGTTCCTCCTTCGCTTCCATTCCCATGGTCAGTGTTTCTTCTTCCTTTCCACCTCCCACCTTCTTGTTTTCAGGTTGCTCCTTCCCTCCCACCTTTCCACTGTGTGTTGGTTCTTCCCTATTTTATCTCTCTTCCTCAACTATTTTCCGGCGTCATTTGGCAAGTACTTTATACCTCACCAGTATTGTTAGGTAGCTAAGTAGCTGGTTTACGCATCACTTTTTTTCTTGGTTTTTCACACTAGGGTGATATGATTTGCTTATCATTTTTCACTAAACTGCCATAATAGATCTTGGTGTTTTTTCAACTGATACAATAAACAAGTTTTTTTTCTTTCTCTCTCAAAGCTTTCCATATTCCACTAATAACATGAACTGTTAATTCCTCTGGTCACCTACCATCTTCCTATCGTCTTTATTACTGTCCGTAAACATTCCCACCAGTCTCTAATTTTGCTCATTCCTGCTTACATCATATTTCCACAGACTTGAAAAGTCCTTTATGACAAAACACGTGTCGGCTGTAGTTGAACCTGTTTGTTTCGCTTGAACAATTATTGGAAACCACTTATGTTCTTCGCTGTCTTAGATGTAACTGAAAACACAGGTTATATGTTTGTGTTCTTACTAACTGCATCTATATTACTTATAACTGTACTATTATACTTAATGGAACTTTTGAAAACCAGTTCCCATGCAATAAACAGAACTTTTTGTATTACTGCCTGACATCATCTGCTACTTAGTATAAATAATATTCTGTGGGCATTGTTAAAGTTTGGTGCACTCCTGACTTGCTGAGGGCTGCTTACTTAGGGAACACAAACAACCCTAGTCGAGTTCCAGCCTTGCTAACCCAGTCAGTGGGTTTGTCAACTTGGATCCAGTGGCACAATGAACAAAACAAACCCCTGCCTGGCCATTTAATAAGCACAAAAGGTGATGAACTGGATAGAGGCCCAGAGTAATTACCGGTGGTTGAGATTAATTCAAGGAATCCACCATCCCTTTTTTGTTTTCCTCAGTGCAATGGATATGCTCAGAAGTGGGCCCCATACTGATGGTGCCACAGAACTCATGCCGATATGACTGGCGAGGTCCAAATAGGCAGAAACCGATCTGGGGCTGTTTGTGTTCCTGTCCAGAGACGAACAGGATGGCAGTTCAATGTGGCTGTTTCTAACATAGCCGACCAAAGTATGTGTATGTGTATGTGTATATACATATATTTCTTGCTACTTTTAGATGTGGCATGGGGGTACAACTAGACTAGATTGCGGCCCAGATTAATGGCCAGTGAATAAGATTAAATCAAGCAATCCGGCCATTACGTTTGTTTTTCTCAGAGTGTGACTCAGGCAGATAGCAGAGTGAGTGTGTGTCCGCTGCAAAAGCATATTTATCAGCCAGAGAGGCCGGGGATGTGTGCTTACCTCGCTGGTGAGAGGAGGAGCTAAAGAGTTATTAGCACTTAAGTAGCTGCGTCTTTCTGTTTGCATTTACACCAACCCATCGCCAACAGTGCGTCTATTTTTAGCTAGCTCACACTAATCTTGGCAACTATGAAGATTTTTCGCGTTCCTACATGTGAAGGTACACGCTTCACACTTCATGCAGTGGATTCATGCCATCGGGGCACGTCCCTGTGACGGTGGCAAACAGTTGTACATCATCTATACCCCTCTTGTTTGTACATTAACACATTGGAGGCCCTTCTTGTGGCAGACATACACATTTTGCCCCCCCAATCTAGTGCCTTTATACGTTTATCCGTCTTAATGTACACGTTTTCTACTTTTCCTATGAGCAGTTTTTACTGCCTCATCTCTGTAGTTTACTAATTTTATGGCCCATGGGGTTTCGCTAATAATCTTTTGACCTCCCCCCGCCCTCCCCCTCCCCCCCCCAGCCCACTCCCCCATCTGTTATGTTATCACTTCAAAACGGTGTCTTTTCCTGGGTTTCGTTTTCAATTTCAGTCCCTAACGTTACCTCCTCCCTTCTTTATTTTCTGTCCGATTCTCTTTTCTGCTCGTATATCTTTTCCTGTAAATCTCAGTTCTCGAGTTTTTTTCTTTCACATTTGTCTGTTTTTTCGCATTTTCTGAAGGAGCATGGCAAGTGCACAGTACATTCCAGGTCTATCCGGCACTGCCTTGGTCTTGCTGTTCGCCAAACACCAATTTCTAATTGCCCTTTGTGGTGTGACCTGATGTCCAATCCAGTTGGTTCTTTGTACAGCACACTTACATCGTAGTTTCTAGACGCTTTTGAGAAGTGGCAATTTTGGTATTTTCCCAGGATGTAAGTGGCTTTGCACTCATGAAGACTTGGTCACCAAAATGAGGAGTTCTAGTGACCGTTTGAAAGGAGTAACATGTTGTTGTGGAGTTGAGTGGCAAAGAGAAGAGTTGAGTGGAGTGCAGGAGTGTGTTGTAAAGTGAAGTAAAGTGGCATGGAGTAGCATAGAAGGAGCTGCGTAGAGCATCAGAGAGGACTAGTGTGGTAGAGTGGCATAAAGTGGAGCAGGATGTAGAAAAGTGAAGTGGATGGCATAGAATGGAGTAGAGTGGTGCAGAGTGCCCTAAAGAGAAGTGACGTAAAGTAAAGTGGTGTCCCCAAGATGTGTTTAGCAAACCAGATAGCTGTGGTGTCTGGCAGGCTTCAAACTAAAGGGTTGACCTTATACTCGGACGAGCTTCACTGTGGTAGAATACTTCTTCCAAGAACTCCGAGATTAGTAGCAGTAACTTGCTTCTAGTTATAAAGTGTGAAACCTTTGCAGCCACTTCGAGATGCAAGTTGCAACATCCGGAGGGATGTCATAGAAAAAAGAATAATGTTTCAGATATGTGTTGTCACAAAATAAGGAAAATTGATGGGGAAATCTACAACTAGGTGGAAGAGGTCAGGGGCCAGAGGTCGAAAGAAGAGGTGACAGTGGCTGAACCAGCTGAATGAGAAACTTGAGGTGAACAAGACATCTATCTGAGCAACATACCTACGAGTTAATCAATCACCCAAAGAATCCTGTAGAAGTATGCCAAGGGGAAACAAACTACCAAGAATTCTTAATCTAGAATAATGTTGGGAGATCAAGGAAGCAAAAAAGGAAAGCCTAGACTAAAATCTGATGCACCCAACACGGCTATTCCACATATGGCTGGAATTCACATATGGAAGGCCGTGGACAAAGAGTTGTAAAACTATCCAGGGAAGCAGGTTAGTCAGAGACGAAGCCTAGAAACAGGGTGTTAACTACCACAAACATCAACGGTTTAGTGTGGATTTTTAGGTCATGAAACAAGAAAAAACAAGTCATTTTTGTAGGATCCGTGGAACCGGTATTTCCTGCAGAGGGGCATTCACAATAGGACAAATGACAGATGCAAACTAAAGGGCAAATTCTTCCAGACTCGCTGATGCAAGAATGGCTGGATTAGCGTCCTGGTCGAGATTAAGTAAATGACAACTGAATATGTCTCAGACAAATTTCCTGAAAACTATGATACCTCGAGGACCATGGTCAGTAATGTGCACGGGGGCGTTCGCATTGTTCTGTACTAGTTTGGACTACACGGAAAGACTCCATGATAGCACGGCCTACTGTAAGGTACACATTGGCCATGAAAACAAGTGTTGTACACATAACAAAAGAACGGATTGTACTTGTATAATTGCTGGGCCACGGTAGTAGGTGTAGGGTAGATAATCAAACTCTTCAAATGCACTTTGTCCTTGTGCACGGTGGCTTTGATTAATTTACATCACAGGTGTCCATCGAAGGTCAGGCAGGGCACATCCATGCCACATTGTCAGACCAGTCTAATAAAATATATTTGCATAAAATAAATCTAAATGATACTCATTTACATGGTCAGTGGTTATCCTGACAATATGGCATGGATCTAGTCTTACTTAACATGCACTCCATTCTTTTAAGAACTGAATGTATGACTTAACATTATGGCACCCACAGCACTGCCCAGAAGACATCGGACTTAGGTCACATTATGTACTCAGTTATACCACCTTCCTGTACCTGCTAGGGAGATGTTACTCCATGCCCTATGGGCGTAGTCTTTGCCCATTTTCAGTGAGTAAGGTGTGCAGGGCATGGCCTTTGGTCATGCTCAGTGCTCAATCCGACTGAACTCCAGTTTGCAGTGACTCATCTAGGAGGGTGATTTTCGTCTCAGTCCTCCATCAATTTCATATTACTTAGCGTTTACAGCTTTGCCCAGCTAGTGCGGGCACCATCCCAGCACCCCTTACCCCTGTACCCACTGGGTACAGCCCGGTTTTGGGTGCAGAGCATGATTAAAAGTTGTTGCCCTGATCCAGTCCAATGGCTGCAGCCAGGGGACACTTGGTGCATGGTCTGGCTACATTGCGCTTAGTCCCCTCGCTCCTTGTAGGGGCAGGGCATGGCTGGAAATGCCAGGCGCAGGGTTTGGCCAAGGACTATGATTTACATCTAGTGTCGCCACCCCAGAAGCCTCCAAGAATGGCCTTTTGACTGTACCGAGTGGCTGCCAAGTAAAGGGTGTGTTCTTCAGCTATCCATGTTCACAGCAGCGATGGCCCTAGATTTACATCAAATTTAGAAAAATAGAAAAGCTCACACAAAGAAACTGGGTGCACTCATTTTGGCTTCATTTAACCTAGCTGCCTTTACAGTAGCCCTTGCCAACACACAATGGGTGTTAAAATAACGAAATCATGTTTTGGACCCCTGACCAATCCATAACAAACCTTAACGACCAAGCAAAAGAGAACTGGAACATGTCTGCTAACAGCACCCAAGCTAACAGCAAAACAAAAAGGTCCTTCCTATGTAAAGCGAGATCCAACAAAAAAAATACACGCTATCACCATCTGTGTATTTATTTTTAGATACTGTAAAAATACTAAGATTAGTAACTTTGCGGTATTGTAAAATACAGAAAAATGACAGAACAAAAAGAACTGAGTTGGTGGGAAGTTACGGCTATGATCTAAAACAAAAAAATACAAAACAAGAATAATAATGTCTGAAATTCCCCACTTATGATCTGTGCAACCGTAAACATCACCAGGCACTGTTCATGACATTACAAATGACAAAATGACACAAGCAACGACATCACTGGCGAGATTAGATAAGTAGCCTGACCCAATTTCCTCGACCCGGCTATAAAATAGTCATTGTTGTAAGCCCAGTCCTCCCATTGCTAGCGCCCACTCTGCATCGGTTCCAGACATACCCAGCAGGCGATCGCCTATCACAAGCACTGACCTGGACTAGTAAATGGGCAAAGATGGCTGATCTTCCCGGACATGTCCTGCTTCCATTACCCAGTACATGCTTTGCATTGTCTTTGTATCTGCGAAAGAATTCACTGGGCATAGCTAGTGGCATTCACTCACATGCTGCAGACAATCCGAGCAGGTGCAATCTCTAGCCACGCCCAGTGGACAAGTGGCACTGCCAGTGGTTATGCAAACTTCTAATTTGTAGTTTCAAGGATTACAAGCAACAGTGCAGAGTAATGTTATAACGATGAATCCAGCATCATATTCGATTGCCTGAGATGTACATGGGATTGTGCAATGTGTATGTGTCATTATTGCATTTGACAAAGGCGAGTTAAACATGAGCTACAATCTCATCCTTTCCCCTGGACCTGCTACACCGCTATACAGGCCAAAACTGGGCACCCACCGCGTCTCACTCTCAGATTTGGACTTTCACACAATAGTTTTAGGGCTTATAATAGAACCGACGCCTTGAAATCTCTCTTTCCCCTGCCAGTCAGAGTATGCTGCCAATCGTTAGATGCAGTGGAGTAACGCAACATGAAGCAGACCCCTCCCATCTTGCAGAATGCGATGAGGGGACCACGAGTCTCATGCCTCACAGATATTCTTCGGCTTTGGGCTGAATAGGGGAATGAGTTTGCCTTGCGCCACTGGTCAGATGCTCTGACTTCCGCCGTCAGCGGTGGCCTTCCTGTTCTAGAGACCCAGGCTTCGTGCACGTTTTACGTGGGAACCACAAACGGCTGTGACGTCTTGCATTAACTCTATGACAATCTTTTGTGGTTTCCCCATTTGAGGACAGAAGACACCGCCATCTTTATGAGCGCTTCAGCTTCCACAGTTTGTATCCATTTCTCAGTACCTGCACCATTCAACTTCTCCACAGAATCTCTGCTCCTGCAACACTGCAAGTGACTAGTGGGCACAAACTTTGTCGTGGCGCTTTTCAACAGTCAAATTCAATGTTTGATAGTTAAAGACAGATGTATAGATGTTAAGGCGCGAGTCACGAGTCATTTTATAGGTTTTAATCTGCACTGAGGCGGTCCATGGTCGCACCCAGTCTGGGTACTCAAAAGCAGACTTTTCTCAACTATGCCCACTTTCGTAGGGTTTCTTGCCGCCTTCCTCGCCTGAGGATAAACTAGTAAACGGGTACCATGTGTGGCGCATCTCCACAATCCCTCCCTGGGCCCGGAGAGTTAATCCCTTGGGAGGGAGGCCACATGAGGGAACAAAGGCGGGATCTCGGCATCTGTCAGGCGCAAAGGGAGCGTGAATCAGCAGGCCCAGACTGCTTTTAAAGAAAACAGCTGGAGTCACGGAGCAGGGCAGGAGGCGGGGTAGCCTTAGAAACGGTGGCCTTCCCAGGTGCCCACGGGGCGCTGGGATTGACAGGCTCCCTTGTAAGGTGGCTAAAGTGTCACAGTACACTTTATAAGCGGCTGTTTCGACAAAAGAGGACCGAGAAACACTGCTTAATGCCTGAAAGAAACAAGTGGACAACCAAAAGAGCTCCCTGCGGCAACACTTTCGAATGTGAGCTATAGTCTGGTTATATTCCTCGGTATCCATGGCAGTCTGAAGGCGAGGCCACGCCAGAACTCTAGACTCCACCGGTCACAGACTTGCGAATGTCTAGAGCACCGACCATACTTGCAAACCATGCTTTAGGGTAGCACCCGCCTAGAGCTACTTGGCCCTCTACGGAAACCAAGCCTCCACGGCAGTGCAGGGCTCCACTATACGCTTCCCAGCATTGTGCCCTTTGCCATATATATATACACGTTGCTCAACTCTTCAATCAAATGAAGTGTGGTTGCTGGCTACGAACCTTCAGCATGTACAGTCAGCCCCATTGGTAAGGGCAAAGGAAGCCCTACAATCAGGAAAGCATTTTTTCCTCTTCAGATGCAGAATTAGCAAGATGCTTATGAAGGACACCTCTGAGCACAGTCAAGAACTAGTAGCTCTGGATCCAGCTAGCCTCCACAGGTGAGTTACCCTACTGTGCACAAACAATGGAGCTCATATGGCTCTAATGATCATGCATTCTCGACCTGCTTCACTGTAGCATGGCTACAAGCACCCTAATACCACTACATTTCAGCTATAAAAACATGCTGTGCAACATTTATGGTGCACCCTCACATTTTAACGTAAGTGCTTCAGAAGTTTCTGAAGACAGATCAACAATTAAGCTTATCAACTGCTGCCAACATGACCAATAGTACCAGAGTTGATGAGCCTCCTGTGTGTCAGTGTTCAGTGTGTCACCACGTACAACCGTGGACGAGCCCGACTGTTGGCCATCTAGTATATACCATTGTCTTTGTGAGATGTTTTGGGAATTTGATGTGTCTTGTAAGTGAAGCACAATTTGGCCAACCAGTAACTGGCTGGAACAACTTGACCTACAATACTTTTTATATGTAAAAGAGATTGCTTTGAGGTGAAACAAATGCTCCCTAAAGTCAGTGAAACATATGCAGTGGAAAAGATATTTGACGCACGACAACCCAGATCGGATTTTGATGGAGGCATCCCAAGAATGCTTTGATCTGATTAATTATTGTATAATGTGTTTACTTGGGGGAGGGGGGGGGTTATTAACTAAGGATCACCTTTGAGGAAAGGGCTTGTCAAGGGTAAACAGGTCAGAGCAAGTTTCAGTTTGGATGTTCAGTTTGATTTTGTCTACAAGTCAACAGGAGAGTGTTGTTGCAACCAATGGCTGGAAATATCTAGGAGAGGTCAGAAGTGACGGTGTAGGCAGAGTTAAGAATTACAGCTGAAATGTTAACTGCTAGGTTGATCATAAAGAAGAAACAGTTTACAGGTCAGTCAGCTTATGCTGGACTTTAGGAAATGGACATGCTTTGCATGGTGATCCAGAGCAGCCCGTCTCTGCCCGAGGAATCTTTGATTGATAATGGCAGGTTAGGCATCACATTCAAGAAGTGACCGCTTCATGTCAAAAAGGTAATTCTATCCCCAAGCAAAGGGGACCATCACAGAAATGTAAAGGCTGATGTTCTCTTCCTGCACGCATGGCATATGGTCTCTTTGCTGCTTGAAGACACAGAGGGCAAAACCACCAAATGGACACAGTGACAATTTCCCAATTCAGCTGATATGTCTTGCGCTTACAGAAGTCAGTCAGTCAAAGAGTCTTCATTCGATGAACATAATGATCATAAAAACATAGAAGTAAAAACAAATGCAAGATACAAACAATTCATTAATAAAACACATAAAATCCTGGTAAAATAAGCTTACACAGCCCTAAAAAGAACACATTATTCAAATATACAAATAAAAACCCTTGACTCCCCATTTTTAAGACAACATAATTTAATAAATAATGAAGGATAGCTTCTTAATTCTATTGCACATCTAATGATGCTGAGTACCGAGAAAAAAAATCTCAGGAGTTGTTAGGGAATTGCAAATACCTCAAACCCTCAATATGGGATATAAAGTGTTTGTGTAACAGAATGGGTTGTAAAAACTGAGCTCTAAACGGACAATACAGTTCACAGAATAACAAAGTGCATGAGTGATTGTGAGGACACAGCATCACAAGGACAACATGTAAAAAATAAAAAAAAAGGCACCTCGACCCTGTTCAGGGAAAAGGTACTAGATAGTGGTCCGTATTCAACCATAATCTTGACAAAAAATATATACTGGGGATTTGTTATCCATGTTAAATACACATATGGACCAGAACCATCAAAAAATCCCATATAGCTGACAAGGATGCTCATGCTCAAGGATCTTACAATTTGCTCTTCCCCCCTAAATGAGGCAACAGCCCCTTTTACTGGGTTCTTTGTTTGAGGGCCTACTGCTGTAGGACAGTCAAAAAGAGTGCTCAAACCTAATTTGTAGAAGGTATCCTTGACATAGGCCAGCCACAGGATTGTGCGCATATTGTCTACACTAAGGCAGTCTTCTAGGACATCCTACGAGAAGCAGGCCTTTGCAGTACTCCAAATTTTTAGCTATAATAAAAGAGGGGCAGTGCCGACTAAATCCTTCACGAAGCCCATTCCCAGTTCTAGATGTAAAATAAAACTTGATGTGCTCGAGGGTAACACTAAAAGTCTGCAGAGGAACTTATTTTCTGCCACATGCAGCTTCCTCGAGACAGTGCATCCCCACACACACCAACATCACAGACACCAAGCGAGAGACGCTTGCTCTTATACAATTAAAATCGACTCGTATTGAGGCCAATCCTTTCTGAAAATCTAAATATAATCTCACAAGCTGCCCCCATTTTTTGGACTCTCCAATTAATTAACCTTTCCCAAGATCCACTAGCTTCAAACATGATCCCTAAATAATTAAAAAAGGGTACTTTCTCTATATAGGTCCCCCCTATGTTAAAAAGTTTGGACTTAGTATTTTTTGGGCCACAAGTCATCACAAACGATTTTTGCAAATTAGCATTAAGATTCAGTTTTATCAGGAAGTAATTAAAACTATTTAAAAGGTTCTGTAAACCACTTGCTGTTGCATGCTGGAGAACAGCTTTGTCCGCTTACAGGAGCGCCAGAACTGCATGCGTACCAGTTCTAGGGATGTCTGTACTGTATGTTGTTAAAAAGGTTCCTAAGGCTTTGATATACAATAAAAAGAAAAAAGGGGCTAAAATACATCCTTGCCTCACTCCTCTAGTAACCTTTATCGGCTCGGTGCAATCACCTGACTGGGTATAATAGCCTCTAGTAGATGTATCTCAATGCATACGCTTTACCAGGTCCCCCACTGTCGCTCAATGCCCGCCTGAGCCATTTAATCACATAGTCTTTTCCTGTCCATCATGTCAAAGGCACAGGAGAGGTCCATAAATTCCAGATGAAAAGCACCTCTCCTGGATTTAACGTATTTCCCCCAAACAAGAGACAAGTTAAAAGCCTGTTCAACAGTCCCCAAGTTGAATCTAAAACCATACTGCAAAATAGATAAAAAAGGAGGCAGACGCAGCCCAGCCCTCCAACTTGCCAAAAATAACCAGACCCAAAATCTTTGCTGACACATCTATCAAAGAAATGGGACGGTAACACGATGGCAGATTCCGGTCTCCTTTTTTTAAATAAATTTGCACTATAATGGCCTCTTTCCATGTGCCCATTAGCTTACTCTTCACTGCTGCCTTCAAGACATTTGTTAGAAGGGAGGCCTAGAGGTCCACATTGCGTTTAAGCAAATCTACTGGGACCCCATCAGGGCCCGGGGCCTTATCACTAACTGCACACTGTATTGCCTTAGTAACAGATGCTAAGCCTACGAGGCTTACTAGCCATTCTTCATTTAGATCTGGGAAAGCTAGGCTAAAATCTTCTCTTAAACTACCCTCCTCGTGGTTTGGGTTAAAAATACACTAAATATGCTAAATCCAAGCCCGCTCATAAATATGGCAATCAATTTTATTGACTGCCTTATCTGTATTTAAAAAAAAAAGTGATTAACAGTTTCCCAAAACAATCTGTTATCTCTCAGTTAGGCCTCTTTTTCTAGCTCATCCCAAGCCTTTCGTCTAATTTCCTGTCTTCTGTTTTCGAGTGCTTGCTTATACTGGATTATGAAACCTCTTATATCCTCTATATTACATGGCGACTTAATAGTGACTCTTTTAAGCATTTTAAGTGTCAAAGTGCATTCAGCACTATGCCATGACTTAATAAGGAGTTCCCTTGGTGGCTTATTTGAGGATAAACTATAAGCCACCAACCCACAAATTTTACTAAAGCTCTTAAAAATATCATCCGCAGCCCTGTCTGGTGAATATGTCAATTCTAGTTACACTAACCACTTCACTAAAAAAACGTTGTCGGGTCAGTATTGCTCCACCTCAATCAGACCCCTTTATTTTGGGAGTATCTAACTGGCGGCTCCATTTTGTCAGATGTCTGGTATAGCCCTTCTGATCCAAGATTCAATTCTGGGTGTTTCTGTTTCTCCCCGTTTAATTTAAACATTGTACCCTCTATGGATTGAATGTTCTAATATCATTATAGCCCATCATTATAAAGGGTCAGACTGGAAAATGAAAATAGATGCGGACACCAAAATAAAAGTGGTCCCATTTGTGGATTAAATAGCTACAAAACCGGCCAATGTTTGCAAACTGGGACAGCTTGAACCTGTAAAGACACACTGTATAAGTGTTTTGCAAGGTATGGAAGACTTCATGGGTTTAAGCTTACTGCATGCAATATATTTGTATTAATATCAGAGAAATCAAAAGTAAAAAAGTAAAATAAAATAAAACAGACCACAAAACCATAAAACAGGCCTACAAACAGCCAAATAATGGCCCACACACTGAACTTTCAAACTAGCCTGGCTGCTCAAAGGGCCAGTTCGACCCTGTCATTATAGCCCTTTTGTCTACAACAAAACCAGTGGTTAAAGTCATTCTCCCTCGTTGTAGGCCCGAGTGTGCGGCTGGGTCCTGCAGCTCGGGTAGAGGGTCTTTAATTTACTGGTATAACCCTCTGCAGTAGTTTGCAAGGCTTTTTAAGAACACTGATTTACCGGAGAGGTGCATCCACACTTCAGTAAGGAGACTACTGAATCAGTATATTTTGTGATTAATGTATTCATGTTCCTTTCGCAGCATTTGCTCCAAAGCCAACACCTTTAGGCCGAGAACGCAAACCCTCATGTACTTTAGAACAGTGAACGTTTTCAACGTATCACTGCAATTCAACCATTCCCGATCTCCTCTCCATGCTAAGGGACCTACAAATGTGACATTACAATAATCTTCTCTCATGTCTGCCTTGCCTCCAAGCTGTTGCCTACAGAAATGAATACTAGACTACAGACGTGGCCAACAATGGATATAGTGTCGCCAGATGCTTCCAGAACGGGACAAATGTCTCCAATTACATTTTATCAGTAACATGGGAAAAAAGTTTCATTTTTCTAGAGTGCATTAATCTCTATGTAGCCTATGCTCCATTTTGCTCTCTTCACATTTTTCAACCTCTTTGCAGGCACCAGATTGTTCTAAATGCAGACCAATCTCACTAATGAAATAAGACATAAAAATATCTGCAAAGATACAAGACGAATGGAAACAAGTATGCGTGAACTAAAACTTCTCTGCCACTGCACTACAGGAAGACTAGACTGCGTAAACATTTGTCAACCAGGACGAATAAATGTGAGGGCGGCAGTGGTACAGGTAGCATTTACAAGGGTATTTCGTACCGTCTGAGTTGAAGGGAGGGTGATACGGGTAGCATACCCTGGGCTCGGAAGGGTGGTGGACAATTATAGCTCTTTGGTGGGAGGAGATATGTAAGTGTTATGTGGAGAGGTATATTTCTTAGGGGGGGAGTAGAGTATATGCAATATACCTTAGCCGTGGGCGCTTTACACATTTGAGGGGAAGGGGACTTACACTGGTGACTTAAAAGCGCCATTTCACTCCTGAAAATGTGATTAAGCAGGAGGTAGCAAAATGTAATGAATGGAGTGTGAACGGGGTATTTATTATAAAGTTATTCACAAGTGGTGAACATTTATGTGTGTGGTTTTATTTTATGTGCGAGAGTTCTCAGACACGAAACTGCAGGATTCACTTTAAATTGAAATGGAGATGTATCAGGGCTGGTGGGACAGCCGGAACCTTACAAGCACGTGAGGCAGAAACATTTGTGACTGGGGGCGAGAAGGTGGTTTTCGCAAAAGTGGCATTATATCAGGGTGGTACCTAGCAATTTTACACTGACAACAGAAGAGGTACAGTGTGTGTGTGAGAGAGAGAGAGTGTGTGTGTGCATATATATAGCTTTTTTTTGGGGGGGGGGCAGGTCACCTTATAGCTGACTGCCAATCGTTGTTTTCAGGACCGGTAATTATAGTTAAGGAGGACATCTGACCAACGGGGGTAGAGGCAGCGTTCAATCTGTCTAAACTATAACGAGGGCCGACTGACGTGAAAATGCCGGCCCTACTTTAACTTTACGTCCTAGTCATTGGATTGAAACATTTTGCACAGGGTCACAATAAGAAAACTGCCTTTTTTTTTTCCACAGAAGGACGGTAGGTCAGAACCGTCATCTGAGCGCTGTCCAGGGTATATAAACACCCCGGCCCTCCACTCACCTTTCGCCGGGGATGGTAATAAATGGAGCTGGAGGGGTCAGCGGCGGCCGGCAGCAGCGGTGCTCCGGTTCCTTCTGCCACGGATCTTCAACTGCCCCGCTGGCACGGTCCTTCGGTACCTGCCTCCCCGGTGCTCCGCGGTCCCCTGTATCCCGCTGCCCCTGATGCTCCGCTCCTCCCCCTCACATAATCTGCAGAGCCCAGATTGAGAGACAAGCAGGGGAGGGGGCAGCGTGCGCGGCCACTGAGCGGGGGAGACGCCGTGCGCGCTCCCACACCGCGGAGCGCGCGCCTGCCGGAGGCCCTTGCAGTACGGAAGAGTAGGTGTGGCGGCCATCTTAGAGAGGTCCTTTCTCGCGGACATTAGGTACGACCGTGCTGATCGACTACACTGCGGACCTACGTGGGCGCCCACAACCTTACTAAAGAGCACTTTGTGTTTTATATTGTCCGTTTACACATTCCTCCTGTTGCCTCTGAGCGTTCTGCTGCCCTGTACACACTCAGTTTTTGAATCAGCTTTCATTTCCAGAACAGAGCGCCCTATCGACCTTCTTTCTATTTCTCTCTTGTCCCTTTATCGTTTCTTTTTTTCTGCTTCTACGGCGAATATCGGCCAATCCAAAGAAGCCTTCGAGGTTTCAGAAAGTGACGTAATTGGTTTAGCTTTCAGCTTTTGTGTTCGTCTCACGTTGTTGTAATAATAGAAACGAACGGGTTATGTCCGCATTTCTTACATAAAGGTAATATCTCAAGTGGATGAGTAACGACCAAAAAAGCCATCGAAGTAGTGGAACTGATGAGCAGCTGCTCTATGAGTCATAGATGAATTTTGAAACAGAGTGAATATAGCTTCCCTGGTGGTCTAGTGGTTAGGATTCGGCGCTCTCACCGCCGCGGCCCGGGTTCGATTCCCGGTCAGGGAACGTTTCTGTTTTTAGAATTCTTTAAAACTGTGAACACTTATTTTTAAGTTTTAATATTCAAATAAACATATATTTCAATTACAGATTGTACCCCATTAATACATTTTACTAAATGATTGATTTAGAAGTTTTAATATTCAAATAAACATATATTTCAATTAGAGATTGTCTCCTATTGATCAATTTTATTAAATGATTGATTTACTTAAAGAATGAACTTATGAACACTAGGAATATGTTAAAATAATTATTTTTTACCAAAAACGTAAGGAATATCTTTTTCGTTCTTTAATGATTTGGGGTAAAAAGAGTTCCTGGATTTTAATACAGTTACAATTCGTACATATTAATGGCAGCAGTTATTGGTAACTTTTTTTTATCTACAGTAAGGTTGGTGCCACTATAACTCGTTTTATGTAACGCTCCAACATTAGAATCTATCCTCAGGCCCCACACCTACACCCTGTGTGAGGCCAGCAGTTCCCCCATGTCTGTCTGCCTTGTACGGTAAAAGTGTGGCATAACCTTAACAAAGGAATAGTTGGGCCCCTAGTGTGAGTGACAGACAGCAAGTTGTGAGAGTACTGCATTCTACAGGAAGGTCATTTTTAGGTCAAGCATTCAAGACCTCTTGTATATACTTTAGTATATACTTCTTTGTTAGCTCGGGCATTTGAGACCTCTTGTATATATTTCTTTGTGGGATCTCTGCTTTTTCACTGGTTTGTTTCAGTGCCCTTAAAAAATCCTTGCTTACTAGTGGTCAATCCTTGCTCTTTGTCCCACCTTTTCCACAGTTCAATCAATAAATCAATCAGTTTTATGTAAAGTGCGGCTACTCACCCATGAGAGTATCAAGGTGCTGCAGGGAGGGGTGTTGAAGGGGAGGGGGGCCTCATCCAAAGAGCCACGTCATGAGGTTCTTCCTGAAGATGGAACACTCCTCTGGAGCATGGCCCCAGTACTTGTACCCTTTCACTTGTGCCAATGTAGCATGTGCTTAGGGACTTCTTTTTTCTGAGGCTAATAGCATTTGACCAGAGCGCTGGATGTTTTCAGTGGCTTGACTCTGTTTCAGTTAACAGGGCTCTAAATCATGTTCTTCTCTGGTTACATGTGCTGTGCATTCAAAGACCGAGGTCAAATGTTAGAGGCTGTTTTATGAGGGCGTCTGTTTCCACCCCCTGCGGACGCGGTGCAAAGACAATCATGACCACAACTATGTTAATATCAATTTTCTTACGCATTGCCGGTGCGTAGAGAAAATCGCTACGTTACAATATTTAATGTATATTCCCCCAATTTAAAATGGCCGCCACACGTCATGCACGATGACGTCATTGATGTCATGTTGAGGCCGTCTCTTTTCCTTCGCCGTTGCTTGTTGTCTTTCTCATCTGTTGTGGGAACTAATATCAGACGGTGCCAGCAAGGGTATACCATCATATACTATTGTTGTGGGAATCCTTTAGGTGCAGATGATGTTTTGTGTCCTTTAGCGAGCTGTCTATTTTGGGATGCATGTATATGTCACTCTCAGGTTGCTCCCACACAGCAGAGTCCCTAATGGCACATTCTTGTGGTTCAGTGAATCATATCGGCCGGATGATGTTGTGCCAGGTCTGGGATGTGCTCAGTTGTATCTGGCTTGTCAGGTTCCTTTGCTAATGGGGACATATTCAAATTTGGCTACATAATTTAATCTATCCTTGGATATTTTATTTCAACGCTGCACATTTTCTGTAATGCAGTGATTTGCTTTGGTGTTATAAATGTAGTGCTTGTGGTGGCTGCAATCCATGTGATGCTCCAGTTTCTGAGTGTGGGCGGAGCTTAATCCTAACTTAGTAAATATGGGAGCTCGTTCAAAATCTGGAAAACATGCCCAGACTAAAAGCTCTAATCAAGAACATTGAGCAATGCTTTTGTTTTCCAAATGTGACAAGTTTATGAGGGCTTGTGCATTTCGGCAATGCTGCAATGAATTTTTTGTCACTCTTGGGTTGAAACAAGAGATGGCAGAGCTTTGGTGTTTTGTTCTCAGTCTATGTTGGCTCCAGCCTGCTGTTCTCTTCGGCAGAACTCCCCAGGAGACGTGCAAAGGAGCCCCTTCATTACTACCCCCCAGCACATGCATGCCAGCACAGGCAAAGAACACGCATTGAAAGGCAGGCCTTCCCACACAGTAGACGTGTACTACCAGCACTGCTAAGGCTTTAGGGTGGAAAACACACACCTAAAAGAGAAGGAATGGAGACAGGGTTGCCCTTAGAAATTCAATGAAGTCTGTTCTAGGAAGGGGCTGCTGATTACTTGATTTCTTGTGCACTGGAGGTTTGGTAGTTGGTTACCTGTGAGGGTGGAACTATGGTTTCTATTAGTCAACAGAGAAATTTTCTAGGCATGTCGTTTCCTTTTGGGTGTCTGATTACTGCTCCAGGAAGGCTGAATGGCAGCCAAATGCAGGATTTTATTCTTTTTTTCATGCCTATGTTCTGAGTGCTTCAGATTGTTAACAGTCTTAGGACCAGATGTAGCAAAGGTTTTTTCCCCATTCTTTGTCTATGGGAAAAAGTGTTTGTACATATGGCCCTTAGTGCTTCAGTGTAACAAGGGTGTTTGCATTACATCCAAGGGAAAGCGAGCAAGCACCGTATTCTGTTCATCTACTCCAGTGAAATGTTTGCCTCCCAAAGCTATAATGGAAGCAACAAAACAGTGGAAGTGATACAACAATAATTTATATAACACTTTGCATTTATTGCTCCTGGGCATGCACAAGTACTTCCATCGTCCCTTTGCCATTGCTTGTTGAACGTGCTGGATTTAATGGGACTTGAAGGCCCTGTCCGTTGCTCTTTTTTCATATGTGCTGGGGCGGAAGGCCTACTCCCACTGTAAATAAACCTATCGATCACTTATGCGGTCAGTATGTTGCCCTATCGTGGCGTGTTCTGTGTTCCCCCTCATGCCTGCCTTTCCCCATCCAACAAAGGAAGTGGTGTCCAGCTTGCATTCCCAAGTCCTAGCATCCTTAAGACCCGTCATGGAGTTCCAATGTTTGCAGTCATGCACTAAGAAAAAACACGCCAAGGGGACCTTGTGATTGCTGCACCTGTGGGGGTTACCAGTGCTTCCTATATCAGTAGCGAAGTGGGATGTGGAAATATCGCCGTAAAATCTTTGGCCATGAGGGAGAGGTTAGAACATGATATAAGCAAACAAAAAAAAAAAAGGGGATGAGAATTGCAGAAAGGACCCAAATGTGCGGCAGGGTTGACCTATTAATGTGGCAAAAGGAGTCCAGTGATAAATTGACAATGCCAATAGCTGCAACTCAAGTACATGCAAGACCTATTGCATTGCAAATGCTTGTTGGCTTTCCTATGGCCCTGCTCTCCTTCCTCAGCTGGCTGGGACCTTATTCCACAGTCCCAAAACATTGGTGTGGGAGACAGCATTATCCAGACTAACAGCAAACAGGTGACACATTTTACTGGCCACAAGCTAAAGTAAGATTAAGCTAGCAAGTACTGCCTACAAACAGCATACATGCTAATTCACACAGAGGTCCTACAAATCTCTGCAACAAGGGCATGCCTTTGGAAAGCCATTGGTGCTGCTTTATCTCTGGAAGAATGAACATGAAGTCTCAGAAGAAGCTGAATGTGTCTTAAAAGGCTCTGCAATAAAAATGAAGCATGTGGAGTATCGATTGATGGAAATTTACTGTAGAGATCCAAAGGGGAAGAAAGAATAATTGCCAGTCAATCACCAATGTCCATGTTCCAACCATTTATTATTCCCCTGCATGGTATGACTAGTTTTCTTAATACACCAAATCCTCTCACACACTTATTTAAAAAAAAAAAAAAAAAACCTTTTTTAATGGGAAACAGAAATTTAGACGTATCCCTATACAAAATCATCATTCGTTTTTCAACTTTTCCAAGTTGTGTATTATCTTGAATAATCCTACTTATACCACTGATTCACATCCATCAGTACTCATGATACAACTATCACTGATCAACAGCTCTATACTTTGTTTTGCACTGATGTGGACAAACCACTGATATATACAGTCTCCAACTGCACCATTAACCATACAGCATCCTTGTATTTTGAATTCACATGGACCAGAGCCTGTGTTTAGCCCTGTTTCAAAGTATGGAAGCCAGTGAGTTGATTTATTGAACCCATAGCAATATAATTCTTAATGCTGTCACCCAGTAGCCAAAGTCCTATGTTCCTAGCTTTGCGGTGGGTGGGGTTTCCTTCGGAAAAGTTTGATGTGCTTCAACACCACATAGGGCCAGATGTAGCAAAGGTTTTTAACCATTCTGTGTCTATGGGAAAAAGTGTTCGTACATATGGCCCATAGTTCTTGAGTTAGGGCTCTTCAGGACTGACCTAAGGACAAACGTTTTTAACATCCAATTCTCCTCTTCAGGCGTGGAATTGCGTCTGCCGAGGAACTGGTCCTTACACAGGTGGAAGCAGAAGTCCCTTAGTGACATTCATCTAGGTAGAAACCTACACAGATGGAAGTTGCTAATGGCTTCCATTGATCTGCTGATCTGTCTTCCAGGGAGTACTTCATGCTTTATTTTGATTATGTCTCCCATACTCTGGATAATTTTAGGGAGAACCCCACACTTGCTGCTCTCACGGGCTTTGGCGGAGCATATAATTACTCATTACCAATATCAGGCTTTACTGCTTTGTTGCACAGGGCGAGCATATGAAAATATAAAAGTGCTTCCGAAATGTAGCCACTATTTCCAAATGTAATTAAGAGTCGTAGGGCCATATGTACGAACACATTTTCCCATTGACACAGAATGGGGAAAAACCCTTTGCTACATTTGGCCCTTAGTGACGATAATGTTGTGCGCGTTTTCCTCAAGGATGTCTAAATTCAATAACAGAACAATTATTTCATGGTCTATATTGCATTCTGATAAAACCTTCATGTTAACAGAGACAATTGTTCTCAACACCTTTTTTGTCAGTTTCCATGTGTTCATTTTTGTAGAATTAATGACACTGTAATTAACCTAGGGAGATTCATAACAACGTGGTTAATTTGAAGTCCCTATTTTTTTTTTTTCTTTAAACACTTGTTTTTGTTTTAACATTGGATAAATTATCTCTTCATCCAAGGTTAATTCTGTTTTCGTCTTTAGGTGGCAAAGGTGTACTATCCACAAAGGTTTTTTATGTTTATTACATATATTTAGTACATCTGTAGGTTTGCAGTGCCAAATGCTATTTATTACTATTGTGTTCGAGGAGCCAAGTCCCAAGTGAGAGAGATCCGCAGGCTGGTCAGGATATTAGTCTACTCGCTACACAATAAGCATGTATAGTTTATAACAGTGGTTCCCAACCTGTGGTCCGGGGACCCCCTGGGAGTCCGCAAAGCCTCCTCAGGGGGTCCACAACTGCTTAGAAAATTAAATAATATTAACAGATTAGGACCCCAGCTCGGGGGGGGGTGTCCCCAGATTCCAGTAATGAGTCAGTGGAGGTCCCTGGGTTCCAGCAATGATAAAATGGGGGTCCACAGAAGTCAAAAGGTTGGGAGCCACTGGTTTGTAACACTCTTCATACGTGTATGTGTGATATATTATGTAATGGAGATTTGTGTAGCACAGCTAATTACCCGGTAGGGTATCCAGGTGCGGGGGCAGGCGAAAATGCATGGGGCTATAGCCAGGTCTCGGCTTTTTGCGATACGTATGGTTTATTCCATGCTGTTTTTGTATCTACATTAGTTGTACAAATACATATTTATGTGGAATACAATCTCATTGCACAAACACACAGAGTGGCTAATTGCCTCGGTCCAGAAAATACAGAAGAATTAAACGATAACTGTTTAATATCGTCCAATAAGGCCATTAAGTGGTTCTGATGACATCATCATAAACCATTGAGTCAAATGCAGAGTTGCTTGTAAATGTCATCAAACCCACAAGATGGCAATATAGGACCATATTACACACTAACCAGTATGCATTCATATTTATATTACATGTTTATTTTGTGATAGTTGAAGTGTAGGTAACAATCGGCTCCGAGCTGGATTAAAATGTTTTTGTTGATACAACAAACGATAATGGTGAGGGGCTGCGGATTTATGCAATTCTTAGACTGTGGTGGTCACCAAAAAGTGTTCCCATCTTAAATGGGTGGAAATAATATTGCCAGAGAATGTGCAACATATTTCCCCCTTTTTGCTGCATAAATAAGATAACCTTGTCACATAATCTTAATGGCCCTCAGAATTATAAGGTTGTGCCCAGTGGGTTAGGGTCTCATTATAACAGAACATTTGTTTCCCATATTTCATGGGTTCCTGTGAAATATGGGTTTTATATCAGTGCATTTTCTGCAATAAAAGTAGCTACACATAAATATATACATTTTAAACATATTTATTTGAGGGGGACAAAACCGTAAATCGCAATCCCCCCATTTAGCTATGTAAGAGGGAGACACCATAAATTTCTTTTTTAACCCCCAGGGTGCCTGGTGCGAGCTGGTCTCGTCCAGGTAAACTGTTACCGTGTGCCTGGGACGAGACCAGCTCATCCTGCACTTGGCCCATGGGGGGAGTGCTAGCGCGCCCCCTGTGGGCCTCCCTCCCACCCCCCCCAATCGGGTATGGAAGGGAAGCGCTTCCCTTTTCAACCCTGTGACCCCCTGACCCCCCTACCCTCCCAATGAGGTCTGGTGACATCAGCACACAAATTGCGCGCTGACCTCATCAGAGGTCACCTCAGATTGCGCTGGAAGCAGGTGTAGGAAGTTGGCTCTGTATGTGCTATTTCAAAGTAAGGAATAGCATGCACAGAGTCCAAGGGTTCCCCTTAGAGGTAAAATAGTGGTAAAAAGAGATAATACTAATGCTCTATTTTGTGGTAGTGTGGTCGAGCAGTAGGCTTATCCAAGGAGTAGTGTTAAGCATTTGTTGTACATACACATAGACAATAAATGAGGTACACACACTCAGAGACAAATCCAGCCAATAGGTTTTCTTATAGAAAAATATCTTTTCTTAGTTTATTTTAAGAACCACAGGTTCAAATTTAACATGTAATATCTTGTTTGAAAGGTATTGCAGGTAAGTACATTAGGAACTTTGAATCATTTCAATTGCATGTATACTTTTCAAGTTATTCACAAATAGCTATTTTAAAAGTGGACACTTAGTGCAATTTTCACAGTTCCTGGGGGAGGTAAGTTTTTGTTAGTTTTACCAGGTAAGTAAGACACTTACAGGGTTCAGTTCTTGGTCCAAGGTAGCCCACCGTTGGGGGTTCAGAGCAACCCCAAAGTTACCACACCAGCAGCTCAGGGCCGGTCAGGTGCAGAGTTCAAAGTGGTGCCCAAAACGCATAGGCTTCAATGGAGAGAAGGGGGTGCCCCGGTTCCAGTCTGCCAGCAGGTAAGTACCCGCGTCTTCGGAGGGCAGACCAGGGGGGTTTTGTAGGGCACCGGGGGGGAACACAAGCCCACACAGAAATTTCACCCTCAGCGGCGCGGGGGCAGCCGGGTGCAGTGTTAGAACAAGCGTCGGGTTCGCAATGGAAGTCAATGAGAGATCAAGGGATCTCTTCAGCGCTGCAGGCAGGCAAGGGGGGGCTTTCTCGGGGAAACCTCCACTTGGGCAAGGGAGAGGGACTCCTGGGGGTCACTTCTGCAGTGAAAGTCCGGTCCTTCAGGTCCTGGGGGCTGCGGGTGCAGGGTCTTTTCCAGGCGTCTGGACTTAGGTTTCAGAGAGTCGCGGTCAGGGGAAGCCTCGGGATTCCCTCTGCAGGCGGCGCTGTGGGGGCTCAGGGGGGACAGGTTTTGGTACTCACAGTCGTAGAGTAGTCCGGGGGTCCTCCCTGAGGTGTTGGTTCTCCACCAGCCGAGTCGGGGTCGCCGGGTGCAGTGTTGCAAGTCTCACGCTTCTTGCGGGGAGATTGCAGGGTTCTTTAAAGCTGCTCCTTTGGATAAAGTTGCAGTCTTTTTGGAGCAGGTCCGCTGTCCTCGGGAGTTTCTTGTCGTCGTCGAAGCAGGGCAGTCCTCAGAGGATTCAGAGGTCGCTGGTCCCTTTGGAAGGCGTCGCTGGAGCAGAGTTCTTTGGAAGGCAGGAGACAGGCCGGTGAGTTTCTGGAGCCAAGGCAGTTGTTGTCTTCTGGTCTTCCTCTGCAGGGGTTTTCAGCTAGGCAGTCCTTCTTCTTGTAGTTGCAGGAATCTAATTTTCTAGGGTTCAGGGTAGCCCTTAAATACTAAATTTAAGGGCGTGTTTAGGTCTGGGGGGTTAGTAGCCAATGGCTACGAGCCCTGAGGGTGGGTACACCCTCTTTGTGCCTCCTCCCAAGGGGAGGGGGTCACAATCCTAACCCTATTGGGGGAATCCTCCATCTGCAAGATGGAGGATTTCTAAAAGTTAGAGTCACTTCAGCTCAGGACACCTTAGGGGCTGTCCTGACTGGCCAGTGACTCCTCCTTGTTGCTTTCTTTGTTCCCTCCAGCCTTGCCGCCAAAAGTGAGGGCCGTGGCCGGAGGGGGCGGGCAACTCCACTAAGCAGGAGTGCCCTGCTGGGCTGTGACAAAGGGGTGAGCCTTTGAGGCTCACCGCCAGGTGTTACAGCTCCTGCCTGGGGGAGCTGTTAGCATCTCCACCCAGTGCAGGCTTTGTTACTGGCCTCAGAGTGACAAAGGCACTCTCCCTATGGGGCCAGCAACATGTCTCTAGTGTGGCAGGCTGCTGGGACCAGTCAGCCTACACAGATAGTCGGTTAAGTTTCAGGGGGCACCTCTAAGGTGCCCTCTGTGGTGTATTTTGCAATAAAATGTACACTGGCATCAGTGTGCATTTATTGTGCTGAGAAGTTTGATACCAAACTTCCCAGTTTTCAGTGTAGCCATTATGGTGCTGTGGAGTTCGTGTTTGACAAACTCCCAGACCATATACTCTTATGGCTACCCTGCACTTACAATGTCTAAGGTTTTGTTTAGACACTGTAGGGGTACCATGCTCATGCACTGGTACCCTCACCTATGGTATAGTGCACCCTGCCTTAGGGCTGTAAGGCCTGCTAGAGGGGTGGCTGACCTATACTTGCATAGGCAGTGAGAGGCTGGCATGGCACCCTGAGGGGAGTGCCATGTCGACTTACTCGTTTTGTTCTCACTAGCACACACAAGCTGGCAAGCAGTGTGTCTGTGCTGAGTGAGAGGTCTCCAGGGTGGCATAAGACATGCTGCAGCCCTTAGAGACCTTCCTTGGCATCAGGGCCCTTGGTACTAGAAGTACCAGTTACAAGGGACTTATCTGGATGCCAGGGTCTGCCAATTGTGGATACAAAAGTACAGGTTAGGGAAAGAACACTGGTGCTGGGGCCTGGTTAGCAGGCCTCAGCACACTTTCAATTGTAAACATAGCATCAGCAAAGGCAAAAAGTCAGGGGGCAACCATGCCAAGGAGGCATTTCCTTACACAAGCCCCCCCCAAACGAAAGAGGATGAGACTAACCTTTCCCAAGAGAGTCTTCATTTTCTAAGTGGAAGAACCTGGAAAGGCCATCTGCATTGGCATGGGCAGTCCCAGGTCTGTGTTCCACTATAAAGTCCATTCCCTGTAGGGAGATGGACCACCTCAACAGTTTTGGGTTTTCACCTTTCATTTGCATCAGCCATTTGAGAGGTCTGTGGTCAGTTTGAACTAGGAAGTGAGTCCCAAAGAGGTATGGTCTCAGCTTCTATAGGGACCAAACCACAGCAAAGGCCTCCCTCTCAATGGCACTCCAACGCTGCTCCCTGGGGAGTAACCTCCTGCTAATGAAAGCAACAGGCTGGTCAAGGCCATCATCATTTGTTTGGGACAAAACTGCCCCTATCCCATGTTCAGAGGCATCTGTCTGCACAATGAACTGCTTAGAATAATCTGGAGCTTTTAGAACTGGTGCTGAGCACATTGCTTGTTTCAGGGTGTCAAAGGCCTGTTGGCATTCTACAGTCCAGTTCACTTTCTTGGGCATTTTCTTGGAGGTGAGTTCTGTGAGGGCTGTCACAATGGATCCATATCCCTTCACAAACCTCCTGTAGTACCCAGTCAAGCCAAGGAATGCCCTGACTTGAGTCTGGGTTTTTGGAGCTACCCAGTCCAGAATAGTCTGGATCTTGGGTTGGAGTGGCTGAACCTGGCCTCCACCTACAAGGTGGCCCAATTAAACCACAGTTCCCTGCCCTATCTGGCATTTGGATGCCTTGATAGAGAGGCCTGCAGATTGCAGAGCCTTCAAAACCTTCTTCAGGTGGACCAGGTGATCCTGCCAGGTGGAGCTAAAGACAGCAATATCATCAAGATAAGCTGTGCTAAAGGACTCCAAACCAGCAAGGACTTGATTCACCAACCTTTGGAAGGTGGCAGGGGCATTCTTTAAACCAAAGGGCATAACAGTAAACTGATAATGCCCATCAGGTGTGGAGAATGCTGTTTTCTTTTTTGCTCCAGGTGCCATTTTTATTTGCCAGTACCCTGCTGTCAAGTCAAAGGTACTTAAGAATTTGGCAGCACCTAATTTGTCTATGAGCTCATCAGCTCTAGGAATTGGATGGGCGTCTGTCTTGGTGACAGAGTTGAGCCCTCTGTAGTCCACACAAAACCTCATCTCTTTCTTTCCATCTTTGGTGTGAGGTTTGGGGACTAAGACCACTGGGCTAGCCCAGGGGCTGTCAAGAGCGCTCAATTACTCCCAATTCCAGCATCTTGTGGACTTCCACCTTGATGCTTTCCTTAACATGGTCAGACTGTCTAAAAATTTTGTTTTTGACAGGCATGCTGTCTCCTGTGTCCACATCATGGGTACACAGGTGTGTCTGACCAGGGGTTAGGGAGAAGAGTTCAGGAAACTGTTGTAGGACTCTCCTACAATCAGCTTGCTGTTGGCCAGAGAGGGTGTCTGAGTAGATCACTCCATCTACTGAGCCATCTTTTGGGTCTGATGACAGAAGATCAGGGAGAGGTTCACTCTCTGCCTCCTGATCCTCATCTGTTACCATCAACAGATTTACATCAGCCCTGTCATGGAAGAGCTTAAGGCGGTTCACATGGATCACCCTCTTGGGGCTCCTGCTTGTGCCCAGGTCCACCAGGTAGGTGACCTGACTCTTCCTTTCTAGCACTGGGTAAGGGCCACTCCATTTGTCCTGAAGTGCCCTGGGAGCCACAGGCTCCAGAACCCAGACTTTCTGCCCTGGTTGGAACTCAACCATTGCAGCCTTTTGGTCATACCAAAACTTCTTGAGCTGTTGGCTGGCCTCAAGGTTTTTGCTTGCCTTTTCCATGTACTCTGCCATTCTAGAGCGAAGGCCAAGTACATAGTCCACTATGTCTTGTTTAGGCTCATGAAGAGGTCTCTCTCAGCCTTCTTTAACAAGAGCAAGTGGTCCCCTTACAGGGTGACCAAACAGAAGTTCAAAGGGTGAGAATCCTACTCCCTTCTGTGGCACCTCTCTGTAAGCGAAAAGCAGACATGGCAAGAGGACATCCCATCTCCTTTTGAGCTTTTCTGGGAGCCCCATGATCATGCCTTTTAATGTCTTGTTGAATCTCTCAACTAAGCCATTAGTTTGTGGATGGTATGGTGTAGTGAATTTATAAGTCACTCCACACTCATTCCACATGTGTTTTAGGTATGCTGACATGAAGTTGGTACCTCTGTCAGACACCACCTCCTTAGGGAAACCCACTCTGGTAAAGATACCAATGAGGGCCTTGGCTACTGCAGGGGCAGTAGTTGACCTAAGGGGAATAGCTTCAGGATACCTAGTAGCATGATCCACTACTACTAGGATATACATATTTCCTGAGGCTGTGGGAGGTTCTAGTGGACCAACTATGTCCACACCCACTCTTTCAAAGGGGACCCCCACCACTGGAAGTGGAATGAGGGGGGCCTTTGGATGCCCACCTGTCTTACCACTGGCTTGACAGGTGGGGCAGGAGAGGCAAAACTCCTTAACCTTCTGGGACATATTGGGCCAGTAGAAGTGGTTGACTAACCTCTACCACGTCTTGGTTTGTCCCAAATGCCCAGCAAGGGGAATATCATGGGCTAAGGTCAGAATAAACTCTCTGAACGACTGAGGCACTACCACTCTCCTAGTGGCACCAGGTTTGGGGTCTCTGGCCTCAGTGTACAGGAGTCCATCTTCCCAATAGACCCTATGTGTTCCATTTTTCTTGCCCTTGGACTCTTCAGCAGCTTGCTGCCTAAGGCCTTCAAGAGAGGGACAGGTTTCTTGTCGCTTACACAGCTCCTCCCTTGAGGGTCCCCCTGGGCCTAAGAGCTCAACCTGATAAGGTTCAAGCTCCAAAGGCTCAGTTCCCTCAGAGGGCAGAACTTCTTCCTGAGAAGAGAGGTTCTCTTTTTCTGACTGTGTTGCAGTTGGTTTCCCAACTGACTTTCCTTTTCTCTTGGTAGGCTGGGCCTTTCTTCCAGACTCCAGCTCTACTTTTTCACCCTGTGCCTTGCATTGTGCTCTTGTTTTTACACACACCAGTTCTGGGATACCCAGCATGGCTGCATGGGTTTTTAGTTCTACCTCAGCCCATGCTGAGGACTCCAGGTCATTTCCAAGCAGACAGTCTATTGGGATGTTTGAGGAGACCACCACCTGTTTCAGGCCATTGACCCCTCCCCATTCTAAAGTTACCATTGCCATGGGATGTGCTTTAGTCTGATTGTCAGCATTGGTGACTGTATAGGTTTTTCCAGTCAGGTATTGGCCAGGGGAAACCAGTTTCTCTGTCACCATGGTGACACTGGCACCTGTATCCCTCAGGCCCTCTACACTTGTCCCATTAATAAAGAGCTGCTGCCTGTATTTTTGCATGTTAGGCGGCCAGGCAGCTAATGTGGCTAAATCCACCCCACCCTCAGAGACTAGAGTAGCTTCAGTGTGGACCCTGATTTGCTCTGGGCACACTGTTGATCCCACTTGGAGACTAGCCATTCCAGTGTTACCTGGATTGGAGTTTGGAGTGGAACCTTTCTTGGGACAGGCCTTGTCTCCAGTTTGGTGTCCAGGCTGATTACAGCTACGACACCAGGCCTTTTTGGGATCAAAGTTTTTACCCTTGTACCCAGGATTGTTTTGTGAAGAGGCTCTGGGCCCACCCTCCTGTGCAGGTTTTTGGGGGCCTGTAGAAGACTCTTTACTATTTTTATTTTTGGCTGTCTCACCACCTTTCCCCTGGGGAGGTTTTGTGACCCCTTTCTTTTGGTCACCCCCTGTGGAAGTTTTGGACACCCTAGTCTTGACCCAATGGTCCGCCTTCTTTCCCAATTCTTGGGGAGAAATTGGTCCTAGGTCTACCAGATGCTGATGCAGTTTGTCATTGAAACAATTTCTTAACAGGTGTTCTTTCACAAATAAATTGTACAGCCCATCATAATTACTTACACCACTGCCTTGAATCCAACCATCTAGTGTTTTTACTGAGTAGTCTACAAAGTCAACCCAGGTCTGGCTCGAGGATTTTTGAGCCCCCCTGAATCTAATCCTATACTCCTCAGTGGAGAATCCAAAGCCCTCCATCAGGGTACCCTTCATGAGGTCATAAGATTCTGCATCTTTTCCAGAGAGTGTGAGGAGTCTATCCCTACACTTTCCTGTGAACATTTCCCAAAGGAGAGCACCCCAGTGAGATCTGTTCACTTTTCTGGTTACACAAGCCCTCTCAAAAGCTGTGAACCATTTGGTGATGTCATCACCATCTTCATATTTAGTTACAATCCCTTTAGGGATTTTCAACATGTCAGGAGAATCTCTGACTCTATTTATGTTGCTGCCACCATTGATGGGTCCTAGGCCCATCTCTTGTCTTTCCCTTTCTATGGCTAGGATCTGTCTTTCCAAAGCCAATCTTTTGGCCATCCTGGCTAACTGGATGTCCTCTTCACTGGAGTTATCCTCAGTGATTTCAGAGTTGTTGGTCCCTCCTGTGAGGGAACCTGCATCTCTGACTGTTATTTGTGGAGTCAGGGCTTGAGAAGCCCTGTTCTCCCTAAGTAGGACTGGAGGGGGGGAATTTCCCTCCAAGTCACTATCTTCATCCTCTGTGTTGCCATCCTCAGAGGGGTTGGCTTTTTCAAACTCTGCCAAAAGCTCCTGGAGCTGTACTTTGGTAGGTTTGGAGCCCATTGTTATTTTCTTTAGTTTACAGAGTGACCTTAGCTCTCTCATCTGTAGATGGAGGTAAGGTGTGGTGTCGAGTTCCACCACATTCACATCTGTGCTAGACATTATGCTTCTAAAAGTTGG
Organism: Pleurodeles waltl; assembly: GCF_031143425.1. Lineage (NCBI taxonomy): Eukaryota > Metazoa > Chordata > Amphibia > Caudata > Salamandridae > Pleurodeles > Pleurodeles waltl. The sequence continues at coordinate 124,225,696 of NC_090446.1, forward strand.
AATACTTTTTAAGAAACTAAAACTGGTTCTAGAATCTAATTCAAACTTTTAACAAACTTTTAAACTCTAAAAGAAATGCTAACAGGGACTAACACAAGGCCCTAGCAGGACTTTAAAGAATTTAGAAAACTTTTCAAATTGCAAAAATCAATTTCTAATGACAATTTTGGAATTTGTCGTGTGATCAGGTATTGGCTGAGTAGTCCAGCAAATGCAAAGTCTTGTACCCCACCGCTGATCCACCAATGTAGGAAGTTGGCTCTGTATGTGCTATTTCAAAGTAAGGAATAGCATGCACAGAGTCCAAGGGTTCCCCTTAGAGGTAAAATAGTGGTAAAAAGAGATAATACTAATGCTCTATTTTGTGGTAGTGTGGTCGAGCAGTAGGCTTATCCAAGGAGTAGTGTTAAGCATTTGTTGTACATACACATAGACAATAAATGAGGTACACACACTCAGAGACAAATCCAGCCAATAGGTTTTGTTATAGAAAAATATATTTTCTTAGTTTATTTTAAGAACCACAGGTTCAAATTTAACATGTAATATCTTGTTTGAAAGGTATTGCAGGTAAGTACATTAGGAACTTTGAATCATTTCAATTGCATGTATACTTTTCAAGTTATTCACAAATAGCTATTTTAAAATTGGACACTTAGTGCAATTTTCACAGTTCCTGGGGGAGGTAAGTTTTTGTTAGTTTTACCAGGTAAGTAAGACACTTACAGGGTTCAGTTCTTGGTCCAAGGTAGCCCACCGTTGGGGGTTCAGAGCAACCCCAAAGTTACCACACCAGCAGCTCAGGGCCGGTCAGGTGCAGAGTTCAAAGTGGTGCCCAAAACGCATAGGCTTCAATGGAGAGAAGGGGGTGCCCCGGTTCCAGTCTGCCAGCAGGTAAGTACCCGCGTCTTCGGAGGGCAGACCAGGGGGGTTTTGTAGGGCCCCGGGGGGGACACAAGCCCACACAGAAATTTCACCCTCAGCGGCGCGGGGGCAGCCGGGTGCAGTGTTAGAACAAGCGTCGGGTTCGCAATGGAAGTCAATGAGAGATCAAGGGATCTCTTCAGCGCTGCAGGCAGGCAAGGGGGGGCTTCCTCGGGGAAACCTCCACTTGGGCAAGGGAGAGGGACTCCTGGGGGTCACTTCGGCAGTGAAAGTCCGGTCCTTCAGGTCCTGGGGGCTGCGGGTGCAGGGTCTTTTCCAGGCGTCGGGACTTAGGTTTCAGAGAGTCGCGGTCAGGGGAAGCCTCGGGATTCCCACTGAAGGCGGCGCTGTGGGGGCTCAGGGGGGACAGGTTTTGGTACTCACAGTCGTAGAGTAGTCCGGGGGTCCTCCCTGAGGTGTTGGTTCTCCACCAGCCGAGTCGGGGTCGCCGGGTGCAGTGTTGCAAGTCTCACGCTTCTTGCGGGGAGATAGCAGGGTTCTTTAAAGCTGCTCCTTTGGATAAAGTTGCAGTCTTTTTGGAGCAGGTCCGCTGTCCTCGGGAGTTTCTTGTCGTCGTCGAAGCAGGGCAGTCCTCAGAGGATTCAGAGGTCGCTGGTCCCTTTGGAAGGCGTCGCTGGAGCAGAGTTCTTTGGAAGGCAGGAGACAGGCCGGTGAGTTTCTGGAGCCAAGGCAGTTGTTGTCTTCTGGTCTTCCTCTGCAGGGGTTTTCAGCTAGGCAGTCCTTCTTCTTGTAGTTGCAGGAATCTAATTTTCTAGGGTTCAGGGTAGCCCTTAAATACTAAATTTAAGGGCGTGTTTAGGTCTGGGGGGTTAGTAGCCAATGGCTACTAGCCCTGAGGGTGGGTACACCCTCTTTGTGCCTCCTCCCAAGGGGAGGGGGTCACAATCCTAACCCTATTTGGGGAATCTTCCATCTGCAAGATGGAGGATTTCTAAAAGTTAGAGTCACTTCAGCTCAGGACACCTTAGGGGCTGTCCTGACTGGCCAGTGACTCCTCCTTGTTGCTTTCTTTGTTCCCTCCAGCCTTGCCGCCAAAAGTGGGGGCCGTGGCCGGAGGGGGCGGGCAACTCCACTAAGCTGGAGTGCCCTGCTGGGCTGTGACAAAGGGGTGAGCCTTTGAGGCTCACCGCCAGGTGTTACAGCTCCTGCCTGGGGGAGGTGTTAGCATCTCCACCCAGTGCAGGCTTTGTTACTGGCCTCAGAGTGACAAAGGCACTCTCCCCATGGGGCCAGCAACATGTCTCTAGTGTGGCAGGCTGCTGGGACCAGTCAGCCTACACAGATAGTCGGTTAAGTTTCAGGGGGCACCTCTAAGGTGCCCTCTGTGGTGTATTTTGCAATAAAATGTACACTGGCATCAGTGTGCATTTATTGTGCTGAGAAGTTTGATACCAAACTTCCCAGTTTTCAGTGTAGCCATTATGGTGCTGTGGAGTTCGTGTTTGACAAACTCCCAGACTATATACTCTTATGGCTACCCTGCACTTACAATGTCTAAGGTTTTGTTTAGACACTGTAGGGGTACCATGCTCATGCACTGGTACCCTCACCTATGGTATAGTGCACCCTGCCTTAGGGCTGTAAGGCCTGCTAGAGGGGTGGCTGACCTATACTTGCATAGGCAGTGAGAGGCTGGCATGGCACCCTGAGGGGAGTGCCATGTCGACTTACTTGTTTTGTTCTCACTAGCACACACAAGCTGGCAAGCAGTGTGTCTGTGCTGAGTGAGAGGTCTCCAGGGTGGCATAAGACATGCTGCAGCCCTTAGAGACCTTCCTTGGCATCAGGGCCCTTGGTACTAGAAGTACCAGTTACAAGGGACTTATCTGGATGCCAGGGTCTGCCAATTGTGGATACAAAAGTACAGGTTAGGGAAAGAACACTGGTGCTGGGGCCTGGTTAGCAGGCCTCAGCACACTTTCAATTGTAAACATAGCATCAGCAAAGGCAAAAAGTCAGGGGGCAACCATGCCAAGGAGGCATTTCCTTACAGCAGGCTTCCAGCGCGATCCCAGAAGAGAAATGCCGGGAGGTGGGGCGGGAGAAACAAGAAAGGAAAAGAAAGACCTTTCCTTTCCCTGTCTTGCCACACAGCATTTCTGCTGCCCGATCGGTCAGCAGAAATGCCCACTAGACACCAGGGAATTTTTTGTGTGTGTGAATTTCAATAAAGGGAGCGGCCCCTTGGGCAAGGGCCGCTCCCCAGGGGGGCAAATAAGTTTTAGGCCATTTCTGCCCCCTGTCCCCCCCCCACCCCCCCCCACCCCACCCCCCCCCCCCACACCCCTCCGGGGGGGCAGAAAACCACTAGACACCAGGGATTATTTCTTTTTATCATACTTGCACATAAGGGGAGCAGCCCCATGGGCAAGGACCACTCCCCAGGGGGCCAAATTATTTTTAGGCCATTTCTGTCCCCCCTGGGGGCAGAAAACCCCTAGACACCAAGGATAATTTTTTTCTTTTTTTTTTTTATATGTAGGGAGCGAGCCCTTAGGCAAGGGTCGCTCCCCGGGACGCCAAATTATTTTTAGGCTATTTCTGCCCCCCCCCCGGGCCTATAATTAGGCCGATCTGGCTCCCTGTGGGGTAGAAACCACAGGACACCAAGGATTTTTTTTTTTTTTTATACTAACGCATAAGGGGGGTGGGCCCCTTTGGCAAGGGCCGCTCCCCGGGAGGCTGAGGCGGGAGGCTCCCCTTGGAGGCAGATCCGCCTAATATAATTAGGCAGATTTGCCCCCATGGGGGAAGAAACCTCTAGACACCAGGGAAATATATATTTTTTAATTTACTTTATGTTTTTATGTATGGGAAGAGACCCCTTAGACAAGGGTCGCTCCCCTGGGGGGCAAATTGTATTTAGGCCATGTCTGCCCCCCTGTGGGGGCAGAACAGCCTATTTTTGTTAAGCCAATCCGCCCCCAAGGGAGGCAGAAACCTCTAAACACCATGGATTGGTGTGTGTGTGTGTGTTGTGTTGGGGGGGGGGGGGGGGCAGCCCCTTGGGCAAGGGTCACTCCCCATGGGGGCACATTACTGTTGCCCTATTTTTGGAAGGCCCATCTGCCCCCAAGTGTGGCAGAAAGCCCACCTGAGACCAGGGAAGATTTTTTTTCTTGAAATAAATGGGGCCAAAGTTGTTCTGCCCACAGTGGGAAGATTGTACACTTACCCCCAATCCGTACCCCAGGGGGGCAAAAAGCCTACTAGATGCCAGGGAATTAAAAAAAAAAAAAAATAAAAAAAATAAACTGTGGGGTGGTGGCTACCAACCGGTATGGTTATGCCCCCACCCGAACTGAAGGGGGTAACAGTCTTTCAGCTCTCCCCCGCACACCAAAACATCTTATTCCATGGCAAGCAAGAGGACATTTGATTATTTTGGGTTTTGGTTTTACATTTGGGCCATGAGAGCTTGGAACTCTTTTCTTACCCACAATGCCCTGCAAACCTCCAACTTTGCTGGAAATCACACATTTTTCCCACATTTTTCTGATGGGACCTTCGGGAATCTGCAGGAATCCACAAAATTCCTACCACCCAACATCGTCTCATCTATAGCGATAAAAATTCTGCTGCACTGGTCAGCCTAAAATTATTTTTTTCAAACTGTCCTTTTGGACCTGCTTTGGTTCTCCCTCAAGTTCGACATGTTTTTGTCTCTTCCCTGTCACAGGCACTTGGCCCACCTACACAAGCGAGGTATCATTTTTACCGGGAGACTGAGGGGAACGTTGGGTGGTAGGAAATTTGTCCCGGTGCAGTGATCCCACTCAGAAATGTCAGAATTTTTTTTATTTTTTTTAGCTAAGTTTGATGTTTGCTGAGGATTCTGTGTAAGAAAACATTGGGGGATCCACGCAAGTCACACCTCCCTCGGGTGCCCAGTTCTCAGAAATGTCCGGGTTTGGTAGGTTTCCCTAGATGGCTGCTGAGCCCAGGACCAAAAACGCAGGTAACCCCCCCCCCCACCCGAAAACAGGTAGTTTTGTATTTGTTAATTTTGATGTGTCCAGATAGTGTTTTGGGGCATTTCCTGTCACGAACACTCGGCCTACCCACACAAGTGAGGTACCATTTTTATCGGGAGACTTGGGGGAACGCTGGGTGGAAGGAAATTTGTGGCTCCTCTCAGATTCCAGAACTTTGTCACCGAAATGTGAGGAAAAAGTTTTTTGTTTTTTTTTAGCAAAACTTTGAGGTTTGCAAAGGATTCCGGGTAGCTGAACCTGGTGGGAGCTCCACAAGTCACCCCATCTTGGATTCCCCTAGGTGTCTAGTTTAAAAAAATGCACAGGTTTGCTAGGTTTCCCCAGGTGCCGGCTGAGCTAGAGGCCAAAATCCACAGGTAGGCACTTTGCAAAAAACACCTCTGTTTTCTTTGGGAAAATGTGATGTGTCCATGTTGGGTTTTGGGGCATTTCCTGTCGCAGGCACTAGGTCTACCCACACAAGTGAGGTATCATTTTTATCGGCAGACTTTGGAGACCGCTGGGTGTAAGGAAACTTGTGGCTCCTCTCAGATTCCAGAACTTTCTGTCACTGAAATGTGAGGAAAAGGTGTTTTTTAGCCAAATTTTGAGGTTTGCAAAGGATTCTGGGTAACAGAACCTGGTGGGAGCCCCACAAGTCACCCCATCTTGTATTCCCCTGTGTGTCTACGTTTCAAAAATGCGCAAGTTTGGTAGGTTTCACTACGTGCCGGCTGAGCCAGAGACCAAAATCTACAGCTAGGCACTTTGCAAAAAACACGTCAGTTTTCAATGTAAAAATGTGATGTATCCATGTTGCGTTTCCTGTCGCGAGCATTAGGCCTACCCACGCAAGTGAGGTACCATTTTTAACGGGAGACTTGGGGGAACACAGAATAGCAAAACAGGTGTTATTGCCCCTTGTCTTGATCTACATTTTTTCCTTCCAAATGTAAGGCAATGTGTAAAAAAGACGTCTATTTGAGAAATGCCCTGTAATTCACATGCTAGTATAGGCACCCCAGAATTCAGAGATGTGCAAATAATTACTGCTTCTCAACACCTTATCTAGTGCCCATTTTGGAAATACAAAGGTTTTCTTGATACCTATTTTTCACTGTTTATATTTCAGTAATTGAATTGTTGTATACCCGGTTTAGAATGAAAACCCATTGCAAGGTGCAGCTCATTTATTGGCTCTGGGTACCTAGGGTTCTTGATGAACCTACAAGTACTATTTATCCCCGCAACCAAAAGCGTCCAGCAGACGTGATGGTATATTACTTTAAGAAATCTGACATCGCAGGAAAAAGTTGCAGAGCAAAACGTGTAGAAAAATGGCTGTTTTTATTACCTCAATTTCAATATTTTTTTTTTTTTCAGCTGTTATTTTCTGTAGGAAACCCTTGTAGGATCTACACAAATTACCCATTGCTGAATTCAGAATTTTGTCTACTTTTCAGAAATGTTTAGCTTTCTGGGATCCAGCATCGGTTTCACACCCATTTCCGTCACTAACTGGAAGGAGGCTGAAAGCACAAAAACATTGTAAAAATGGGGTTTGTCCCAGTAAAATGCAAAAATTGTGTTGAAAAATTGGGTTTTCTGATTCAAGTCTGCCTGTTCCTGAAAGCTGGGGATTTTAGCACCGCAAACCCTTTGTTGATGCCATTTTCAGGGGAAAAACCACAAGCCGCCTTCTGCAGCCCTTTTTTCCCCTTTTTTTTAAAAAAAAAGGGAAATTAAATTTTTGCTGTATTTTGGCTAATTTTTTGGTCTCCTTCAGGGGAACCCACAAACTCTGGGTACCTCTAGAATCCCCAGGAAGTTTGGAAAAAAAGGACGCAAATTTGGTGTGGGTAGCTTATGTGTGCAAAAAGTTGAGGGTCTAAGAGCGAAATGCCCCAAATAGCAAAAAAAGGCCTGGCACCAGAGGGGTAAAAGGCCTGGCAGCGAAGGGGTTAAACTAACCCCTACTCCATTGCCTCAACTATTATTTTTCCACTTATCCATTTCTATATTGTTGCTTTTGCTTAATTTCACTCAGTTTTTTACATTGATTTCATTACTCCAGCAATTTATTGTACCCTGAGATAATTAATCAGAAAATAACATGAGATGGACTGTCACTATGAGAAGGCAAGTACTGTTCTTTTAAAGAATGTAAAGCTCACAAACTTTAATGTCATGTGATGACAAGAAAGAAGGCGGTTTTACATTTTGAGAAGTCACTATCACAAACTGATGTTGGCTAAAATGATTAGTACTACTAAGAATTAAGGACTAAATCAAAGTCTCACCATGGAGGGAATCTATTTGGAAGGTGCATACAGAAATTAGCATAACATTTCCCCCATCTGCCTCGTCTTCCAACGCGAAAGTGTCTACAGGTTTGGATAGCCGAAGGCTCAGGTTTAGTGGGGGTTTGAGGGTTCCTGATCCTGAAGAGGGTCTCACAGAGAACTAAGATATCATTTGAAGTCGACTATAGAGAGTTTAAGACCTTCCAAGATTTCAGTTGCAAACGTGACAGTATTTGTTCTTAAATGTTGGCCAGTGAAGTGATTCTAGCACAAACAGCTACATTTGTTTCTCACAGATCCAAGCGAGCATGGGCTAGTTACTCAAGAACCAGGGTCTTTACTCAGTAGCAGTAGAGGGGGCTTAGTTCTTTCAAAGCTTGGAAACATGAGCACCACCTCTGCCTTTCTAAGAATTAAGGACGTTTTAGGTAGGTTCTAGAGAGTTCTCCGAATAAGGCAGGTGGGCAGAGTGAAATTACCAAACAGTATAGATGGACAGCATGGAAATCCTTTCCTGCTTCCAGTAGGGGAGGGACACTGTGTACTGGTTAATGCGAACCATCATAAAATTATCCAGATGAAGACATTCGCACATACAGAAGATGGACGGAAGCAATTATGCAGCTGGGTTTCACAGTACAACCAGACTGACGTATTCAAATGGACGTTTCTTCTGCCCCTCTACATTGAATTACTATGCAGAAGATTTTTAGAAATATGTGGAGCTAACTGCCAAAAAATGTGTTCATCATTGCTTGTTCAATAAATTATTGCTGCTTTGCAGCCCAACTAAACATGGGCTTTTCTTTGGATCACAGAACAGGATGACTTAAATCCCAGGCATATTGCTTTGATCGCCAGAATATTCTTTTGGAGCGTGATGTATTGGGTTGACACCAGTCGATGGGTGTTCAGATCATAAGAGAGCTCTGTAGCAGTTCCGAGTTGAATGCATTTTTATCTTAAACCGAGGTGGTGGCAGTCTTTAGGACTGACTGGAGGACTATTTAGATTCCTAAAAGCACATATGGACCAAACCCAAAATCTTTACCATGACACATTTCTTTCTTTGACTGTGGTTCTAGCAGTAAGATCTAATATCAACAGCTAGTTGTGGTGCTCATTACTAGCCCATCTACTGGAACCAAGTACATTCTAGCGGCCACAATGTCCAGATGCCTTTGAAACCATTGTATCATGTTATGAGGTCCCCATCTAAGCTGGCTTAACATTTGGAGGATAGGTCATTCTGAGAGAAAGCTTGTAGAAACTAAATCCATTGACATGTCTTGATGATTATGGGAAAATCAATGTACTGTGTTGGACATTAACTATAAGTTTCCGAAGTCACAGTTGGAAACCATCTACGTAGATGTATCCTCTACAAATGTAGATAAGACGTCATTACAGAAAGTACCTTAAAGAAGGCCACAGAAACTGAGATGAGCCAACATTTGTGCCAGAGGGATCTTATGAAAGGAGTCAATTAGATGAAATGTGTTTATGGCATATAGGTCAAAAGTTTCCTACCCTAGTTGTTTTGTGATTCAGTAGCTACAATTAAGCATGGTTTAGTGGAATGGGGATGTTATAGGTTTTTAGGCCTCTCTTATCTAGGTGCAGTTGTTTACAACTGGTGTCCCATGGTCAAAACACTACAGTATTCCACTTAAAAGGGCAGACCACTCCCTTTAAGCATTTGACTCTCTCAGGTTAGGGAAAACAAGCACTCATGATTTACTGAAGGAAATGGAGGGTCTTAGAAACTCGTGAAACAATATAACATATTTTGGTTAACAATCAACATTGGCGTAGTCAGCATTAAAAAAAGGCATTCTTAACAACTGGCAAAATAGTACACTTAAAGGTACCTTTGGATATTGTATCTATCTGAAGATGCCTCACATTTTGAATATCCCAGTTGTCAGCATGGATCAGGAAACTGTTTGATAGATTACCCATGCTCATAGGGACCTTGACAACACATGCAGCACCTTGTGAAGTCACTGGAGCCATAAACCACCCAGTCAGCGTACTGACATCAGTTCCCATTCATTTTTTTTTTAGCAAACCCTCGACGGGAACAGATGAAACGAACATCTTACTCAGATAGGTGCAGTTTTCAGTGATATGAACAGTACGTAACAGGACTAGTAGTAGATACAGCCATGCAGTGGGTGTTGGACGTGACCCTTTTTCCAGGGTTATCCCGAAACTTTTTGTCTTCCTCCTCCTGTTTTCTGTCCCCCTTTTTGTTAGAGTTAAGACTCTGGGCACTTTACCACCGCTGAACAGTGCTAAAGTGCATATGCTCTCTCCTTTAAACTTGGTATGATTGGCTTACACCTGTTTGGCACATTTAATGTAACTTTAAGTCCCTTGTACAGTGGTATCCCATGTACCCAGGGTCTGTAAATTAAACGCGTCTAGTGGGCCTGTAGCACAGCTTGCGTCACCCACAGAAGTAGTCTTTCAAACCACTACAGGGCCAGAAAGCACAGTTTACCGCCACATAGACTTGGCATTTAAAGTTATTTGTCAAGCCTGGAACTCCCCTTTTACTACATATAGGTCACCCCTAAGGTAGGCCCTAGGTAGCCCTATCGGCACGGTGCTGTGGAGGTTAAAGGTAGGACGTGGGCCTTCACTGTGCAGCATGTCCCAGTAGTGACAAACAGCATATTTGGTTTCTCACTGCTGTGAGGCCTACTCCTCTCATAGGCTAGCACTGGGAATTCCCTTAAAGGTACTTACGTGGTAATTTCTGATCTGTGAGGAGTAGCATGGGCATGTTTGGTATGCTTAGAATGGTAGTAATAAATCCTGCTTATTGGAGTAGGTGGATTTCTCCTTACTATTATAGAAATGCCACATTAAGAAAGTGGGCACTTCACTGTGCTTATGACTTGTGCCTTGCAGCCTGACTCCGATCCACGTCTGGGGTAGAGTGACAGCTAGGCTTTGTGCATACTTTCTAGTCAGCCATTACACAGGGAGGGTGGAGTTGTAACAGGATTACATCTGCATACTGAATGGTTTTCATGGGCTGGGAGAGAAGGTGGTGGGGAGCACTTACGTTTGCACAGGCTGAATTCTGCCCTCCCACTAAGGGCTTGTTTACCCCCTACTGATGTCTGGAGCCAGGGCATGGGTTGAAAGGGAGAGTTGTGCTCTTCTATGGTTCTTTTTGAGTGCCCCCACATCAAAGACATTTTGACTATGAGGACAGGGGTTGTAAACCCATGTTTTTAGACACTGCGTGGAATTGTAACAAGACGCTGCTGGCTCTATAGACTGCACACTGCCAGAAGGAACTGTTATGCTACCAGGAGGAACCACCATTGCACTGACTTGTTTTCTTGTGCTGACCTGTGGGCTGCTGGGCCACAAGAAGGACTGTCACTTTGCCTCAAAGAACCTCATGTGCTGGCCTGCTGCTGGTTCGATGCCTTCTGTTTCCCTCTCCAGTCTTCTCCTAGGAAGCCCAGTACGTGGTAGGTAGTGCTTCTAATTTGTGGTGAAATAGTACGGCACCGAGCGTTGCCCGTGACTTGTTCTCAGCACTCCCTCCAGTGCAGGAACCGTACTCTGCTGGTGGAACAGCACGTCTTGATGGCTGGGAGCGGCGCCTTGGGTTTGTGGAGAGGAAATCCTTGCCCTCCCTGACTGGATACTTTGATGTCAGGGCAACGAGGGAATCCCTGATGGCACTGCGACACCTCTTTCCCAGGGAGCAGGCCCAACAAGTGAGGCTCCCAAGAGCTGATAGGAAAGGAGGCAGGGACCGCACTGCATGTGCAGGTGGCCTGACTGAAGAAAAATAAGCTGTGCGGAGATAAGTTGCTGAACTGCGTAGCCAGCAGCTGGTGGAGAAAGGCTGCAGTTTTGGGCCGGAGAAGGACTGTTCAGCCCTTTGCTTCAGAGGGCATCCCCCTCTGTCCCCTCACCTTGGGCTGGGCCCAGGGGGGGGCGTTATCAACCAAGATTGGAATATCACAGTGGGCAGCATCTGCTTCACACTTTCACGACAGCTGCCCCGTGCGTGATCCCCTGCCCCACTCCCACCCCTTGGGCTGGCACAACATTGGTTAGGGGGAACATGGCTGACGGATTTTTGGGGAAGGTAGAGATAGCAGAACAGGGTGAAACTCTCAACGGAGGTCTGATGTAGTAGGCCCGCGTGTGCTCCTGAAGCCTACATCTCTAAGCCTACTCTGAATCAGTGCCCCAAGGTACGAAAAGGTTACCATAAACCCAATAGGGGCGCCAGGATTTCTGTACTTTACGTGAAATTACTGTGGTGAGTTGTGGTCCTTAACAACCAGAGTACCATAGGAAGTCTAGTAGAAATGGAAGCGCACTAAGACTGATGTATCTATGGGGACATATGGTGATTCATGTGTATTATCATTACCTGCACTACTACAACAGGTGGCTGTTGCATTTACTGGGCTTAAGCAGCCGTTTTTGTACTGAGTATTTTACAGTAAGTGCCTTGTATGCCCAACATTTACGAGTTATGTTCTTTCGGTCTGAGATTTTATACAACATAGAAACCTATTTTCATATATAATCAGGTGTGTGGAGTTTTAGTTGTGGTGTATTTATTGTATTACTGGTGTGAGTGTGTTGTGCAAAAGCTTTACACACTGCCTCTGGGGTAAGCCTGACTGCTCTGTGCCAAGCTACTAGGGGTGAGCACGGGTTGTCTTTAGTGTGTAGCTTACTTTCCCTGACTAGAGTGGTGGGTTTTTCCTGGTTTAGGTTCATACCATAGCCGATCAAAAACCAAATTTCTAACAAGTGGCAATGGGAAAGTAGGTCGGTTCATTAGGAAATATGCAGGTAGAAACAGTACCCACCAAAAAAAAGTTTCCTAGGATAAGTAACTTGTTCTTCTGATGGAGCCTTCTACCGGCAGATTTATCACCTTTTGAATAGATTCCACAGGCAGTCCAGCATCCAATGTTATACCAAAAGTTCCCGTAGAGCTGAACGAGCAAAATGGCCATCCCTCCTAATCTCAAAATCGTATTCTTTTTCCACAAAAGTTTATAGGGATGACCAAGTACCAGCTTTGCAAATACCTGCCAATTGCACCCCGCTCACCAGTGCTGAGGAACTTTGCTCTGGAAGAATGAGCTCGAACACCTTCTGGATGATCCTTGTTGCACAGGATTATCCACTGTGAGTTAGTTTGTGGACTGCCTTGCCCTTCAACCTTCCAACATTTACCACAGAATTGATCATCCAGTCTGAACTCATGCCTTTTCCTGATAGAAGCTGACTGCTCTCTTGGGATCAAGACACTGGAGAAATTACTCTTCTATTAGATAAATGTGGTGGAAGATAGCATGTGGAAATGGTAATGGGTTACCCTAATGGACAGGGGTGACTACTTCAGGCAGGAAGGCAGCACTAGTTCTGAAAATGAGCTTGTCAGGGAAGGAGTTAAAAGGTGGTTTTACACTCAAGGCCTGTAATTCATTTGCTTACTTGTTTTGCTGAAGTGATAGTACTTAGGAAAACAGTCTTAAATGTCAGTAAACTAAGGGACATTTGTCTTGCTGAAGTGATAGCACTCAGGGAAACAGTCTTAAATGTCAATAAACTAAGGTTTAATGGTTCAAACGGGGAATCACATTAAGTAAGTTAGAACCAAATTAAGATCCCAATGTGGCATATTAACAGGAGTAGGTGGGTACTTGTTTGTGAGACCTCTGAGGAATCTTAGAACAATGGAAGATTTAAAGAGAGTTAGTTGATCTGGAAGGTATAAGAAAGCCAATAAGGCTGATAAATAACCATTTACAGTAGCAACTGTGCAGCCCTGCTGAGCTAGCAAAAGGGCAAAACTGAGAATGTCAGATGAGCTTGAAAAGGATCTATGTGTTCAGCTGTACACCATTTAACAAATTTGGACAATCTGACAGAATAAACAGCTTTTGTTGAGTGTGTTCTTGACCTTGAAGTGACCACCACTACAAAAGGTAAAGAAAAATAACCCAGGTTGCCACGCTCAATTCCAGGCATGTAGGTGAAGATTCTGAAGGCCGTTGTGTAGAATCTCCCCCTGCAACTGCAAAAGGTCTACCCCGTGAGGGAGACGGAGGGCACAAAGAGGTGAATGCGGTGTGCATACCACACCATTTGGGGCCAGTGTCAGGCAATTAGAATTACTTGAACCCAGTGAAGGCGAATCTTACACAGGACGTAAGGAATCAAGGGTGTGAAAGGAAATGTAGAGAGAAGCAGAACGTTCCACTTTAAGCGAAACACCACCTCCGATGCCTACTCCATCGGATTCTGGAGGACACAGAATTACAGGCAGTAAGCATTCTTCTTAGTAGTTAACAGGTGAGGAGTCTGCAATTGCCAGAAGATGATCCGGACTACCTCCAGAAAAAGACGCCACTCGTGATCAGCAAGATAGCGCCAGCTGACATTGTCTGCTCTCACAATGAGATCTCTGGGTAAGTGATTCACCACTATGCAAATCTCATGGCCCGGAGCCGAAGACCAGAGTCGTAGAGCTTTGCTGATAAGATGTAGCCCCACCCCACCTTGTTTGTTGATGTACCACATCACAGTTGTATTGTCTGTCAAGATCTTGATGACTGACTGCAAAGGGTAGGGAGGAGGGCACTGAGAGCCAAACATTTCTTCTGAAATGCCAACATATGCTCTTCTGGTGATCAGAGACCTCAGTTCCTCCTGATAAAGCTTGTAGATCTCCATTGTTTTAGAACCATGGCCTGCAGATGCTCTACTTCCGTCTTCATGTGCCAACATGCATGGGTGACCACAAGAACGCAGGAGGCTAAGAATACCTAGTTTGTAGGAGACTGTCAGGACTGAATTGCTTCCTTTAGCCTGAAACATCACAATCATAGCCTGAATATTTCAAACTCTCTGAGGAGGGAAAGCTTGACTCCATGTGGTGGCCAATACTGCCCCTATGAAGAGGATGCAATCAGAGGGTACTAGGTGAGATTTGGGCTTGTTGATTGAAAAGACCAGGTCGAACAACAGTTTTGTTGTTGCCTGCAAGTGGTGAGACATCATTTCGGGAGAGCTTGCTTTGATGAGCCAGTTATTCAAGAGAATATGGGATTCCCGCTTGCCTGAGATTGGGCGCAACCACCGCAGTTACCTTGGGGAAGACTTGAGGTGCAGAAGTGAGGCCAAAAGGAAGAACTGCAAACTGGTAGTTTCAGATCCAACAGTGAAGCGAAGGAACTTGCTGTGTGAGTGCAGGATGGGGATGTGGAAGTTAGCATCCTGCAGGTTGATAGACAGTATCCAATCTTAAGCCTCCAGCGCAAGCAGAATCTGAGCAAGGGGCAGCATTCTGAACTTTTCCTTTTGAGGAAGCAATTAAAAACTGCAATGTCTAGGACTGAACAAAGACCACCGTCCTTTTTGGGGCTAAAAAAGTATTGAGAGTATCGTCCTTGATCCAGCTCCTGGTTTGGGACCAACTCCAAAGCACCCTTTAGGAGTAAGGCCTCAACCTCCTGTTGAAGGATGAGTGAGTATCTTCAGTCAGGGAGGAAAGGGAGGTGGGGATTGTGGAAAGGCTGGTTCTTCAGGTTTGTGTAAAAGTAGACATCTGCCTGCCAAAGGCTTAACTGTGTTTAGGTAAGGAGGAGCTAGGGCTGCTTCCCTGCAGTGGCTGAGAAAGAAGAGGTAGGGCACACAGTCTTCCTCTGCCACATTCTCCATATTGTTTAAAGGGGAGGGTGGGGTGTCTGTTGTTGCTCTCGAAAACCATAGTGCTGATGGCCTCAAAAGGAAAAACCTCAGCTACAGCCTCAAAACGCTTTGAATTGTCAATAATCCCTCGCCTTTGTCTGCAGGCTCAGTAATCTGGCCGCAGTCCTGCTGTCCTTTTAAACTCTCCTCTGCGGTCTGCCTTAGTTCCGAAATGCAGGTCCATTAGCATGGTTGGGACATCCTGCAAGAAACTTGAGTTGCATAACTACACATGACTTCTTAGGGAGATTGATGTACCCATGGGGAAGATTCAAATCCATTTGGATTCTGCAAGTCCTCAAAGTCTGACTGCAGCCCACTTTTACGTTCTTCATCATTGCAGTTATCTGTATCTTCTTGCAGGTCAGTGACAGAAGAGGTATCTGTCCTCTACTAACCTTTAAACCTCGTTTCTGGAGCAGTTGGGTATTATAGGAAGGTCTTCCGCCTGAGGCAGATGTAGAAAAGGGTTGCAATATAGGAGTTGTGGTCTGAGAAGGAGTCGTGTGGCAGAACTGGCATTGCTGCGCCGTGGCATTTGTTGCACCAAGGGAGTTAATCATGGCACAAAGAAGATGTTCAGTTCCAGCGACACAGGAGTAGAGCTTGGAACAAGCTATTGAGGTGGTATCACCTTGGCACCAAACCAGATGCTGGTGTCAGGTTCCGATTCACCCAGGATACTTGTGGAAATAGAACAAAGGGTGCCAGTTGGTATGGCGTCAGCATTCTACTCAACAAATATGTCACTGTACCCATGGGAGTAGCATGCACACCGGGGGTAGGGGGCATGATTTGATGGAATAAATTGGTATTTCTTTTAAAAAAAGCAAATGGATCCATCCCAGACATGTAAATAGCCTCCCTGAAGAGTTACTAAGGGAATATACTTGTATACGGATACTGGTATTGAGGGTCTACTTTGGTCTAGCAACCCGTAGTACCCAAGGATACTACTAATTTAAATATGTGGACCCTGAAAATATTCAATCTCCTAGGTTAAAAACAGGGACACCCAAAATTCTAACATTTACTACAACCAAAAGCCAAGCCCAGACCCAAGCTTCCCACTCCAAAAAAAAAAAAGCCTCAAGGTGGTCTCGCTGATGTGGTAGGTGGCACATTAGACTCTAAAAGGGCACAGTCCAA
The DNA here is from genome assembly GCF_031143425.1 of Pleurodeles waltl. Lineage (NCBI taxonomy): Eukaryota > Metazoa > Chordata > Amphibia > Caudata > Salamandridae > Pleurodeles > Pleurodeles waltl. The sequence continues at coordinate 124,241,822 of NC_090446.1, forward strand.
TTAAACTGGAGTTCTGCATCCAGCTGGACTCTGTATTGGGGACAGAGGATGAATAATGAGCCAGTACTCCGTTTTTGTCCCTTTAACCACCTCCCGGTTCAGTGGTGCCTCAGCACCCAATGGCCAAGGCTGAAATTTTGTAGAGGAGTGGGAATCTACAGGCACCACTAGCCACTAGTAATTTGTCCAGTTGTTGAGATATGGCCTTTGACTGGTGATTTTCTCCACAACAATAATAATTAGAATTACTCGAATGTTTCCAAATTGCTGACTGTGCATTTAGTCATGGGGCTAACTTAGTTAATTCCTGGTCCACACACACATTAAAGGTCACAAACATGATTCTGCATTTGCTAAAATGTAGCAATCAATAAAATATTTCTCATTTGCTTGGTCTAACGACTGCAAAATTGACTTTCAATTTTTCGACTCCTTGGTAACCACACTTACCAAGATAGCTGAGACTACTACATAAAAGGTTCCAAAATATTGATACTAAAATCATGGCACAACACATCCTCACTTGAAAAAACTTGGTCTATCTGACTTTCATAGAATTTTTAATTAACGTACTCAGACCACAAATAACCTTCTTACTGCCTCTGGAAAATCCAAAAATCTCAGTGTACACATTTTAGTAAAGGTACAAGCTCTAGCCTAAAACCATTAAGTACGCCATCCACAGAATTGAGTTCCGATAGCGAAGACTACAAAGCATAACTGACCACTGTCATTAGAAACATCTTAAAGAGTATAAACCTTCCATCAGTCTTGCGTAATACAATTTTTGGGTAAAGACCATTGCTAACTGAGAAAAACAATTGAGTAGTCTATTCAAAATAGTACCTGTCAATTCTTTCACTCAGTGTTAGTAAGATGCAGCTCTACCATGACCTCAATTCTTTTAAGTGAAAATGAATCAACATAATGAGACCGAGAGTTACAGTGAATTCTAATTGGCATTACCTGATCATGCTCCTCTCAAATATCTCCGCACAGCTTTTTCACTGAAGCCCGATAGCCTTGAGTAAATCTAACCTATCCTAAGGCCCTAAAGCTCATAAACTCACCATCAGCCCCTAAGACTAAAGAAATCTTTAACCTTTATTAAATTATATAAGTATCTAATGAACATATAAGAGATAGTTAGATAACAGTAATATGTACACAAATAGATGCGGAGGGACTCCGCAGTAGGTGCAAAGTGCCTGTCTCAAGATTTTCTGAGAAACCTATTTGCTGTATGATTTTGGAAAATAGTTGTCAAGCAACAGTAACAGCTGTTATCCTCTCTTCAACCAGGTATTCACGCTAGGGATGGCACTGAAAGTCTGGGAGCACTTCCATTGGATTCTAGGATGTAGTTCTCAGGTTTGTAGACCAAGGGGTCGGCTGTTTTTTAGTAATGCCTCCAAGCCCATGGATCATTGACTCAATCTGCTCAAAACCAGATTCAAGCTCAAATCCAAGGGAGGTAGAAATTTCTCAGTCCTAGGATCAACCTTTTGGAACTCTCTTGCTGACACTCAAGACACTCAAGCCAATCCCTCAATGTTTGGAAAACTCACCATTTGTAAAGCAACTACATAAAACCACTTCTAAGAGACCCCTTGGGCACGTAAATATACGTTTCTAGATTGACAGAAATACAATGAACACATCTGCAAAAATGCTGAGCATTCAGCTGTACTCTTTCCACTTTGTCATAACCACCATCGGTTATATCTATCAACAGTCAGTCATATCTATCACCTGCTTGTTACGAATCAATGCCTTCTACCCTGTTTTACCGTTTGCAGCGTCTGACTGGGATGCTAAAATCAACACAAAAATCCTAAAGCAAGAGCTCTTAGTTATGTGCTACTCACTGGCATATACACACTGGTCACATAGCAATATGACTAAGGTTGAGGAAAACCATGCAGTTCCCATTTAGGTTGGCATGACTACTTTAGGAGGAGCTACTCAGGATTTTGGGCAACTGTTGACATTAGCTGTATAATTCTGTCAAGAAGTATTCATAATTTGTCCAAGATTCAGCTTGCGGTCTATTACTGTGTAGGTGCTTTCTTTTTAAGAGAAAAGTGAGCGATCACATCAGGGAACAATACTGCAACATAATACAGTGTCCTGCATTGGAGATGAAAAAAATTCCTTGGATGAACTATGGAATTTTTCCTTTCACCGTTCTATTGTATGTATTCTCCTCTTGTTTCTACCCTTTACAGGGGGGGGGGGGTTGTGCAGAGCACTAACCTTTACTGACACACAAACTTCTTAAAGTAGGCTACATTGTGCCCAGCCTCACCCAATTTTCAGTTCAGCTGCAGGTGAGAACATTACCGCTAAAAGAGCCATCCCACTCACTCCCATGTTTCACACAGATTTTAAGAGTTGTGGTTACTCTTCCTCCATGCCTCACCTCTTGAACCATGTACTGGCCTAGTCACCGGCATGCACTTGCTTTATTGAGCCAACTCCCAGTGCCCTACTTTGTGTGCAAATCCTTTGCAGTGTACACACAGACAGAAAGTCCAGCTATTACTGAAGTTCATTTCCTTAACTAAACAATTCAAATATGAATCAGTGTAACACCTCAGACTTACGAAAAGATAGAACCATTCAGACACACCACAGCTTGTAATGCAATAAAGGATTCTTTAATATTGGCAGTTACAAAAACAGTGTGAGGAAACAAATCAAGCAAATATAGCTGAAATTCTAGTCTAAACTTTATATCCCAGACACTGAGTTTTTCCCCATTCTCCCTCACTGGAATAACGGCTACATTTTATTTGGCGTGGGTGTCCTAATAATTATTTAGAGCGGGGGTAGGGTAGAAAGAAGGTGGCTTTGCTTCTTTATCCTGAGTCAGATCTTTGGATTAACTATTTAGTAATGTGGCACTTTCAGCTTTGCTAGTGGTAGGGCTGTATGGCTGCACCCTCAATGAAAAAACAAATACACTAAGTCTTTAAAATTGTTACAGCGCTGACAATGCTGTTGAGTGAGGGAGCATGCTCCCGTTTCCAATCACATCTGATAAATTATGCCACCAACCTTCAATTAACACAACAACAAAGCCCCTACAAAAGTAAATACCATTAATCTGATGGGAAGTACCACAGTGCATGCTGAAGCCATAGAGTGCATACCAATGAAACCCAATTAAGCTCCATAAACCACCTAAGGTGGCACTGTGGGAAGTGACACTGTACCGGTCAACAATTGACCTGGAACAATAGGGAAGAGGGTCCTGACTGCCAAAGATATTCCACTAAGCAGTGGTCACAAGGATGTATGATGGGAACTGTAACTATGCAAGTTTATTCTGTAGTGTAAGAAAGGCTGCGTGTTTCGTTTACTGTCCTCTACAGTGGAGGAGGAACTACATCATGGACCCTAATGGAATCATCACTCATCCACTCTAAAGGTGTCAACATTTCAATAATGTAATAGACTAGCATTCCAAAAGCAGCCAGAAACCAACTGAGGGGCATCTCGCATAGTTCTGACCGACATTTTCTGGAAAACAAATCACCTATATTTGATATGGACATTTCAGGTTGAAAATACAAAAAAAAAACTTCCATGGGTTACATCTCCTCCATAACTCGGGGGACGTATTTGCTGCTGCAAAAAGTATTCTTATTTTGCTGATTAAGGCAAAGAAGTTTAGTTTACTTTTGAAATCTGAATCTAGTATTACAATGTCAGGAGGGAGTTAAAGCATACCCTAAAAGTAGGAACATTCTTCCTAGTACTATACACATCCATATAGCGCAGAACCCTGCTGCAACTATGACAAATTCTGACAGTGCTAACAAACTAAACGCAGAACCCTCACAAATTTCTATACGTACATATTTATATATATTTATATTATATTATATTTAAAAAGAAACATATAGGAAACCTGTAAAGCATATGGTGATGTAAGGCGTATGTTCTAATTTTTTTGCCCTTGGATACAATCCCCTAATTGCAGCTTTAAAATCCTTGGTTTCAGCTATTAATTCCCTAAGATCAGTTACATTAAAAAATGTGGGGGGGGGGGAAAATGAAGACATTACTAATGCTTTTGTTACAGCTGGGGCGACTGCATGAGAACATCTATAGCTTCTAATCTCCAGTTGGGTCACTACCACACTACTTGTGGGACATTAGCTGTCCAATTTTAGTGGACTGGGTGGGAATTAGCAAAGGTGCCATGGGGTAACTCCTGACATAGGGAGGCAATGGTCAGTTACAGATTTCGGGGTCCTTGCACAAAGTACATGTAGAGTTTGGAAAGGCTTTCCTTGCTATGTGAGCAATATCTTATATGTGGTTGGGAGTGTTTTACCCATACCACAAATCACATCTTTCACTTAGTAACCAAAAGTACAAGATTACCAATCTACCAATACCTAAACTGCTTCACAAACCGATTCATGCGTTAATCCAATCCTTTCCGCTTACGTGTAAGTATTGTTAAGTGCTAGAAACAGGACAAACGGACACAAAACAATGTGATGTTTCCAGTAATTTAAAATAACAAATTTAACATACACCTACTCTTCCCTCTCCTTTACTACAGCTTCACGTCTTTAATGTCAATCCCTCCACTAGTGTCTATGTGAACCAGCTAATTTTTTTTCTCAGGAAGGGAGGTTGAAGCTATTGGTCTGCGTGGGTTAGGAGTTGGCTAGTTCCGGCACCTGCGACGTCTGTTTACGGCGAGTCCTGCATGACACCACTTATGCTGGTTAGTGGTGGTTCTATCATGCACACCCAGAGGCAGTTAACAGAGGTGCCCGACAGGGTACACCTGCTGAGGAGGTTAGCAGTGTGCCCGTCACAGCGTCCTTGGAGGAGGTTAGCACAGTGATCCAGGGTCCCAAGAAGGGTTAGTGTAAAGGTGGGAACAGTACAAAAACGGGATTTAGGATAGAATCCAGCAGCAATGAATATGCACAGAGAGGGGACTGAACTGAACTTTATGTGGGGGTATGTGTCCCTTCCGTTCTTGCACAGACATTCTGTGGCACAAGCCATCATTTGTCTCGTGCGAGACTGTGCAAAGGAATTCGTGTGCCACTGGATTTAAAACGGTGCGTTGTCCTGTGGGGATTTCTCTCCAGATCCTGTTGGAGACTGCAGGCCATCTGCTCCATTCTCTTTCACGCCAACCACTTTAGACTGCGGAGAGAAAAAAAGATGAGGATTAAAATTCAAGTTCTGGAAGACATCAAGTTATAATATGGCTTCATAATAATTCAGGGGCACTAATCAATAGTGCTGAAACAAAACAAGGCATGTTTCACAATGTGTATCCTCTTGTCCTTGGTGATGAATAGATGCTTGCACCTGACAGTGTTGTAGTTAAAAGTGCTTATCTTTCTGTCCGTGGTACAAAGAAAGTTCACATTTGCTACAGTTTCATGGCGCTAAGTAACCAAATAACTACGACTAATTGCTCGGGCTATAAATTAAATAGATGACTTTTAATAATTTCCTACAATGGAATAGAGCACGTTTGCTATGTAAAGATAGCATGACAGTTGTCCATGTTGTTACTGCCCTAATGGTAAAAGATTGATCACTGAAGACAATCGTTCTGGTTTAGGGGACATATGGTAGAAACAGCTGAGTGGATTTTAATGATCTTGAGAGCTTTGTGCAGAGTGAATTTGTAAGCCAGAAAATAAAGTGAGCCAAGTAGACCTTAGTTGACAACCAGCTCTGGCTTAAAATGATTCAGGTTTAGGCAAACAGAGCAGCTGTCTTAAGATGGGGAAAAGTGGTCTAATTTTGGGGCACCGTTGTTTAGCTGGGCGGCTTCATTTTGAATCAGCTGAAGGCAGAGGATATGTCCAGGTGTGGCGAGATAAGAGTTGCCAGAGTCCAACCGTGATTGAACAAGAGCACTGATTACAGGTTATGGAATCATTTGACGATGAAAGGGGGAAGGCTGCATCACAGCATTTTAGTTGAAAAATAAAACTACGATATTTGCTGACTGACTGTCTAAGGCAACGTCAGAATCCTTATAAATTCACAGCAAGAACAGAAGATGCAGTGGTGGGAGAGGATCCATCACAGAAAGGTAGTGTAAATCTCCCATAGAACAGGTACCCAGTGGAAAAACCAGGATTTCTGTTTTAGTGGGGTTCAACCTCATAAAATGCTGACACAGTTATGCACTCTCCAGTCATCTAGTGTTTGGTTCGGAACAACACAACTCGTTTTCCTTCAGTCTTAGTTTCTGATTTGAGCATGCCTGGAATTACTCAGGATCAAGTCAACCTCTCCCGCTCAAGAGCTGAGAATGCCTGTAGAGAAAGCCTCCACCTCAGTTAAACTTTTTTTTTTCACCATTGAAATACTGGTGTTTTGCGTATTTATCAATTTTTATCATATCTGTTTCAGTACAGTGGGAAGATGAACGTGTTGCCTGTGAATCTACACCACAAGCTGCAAACCAATTATTATGCAACTTTTTTTGGTTGCAGCATGTGTTGTTGCATGCCACAAGATGTGCATAGACTGTAAAGCAGTACCCTCATTGATAGAAGCTGACAGAAAGTTTTAGCAGTAGTAGTGGATAAAGTACTTAATAGTTTTAGCTGTGTATTATCACAAAATGCTTTGCAAAAGTGTGTGCAGTTGCCATTGTTGTCCACTCGTCAGATGGCCACTAAAGATCAAGTTACTTACCTTTGGTAATGCTCTTTCAGGTAAAGACTATCTAGCCACATATTCCTCGCCTTTTAAACACTCCCCTAGGAGTCAGACAGGATCTGAAAAATCTTCAGGAATACACTTGCGCACTAGCAGGTTGCACTGATGTCGCACCGCTGACATAGCTACACGCCATATGCAATGTGGGTGGACCTATATACAGGGAGTGCAGAATTATTAGGCAAGTTGTATTTTTGAGGATTAATTTTATTATTGAACAACAACCATGTTCTCAATGAACCCAAAAAACTCATTAATATCAAAGCTGAATATTTTTGGAAGTAGTTTTTAGTTTGTTTTTAGTTTTAGCTATGTTAGGGGGATATCTGTGTGTGCAGGTGACTATTTTTTTTTGTTAAGTTGCCTAATAATTATGCACAGTAATATATACCCATTTCAATTATTTATTATTACCAGTGAAACCAATATAACATCTCAACATTCACAAATATACATTTCTGACATTCAAAAACAAAACAAAAACAAATCAGTGACCAATATAGCCACCTTTCTTTGCAAGGCCACTCAAAAGCCTGCCATCCATGGATTCTGTCAGTGTTTTGATCTGTTCACCATCAACATTGCGTGCAGCAGCAACCACAGCCTCCCAGACACTGTTCAGAGAGGTGTACTGTTTTCCCTCCTTGTAAATCTCACATTTGATGGACCACAGGTTCTCAATGGGGTTCAGATCAGGTGAACAAGGAGGCCATGTTATTAGATTTCCTTCTTTTATACCCTTTCTTGCCAGCCACGCTGTGGAGTACTTGGACGCGTGTGATGGAGCATTGTCCTGCATGAAAATCATGTTTTTCTTGAAGGATGCAGACTTCTTCCTGTACCACTGCTTGAAGAAGGTGTCTTCCAGGAACTGGCAGTAGGACTGGGAGTTGAGCTTGACTCCATCCTCAACCCGAAAAGGCCCCACAAGCTCATCTTTGATGATACCAGCCCAAACCAGTACTCCACCTCCACCTTGCTGGCGTCTGAGTCGGACTGGAGCTCTCTGCCCTTTACCAATCCAGCCACGGGCCCATCCATCTGGCCCATCAAGACTCACTCTCATTTCATCAGTCCATAAAACCTTAGAAAAATCAGTCTTGAGATATTTATTGGCCCAGTCTTGACGTTTCAGCTTGTGTGTCTTGTTCAGTGGTGGTCGTCTTTCAGCCTTTCTTACCTTGGCCATGTCTCTGAGTATTGCACACCTTGTGCTTTTGGGCACTCCAGTGATGTTGCAGCTCTGAAATATGGCCAAACTGGTGGCAAGTGGCATCGTGGCAGCTGCACGCTTGACTTTTCTCAGTTCATGGGCAGTTATTTTGCGCCTTGGTTTTTCCACACGCTTCTTGCGACCCTGTTGACTATTTTGAATGAAACGCTTGATTGTTCGATGATCACGCTTCAGAAGCTTTTCAATTTTAAGAGTGCTGCATCCCTCTGCAAGATATCTCACTATTTTTGACTTTTCTGAGCCTGTCAAGTCCTTCTTTTGACCCATTTTGCCAAAGGAAAGGAAGTTGCCTAATAATTATGCACACCTGATATAGGGTGTTGATGTCATTAGACCACACCCCTTCTCATTGCTTAATTGGTAGTAGGCTTTCGAGCCTATACAGCTTGGAGTAAGACAACATGCATAAAGAGGATGATGTGGTCAAAATACTCATTTGCCTAATAATTCTGCACTCCCTGTAGGCACCAAGCATGTGCGCCGACACCTGCTACTTCCTTGACACTTCCGTACCTGCAGATGCGGGGCCAATCAGGTTGGCTGCGACCAGTGTACAGATTCCTTAACTGGGATCATTTTAAGTAGACACCAGTTGACAGAACAGGGACGTGTGAGAGGGTCGGTGAGGAATCTGTAGTTACCCAGTCTCTACCAGAAAAAGCATTACTGAATTTAAGTCACTTGTTCTTCTGATAAAGACTTGTAACCGCAGATTCCAGAGCTTTTAAATAGATTATACCCATGCAATACCTCCTAGCAAGTGGATTTGTGAACTGGCGCAGACTAAAAAGTCCTGAAGGAACGAGCAGTCAAAGTAGTGTTCTCAGTGTACCTGGATGTCCAGACAATGATGTTTCATGAATGTATGGAGGAACGTCCAAGTTTCTGCCTGGCAGATGTCCAGAAATGGCACTTCGCAAACCACTACAGTCGTAGCAGCATTGGCTGTACTGGAAGTAGCCCACAAGCCCTCAGGAGATTGCTTTTTGGTCAGCATTTAGCAGATCTTAACGCACAGCATGATCCAGTGTGAAATGATTTTTCTGCACAGCCTTCTCTTTCTTTGCATAAGTGAACCCAACAAAGAGTTGGTTGTCCACCTGATGGCCTCAAGTATGATCGAAGCAGAAGCTAAGGGCTCATTTCAGATCCAACCTGTGAAATCTTTCCTACTCCTTAGATGGGTGACGCATACAAACAATGCTGGAGGCGCGATGTTCTGACCAACTTAAAAAGTCAATACCTTTGGAAGGAAATAAGAAAGGAAGCTTGAGCCCGTAGAACCGACCTATCTGTGTGTAAGATGGTATAAGGTGAGTTGAAGGAGCCTGTAATACGTTCCCCCACCACACCAAAGTTATGTGGACATAGAATACTGTCTTGAGAGTAAGGAGCCAGAGAACAACTATGGAGACTTCAAAGGGTGCACACTTGAAGAATATGACGATGAAAGTTAAGTCCTATTGGGCATAAAAAATGGCGAAGTGCGCAACATGTTTTAACCCTTTGAGAAAACACATCACCAACAGATGACGTAAACTATTATGGCTGGTCCAGTAACCGTAACAAATGCTAAAAGAGCTGACAGATACCCAATAACAATGTCAAAAGCAAGGCCTTGCTGGGTGAGGGACAATACTAACAACAGAACTTCAGGCAGTTTGGCACTGAATGGGTCAATCTGCTGAACAGTGCGCCAAGCCACAAACTCATCCCAACAGCAGGGGTATACAGATTTTGTTGAGGGACGTCTAGCTGCGAGAATGAAGTTCGAAAATACTCAACTGTCACTGCTCAAGCTCAAAGAATTGTGTAAGTTTAGGTTCAGAACCGTAGGCTGCTGCTGTCACAGAAGATCCTCCCGAATGGGCAGCCCGATCAAAGGACAGTTTGCTTAAGCCCAACAGTTCGGGAAGCCATACCCTCCATGTCACATCAGGGGCTGCTAGGGTGACCTGGGCATGATCAGTACCGATCTTCAGAACTCAGGGCAGGAGAAGTACTGGCAAAAAGTACTACAGGAATCCCAATTTCCACTCAACAGGTGAGGCGTCCAGAAGTGAGAGACAGCTAGGGAGTTTTAATGCACTAAAGTGTTGACATTGCACATTCTTGGCAGTGGTGAACAGATTGAGCAATGGTTTACCTCATATGAAGAAAAGACCCAGCTCCACCTCTGGTTATAACTGACATTTGTGATCAGCAAGGCATTGCAGGCTAAGCTCTTCCACTCTGGCATTTAAGGCACCCGCCAAGTGGTACGTCACCAGAAAAATACCTGGGCATTCTAGCCATGTCGATAGACATCAAGCCTCCTGGTACTGTATTCGTGTCCCCCATCCCGCTTGTTGCAGTACCACTTGTCAGTAGTGTTGTTCATAGGCACCTACAACAGCATCCATTTGATGGAGTGCAGGAAGGTCTTCAACACCAAGTGACTTGCCCACAGCTCCAGAAGATTGCTATGGAGTCGGACCTCTTCTGGAGACCAGACGGCTCTGATCTCCACTTCCCAAAAATGCCCTCTCAACCAAGAGTTATGGGTGCTATATAGAGAGCACTTTGGCGCTGACCCAATCACAGTCATAAAGCCACCACTGCATATATCCTGCAGTCTTCCTCCAAAATCTGGACATGATCAAAAAGATACCATTGTGTCCAATGGGACATGATCAAAAAGATCCAACTTTGCCCATTGGGACTTCCGATCTCACTGAGGAGCTTGACAATACCACCTCGCTTGCTTGACCAGTAGGGTACAGGAGGCCATCAGTCACAGCAGCCTCAGATACAACACAGAGATTGAAACATGGGGATCATAGCCCGATTGGCCTAAACTTCCTGTTCCAGGAGAAAGACATGAAACTGCACGATGTCCAGAATGGCTCCAATGAAAGGAAGCATCTGTGAAGGAGTCAGGTGTGACTTTGGCACATTGATAATGAACCCCAACGATGTTAAGGGGGTTGCCATAGTCTAAAGATGGGTGGGTGACTGCCTTAGGTGAGTCCACCTTCAGTAGCAAGTCGCTTAGGTAGGGGAAGACTAGGATCCCTGATCTCTGAAGATGTGCTGAAATCACCACCATCACTTTCGTCAACACCTGAGGGCCGCTGGCAAGCGCAAAGAGCAAAGTAAAATGAAATTGTGGTGGCCAACTGAACTGCCCATAAAACGTGTAATCCTGCAGGACAGAGATGTGAAAGTAAGCGTCCTTCAGCTCCAGCGCTACCATGCAGTCTTAAGGATCGAGGGCAGACAAGACATGGGCCAGGATGTCCATCTTGAACTTTTTTCAGAAAGGTGTTGAGAGGGAAAACGTCTAACCTGGAACAAAGGTCCCTGTCCTTTTTCTGCACCAGTAAGTAGCAGGAATAACAACCATATCCGACTTCTGGTGCCGAAGCCCTCTCTATGGCTCTTTTGGTTTAAAAAAAAAAGCCACAACTTCCAGCAGCAGAAGAGATAGATGGTCTCCTGTCAGCATGTTTCAAAATTGATGGAAGGTTTGGTGGGGTTTTGACAAATGTCAAACATTAAACCAGTTTAACAATTTCTAGGACCCTCTTGTCCACAGTTTCTTCTGCCACTTTGATAGAAAGTGTTGTATCAGGTTGCCGAAAGGGTGGCTGTCAGCCACCATGTGCATGTTAAAGAGGTTTTGGGGCAGCTGGGGCTGTGGAAGACCGGGTTACCCACTGTCTCTGTTGCACTCTTCAGGAGGTATCACAAACCAAGAAAAGGTTTTGGCAACTGATGCATCTGTTGGTGCTGCTAGTTGTATTAGAAGACTATACCAAAGCCACTAAGTGACTGAAACTGCTGGTGCAATTGGCGAGAAGGGATAGAAAGGCCCTTGTGGCCGTGCTATCCTTGAAGCGCCCCAGAGGCTGAATCTGCTTTACCACCAAACAATTGGGAGCCATTGAATGGCTTGTCCATAAGCCTGATCTGAATGTCTCCCAAAAAGCTGGTGGACGGCAACCTGCAAGTCTGCACATTGCAACCCTAATACCAATAGCCCTACTAAGGGAATAAGTTATGTCCAGTCCACACCAGATAGTGCACTTGGCCACGGTCATCCTTCATACCTGGGATAGGATGACCAGGACCTCCTCTGGGACCATGACAAACACTTGGGTCATAATGATTGAGTGTAACAGCCTTAGAGGCAGCTAGCATTCAGCAATCAAAGTGCAAAACTTGTGGAGGAGAAACCCTTTTTCTAAAGGTTTCTATTCTTTTCATTTCCCTGTGGGGGTGGGGGGTGTTAGAGGCGAAACTGTTCAAGTTTACTGACTGAAGCCTGCACCACAAGGCTTTCAGGAGAGGGTAGCTGGATAAGAAAGGCGGGGTTGTTTGGAGCAGGTTAATAATGTCTGGCGATGCACAATTGGATCTGAACAAGGATTAGTCTAGGTGTCCCAGGCATATCTGTTAAGTCCCCATTAAATGGTAGCAGAGGCTCAGAACTCATCGCGCCAGGTTGAAACACCACTTTAAGTACATTAGTTATGACCTCTTGAGTGGGAAGGTAGAGATCCAGGACCTAGGATGCCCTTTGCATAATCACAGTGTAGGCAGCACTGTCTTAAGTGGCAAGTCCTGGTGGAGAAACTAGACCACTATCTGGGAAGGTACCCAAGTCACCGGGCATCCTGGTGATCTTTGTACTAATTATCCTCCAAGAACGGTTGGGAACTCTCGTCAAACACAATAGCCCCTCCCCTTATCTGAAACCATGCTCTAAAGGTCATGAAGCACCTGGGCTCTGACGCCTGAGGGAGTATTCAAAAGTTAAAGAACATTCAGTTAGAACGCTCTATCAGAAGTTAGGCTCCCAAAAAAATCTACGATGGCTCCTTCCGTATTTAGTTTAGTGTGGATGTTCCATTTAAAGTTAGTTTTGCTCTTGTGTTACAAACCTGAATGAATTCTGAATATATACAACAATCTATCCTCCTAAACCAGATTTTTAGAAAGCTTTGACCTTATGAGGCCCAGTGAAATTTACAATCAATTCTTTAGTTTTTCTGGATTGACTTAGTCTTGTCAATATAATAAATCAAATGATGCAGACCTTCAAAAGCATGCAAAACTCTTTCAAGCCCACCCGGAGGGTTTGCAAAGAAGATTGTTAAATCACTCATTTTATTTAAGTGAACACCAAAACTATCCTTAGAGAGAAACATTGATGAGAGCGTACCACTGCCTTACTTGTCTGTCCAAACTGACAGTTTTATCAGCTCTTTGAAGAACGACCAGCTTTTACTTCCAAAACACTGATGTGTTGTTCTATGATACATCACTACTTGCCCAAATCATTAGGTCTGGCATGTGAGCGCCCCACGTGGTAAAGTGTTGCCACTCTTCCTTGCAGATTACAATCTGTAAAAGGTCTGCTAGCAACAAACATTCCTTTTTCCACCACATCAATATGTGCCATACCCTGGGCAAGAACACTAGATCCTCCCTGATCCTTAGTCACTTAAGACCACTGTTGTGCTAATGGCTCTTGTGGGAGGAACTTTTATAAACGTAAATTTGCAAAATTTGGAATCAACAAAACATCATTTTTAACAACTCCATCACTTTCCTCCCAGACCCAATCAATGATGTCTGGTAAAGAGGAGCTGCTATCTAGAATGTTAATACTGCCTGTAGTGGGATAAACCACTGCTCTGTTTGAACTAGTGTTTTATCCAAGAACTGCTGTAAAGCAGTGGTTCCCTTACCAGCCAGTATTCTAAGTAAGGATACACATGAACATGTTGATAATGAAAATTTGCTGATACCACAAAAGATTTTGTAAATGCCCTTTGAATTGAGGTAACCATGACGGTTTGAAAAGTTGTTACTTAAAACAATTTAGAAGTACTGGGTTGCATTTGTATGTGAAAGTGTGCATCTTTTCAATATATTGTCACCATGAAATCTCCCTTTTGTTATAGTAGGATCACTTATTGAGTAGAAACTGTTCTTAAGTATATAGTTTTGAAGTACTGATTCAAATATCTAACATCTAGAATGGGTCTGGGAAACCCAGCCATCTTTGGGAGCAGAGAGCATATTGAGAACACCCCTTGATCTTTTGCTACCAACTGTATTTCTTCTATTACACATTTGGATTGAAATTTCCACCAAGAATAGGTGTGAATGGTCTTTGTTGGTATTGTATTTTTGTAGGGATAGTTTTGTGGAAAATGTTAAAATTCTAAAATATATCAATTTCTGTCCAGTAGAAAGTGTTAAATCACTCAAACTAAATTATGTGACTGGAAAATCCCTTTGTCTCTCCTACAGGTGTTGATAATCGGGGGAATGTGAACTGGAGGTCAAGCAACCTCTTCTTTGAGGACAAGTGTCCCTTCGTCTGCTCACAGTGTGGACTTTGTGGAAAGTGTTACTGCTATGCGAGTATGTTCTGTTGAAACCCTTGATGTGACTAACAGGAAAGGCAGGTATACGCTCCCACTCTTTTGGAGGGGGGCAGCTTCTACCTGCAGGTACTGGTGGGCTGCACTCTCTAGGAACGTACCTGAATTGTTTAGTCATATGCCATGGCTTGTCAAATAACTAAAAAACATAATGAAAAGCAGTCCTGCTGCAATGATTTCGAATTGCATGTTAGATTCATATTTGAGTAAGTTGCTTTTATCTTACATGGCCGTACCTGCAGATGTAATGTAAAAGTGTCTACGTTGTTCCCGCCTCGGCCTGCCCATCTCTTTACAGAGAAAGCTCAGGACAGAACAGAAGAGATGAAAGAAGAAAGCAAGATGGCAGATCCAGGAAGAGACAGTGTATCAGAGCAGCTCGCAGAAGCAGCAAGAAAAGTGCTGGTCCCCAAAAGTAACTGCTGCCATAAATTAAGCACTGTCCTGGGTCAGGATTGTTGAAAAAAAGGGCTCAAATCTTTTGTATGTTGGTAAAGCTGGTGCATCCCTAATAAGGGCAGAAAGCTTGTTGAAAACATTAAAAGATAAAAGGTGAAAAGGGGATGAGGGGTGATTTGGCACCTGCAGATTGTCGGTCTTGCAATATTTTGGCACATATAAAAAAAAAATCTCAGAAAAAGGTTGTGACAACAAAGACTAAAACATGTTACGGTCAAATGATTTTGCCAATAGACAAAATAATGTATATATGCAGAACTATGAACAGGCATTTAGAGATCCGGCTCTGACAAAAGGAAAACAGACATGAACTAATTCACTCACTGTTTTGAACACTGCATTAAACACAGAAATATAAAGGTTTTTTTTTTTAAAGATTCCAAATGGGGCTTTTCCTTTCCTTGTTAGAGATCTGAAGATTTTAAGCAAGATAACAGGGCCTGATTTGCTGATATAAGTATTTGTTAAGGGTAAATGGAATGCATCTTCAATGCTGATTTGCACCAAATATACGCTAAGATATAACATCATTACTGTGGAGATATAACGTTAAGCATAATACACATATAAAACGGTGTACATTCACTTCCAATGAAATAAATCACACTTCATATTTTACACAGAAGACAAAAGATGAATACTTATTTTTGTCACTTTTACAGTACACAGCTACAACTAGAAGAACTTCGAAAGTATGTCAAATTGCCATCGAAAGGCATGAAGGGGCATGAAAGTAAGGATACGAACTATGCAGAGAGTTGCGTGATGTGTATGAGGACCACAGAGGTGGACCAGTCACATTGCTGCAGGCTTGAAGCATTGTAGCAAGTAGAGAATTTCTGCAAACTAGTGTTGCATGGAGTGCTATGTAAGCGTGACTGGTCCAAAGCAGTAGGTTTAAGCTCACGTTCTAAAGTAGAAATCTCTAGTGTAGAAGATCTTGGAAGTCCTTGTGTTGCATCATCTTTATTCACATTTATACAGTGACACTTCAATCTACAACAAGCAACCTTTTGTTTTCAGGATGTGCCAATGCCTACTCTCAGCAATGAACAATCTTCTCACCTTAAGAACCCAATGACGAGGGCAGAGACAGAAATGACTTGGCGACTGGTAAAAACCAGGGTCTGATGTCGTCAGCAGTAAATTATACAGAACTCTCTCTAATCTGCTCACCCCCCACTTATAGACACAGTTTAATCATAGATGGGATCCAATAACCGGAGCCTTTGAAGGAGTAAAATGTACCCCTTTTTGTGTACACCAGTTTGGATAGGTACTGTTTTGGGAGAGGGGTGTGGTGGGGGCGAGGGGAATGCGAGAAAAATCACCTTGCCCTAAATCTGCGTGCGGTGTTAGATATATTGGGCCTGATTCTAACTTTGGAGGACGGTGTTAAACCGTCCCAAAAGTGGCGGATATACCACCTACCGTATTACGAGTTCCATAGGATATAATGGACTCGTAATACGGTAGGTGGTATATCCGCCACTTTTGGGACGGTTTAACACCGTCCTCCAAAGTTAGAATCAGGCCCATTGTGTTAACAATTCCATACCGGACATACCTTGTGAAACCAAAGGCCTGTGTGTGGTGATTCTCTCTACTTCCATACGTTCGCTTGCTGTCCCCAGCATGTGGAGTAGTATCTCATGGATACTCATTCCCTCCAGCTATCCAGTGAGGAGGACCAGGACAGTTTCCCCCTTATTTGTCTTAATGACTCTCAAATGAACTGCCAAGTGTGACGCTGCATGGCCCTCCAGGGATTTCTCTAGTCCATGCCTTCTAAGCCTACGATGTCTCCATCAAAGTTGGCTTCAAATTAGCTGCTTTACTTTGCTACACCGTTCCTGTACTGATGGCCACAGACCATTCTGAGTATCGTTGCATTACACATGGTAGCCATAGAAGAGTCTGCTGCTAGGATAGTCATCAAAAAATGCTCTTGCTCTTTTCCTTTGTGGACAGATGCTTGAAATGTCTTTATTTCAAACATTCACTTCGGCAAAGAGCCATCCTTCTCCCCAGGACATCCCCACACGTGTGTGATAGGAGATCAAAATATGGAAGGAGATCAGCCCACATACAAACGCAGGAGAGAGTAGAAAGGTCCTTAATCTCTTCTTTAGCCTCTCCAACATCTGTCCTGTGGCACAGCAGGATGTTCGGGGGTCCTATCAAGTCCAGGTCCCATGACAGTTTGAAATATACCCCTTCTACTACATCCCCTTCAGCAAGCATCTCTTGTAGTGTCTGTTTTAAGAAGGATTCATGTGCAGTATTTGGTGTGTAGAAATTTATGAAGCCAGAAGCCTGATAGTGCCATCTCAGTTGGACCCTGATGTATTGCCCCTCCTTACCTTCCATCGCCAAAAGTCATTCCCACCTGTAATGTATTCCATAGTATAGCAGCTCTGGCCATTTCTGATGGAGAGGACAGCAAAAACTGGGTGGGGTACAGTTTGTGCAATATTTGGGATTGATCCTTTTGCAGCAGGTGTCTTTAGTGCACATTGAGAATTCAGCCTTTTCACATTAAGAGATAAGAACTTGAGTGTGGAATGGAAAAGTGGGCACTTGTATGCTCTGGAGTAATAGACTCCAGACACTGTGCCTACTGTCCGTCCATTTCCCCAGCCCCTTTCAAAGTTTTCCCTTGATCAAACAAAAGTTCTCTCTCAGAGACTGGGAAGCTCTTTTTCTCCCCTTCAACTGGGACAGCAGATGTAAGGAGTGGGCATATTAAGAGGTGGATCTGGCGTTCCCAGAGGTAATCTGTCATTGGTTGAAATCTTTGCGTTTTAGAAAAGTGTTTGCAGATAAGTCCGGGAATAGCTGTAGTTTAAGTAGCAGGAACACAACTGCACCTTTGGTTTGATAAATTTCATGATCAGCTTGTCTTTGAAAAATTACACTCTTGTAATGAGGTCTGGGGAGAATTTGTTGTGGTTTTCAGGGTGGCCCAATCGGTACATGTGGTCCAGTCTGACCGGTGGAGTCATTCCTGGACCTCTGGTCTTTTTCTTTGGAGCATGTGGAGGCCGCTAACCGCACCTACTTCTCCTTTACTTTGAGATCTTTCTTGCCTCTATTCTCTGGCACTGCATTACAGTAGTCGAGTCTGCGGGGCCTCTGTGCTACAACACTCTGCAGGACACCTGTGCGCTCACCTCACTAAGCTGCCTTTTTTGAGTGTAAAGTGCCACTAGCCTGCTCAATGGGATGTATGTTTACTCATCAGTCTATGTCTCACCTCACCCCTCGATCTCTTTACTTCTGTCTCCGACAGTCATTCAGTTACTTCTACACAGCAGGTGGTAAGGCTGTTTTAGCTTCTAGTAGCAGATTTTACTTTTGTTGGTAATTCACTGTGCTTATCTATGCCCGGATGTACTTATGGAAGTTCTGAGGTTCCTCCCCTACGCTATGTGTCCCTTTTGTCAGTTTAATGGGCCCTTACTACCACGTACTGTTGAAGAAATTGCTGATCCTAATCCTCCCAGGATCACTCACCTACAGTGTCCTTTGTCTCTTACCTGCCTAAGTCCCTGTGGGATTGACATATTGAGGGAGCCTGTAGGGTTGGGATACATCAACATTGATTAGTTGGTAGTTTCACAGCCTTCTCAAGATGGTGCCTGCCTTCAGTCTAGAGCCAGGGCACTACCCTGCGGTGGGACGCTGCTGGTCTGCCAGGGTCCACTTCATTTTGGGAGTTGAGGTGGGGCGCCTGTATTCACAGTCATCCCAGTGTGTTCCCATTGCCCCCATTGTACTCTGAAGTGTTTGCAGGTTTCGAGTGCTAGCTGATTTTGCTGTATTCTGGATGAGCTGGAGCAGAGCTTCCAGACCAAACATCTCTCTCCATACTATACTTAAATACACCCCTGTATAAAAATTCTGGCACGGCGCCTGACCCCTGTCAATAGGAGTGCGTTTGTGCCAAATCACAAGGGCTTTGAACATGGGCGGAGATTGGCAACTGAGACAATCTCTTATCTTACGTGTGAATTCAGAGAAGGAATAGTCGCTTTTTTAAACATATGAGAATACATTCAACTTGGGAAACAGGGGGTTTCTCTTAACCGTTTTGGACACAATAGGCATGTCACCCATTTCTTACATCTTATAACCCAATTATCCAGAATCTCGGGCTAGAATAATACTAATTCTACAATAGAATGTCATCTAGTTAAGGTTTGTCCAAACAGTCTAACTTCGGAGCAAAGAAATTCTATCCTTGAAAGCCTTTCTAATACAAAGTAGTATGGACAGTTCAAGATGTACGAGATAAGATACATCCCTTTACCATGACAAATTAAGAAGCAATTTAGAACCTGGAAAGATTACCATTTTCAACAACACGAGTCCATCTTGTACTACTTCAATGCATTTTTTTCCAGTTCATGTCATGTGATCCGTCCCAAAAAAATAGTAATTGAGTGAGCAGCAACATTCTGTTTCGCGGAGGCTTGGAGCTGTCAGGTGTTGAGCAACACTATTTTGTGGCATCCCTGTTGTAGGTATGTAAAATAATTAGGAGGGTACAGTCAAGCAATACGGAAAATTCTATTCTGGATGTAATGGTTGGACAAAATGAAGTATGTATATTTGTTTTTACGTTTGGACATCCAAATCCTTGAAGAAATGTAAGCGTCCGAGTACGTTACTCTGCTAATCCACGAGTTTCGAGGGATGACCCTTGTCTGGGACACTGCAACAATTCCTTTTTTATTAAAAGGAGGAAATAGGCTCTAGGGTGAAGGGGGAACCGTAACTATTGGTGAGCAGTTAGATGAGGATAATATAAAATCCTTTGGTGAGCTGCAGACATTACTCAGTCTGTCCATTAGAAAAGTCATTTTAGATCTAGCCTGGGACAGCGCTTGAGCCGTTACGTACGAGATCTTTTGTTCACTTAAACTTAAAGGGGGCTTAGCATCTGTCCATTACATACCATTGATCATCATCACTCATTTCCTAGCTACTCATTGGTCAGTGCGAGCCTGTTTCACTTTCTCTGTGTGTGTTTATCCCTCCAATGAAGATTGCACCAGATCCCAATTAATTGCTTTATTAGTTTTCTTTCATGACACTACCAGCGATTGAGGTAAATTTTTTGTTCTTCCTCAGTCGTCACTGCTTGTTCCCGGTTACCCCCCTGCGTTATTTCTTCACCTTCTCTTCTACTTTTGTCTGTTTAGAGTTGCAAATCTTCACACAGAATGTTGTGAAAAACATTTCTCTTCATAAATCAGCCTTCTTCTGGCTTAAAGAGCAGCACTCCTGCCTTAAACACCATTGTCGGATCTCAATGCACTGAATCTGGTCGCCCAACGCAACTCCTACCAAGTCATTGACCACGAAGCAGACAACAACAGTCAAAGGGGCTTGAGCACGCAAGCTACTCAAAGCACTGCTCATGGTCATACACAGCATACATGTGATGGTTTTCGACATGTGGCTGCACAGTTTACATCTAATCAACTAAGTAGCTGAGTGATTTATGCTGCCTTTTTTTTTTATAACCTATTTGCACAACCCCTTTTTGAATCAACTGATTTAATCTCATATCCATTTGACAGGAACTTTACTACACAATTCTTTGACTAATGGAGGGCAGGGGTATCTACAAAGAGCAGGCATGGCTACTGCTTTGAGGTGGCTGGTATGTTTGCACAGAATGCCTTATTTGAACACTGTTTCTGGCTGCAAGTAAGTTGTGTGTTGCCAGTCAAGGCATACGTTTTGAAGCTTGCGGCCAGTGATGTTTGCCGTGCCCCTGAGCAATGGGACGGAAGAATTAATGCTCCTGTGCTGCAGCTACTGCTGGGGACATACATCTCGGTGTGGTCTTACATGTATGTTGCCATAAATTACCTCTCTTGTCTAGCTTGCCCACTTCCCCTTGCGGGAAATTGTCGTTTTGACAAAAATGAGGCCAGTGACTACACTGCTGCTGTTTTTGGGAAAGTCTGGAGAAACGTCCTTCCAGGGGACATCACTTTGTTTTCAACAGCTAAGAGGGTGGGGTGTAGGATCTTGGCCGTGTGGGTGTGACAGGGAGGGTTGGTGGTGCAGAACGAGTGACAATCGGATGTTGTTTGCTGATGCAAAACAGACAACCCATGACTGTAACTGAAATGCCTGCGACTGTAATGGGTCGTTCACTACTCGTGATCACCAGCGGACTGATCTGCAACATGGCTACTGCCTGATCTTGTCTCTATTGTCTATCCGTTCATAGAAACCTTGCCTCTTGTAGTGGTAAAATCAACTTGCTTCACTACTCTCCCTTCTCTTCTAAATATATTTGCCCGCCCTTTATTTGATCCACACGAGACAATGGATGCCATATTGTGCCTTGTGCTCATATGCCGCAGGAAAAGGCCTGATACATTCTGAGGAATTTGAATGCAAATAGCTTATGGGAGCCGAGGTAGAACCAATATGCCTTTTATTGAGGGGCAGTAATGCCCTGCGCCCACTCCATAATCTCCTGTTTTCAGTTGGTTCAGGTCAGGGGTGGCTTAAAACTTGTGGCGTAAGCATGCTTATTTGGTCCTACGTTATTTGCAGACAAGGGCGTTGGAAGTGCCTACAGGAAAAGTCATTAGATGATTAACATGACAATTTTATCTGGAGCCAGAAATAGTTCAGGGCGTCTTCCATTATTCTGGTTGCTCTGTACATACCATATCTCCAGATCACTGTCCACTACTTGGCTTCGTCAATGTTTTTTTAAGCAATATTGTACAGAAGAATGGCTGTTGTGATATGATGTGGACAGTACTAACTGCATAATAACACTTTATTTTTTTCCTTTCAGCCATACTATACAGCAGTCAGACTGCTGTACAACGTGGCCAATCAAAACAATGACAAAGCCAACAGGTCTCTCATAGGAAATTGGCTATTAACTCAACGAAACAACTGTTGATCTATTATGGATCAAAATGTTTTCAACATTTATGTTGCACTGCTTTCACATTTTCATGATGTTTGCCAATATAGACAATAAACTGAATCGGGCAGGATTGGATTTGACTGTTACTGAAGTCAAATAAACCTGTGACGCATACACTCAGCAGAGGGCAAAATCCAACAGTTGTTCTGTTTTACTTTTTTCGAGTTGTATTACAGTCAGAACCAATTGACAATACCAGGGGGAGGTAAAAACTGGTTGAGAAAAACAATCAAATTAAAACATCAAAGCCGGACTTTCTCTACAAAAAATCTAGGTTGATGTTCGGAACTGGTTAAGCCTGAGCTGGTTAGCTGGGCAACACTTAATATTAACACCTAAACTGTTCTTAACATTTAAAGCCAAACGGTCTAAATTGGATTACCTACTGTTTCATGACACTTTAGTAGCCCAGATAGTAATAGCGAAAAACAAAAAACGTCTGCTGGAACAAAGACGTTTGGACAACTGTTAGATGAGACAAATTTTGTTATATTAAGTTGGGCATAGCTAAAAAAAATATATATAAGTAAAAAAAAAAAAAAAAAAAAGTGGATAGATTTTGAGGTTCACTCTTATCTACTACTACTACAAAAAAAAACTGATGCACGAAGTTGGACAAAGGACACCGAGGTATGTATTGAACGCCTTCTAGGATTAATAGCCCTTGGCTTGCAAAAGACACTTCATAGATTTAAGCACTTTATGCATATGATACATATCTATTAGTCAAATCCACACAAATGTGTACGGTAACTACACGAGCCAAATCAATATAAATTTACATAATCCCTGTACGCAATAGGAAACAGCACTTTTAAGTACTAAGCACCTCGCACACTCCAATGAAATATATACTGATACACAGAAATGTGTCTCAGGTTAGGAGCATTATTTAATTAGTTCACTGCAAAGTTTTTAACATGTTTTACTAGACAGTTATTCCTAAGCAACGCAATAGCATCTGACAAGCCTAAAGTTTATAAGTAACTTTCAGAGCAAACGTTTTATTTTGTACTGGGAATTTATTATTGACATTAATATATGCACTTAAGCTTGTACTCAATACCTCAATAAATATATTTATAAAAACACCTGTTAACTACACATTTTGCAAGATTTTCTTAGATCTTTTTAGATCGATTACTGGTTTGGTTACAAAAGAAGTTATATATTTTTTTTTCATGATATAAAATCACAGTACAATAAATATAATTATGATCTCATGAACATCTCATAAATACTATAGTGCTTATGACATAATTCTGTAACAAACGCAATTTAAAACTGATAAAACACTTAAGAGACTAAAAGTAAAGAGTAGATGGATAGTTTATTATGCCATCCTAATACTTATTTGGATTGTTCACTAGGCACTTACATAGTGGTTAAAATTGGTCAAAACAATAATCAAGAAAAAATAATTCTCACAAATATGCTACAACGACAAACTTTACTTTTCTATTATATTATATTAAAATCATCTGCTACAAGAGCGGTTTATCCTCATACAACACGATTGTAAGTGAGTAGCAAAATACAGTTATGCCTCAACCCAGCCTACAAACTCGCTGTCTTACCTTCAGGGAGCCAACTCGATCTTCAAAAGACTTAAACGTTGGAGAATTCCTACAATGAAAATGAAGGAATAAGACACATGAGACCGTGTCCTTGAGACCAGTATTAAACAGTTGGTCCAAAGCCCAGGACTGGCAAGCCATGGGTTCTCATCAAGTGGCCATTCCGACCATAACAACAGGCTCTAAGGATGACCGTTCATAGAAAGTCCTATTTATCTAACTGCAAAAAGGTATGTAATTTTAACAAAATGAGGGAAGTCAGACGCATAATTTACTTAAGCCTTGAAATACACACTCCTTGCATTTCACCTCAAGCTAAAATTTTAACACCTAGTAAAAAGTGCAAGTAGGTTACTAGGTTACTACTTGCACCCCTACATGTAACTGTAACTACCTGGAGAGGAGGCTGAGATTCTGTGTAGAGTTTAAAAGGCAAACATTTGGGTCAACATGAAAGGAAAATGTTACTTACCAGTAGACATCTGTTTGTGGCATGCAGTGCTGTAGATTCACATGTTCTGCATTATCCTACCATATAGTGTTGGGCTCTGAGTGTTGCAACTTGTTTTTCATCAAAAAGTGTTTTGGAGTTATGGAATCGAGTGGCTCCTCCTTCTCGGCGATACTGTACATGGGCATCAAGTCCTTTGTTAGACTGTTTTCCTGCAGGTGCGTGAGAAAGAAAGTGGGAGAGTAGTATAGAAACGAGTATGTCCATGTGAGTCTAAGTAACTATGCACAGTTATATAAAAATATAGAATAACAGAACAGCCACAGGCTTCCGTGGAGGGCACATGTGAAGCTACAGAACTACATGCCACAAACAGATGTCTACTGGTAAGTAACATTTTCTGTTCGATGGCATGAGTGGCTGTAGAGACACATGCTACGCATAGACTGTAAAGCAGACTCTTCCTAAAGAAGCGGTGGCTAGCCTGTGGGAGTTGCAGAGGTTTGAAAAAGTGTTCTTTTGATCGCATGTCTAACATTAGCTTGTTGACGCACTTTTACATCTACACAATAATGTTATGTAGATGTGTGTGGCGTAGACCAAGTAGATGCTTTGTAAATGTCAGCTAAAGGAATATTTCCTAAAAATGCCATGGTGGCAGCTTTTTTCCTTGTGGAATGTACTTTGGGAGTAAGTGTTAATTGTCTTTTGGTTTTAGCATAACTATTTGTAATTATTTTACAATACATCTAGCTATGCTATTCTTTGTAATAGGGTTTCCTTTGTGAGGTGCTGAAAAAGCCACAAAAAGTTGTTTAATAGCCCTGTCAATGTAATAAATGAGCACCCCTTTTAATATCTAAGGTGTGGAGTGCTCTTTATGCCACAGAGTCAAGTTGTGGAAATAAAAACCAGTAACTCAAAGGTTTGATTAATGTAGAATTCTGAGATAATCTTTGGTAGGAACTTTGGATTTGCATGAAGGACTAATTTGTCCTTATGCATTTGAAAGAAAGGTTCTTCTAGTGTTAAGGCCTGTAGATCGCTAACATGTCTAAGTGATATAATAACAACTAAAAAAGGCACTTTGTAAGAAAGGAATTGTATGGGACAAGAGTGAAGAGGCTAAAAAAAAAAGGACCCCATGAGCCGAGTAAGCACAATATAAGATTCCAGGATGGTACTGAGGGCAGCCTTGGTGGGATCACTCTTTTAAGACCTTCCATGAAAGCTTTAATGACTGGGATTTTAAATAATGAAATATGTTGGCTGTTTCGTAAGCACACTACAATGGCAGCTAGGTCTAACTGATGTGTAAGCAAGGTTTGTTTTTTGCAGGTGAAGCAAATAAATAATGTCTTATACCAATGGTTTTAAGGGATCAATGTGTTTTGACTGAGAATAGCAGACAAAGTGTTTCCATTTTGCAGGCCCTAGTTGTTGGTCTACGAGCCAATTTTGAAATGTCCATACATTCTGAGGATAACTGTCGATAACCAAGCTCTATGGCATCAGGAGCCATATCACAAGGTTGACTGATTTGGGATCAGGATGTCTCTTCTGTCCGAGATTCTGTGTGAGGAGATCTGGCTTGTTGGGTAGTTTCTTGTGAGGCAATAGGGAGAGAGCTAGTAGTGTTGTGAGCCATGGTTGGTGAGCCCAGGTGGAGGGGGGACTACAATGATCATCTTGAGAGAAGTTTGTTCGAGTTTGCGCACCAGAAATGGAACGAGGGGGAGAGGAGGAAAAGAGTCAGTAAATATCCCTGACCAGTTGATCCATAGAGCACTGCCCTTGGACTGAGGATGTGGGTATCAGGATGCGAAGTTTGGGCATTTTGAGTTTTCTGCTGTGGCGAACAGGTCTGTGTGAGGAGTTCCCCACTTGCAAAAATACTTTTGAAAAACTGTTGGGTGGAGTTCCCATTTGTGGACTTGTTGATACACCCTGCTGTACAGATCCGCAAAATTACTGTCTATTCCTGGGAGGTACTCTGCCAGGAGATGAATGTGGTGACGACGAGCCCATATATAAAGTGCTTGTGCAAGTTGAGACAGCTGGAGAGATTGTATTCCCCCACTTTTGTAGGTAATACATTGCTATCATGTTGTCTGTACTGAGTAAGACAATCTTGTGCATTAGGTTCCGGTAAGAAAGCTTTTAGGGCTAGAAACACTGTCTGAAGTTCCAGAACATTGATGTGCATGTACTGGTGACTGGGATCTCATGATCCTTAAACTGAGTTATTGAGATGAGCGCCCTATCCTGTGAGAGAAGCATCCAGGTCAGGATTATTTGAGGAACAGGGTCTTGAAAAGTCCGCCTTTGAGTAGGTTGGTGGTGTTCCACAATAGTAGAGAGGCAAGCTGGACGGTCTAGCAACACTAGATCTTGAATATGACCCCGAGCTTGAGACCACCGATGAGAAAGACATTACTGTAGGGGACGCATGGATGCCATTATTCCTAGAAGTCGCTTTAATGTCCTGACTGTGTAAGTATGATTGTTCTGCAAGTGTGAGGTTGTTTGTTAAAAGTTGTGAACACATGCTGGATTGTGGTAAAATAATCCCCAGAATACCCCTAGATAGTGCTGGATTTGAAGGGGTTTTAGGTGTGATCTGAGGGTGTTGATTGTAAACCCTAGTTTGTGGAGAAGGTTTACTGTGATTTGAGTATGTGATTGACATTGGTGTAAAGTGCTGGCTTTGATCACCCAGTCGTCCAAATAAGGGAATAAATGTATCTATTGTCTTCTGAGATGTGCTGCAATCACGGGTAGGCATTTGGTGAATACTGTGGGAGCGGTTGTGACCACGAAAGGCATAACTTTGAACTGATAGTGATGCCCAGCCACAACAAAACGTAGATATTTGCTGTCTGCAGAGTGAATAGGAATGTGAAAGTAGGCGTCTTTCAGGTCGAGAGCTGTCATGAAATTGCCGTTTTGTAGCAATGGAATGACCTCTTGAAGGATGACCATGAAAATGTTCTGAGAGAATATAGTGATTTAGCGGCCAGAGGTACAAAATAGGACTGAGAGTGCAGTCTTTTTTGGGAATGAGGAAGTAAAGGGAGTATACTCTTGTTCCTTGGTATTGGATTGGAACAGGCTGTATAGCTGCTTTAAACAGTAGAGATTGAACCTCTTCTTTTAAAAGAGTGAGGTGTTCTGCTGACATTTTGTGTCTGCGAGGTGGAATGTTTGGAGGTGTTGATGTTAGTTCCAGACAATAACCATTTTAGATAATGGATAGAATCCAAAGGTCAGATGTTCTGTGTGTCCACTGACTGTGGACAACTTGAAGGCAGCCCCCTACTGTAGTGGAATGGGGAGGGGGAATTTAAAGGTAGTCAATGTTTGGCTGAGGAGGGTGAGCCAAGAGTGTTGGTGGTCTTTCCTCTTCGTCTGATATTGTTTCCTTTAAATGTTCCTATGAAAAAAACCTCTGGAGATTGAGGAAGAAGTCTGGCGCTGTTGTAGGCAGAATGGTCAGAGGGTGTGCTTGACCTGTAGCCCCCCTGTATATTGGAGAAAGTGTCCTTGTCTTTTTTCCAGTTTATCCAGGGTGGAGTCAACTTGGGGACCAAATAGGTGCTCTTTGCCAAAAGCTTGCTGCACCTCTGGTTTGAAGCTGGAATACCTGAGCCAAGCATGCCTTCTGAGCATGACTTGAGTTCACCCCTTGTGCGGCTCTGTCTGCTGCATCTAATACATTGAGTTGTTTGCAATTCTTTGACTTTCAAAAACAATTTGCTGTGCACGTTTACAGTGTTCCTCTGGGGGGTATCGAAAAAGGTCTTCCATTTCATCCCAGTGTGCCTTATTGTATCTCGCAAGCAATGCCTGCGAACTAGCAATACGTCAATGGTTCACAGCTTGTGCAGCTACCTTTTTACCTGCTGCATCAAGATTTTTACTTTCTTTGTCTGAAGGAGGTGAATCTCCAGTAGCTTATTTACCCTCTTTCTGGCAGTGATAGCCACAATGGAATCTGGAGGGACTTGCAATTGGATATAAATTGGGTCAGAGGGTGCTGCTTTTTATTTCTTATCTACTCTTGGTGTAATTACACGGGCGGGCACAGGTTCTTTGAAAGTATCTTTGACATGGCGAAGCATTACTGGCAACATAGGAAGATATTGGAGGTCCTTGTGTGTTGAGGTTAGAGTATCAGATAGAAAATCTTCTTCTATGGGATCTTTGTGTAATTGTACATTATGATAGGCAGCAGCCCTGGCTATAACCTGCTGATACCCTGTGGTGTCCTCTGGAGGGGAGGGGCACGCAGGCTAAAGATCTGGATCACAGGAATCCCAAGTGTCTGGGTCTTGTGAGGTATCCCCTAAGTCTCCCCTACCATAAACAGCTGAACCGTGTGGAGGGTAGTCCTGTTCAGCGTGAGAATTAGGTGAATGAAGAGCAGAGTGGGGTGGAGGAGAGGGAGGACATGGAGAAGTAGAAGGCGGTGGTGAAGCGGGAGCCCGAAGGGATTGATGCAGTATTTCCAGTTGGTGTCGAAGTTGTTGATGCCAAAGCTTTATTTGTTTTTACTCTGACCAAGACAGTAGAGGTCGAAAGGGAAGACAGAGCCAAAGTTTGTCCAGATTTCGGAGCCGAACCGGAGTGCGGGGCAGCCAAATCAAGTTTCCATGACCGACCATGGCCCAAGGGCTGTGGTAGTTCGGCGACATCTTTTATGGGATTTTGGAAGTCTTTGTGGAAAGAGAAAGGGCAACGTTACTGATGGGTCGTGCCAAAGTGATGTCTTGGCTCTATATCCGATTGCAGGTTTGCGTCTTGAATCGAGAAATCCTCTGATTGCTCCGGCTCCTCCTGGGCATGTTCACCCCCGAAAATGTCCAGGGTGTGTTCTTGGCTTGAGTGCTCCATCTCCAGCCTGCGAGCCAGTCGGTCCCAGAAGGGCTTCTTGGACCCAAACAATCGACACGCATCGCAGATGGTTTCGTTGTAGTCCAGGGAAAGGCAGTGAATACGCACTTGATGGTGATCTGTGTGTGAAAATTTGATGTGCTACAGAGGGCAGAATCTGAACTGCGTTCGTTCCATCACAGTATTATGTTTTTCCATGTCCCGTGTAGAGAGGCCAGAGGCCGGGCATGCCTGCCCCAAAGGGTACGCAGTTGAAGTTCGACCGGAGGAGTTTGAGATTATGATGAAAGAAAACGCCATTGAAGTACAATACAATCAATATAAAGAACAGACGGAAAGAGAATCTCAAACCACAGCGAGTGAATAAGGAGTGAGCAGAAACATGTCTGAACGCTGTGGCTCAGAAAAAACTATCTAACAGAGGACTCGATGCCTATGCGACTATCAACGAGAAGGAGGAGCCACTTGATCTCATGACTCCAAAACACTTCTCAAAGAAAAACAATTGCAACACTCCAAGCCCAACACTAGATGGCAGGAGAATGCAGAGCATGTGTATCTACAGCCATACATGCCATCAAACAATTAATTTCCAAACATATGCTCTGTAAGCTACACAGGGATTTTCTGTTACTTTTAGATACACAGAAAAAACCAGGGAGGGTCCTTCTCTTACTGACATCACAAGAGTGCAACTGTGAACGTTCCATAAGGGAAAACTCAAGCTGCAATTGTGAAGTTGATTTTGCGGTTCAAAAACAGCAGAAATATGTCTTAGTATATCCTTTTATGTGCAACCTGGTACTCTGCATGTAGTTGAAAAGGTCACTGGAGTTTGATAGGCCATGAAAATGTTCTGCACCTCTATAGCTGGAGCTTCTAATCACCACAAACCAGGTCTCACACCACAGTTCCACACATAAAAACAAGTTGGATACCTAGAAACAGTAAAGTGGAGCAAGCAGGCTGCAAAGCAGAAGATATTAGACTCTCACAAGGAGCTCTTTCCAAGCAAGGCATGCATCACATTATAACAAAAGCACCAACTAGGATGTAACAGGACAGGAAAAGTTTCAATGACACCAGTTTCTCAGTCTGGTATATGTTGAAATAAAAGATTTTCACAGGAGACAGTTACTTTACCTCATTGCCGGCATGCTTATCGAATGGCGGATGGAGTAGCTGCTACTTGGAAGCATTAAGAGGGTAGAGAAGTAAAGTTAACAATAAAGTCACAGAAGTTATTATATTAAAGCAAGCACCCAGCAGATTATCAGAGGCAAGAACTGCATAGACCAGGACAGACAAGCAGATCTCCCAGAACCCCACGCGACACAACACAGATTAGATAAACACAGAGTCAGGAGCACATGGGTGGAGCTCCAGGCGTATTATGTGCAGGGGAGAAATGTAGGGACAGCCAGAGGATAAATAGAGAGGGAAAGGCTATGAGAAAGTTATAGTTGAAATTAACAAGAATATCACCTTACTGAACAGGAGAGAGAAGTAATGTAAGGACCACAAGATAACACCACACGTTAGGTTAGGAGGGATGCCAGCGGCAAGACAAAAAAGTGGACAGCAAGGGAATACCAGTGAGAACAGGTTCACATTGTGGAAAAATATCTGTATAGGTAGGCAGCACTTCACAGCACACATAAACAAGAGGAGAAATGAACCCTTCACCCCAGAACACCTGGTGAATAAACAAAGTACACAAGACAGGGCAGATATAATAAGAGTAGAGGCCTCAAAAAACAATAGGAAGGAGGTGATAACTTGAGTGCAATAGTGCCAGGATCGATATGGGACATCTGGCACAACACCTGAACAAAGAGGAGTGACAATACAGGAATAAAACACCAGACAGGTCAGCTGAACAGAGTGTCTTGGCCATAATGTTTCACAACATTTCAGTTGTATATACGCGATCACTTAGGATTCATAAAGTATACAAATGACTGTTCCTGGGCCAAACCCTAACCTCACCATTAGGGCTTCTATCACATCATGTAAAAGGAAGACTGCAGTGTAGCTACTACACAGCAGCTCCAGGGTGTTACCAAGCACCTATACCAGCTAATAATCTCTAGTATATCAGTTTGTTTTTCTAACATGTGGCCATAGTTATACTGGCAGATTCCATCTGGATACAATAGCAGATCTCTGTGGGAGTTCAGCTGTCCAAACTTGAAACTTTTTTAGTAGACTTACCACCTCCCTGTATCAGACCTTAAGTCTGCGAGTCTCCAATGGTGTCAGAATATGAAAGGAATCTTAGCACATTTTACAACAAACCCAATATCAACAAAGCTAAAGAAAGAGAAATAACTTTGTGACAAGTCTCCAAAGAAATATTAGCTTTAGTTAACAATACTGGGCTTGTTTCTGTGAAACTGCAAAACCGAGGAAGAAAGGAGACTGCTGCAAGGAGGTGAAGCTAGAACAACTTCAGTAGAAGGGAACACGCTTTGGTGCATCCACAGAAGTGTGATTTTGACAAAGGAAGGATGACTAAGTAAAGCTATCATTATTGTACCTAGTTGTTCCAATTCCACTACATGACACCAAGGCCACTTTTCAAAGTCTGTTTCTCCTGGGTTGATCATGGGTGGCAACTTTAGGCAAAAAACCTTGATTTTTTAAAAATAAAAATGAAAATCTATTTAACTTGTAGGTGGTTGATCAATGTTGAAAATCCATGTTCACATCATTGGCACTGAGAGAAACTCAAAAGAATAGTACAGCTCCTCAACGCTCAATGGGTAGGGTCAGAGTCAATACATGGTTAGTGAATTAATTTGCCAGGGTCTTCTTCACATGAATCTCCTTTATTAAAAGGTTGTTAAGGAACAATGAACACTGGGGGGAGGCGACATCAGAAACTGTGATGTCACAAAATACTACTACAATAAAACAAAGTAAGAGCATATGTCAAACAAGGTGGACAGTGAGAGAAATAAAAACACCAGAAATAACCAGCATTTGCAAAGGCTAAAGGTCTCGCCTATGCAAGAGCTATTGCTTTGCCAATGTGTTTCAGCCTTGTTGTTCACCAGCATGGCTGTTCAGCATGGCTAAACGTTAGTGGCGCATAAGAGAGTGGCATGGAGTGTCGTAGAGTGGAATGGCGAAGAGTAGAGTTTAGTGTGTAGAGTGGAGTGGCACAGAGTGTCGTGTATTGAAATGGCATAGTGTGGAATTGTGTAGAGTGGCATACAGTGGAGTTGCATAGAGTAGATTGTACTGGTGTAGAGTGCAGTGGCATAGAGTGTTGCAGAGTGCAGAAGCACAAAGTGTTGCAGAGTAGAGAGGCGTCGAGTGCAGTGGCACTGAATTCAGCAGGGTACAATGCAGTGTCGTAGATTAGAGTGTTGCGTATTAGAGTGCAGTGGTGCGGCGCAACACAGAGTGCAGTGGTGCAGAGTCGAGTAGCATAAAGTGCAGTGGTGTAGAGTTGAGTGCCATAGAGTGCAGTGGAATAGAGTGCAGAGTAGAGCTGAGTGGCATTGACAGCAGTGGCGCAGAGTGGTGTAAAGTACCACAGAGGGATGCAGAGTAGAATATAGTGTCACAGAGTGCAGTGGCAAAGAGTGCAGTTGTGTATAGTGCACTGGTGTAGAGTGCAGTGGCATAGAGTGGAGTGGCCAGAGTGGAGTAGAGTTGCGTAGAGTGCAGGGACTTTGAGTAGATTATTTCAGAGTAGATTGAAGTGGCATAGAGTGGAGTGTTGCAGGGAAGAGTACGGTTGTGTAGAGTGGCATATAGTGTAATGGCATAGAGTAAAGTAGTGTGGAGTGCAGTGGCATAGAGTGAAGTGGTGCAGAGTAGATTAGAGTGGCGTACAGAGGATTGGCATAGCGTGCAGGGGCACAGAGTGGAGTTTTACAGAGTAAAGTGTATTGTCGTAGATTGGTGTGTCCTAGACAGGAGTGGTGCAGAGGGCAGTGGGGTAGAATACTGCGGCGAAGACTGCATTGGCATAGAGTAGAGTGGTACAGGGTAGAGCGGAGAAGCATAGCATGAAGTGGCATAAAGTCCATTACCATGAAGTGGTGTAGAGTGGAGTGGTGCAGAGTGCAATGGCAGAGTGGTGTAACGTAGAGTGGTGCAGAGTAGAGTGCAGTGGTGTGGAGTAGTGCAGAGTAAAGTGGAGTAGCATAGCATGGAGCATTCATGGTGTGGTAGAACACTGTCATTACAGACAACACAGTTTCAATTGAAATGACCACAACATTTGCACAGGCATAGTTTTACTGAAGAAACTATACAGTGTACAGATGAAAATGTGTAGAAATGCATCACCTAGTTTAATGATTCATTTTGATCATATTAAAGTATTTCTTTTCAACACACTTCAGAAATAACATAAAATGTGCTTAATTTGTGCCTTCATAATTCCGATATATTCTGAAATACTTACACAGTTAATTTGTTGTGTACTAGAAAAAACAACTCTGTCCTGCCCCCAGTATCCACCAAGACTGTCACATAAATCCTCTATACTTTGAAGTTAGTGAAAAAAAACTAAACAAGCCTTCTTGGAAGTCAGCACTTGACATTCGACCTCTGTCCTTGAATGCACAGCAAATGTGATAAGATAAGAACAAGATTTACAGACCTTTTAACAGAAAGCAAGTTCGAGGAATGATTTAGGAAACAGGGTTTAGGCAATAGGAGGGACAAACTGAACCTGGAGAGCATTAACCAAATAAAGCCAGCAAATGGAAATCCAGAAAGTGTGAGTTACAAACCACAAAGCCAATGGTAACTAACAAGCGGAATGCATCCCTAGCTCAACTTTCTGAAAGTCCCCTAGGTGTCTTTAGCAAACCAGACAGCTGCACTGTCTGGTAGGCTATAACCTAAACAGACAAAAGTAAGTGCAGATAGAAGCAGACCAAATACGGGCTACTGCAACACCTTGCAGGAAATTACAAAGGTGAAAAAGTGGAACACAAAAACCATACAAGTCAAGAAATTGTGCAAAACAAGACATAAAAATTAAACAAAGGCAGTGCAAAACTTACACTGAAAAGAACACAGGGAACTGCCAACGCATATAGTTAACATTACGACTCAAATGGCCAATGACATGAAGGGAGAAGACAGAAAAATGTGGGTGCTATGGCATTCAGCATCAGCCTTGGTGGAAAAGTGGAGTCAGTGAGAGAGGTTGATAATGCAGTTTCAGTCAATAGCAAGAAGTTGGCTGGAGACCCAAAACATCCACCTGCCTTTTCACCCATGGTGTGAAGAAAGAAGATAGGCCACATCCAGGTGTTTAAAAAGTAAATGAGTGATGATGCAATTGACAAACTCCCATTTCTAAACAAAAAGGTTAGGCAACTGACAAGAAACAAACACCAAGTCAAATGGTAAAAACAGAGACTTACCAACTTCAAAACTATAGCAAAACACAAGGTACTTTGGAAAACCTAGAGGTACTGTCACCTCCACGTAGTGCAATTTACCACATTTCGCACCATATGCCTGTGTTACGGTTGTCAACATCTATTTAAATTATGTATGAACAGCTCCAGCACATTTTCTACGGTAATTTGGAATCATGTGGCTCGGGACACCACAGATCCCACAGCATGATGGACAAACTTTAATATAGCTCTGCCAGCTGGGCGACAAAATCTGTCATTTATCTTGCCATCGGTCATCCCACATTACCAAAATCACCTGGCTGGGTGCCCAGAAGTGAGTTATGGCCGGATTCAACACTTTGCAGCCTCTGCAAGACGCTGAAAACCAGCAATAACGTCCAGACATATCAGGACCTGTGGGCTGTGCAGGTTACACTGCTGCTGAGGGAAGACGACTGAACCCAGTGGTGCTCGGAGGTCGGGATGCCCGCTAGCTGAATGGCAAATGGGTGCTGCAGCTCTGTGTGCGTTGTGGGCCCGCTGGCTCCAACGAACGTCTGCTGACGGGTGTGACTGGGGAGGAGGCCATGGAGCCTGAGGCACTGCAGAGGCCTGGACTGTGACTGTAACCGGTGGCCTGGTGTGGCATGGCTGCCCTGGGACTATCTTTGACTTTCTGTCGGGCAGCTGCTGTGGTTCCTGGGATGGCACGCACCCAGATTGCCACGTCCGAGATCTGCTAGCCGGGCCCCAGAGTGGGTATTAACAGCCTGTAACTGCCACGGCCCGCGCAAGGCGCGTAGATGTGCTGAAGGCCAGGCTCAGGAAATGTGTGTGCCCACTGAGCACTAGAGACCAATGAGGAGGTGAGATCGCCGTTTGTGCCCTGAGGCTGCAAATGGCCAATATGCTGCAGATTGTCCTCTTGGTGACATTCAGCCCCCCCGGGCCTTGCATTGCGGTCGCAGCCTGGCCCAGTGCTTGATTTCTGCGCTCTACTGGAATGCCTATAGCCCTGTTTGTTGCATGTTGCAGGGGTGCATGTGAAAAAAGCCCAAACACCAGCTGTAAGCAACTTTGGTGTCGCGATTGCCTTCTGCTCAGGTGTTGCCATTTGTCCCACCTGTGAAGCCATTCATATATATATATATATATATATATATAGAAAATGTCACTTACCCAGTGTACATCTGTTCGTGGCATGAGACGCTGCAGATTCACATGCTTTGCACATCCCGCCATCTAGTGTTGGGCTCGGAGTGTTACAAGTTGTTTTTATTCGAAGAAGTCTTTTCGAGTCACGAGATCGAGGGACTCCTCCCCTTTCGGCTCCATTGCGCATGGGCGTCGACTCCATCTTAGATTGTTTTCCCCGCAGAGGGTGAGGTAGGAGTTGTGTATTATAGTAATAGTGCCCATGCAATGGAGTAAATATGTATGTACATGATGTGGTTTAAAGTGATATATTTACAAATTTACCAATGTTCAAGATCAACTTTGAAACGGCTACAGGCACCCGGGGAGGTGGGTGGGCACATGTGAACAGATGTACACTGGGTAAGTGACATTTTCCGTTCGATGGCATGTGTAGCTGCAGATACACATGCTTTGCATAGACTAGTAAGCAGTTATCTCCCCAAAAGCGGTGGCTCAGCCTGTAGGAGTTGAAGTTGTTTGAAATAAAGTTCGTAGTACTGCTTGTCCTACTGTGGCTTGTTGTGTTGTTAACACATCCACGCAGTAATGTTTGGTAAACGTATGAGGCGTAGACCATGTGGCTGCCTTACATATTTCAGTCATTGGAATGTTTCCTAGAAAGGCCATAGTAGCACCTTTCTTTTTAGTTGAATGTGCCTTTGGTGTTATAGGCAGTTCTCTTTTTGCTTTGAGATAACAGGTTTGAATAAATTTAACTATCCATCTGGCAATGCCTTGTTTGGATATTGGATTCCCTGTATGAGGTTTTTGAAAAGCAACGAACAGTTGTTTTGTTTTCCGTATTTGTTTTGTTCTATCAATGTAGTACATTAAAGCTCTTTTGATGTCTAGTGTATGTAGTGCTCTTTCAGCTACAGAATCCGGTTCTGGAAAGAACACTGGTAGTTCTACAGTTTGATTTAAGTGAAACGGTGATATGACTTTTGGTAAGAACTTTGGATTATTTCGTAAAACTACTTTATGCTTGTGTATTTGAATAAAGGGTTCTTGTATGGTAAATGCCTGTATTTCACTTACTCTTCTTAGAGATGTGATGGCAATGAGAAACGCAACTTTCCATGTTAAATATTGTATCTCTCATGAGTGCATGGGTTCAAACGGTGGACCCATGAGCCTTGTTAAGACGTTGTTGAGGTTCCACGAGGGAACTGGTGGTGTTCTTGGTGGTATAATTCTTTTTAGGCCCTCCATAAAAGCCTTTATGACTGGGATCCTAAAGAGTGAAGTCGAATGCGTAATTTGGAGATAAGCGGAAATTGCGGTGAGATGTATTTTAATGGATGAAAAAGCTAGCTTTGACTTTTGTAAGTGCAGTAAGTAGCTTATGATGTCTTTTGCAGATGCGTGTAAGGGTTGGATTTGATTATTAAAGCAGTAATAAACAAATCGTTTCCATTTATTTGCATAGCAATGTCTTGTTGTAGGTTTTCTAGCTTGTTTTATGACCTCCATACATTCATGTGAAAGGTCTAGATGTCCGAATTCTAAGATTTCAGGAGCCAAATTGCTAGATTCAGTGCTGCTGGATTTGGGTGTCTGATCTGTTGTTTGTGTTGAGTTAACAGATCTGGTCTGTTTGGCAGTTTGACATGAGGCACTACTGAAAGGTCTAGTAGTGTTGTGTACCAGGGTTGTTTTGCCTAAGTTGGTGCTATTAATATGAGTTTGAGTTTGTTTACTAGATATGGAAGGAGTGGGAGAGGGGGAAAAGCGTATGCAAATATCCCTGACCAACTCATCCATAACGCATTGCCCTGAGACTGATCCTGTGGGTACCTGGATGCGAAGTTTTGGCATTTTGTGTTTTCTTTTGTTGCAAATAGATCTATTTGTGGTGTTCCCCATTTTTGGAAGTAAGTGTTTAGTATTTGGGGTTGAATCTCCCATTCGTGGATCTGTTGGTGATCCCGAGAGAGATTGTCTGCTAACTGGTTCTGAATTCCTGGAATGAACTGCGCTATTAGGCGAATGTGGTTGTGAATCGCCCAATGCCAAATCTTTTGTGCTAGGAGACACAACTGTGTCGAGTGTGTTCCTCCCCGTTTGTTCAGATAATACATCGTTGTCATGTTGTCTGTTTTGACAAGAATGTGTTTGTGTGTTATTATCGGTTGAAAAGCTTTCAACGCTCAAAATACTGCCAGTAATTCTAAGTGATTTATGTGAAACTGTCTCTGTTGGGGGTCCCATTGTCCTTGGATGCTGTGTTGGGTGAGGTGTGCTCCCCACCCTATCATGGAGGCATCCGTTGTCATTACGTATTGAGGCACTGGGTCTTGGAAAGGCCGCCCTTGGTTTAAATTTATAGTGTTCCACCATTGAAGTGAGGTGTATGTTTGGCGGTCTATCAACACTAGATCTTGAAGTTGACCCTGTGCCTGTGACCATTGTGATGCTAGGCACTGTTGTAAGGGCCGCATGTGCAATCTTGCGTTTGGGACAATGGCTATGCATGAGGACATCATGCCTAGTAGTTTCATCACTGTTTTGACCTGTACCTTTTGTTTTGGGTGCATGGCCTGTATTACATTGTGAAATGCTTGTACCCTTTGTGGACTTGGAGTGGCAATCCCTTTTGTTGTGTTGATTGTTGCTCCTAAGTATTGTTGTGCTAGACACGGCTGAAGGTGTGACTTGTTGTAGTTGAGAGAGAAACCTAGTTTGTGAAGGGTTTCTATGACATACTTTGTGTGTTGTGAGCACCGTTCCTGCGTGTTGGTTTTTATTAACCAATCGTCTAGGTACGGGAACACATGTATTTGCTGTCTTCTGATATGAGCAGCCACTACTGCCAGGCATTTTGTAAAAACTCTTGGCGCAGTTGTTATCCCGAATGGCAACACTTTGAATTGGTAATGTACCCCTTGGAATACAAACCTTAAGTACTTTCTGTGTGAAGGATGTATCGGTATATGGAAGTACGCATCCTTTAGGTCTAGTGTTGTCATGTAATCTTGTTGTTTGAGCAATGGGATTATGTCCTGCAGTGTCACCATGTGAAAGTGATCTGATTTGATGTAGATATTTAATGTTCTGAGATCTAATATAGGTCTTAGAGTTTTGTCTTTTTTGGGTATGAGAAAGTACAGTGAGTAGACTCCTCTTCCTCTCTGATGAATTGGTACTAACTCTATTGCCTCTTTTTGCAACAACGCCTGAACTTCTAGTTGTAGAAGATCTATGTGTTGTTTTGACATGTTGTGTGTTTTCGGTGGGACATTTGGAGGGAATTTTAGAAATTCTATGAAATAACCATGCTGGATAATGGCTAGGACCCACGTGTCTGTTGTTATTTCCTCCCAGTTATTGTAGAACTTGGTTAGTCTCCCCCCCCACTGGTGTTGTGTGTTGGGGATTTGTGACATGTAAGTCACTGTTTGTTTTGTGGAGTTTTGGGACTTTGGAACTTCCCTCTATTCTTTGGGAATTGTCCCCCTCTTTATTGTCCCCAAAAAGTTCCCCGCTGGTATTGGCTCTGATAAGTGGGCCTTGTTTGTGAGGTTGTGGGTTCAGTGCTTTGTCCTCGAAACCCCCCTCGAAATTGTGATCTTCGAAATGTGCCTCTGCTGTGTGGGGAGCAGAGTGCGCCCATGGCTTTGGCCGTATCAGTGTCTTTTTTAAGTTTCTCTTGTTGCGCTCTTTTTTTAAACTCCTTGGGCAAATGTTCTATAAAATGTTGCATTTCGTCCCAATGAGCCCCGTCATATCTCGCCAACAAGGCTTGTGAATTGGCAATGCGCCATTGGTTGGCTGCTTGCACCGCCACTCTTTTCCCAGCCGCATCGAACTTACGACTCTCCTTATCTGGAGGTAGTGCATCTCCTGAGGTGTGTGAGTTCGCCCTCTTGCGTGCTGCACCTACTACCACAGAGTCTGGTGTTAACTGCTGTGTGATGTACACAGGGTCTGTAGGTGGCGGTTTATATTTTTTCTCCACCCTTGGAGTTATTGCCCTTCCTTTGACAGGCTCTTCAAACACTTGTTTGGAGTGTTTTAGCATTCCAGGTAGCATGGGGAGGCTCTGGTACTGGCTATGTGTGGACGACAGTGTGTTAAATAGAAAGTCGTCTTCAATCGGCTCTGTATGCAGGCTAACATTATGAAACGCCGCTGCCCTTGACACCACCTGTGTGTAGGCGGTAGAGTCCTCAGGTGGTGACGGTCTGGCTGGATAACAGTCGGGACTGTTATCTGACACTGGCGCATCATAAAGATCCCACGCGTCTGGATCATCCTGACTCATCCCTGTATGAGTTGGAGATTGCATCATTGATGGAGTGGCTACCGGTGATGGCTGTGGAGAGCGTTGTGGAGATGGTGGCGGGGTTACTTGTTTAGCCACCTTTGCCTGTGGCTGCTTGTCTTTCTCTTGGAAGGCAAGTTTTCGTTTCATCTGAATAGGAGGGAGAGTACTGATCTTCCCTGTTTCTTTTTGGATGTGGAGCCTTCTTTGTGTGTAATCTGGCTCCATGGACTCTAGTTCCTGTCCAAATCTATGTGTTTGCATTTGTGAGGACAGGCCTTGTTCCTCTGTGTAGGAACTTGTTTTCGGTTCAGAGGCCGGATGTTTCGGTACCGAAACCTTTTCGGCTGCCTTTTTCGGCTCCGACGCCACTTTTTTGCTCTTCGGCGTCGTGATCTTTCGGTGCCGACTTGCCTCAGTGCCGCTCTCTCGGTGCCGAGATTGCTCTGACCCGGTGTCGAGTCTGCTCTGTGCCGGTATCTCGACCAGAGTCGGATGACTTCGACACATGCATGCCCTTTTTCGGTGCCGATGCTCGGTCACCTATTTTTCGGGTTAAGCCATGGCCTGCCGGCGGTGGCGTCCCCTGGGCTTTTATGGTCTTTGCGTGAGTTTTGTGTATTGACGTCTTACTCACGGTTTTCGGCGTCTGTTCAGGTTCGACCTCTTCCGAGTCCGAATCCTCGATGGAGAAGGCTTCCTCTTCTTCTTCCATCTGTTTTTGTCCTGTCGACACCGACGCCATCTGTAGTCTTCTTGCTCTTCGGTCCCTTAAAATCTTTCTGGACCGAAATGCTCGACAGGCCTCACAAGTATCCTCCTTGTGTTCTGGAGACAGACACAAATTACAGACCAGATGCTGATCTGTATAAGGATACTTGTTGTGGCATTCGGGGCAGAAGCGGAATGGGGTCCGTTCCATTAGCCTTGAAGACGCACGTGGTCGGGCTGACCAGGCCCCGCCGGGGAATCGAAAACCCCGAAGGGCCACCGGAGCTCTTCCAAATTCGGTGTCGATCTGTTGTAACTAACCCGATACCGAACGCAAACAATACCGTCGAATTTTCCGAGTTTTTCACTAACTTTCCGAACCGAAGCGCGGAGCGAAAAGGAACAAGTCCGAACCCGATGGCGGAAAGAAAAGAAAACAATCTAAGATAGAGTCGACGCCCATGCGCAATGGAGCCGAAAGGGGAGGAGTCCCTCGATCTCGTGACTCGAAAAGACTTCTTAGAATAAAAACAACTTGTAACACTCCGAACCCAACACTAGATGGCGGGATGTGCAAAGCATGTGTATCTGCAGCTACACATGCCATCGAACATATATATATAGTAGGCAGTGTAGCATGGCGCTCCCAGCACATCACTCAGTGAGTGACTACTACTGACCGGACCTTATGGGGGCATTTCTCTTGATCCATTGTCTGCTGTATTGCGGGGTACAGAGCTGATAAAGGGAATGACAAGAGACTGTGGGGGAAAACACTGTCTTTTTGGACACTGAATTGATTCCTGCCTGCTGGCCCTTATTAAAAAAAAAAAAAAAAAAAAAAAAAAAAAACACTGCGACCGGTGCATGCTTGCAGTGCCCGCAGCTGAGACATGTGTGGAGCAGTGGGAATACGCTGTCTGCTGAACTGAACCCACACAAGTTTGCAAATTCGAAAGCTAGTAATCTTGTGAGATAGGAATGCTGTTTGTGACAGCGTGCCTTCGGGACCACATATAACGGCGCGGGCAAGATGGACAGAGGCGTTTGAATATGGACACCAGGAGCTCTAATAGACTGACTCAAGAGGCTCCCCTGGATCAGGAAACCCACACTGGAATCTACATTACTGGTAATGCAGAGCATCCTCCAGTCTATTGATGGGGAAAAAAAAAAAATCGATACTTTAAATATCCGAAAGGACCACGTCTGCAAAACTTACAGTCCGCCCGACTTGCAGAAGCTGAACAGTGAATATCTAGACAGATGGTGATCTACACTAGGTTAGCACAAAATGTCTCAATATGGAGAAGGCATTAGGTCTAATTCAAGCAAGGAATAACGACTTGGTGGCGTGTTCATGTCGCAATAATTTGTGCATAATTGGGGTGCCCAAGTCAACAAACACACGTAAAATTGAGTTTTATGTCGTAACAATGCTGAACTCCATCTTTGGCGCTACAGCCTCTCCTGGCTCCTGGTAAGAGTGCATCATTCCCTCATGTGGCGATTGCTGTCTGGTACATCTTGCATAATCAAAACGAAACTTATAAAGTAATCAAAAACAAGATGCGGTTCTCTGTATGGCGTGCAACAGAAGAGACGGTCTACCAAGGCAACAAGACTGCATTCTATCCGGATTTCACAATGGCAGTTCAGACCGCTCCAAAGGAATTCCTACCAGTGGAGCGACTTCTGCAAAAAGCTGACATTCCCTATGCTATGCTATATTCACCACATCTTTGGATCGACTATAAAGAGAAACAAAGCATTTTTTGCAGCCTTTGGAGACGTAAAGACTTCCTTAAATCCCTCACACTACAGAAGCAAGATTATCAAACCAATGAACCAGACCAGGATGAACTGTAAGGCACCACATGGATAAGTCTGCCTCCGGCACAGCCGTCAGGGCTTTTGCACGGTTGGATCGAATGTGCTGAGGGTCATATACCTCAAACTGGAAAGGCAGCTATACCTCACTGACATAATGCTATGTGGGACTAACGAGGCATGCTATTCTTATCTCCCAGCCACCTCTGCCCACCTGGAGTGATTTGAAGGGTCCTGGCGACCCCCTCGGGAGGGAGTACCCCAGATGGACTTGATAAGCAGAAATACATGTACTGTTTGGTGTCCTCAATTTATTTTTATTTTTTTACTTGTTAGCTTCCAAGGGACTGTCTTTGCCAATATTATCTTATCTGCTGAATTGGGAGGGGGCGGTGATTGTTTGTGTGCTTATCACCTGTGTAGCACCCACACTACCAAACATTCCATATATTATGTGCTGTCTTTTATTAACACTCAACACTACTGTACCTGTTCTTATTCAAGCCTCTCCAGGTGGAGGGTGTGGGGGGAGGTGTAGGGGGGAACAGGGGGAATAAAGTGACCCTGCTCACATGGAACATAAGAGTGGGCTTAACAACCATAGGAAAATTAGATTAGTACTCCACTCCCTAGACCGGCATGACATACAGATAGCACTCCTACAGGAGACACACCTTACATGCCTAACCGATATGAAGGTGGGCACGAGGCTCATTGCCTGACATAGTCCTACTCCCTGTATGCCAGGGGTGTTTTAATCCTGGTGAAATGTGGAGTCCCCTTCAAGATCACACACCATAGGTCTCAATTGGAACTATATGCAGAGGAACTGCCAAGACAATCCAGGCTTAAGGACATATGAGCCCCTTAGTGGAATATCTGCTGTCAGTGTTGGACGAACCTGTTGCCTCTGCTGACAGAGACTGGCCGCTGGGACACTCCGGAGAATTAAATACGTTGGGTGATGCTGTTAGGGTTTTCTCTGAACCGGCTTCAATACTACTGT
This sequence comes from Pleurodeles waltl, assembly GCF_031143425.1. Classification (NCBI taxonomy): domain Eukaryota; kingdom Metazoa; phylum Chordata; class Amphibia; order Caudata; family Salamandridae; genus Pleurodeles; species Pleurodeles waltl. The sequence goes on from NC_090446.1 coordinate 124,284,949, forward strand.
GTCTCAATTGGTAATGTGGGGATGCTACTGTGTTTGTATATGTTGTATCTGACCCATACATATGGACCTTGCTGTATTGCAAAACTTGAATAAAAAAAATAAAGTGAAATGGCTCATCACAATAATAAATAATAATAATGCAACAATACTTCTGCAACCAAATAGGAGGTTGAGTGGAAAGTGCATTACTTTGGGTTTGGGGTGTGCAAGCTGAAGTTAAAAAAGCAATGCTCATCTTGACAAGCTTTTCAGGACAGACTCAAAAGAAACTTAGCAACACTGTGGAAGTAGAAGTAAGACAGGCATATCCAGCTCGTGTGAAGTAAGAGCGAAGTGTGCCCGGCTTTGGGGCACCACAATGTTGTCAAGCCTGTTACCTCCCGTCTTGGCAGAGTAAAGCCGTACGCAATCCAAGCAGCCTGATCCCCTCTTTGAATCCCTCATGAGAATGAATGGCACAAACATTTCTAAAAGCAAAAATGCACCTTAAACCAAAGCAGTGCTTATAGAGTAGTGGGGACGCTTGAAAGTTTGGTATAATACCTTTTTTGCTGAAAAAGAGAAGCACGAGGAGCCATGGTACTATAGGTGACCTTAAAGTCACTTAATTGAGTCATTACTTCTAGCACAGTGAGAATCCAAGAAAAACAGCACAAAATATTACAGGCACCAGCCAGCCCAATTTTCTGGGGTACTGCAGATGGAAGTTCTGAATTTGGCTAACATGGCAGTGTTGAAATCACTCATCTTAGATAGGAAGTCCTGGTTCTGAATCAAAACATTTACTGACAAAGGGCCCCAGAGAGCTGGAGGATTAACTCGAAAAGCATTTGGTTGGTATGTGGAACATTACAGTGCTGCTTAGCTCTTTAAAACAGAGCTTCTACCACATCTTCAATACCACATCCTTTTTGGAAGAGAAGGAAGGCTGAGGCCCAGCAGAGGAATCCTGGGTTGGTGAACGGGACAAAGGAAAGGGTAAGTTGTCCTCCATGAAAACAAACTAATGAATTACGAGTGGATGCTCACCACCAAATGGTAACACTTTGTTCTCCAACTCATGGAATCTTGAAGCAATGTGACCAAAGTCACAAAGATTGTCTTTTTTAAATGCTGTGGGTTCAGGGTTTAAGTGCCAAAGGACCTGCAAGTGCATCTGTAAAACTTTAAGCATAAGCAACAAATAAGTGGGTCATTTTGACAAAGAGCCAACAACTAGATTCTTTAGGTGTGGTGTTTATAACTAAAGTTGGGAAAAACTTGACCTTACATTGAGTTTTCTCCATTCCTTTATTTTCCTTCCACTTGTCTTTGTTTGCTTTCGGTTCCAAAATTCTGCTAACATAGGTGTAGGGCTGGCTATGGAGCAATTGAAATAAGTCTATGGAGAAACAGGGAGGTGTGTTACTGTGGTAGGGGAATACATCTCAACAGTGCATAGCAGTTTTCATCCATACCTTTCTAAGAGAGGGTGAGGGGAAGCAAAGGTACAAGTAACAATATCATTGCGGCTTTAGGTCCGTTATAGACCAACAGCATTTGCATACTCAGGCCGTCTACTGATTCAAAGTGTACCAATAATCAATTTTGGAACAAGCCACCTACTGCTGATAGTTGCAGACCCCCAAGTAGGACAATGTCTACTGAACCAAAGCCATAGTTTAGATTTCCTTTCTCACCACCATGTTTGGTTCTTGAATATGACCTCACCAGTCCCTTCGTGCTTCACATCTATATACACAAATATCTCTGTGTCACTTCAAATCAATAATTACTCCTGAGCCTCTTCATGTCAAACCCAACAAGACTGTGAATGCTTAAGAGAGGGGGAGTGGTGGAAAATAGCACCTTTCAAAGAACTGAAGAGGCCTTTTACGAGTCCAAGAATGGAGTTGAGGTTGGAAGCTGGGATCAAGAGACTCAATGAGAGATAAGCATGAAAATCAGGCCTAGTCCTATGGCCAGCAAGGGCCACAGGACAATGTGGACCTTGCTAAGGAGGTTTTTAGTAAATTAGCTAGAAATTCTGCTCTTTGCAAAAAGCAGGATATAAGATCCTACAAAAACACTAACGTACAACCTATTATATTATTAATTTTGCTAGACTTCATTCTGCAGTTATCCCTAAATAAATGCTGTTGATTCACATGCTTTGCACAAGCCCACCATCTAGTGTTGGGTCCGGAGTGGTACAACTTGTTTTTCTTTGATGAAGCTTTTCAAGTCACTGGATCGAGTGACTCCTCCTCTCAGAGAAACTGCACACGGGCTCGAGTGCTTTGTTAGGTTGTTTTCTCCACAGGCAGGAGAGTGAAGTAGTGTGAAAGAGTAAGAGAGAAAGTGATGTCCATGCAATGTATCCACATATGTACAATATTTACATGTTAACACAATTGCAATAGCTGTAGGTGTCGGGGGAGGTCGCATGTGAATCTACAGCACTACATGCCACGAACAGATGTTTGCAGGTAAGTAGAATTTTCTGTTCAATGGCATGTGTGGTTGTAGAAACACATGCTTTGCGTAGACTGTAAAGCAGTCCTTCTATAAAGTGTTGGCTAGCGTGCAGGAGTTGCAATTGTTTGGAAAAGTGTTCTAGGCACTGCTTGCCCAACACTGGCTTGTTGACGTGCTAGTACAACTACACAATAGTGTTTTGTAAAGGTATGTGGTGTAAACTACGTAGCTGCTTTACAAATATATGCTAAAGGTACTTTACTAATAAATGCCATTGAAGCACCCTTTTCCCTAGTGGAGTGTGCGCTAGGTGTCACTGGTAAATGCTGTTTTGCTTTAGCATAGCAAGTTTGAATACACTTGACTATTCATTTAGCTATACCTGTTTTTTGATATAGGGTTTTCTTTGTGGGGCTTTGAAAAGGCCACAAAAAAGGTTTGCTTTTTCTGAATTATTTTGTTCTACCTTTATAATACATAAGAACCTTTCCGTAACAGAATCAGGTTGTGGAAAGAAAACTGGCAATTATTTTGACTGATTGATATGAATTAGTGAAACTACGTTTGGAAGGAATTTAGGGTTGGTTTGAAGAACTACTTTATCTTTATGAAGATGGAATCTTCTAAGATTAAAGCCTGGAGCTCACTCACACGTCTAAGTGAAGTGACAGCCACCAGAAAAGCTCCCTAACATGATAGAAATTGCAAGGGGCATGCATGTAATGGCTCAAAAGGGGGACCCAGGAGCCTTGTGAAAACAATGTTAAAGTTCCAGGATGCTGCCGGAGGTACCCTGGGTGGAAATAGTCTTTAAGTCCTTCCATAAATGCTTAAATGACTGAAACTCTAAATAAAGAAGTATGCTGTCTGTTTTTAAGATATGTAGCTATAGCTGCCAAATTAAGTCAAACAGATGTGTAAGCTAAATTAGCTTTTTGTAAATGCAGTAAGTAACAAACAATCTCTTGAATGGTTGACTTTAGAGCGTCAATATTTTTTGGCTGGCAGTAGCAGACAAAGCGTTTACACTTTGCTGCGTAACATTGTCTAGTTGTGGGTCTACACGCTTCTTTAAGAATGTCCATACATTCCTACGGTAGTTGTAAATATCCAAACTTTATGACCTCAGGAGCCATATCGCCAGGTTGAGTGACTTGGGGTCTGGATGTCTTATTTGTCCTTGGTTCTGTGTTCAAAGGTCCGGCTTGTTGGGGAGCTTCTGGTGTGGAACTAGTGAGAGACTCAGAAGTGCTGTGAGCCATGGTTGGCGTGCCCATGTAGAAGCTACCAGTATCATGGTGAGGGAAGATTGTCTGAGTTTCCAAACTAGAAAAGGAATGAGTGGGAGAGGCAGAAAAGCATAAGCAAATATCCCTGACCAGTTCATCAATAGAGCATTGCCCTGAATCTGAGGGTGATAGTACCTGGATGCGAAGTTTTGGAATTTTGTGCTTTTGTCGGAGGCAAATAGGTCTATTAGAGGTGTTCCCCACTTTATAAAATACTGCTAAAAGACTTGCATGTGGAGTTCCCATTCGTGGGCTTGTTGTTGCATTTCATCCTGCATAGCAGGTCTGCAAACTGACTGTCTGTTCCTGGGAGATACTGTGCCACTAACTGAAAGTGGTAATGAATTGCCCATTTCCATACTGTCTGTCCAAGATGGGACAGCTGAGATGATTGTGATACCCCACCACCCTCCGCATTTTTGAAGATAATACATCTAAGTAATGCTGTCTGTACGTACTAGCACTACTTTGTGTTGCAAGTTTGGAAGGAACACGTTCATTGCTAGGAAGACTGCCTGCAGTTCCAGGTGATTGATGTGTAAGGACCGTTGAGTGATATCCCGTAAACCTTGCACTGTGAGGTTGTGGAGATGCGCTCCCCAACCAGTTTGTGATGCGTCTGTTGCGAGAATAATCTGAGGCCCAGGGTCCAAAAAGGGTTGCCCTTTCAGAAGGTTGGTGGTATTCCTCCATTACAGAGAGCGGCGAGCCTGGCTGTTCAAAAACACTAGATCTTCCAGTTGACCCTTTGCCAGTGACCATAAACAAGAGAGAATCTGTTGAAGAGGAAGCATGTGAAGTCTGGCAGGAGGTTCGATGGCAATACAAGATGCCATCATCCCTAGCAGACTCAAAGTCCTCACTGTGTATGAGTGGTTCTCTGTTAACTGAGAAATCAATGAGTGAATAGTTTGAACCCAGGCTGGGCTTGGGAAAGCTAGCGCCAATTGTGTATTGAGTACCGCTCCTAGATAAGGTTGTAGCTGAAGCAGTTGGAGATGGGATTTGAAATAACGGATTGTGAATCCCAGAGTGTGTAGGAGATGGATTATAAGTTGAGTGTGATGTTGACATTGTTGTAACGTGCTGGCTTTGATGAGCCAGTCGCCCAATTAAGGGAAGGCACGAATGTGTTGTCTCCTGAAGTGTGCAGCAACTTCTGCAAGACACTTGGGAAGCGGTTGTGATCCCAAAAGGTAAGACCTTGAACTGGTAATGTTCTTCTGCAACCACAAATCTGAGGTATACGCGGTGTGCTGGATGGATGGGAATATGAAAATAGGCGTCTTTTAGATCTAGTGCTGTCATAAAATCGCCTTGTTGGAAAAGGGGAATGACATCCTGAAGAGTGACCATATGGAAATTCTCTGATAGAATGTAGTTATTTAATGGCCTGAGATCTAGAATTGGCTTGAGTGAACTGCCCTTTTTTGGTATAAGAAAGTAAAGTAACTGGTTCTATGGCCACGTTGAGGAGAAGAGAATGCACTTCTTTGAAAAGAGTGAGATGTTCCTGTGCAAGTTTGTGAGTGCGAGAAGGTATGTTTGTGGGAGTGGAAATGAACTCCAAACAATTACCATTTTAGATAATTGAAAGAACCCACTGGTCAGTGGTGGTGCCTGACCACTGTGGGTAAAAATGTTGAAGTCTTCCCCCTACAGGAGTGGTGTGAGGTGATGGAAGGAGGAGGCAGCTACTGTCTGACAGCAGAGGCGGAGCTTCTAGAAGTGGATGGTTTTCCTCTGCCATTAATATTTCCTCCATAGAAAACTCTATAGAAACCTCTGGTGTAGGATTGAGAGGTGGTCTTGGCTTGTGTGGAAGACTGGTCTGTAAAGGATGACTGAAATCCTCTTGTGAAACCTATATATATATATATCTAGTGTGGTATCCACTTGTGGGCCAAAAAGGTGCTCTTTATCGAAAGGCATGTTTAACACTGCCTGCTGTACCTCTTGCTTAAACCCCGAACACCTGAGTCAAACAAGTCTTCTTATAATGACGCAAGTATTAATGCTGCATGCAGCAGTATCAGCAGCATCCAGCGCATAACAAATAGAATTATTTGAAATAGCTTGTCCTTCGGCAATAATTTTGCAACTCCTTTTACAATGCTCCTCAGGAAGATACTGAAGGAAATCTTCCATTGCATACCAATGGGCCCTGTCATAGAGTACTAGCAACGCCTGCTCGTTAGCAATATGCCAGTGGTTGGCTGCCTGAGCTGCGATTCTTTTGCCTGCTGCATCTAACTTCTTACTTTCTTTGTCAAGAGGGGGGAGTATCTCCTGGAGATTGACTATTTGCTCTTTTACGTGTAGTTGATGCAGCAATAGAATAAGGAGGAATCTGAGCCTTTATAAACAAAGGGTCTGTGGGTGCAGGCTTATATTTTTATAGACTCAAGGAGTGATAATTCATGCTCTTACTGGCTCCTTAAGGATCTCAGTGTGTCGAAGCATGGCTGGGAGCATCAGAAGGAACTGACTCTATGCGTTGTGGCAAGGGTGTCAAATAGAAAGACTTGCTCAATAGGGTCAGTGTACAGTGGTACATTGTGGAAGGATGCAGCCCTGGCTGTGACCTGTTGATATGAGGTGGAATCCTCAGGGCGAGATGGTCTAGCTGGGTAGAGATCCGGATCATTGTTATGTTATGTATATTTGTAGAGCGCAACTAATACTCAAAGGTGTCTAGGGGCTGGGCTGAAAGGCTTCATTAGTACTGCTGAGCAGGGCCTAAGGGCAAGATAAATGCAGCATCTCTTTGAACAGACAGGTTTTCACAGCTTTCCTGAAGGCTAGTAGGGTGGCAGCAGAGCGTTCCATGCTTTGGATGCTCCTCGAAAAAAACGTCTGCCTCACCAGTTGAGCTGTTTGTAGCTAGGTACTAAAGAGAGCATGCGAGATGCAGACCCGTGTGATCTGCTGGTTTATGCCAATTAATGTTTTCCTTAGAAAAATTAGGGCCTTGATTATTTAGCGCTTTATATGTAATGCAGAGTGTCTTAAAGACAATTCTCTGCCTTACAGGAAGCCAGTTACATTTTCTGACATCAGACACTGGAAAATATTTGGAAATGTTAAGAAGTAAACGAGCCACGGCATTTTTTCAGAGATTGAAGTTTGTTTAAAACTGATTGTTTACCATAAAGTACTAGACCATTGTAATAGTCTATCTTGGCCATTACTAAGGAGGTGTTGGCTAATTTCTGTAAGTGACATTGGATAAGTGGTATGATCATTTTTTAGTGTCCTGAGTATAAAGAAGGCTGACATAGTTATAGATTTTACATGATCGGCAAAAGATAGTTTATTGTCGAGCAGGGTTCCCAGATTAGGTGTTTTAGAGACTGGGACTGATAAAGGGCCTAGTCCCTGTGGCCAACAGGAGTCTGTCCAAAAGGACAGGTTAACGCCCAAAAGGAGCACTTTTGTTATGTTGGAATTTAATCTCAGGCAATTTTCTGACAACCATGTGCCGATGGCCCACATGCAATCGCAGAATCTGGTCCCAGTAGTAGGATCAATGATTGCGAAAGAAACGACTATTTGTGTATCGTCGGCGTAAGAAGTGAGAAACCATATGATCTAATTAAACAAGCCAGGGATTTAACAAACATTAAACGATTGGGACTCAGGGAAGAGCCCTGCGGAACCCCGCAGGGAATAAAAAATGATGGAGAAACAAATTTGCAGAGACACACCTCTTGAGGGCTATTAGAGAGGAACGACTGAAGCAGGGACCCGGCTGCCCGGAAATTCCAATGTCAGCAAGGCGTTCCAGCAGCAGTCCATGTTTGATCATGTCGAAAGCTGCTGACAGATTAAGTAGGGGAAGGGCCAACTGTGGCCTCAATGAGGACTGTCTCCGTGCTATGATTACTTCGAAACCCACACTAAGGGGGTTATTCTAACTTTGGAGGAGTGTTAATCCATCCCAAAAGTGACGGATATACCACCAGCCGTATTACGAGTTCCATAGGATATAATGGACCCGTAATACGGCTGGTGGTAAATCCGTTACTTTTGGGACGGATTAACACCTCCTCCAAAGTTAGAATAACCCCCAAAGTGTCATCAAGAATATTATTGGTGTTAACATACTTCGTCAGCTGCCTATTTCTGATGTGTTCAACAATTTTTGCTGGAAATGGGAGGCGGGCAATTGGATGGATAGTTTGGGTCCAGGTTGGGTTTCTTTATCAGAGGAAGCCCCGAAGATTTTTTCCAAGAGTTCAGAAAAGAGGTAAGTTTGAACATGGCCTGGAATATGTTAAGAAGGGCAGGGGCGATAATCTCAGCAGCTAACTTTGTCACTTTAAGGCAGTGGTATTCAAACTTTTTAATGCTGCGCCCCCCCAGTTGAAAAATAAAAATCATTGGGCCCCCCTCAGAATTTTTCACAATTATTTTAGAAAGATGGCAATGTTTAAATAGGTCTAAACCTATTCAAACATTGCAGTTAAGTACTGTTACCTTTTTAAAACTTCAATAACATGCTTCTGCTTGAAACAAAGGCATGTTATCTGTATAATATTTCTTTTGGCCAGAGTTTGGCGCCCCCCCCCGGATCACTTGAGGCCCCCCCAAGGGGGGCCCGACCCCCAGTTTGAAGACCTCTGCTTTAAGGGGAGAAGGGTCAAGTGGTGATCCACAATAAGGTTTTACACTTCCTCATTTGTAGGGGGCTGAAAACCCAAAAGACTAGGTCCTTTGGTTTAGGAAGGGAACGAATTCGGTAAGTTTATGGTGATGAAATTATTATATACTTTTTTTGTTGAAGAAATTAGCTAGCTTGTTACAATAAGATTGGTTAGGGCTGATTGTCACGTCAGTAGGAACTGTAGTCAGTTTGGTGATCGTATTGAATAGTGCCATGGTGGAATTAGCTGAAGCTTTGTTTTTCTTAGTAGAGTATGCCAACCTTTTCCGTGGCAATCAAGGCTTTATATTGAACTAAGCACTTTTTATAATTAGTCATCTCTGTCTCACTATATTCCAGCCTCCATCTTCTCTCCTGACGCCTGCAACTTTGTTTCATGGCAAGGAGTTTTTCAGAAAACCACAGGTGGTAATATTGTGTCTTTTTGGTTTATTTGGTTTAACCAGAGCCAGGTTTCGGGCAGCAGAGTCTACCCAAGAGGAGTTAGAAGCTAAAGCTTCTTCTAGGTCATCCGAAAGAGCTGGAAAACAAGCAGGTAATAATTTGTTAAAATGGAAGATTGAACTTTGTTCCAATGCCAGAGGGCACAATGCACAGGTCAAAAAGAATAGCATGGTGATCTGACCATACCATAGGGAAGAGACCAATGAGGCCAATCACTGAGTTGTTCCTGAAAATTCCATCTAATGTGTGTCAGGCTGCGTGTGTGTGAGACCAGTTAAATGGTAAAATCAGAGTGTAAGATATTAGCTTCTAGCAAGAACGCAGCACTGGGGCCCGGTGCTCAGTAGATGACCATGTCTCTGAAGGTCTGATTATCTGAAACAGCTATGGAAAAGACGAAAGCCTCACAGCTTGAGTATGGCACTGGATTGCATTGAGTTGGAAGTTCTGTATTATATACTATAGCTAATCCATCACCTTACTTTCCCAGTCTACCTACACAGAAAATGTCAAAGTCGTCAGGTATGGCAGCAGGGCCAGTGGAGGAGTCGGCCCATGTTTCAGTGACAAAGACAAATGAAAGATTGTGTCTCTATCATTAGATGCAGCTCTACAGCGTGTCTGAATAATGATCAAGCGTTGATGAGGAGCTTGTTTTGCCCCCCCTTTGGGTTTATTAGGCTGGGATGTCGGATGGATCGTGTTAAACATGGTATTAATATTGGCTTTCTGAGCGTGGAACCACTGCTGATATAAATGTCAGTCGCATTGCTGGCAGACAAATGGATTAGGAATATTGTTAAGGGAGGGGCACTAGGTGGTCACAGACATTTGTGTTACCTGTATTCAGAGTTAACAGCTGATCACTTGAGTAAATTATTGTAAGGTCATGATTGGAGACATGTGTCTCAGTTTGCTCGTTATGTTTGGGGGGGGACACACAAATTACACACCAGATGTTGAATGGTGTGGGGGAATTCTGAATGACATCAAGGGCAAAAGCAAAATGGAGTCCGTTACATTAGGACTGCATAGCCGGATGCCACATGGAGGATGTAGGCCCAAAGAGGGGCGCAGACCCCCGAAGGGCAGGGAGTCAGTTTTGGAATTAATAATCAAACTAAGAAGAGGCTGTGTGAGAAAATGCGATCAAAACTTTACTGTCGCAGGAAGGAAGATGGAGAGAAAACTGTTTTGGACTTGATCGAGCCAAGAACTCAGAGCAAGAGGAACATACGTCCGAACCAGACAGTAGAAAACAATCTAACATAGGACTTGATGCCCATGTGCAGTATCACTGATTGGAGTCACTCAATCCTCTGACTCGAAAAGCTTCCTCAAAGAAAAACAAGCTTTACTACTCGAGACCCAACACTAGATGGCGAGCTTATGCAAAGCATGTGTATCTAATACCACACATGCCACTGAACCTCATAATTCAATGTTTTATTATGAGGTTCAATCATAATTCGCCTTCAGTATCCCTATTATTAGAATGGAAGGCCCTCACTCACAAAGGTGGCATGCTTCATCATAGGGTCTGCTGCTCTCACAGCCAAGATTGCCCAGTTACATCTAGGTAGGCTCTGATGCTGGAGATCTTTCTGGTGATCTTATATAGGGAACTCCATTGTGTGTTAAGAAAAGAAAGCACATGAGCTACCACCCAAGTACACCGTTTGAAAAAATGGCTGAACCGTGGGGCTGGGTGCATGCTGGTTGCGAGTTAGACCCACAAAATATCCGCAAACCAACCACCACCAATTAGAGTGCCACCAGAACACCAGTAAGTCTGCCAACTTTGCATGTAAGTAAAGCTATGTTACCGCTCCACCTGGTGCTACCGAAGATTGTGTGTAGGATCTAAAAGGCAACAGAGTCCAAATGAGAAGTGTATAATATGATCAGGTGTCTCGGGTCTCTTCAAAAGACGTTTTTAACACAAATTGTATATCTTTTTTCAGAAACCATGGAAGCAATCTCCTACAGTAAGAACGGAAATGGAAAAGACCTTTCTAGTCACTAATCTGAATAACTGTTTTTAGAGGAAGTCAACAGCGCAATACAGGGAAGCAGGAAAAAACAGGAGACAGTAAAGCAAGGCAGACAGTACAACCCTTCTGCTGAGTGCAGACAATCTGAGTTCAGGAAGGTTCAGGGGAATGAATGATAACCGTGAGTCACTCTCCTGAAGAAGAGTTCTGGAGTGCCTTACCTAAAGGAATGCGAGAAGGGGTGAGCCCTGGAAAAGGTCAAAGCAGAAAGGCAGCAGCAAGAAAGAGAAAGAGAGATATTTCAGTCTAAGCAATGCAGCAACATAGGTTCCCCATTACAATCCAACCAACCCCAAAAACATGCAATGAGGTGAGATCACAGTGCACCATAACTACACATCGTGCACACAAATCCATGTGAAGGCTGCCATACATACAGCATGGTGCAAGACCAATGACCAGACACAAATCACAACATATCCAGCCCAGGCTTCCTACATGCAACATGTGATTTTAGAACACCAAATGTTTAGACACCAAACACTTACAAATCAACCCAAAGATATCTTGTACAAATCACGAAGCATTTGCAGCACATCACATGACTAGACAGCAAGGAGATTAGCAAATGCATTCCAGGCAGCCCGTTGAAGACATTTAATCTCATTAAAAAATTATGAAAAAGTACACATTACACTGTCCACTTCCAGAATGCCCACATGTAGATTGCAGACTAGACAACAGGCATATTTTTATGGCAGATACATCTCTTGAAATTACTCCTATAATTACACTTCCAGCTAATCTCAAAATGTAGGATGAACAACCCTAGCAAACCACACACTGAGAGCAAGCACACATCAAACAACCCTGGACTGACCAGCTTGTGGAACAAATAACAGGAAAAAACCCACAATAAGAACAATTGCACCTCTAAATGCACCATCAGAACACATACACACACGTAGGTTAGGGAACCAATGACATATCATGACTTCAACAGAGAACCAGCAAATCTCAAAATCCACATACAGCCCACCATAAAAGCACATCTAAGAACCCATCTCTCCAAACAACTGCTCAATAAAAATACAAACCCAGCCCAACAAAAATGAAGGATAAATCCCCTTACCTACATCTGTAAACTAGAGAGCAAGCACAGCAGTCACCCAAAGCATTTCCACATTCAGGTAAGAGGTGGCAAAAACAGGAAGTACTGACAAGACAGGATTCAAAATTCTTTACAGGCCTGCTCTACATGCAGCTGTAGGTGAACACTGATAGGGCATCATATCTTTACTAGGCATAAATACCAAAACAGAGAAGACCAGACACACTACATTTTGGTAAACAAAGCATGCATCAACACTGGCCTTTAGAACACTGCCATGCAGCAATTGGCAACCCAGAGTACATTAGACACTGACAACAAAGCAATATTTTCTGAAAAGAGTGGAACGAGAAACTTGACAACATCTAACAATAACTTCAAAAACCTAAAGAAAGCCAAGCAGTACATTCATGCAATTGTAACTCATAATGCAGACACAGAAGCAAAGCAGAAAGGTTAGCAGTGTTTCATGTCAAGGATAGGGCGAGCATGCATTTAAAAGACACTATTTGCCCATATGGAAACAGTTCCGAGTTAAGAAAGGTTTGAAGCCATTCCATGCATAAAATATTAAAATTAGGCCATTTTTTCCCCTTTACCTTGCAGCAAAATACCCATCCCATATCCAGGTAGTACACTAACTGAATCAGTGCACAAAGATTTCCCTCCCCATATAAAAGAGTTCTTGGGTCCCACACTTAAAATCACGCCATCTTTATCTAACTGAAAACCATTTAATAGGACTGGTAATAAAATCACAGCTTTGTACCTTAAGAATCCCTCTAGTCCCAGAAACTAGTTCCCAAAACACAAAGAAGCACTTCTATTGAGCCATGGAAAAACTGGCCATTCCTGTGATGTACACATAGTAACTGATTTAATCACATTTTTAATAAATACATGTCTCCCAATAACGGTGGAATGTCTAGCAAAGCTCGTTTTAAGCATCTTCAATCATGCTAAGCCTCAACATAAAAAATAATTATATCTCCAGATTTTATGGTTCTCAAATGGGAGACAAAGTGTGCTAGAAAAAATAATTACAAACATTTACAACAGGAGTACTCTCTACAGATTCACATACAAAGACATTCCCTGTTGCCTCAATGGAGGATCTTCTAAAATGTACTAACAGTAGGGGTCTGACATTATTAAAAGGTAGCTCTTATTTAAGCCTGCCATGGTTGATGCCTATCAAACGATGAGCACAATAGGCCATTTGAGCTTCAATCTCAAAACGGTACAGGACTGTGTTCATTTATAATTGGTACATATGGTGCCAAAATAATTTTACGTAATGTCTTCTAAGCACAGAACCTGGTGGAGATTTACATGCTAAGCAGCAAACATCAGGTAGAATGTTTTGAACAGATTACCACATTAACTTGTTGGAAATCAGAGCATGAGTGATTTCACCTACGCTTGCTGCAGTATTTACTCTAACGAACTCTTGTAGAGATAGTCTCTAAAGAAACTAAAAATAGTATTCGTGTTTTCGGTAAGTTAAAAAAAGTTAGTCATGCAAGGATGTCTTCCTTTGGAACCATATTCTTTTGACAACAGATCTAAAAGGCTAAAAAACATCCCCCACCCCCACAAAACACTTTGATCCTATCCAAATATAACACCGTTTTTAGAGTGAGACATGTGTAAAGACTGCGTAGTAGGAATCTTATGAATAAGAACCAAAAAAAAGAAAGCATGATTGTGAAAAACCAGGAAACATCATAAGACAAATCATGAATTTCACTGTAATCTGTAGCAATGCTTTCAGGTATTTGTTCCTTAACATGAGGCGGGGGTGTGGTGTTTAGTGTGTTTATTTGTGTAACAGTTTAAATCAAGGTTCTATAATTTTGGATAAAGCAATGTTACATTCCCAAATGGGATCTGAGCGCCTAACTGGAAGGAATTTTCTCATCAGAGATAGATTAGATAGAATAGGATAGACAGACAGGACATTTTTTATCAAATGATACTTCAAAACGGCAATTTCATCCAGCTTCTTCTGACAGGCTCTGATAGCTGACATACTGTATCCAAAGGAACTATTTCCCCCTCAAGATAGGGTAAAATATCCCCAGCATAAATAATCAGCAACAAATGCTTCTAAATTGACATACTTGCCACCTGAAGGAATAATACCACCTATTAAAAATTCTGAAATAGGATTGTGATGATGTACGAGCTACAATAAACACAGAGGTTCTGGACTAAAACCACAGCACTATCCCCCCTAAATAAGCACAGCAGATTTGGTCCCCTGGGCAGATTAATATATAGCACTTAGGAAAGACTCGTCAGAACACGGGGCCTGGCTGCAACCATGAGGATCATCTCGCATCTACTTCCAGTCTTGGCGGCATGGTATTGCAAAATGTATGCATCAAGTAGATTCACCACATCACACAAGAGAGACATATTGATTGGGATTTCATCCTGTCAACAAGGCATCCTGACTACCATTGAAGGGGAGTACTAAGTTACACAATTACACTGAATGATGACGCACAGAGCTGCCTACTATGACAGTTTTTTCTAATCAATTTTCAGTGGCTACAATAGTCACCTGGGAAAATTCCCTTCCACGGACACACAACATTTCTTGCTGCCCGTTAGGACTTTAATATTCACTTTTGTTCTGCCATTTCACATCTCCTAACACCTCTTAATCTTGGACTGAGGGAATAAAGGCGCCTTCATCATCATTCATCAAAATAGACATTTGTGCATAAATGTGGATATAGATGCCTCTCTAAATAGAGGTAAAATTGGCCCTGCCCACCCAAAGTGAAACCTAAACTACTGTAGTATCTTTGTAAAAACTGTATGGTATAATTTAAGTATTCTACCACCTTAAATCTGTATCTTCATACAAGCAGAACATGGAAAAACCCTAAATTATTGAAAGTAGGCAATAAATATGTAATGGGCAGGAAGCGTCAGTGCAAAAGCTGCCTTTCAGTTGTGATGACAAAACAGTAAGAAAATGTATGCTTGTGCTAGTTAATACAAGTTACGCTAAGTTGCAAAGCCTATATGCTTGTTCATAGATATACCCCACAGTGAGGTTTCTTGGTAGTATTTGGGAATGAAGAACAGTTGCAAACAATCTACAGAAAGGTGAGGTAATGCCATGTCAGTATTAGAGAAGAAGCAGAACCACATTTTTCGTATTTTCTTTTATATGCCTGGGGCAGGAAAAGAGCCACAGAGGGAGCAAAAGTATCAGACTGAAAGTAAGTAAATCTAAAGTATATATTCTACCTGCTGGGTCACAACAAACTTTTCAACATTATCAAACCTTTCCCTTATCCTCCAGTATCCACTCAAGGAGCTGGATATTGGTGGAAGACTAGACACTGCCCAGTGGAGAAGAAATAAACCACCTCAGAAACGAGTTTCTAGAGCCGGCATGAAAAGAATAGGCATGCACTTTAAAATCACCGAGTGTCCTATTTCTATTCCTGAATAATCAGGGACATTTAAAGTCAGAAAAGGTGCCTTGTTGTTTTGTCCTAAGTTGCAAAATACATCTTCGTCACTCTGCTAGTTAAGCACAGCGTGGAAGGATGCAATCTGCTGAGGACTGGAAGTTGCCATCCAAATAATGTTAATGTGTTTCTGCTTGACAGTTTGTTTATAAAGACATAGAATGGCAATGTGTATCCATTGGCTCACAGGGAATAAGAAATAGAATAATGGTAGATCTTTCCGATCTCTTCAAACACCAACTTCTAGATCTAGACTCTTCCCAGTTCGGCACCACTGTCTTATCCATTCAGCGGGGGAACACTGGACACCACCTAACTTAATTCCTATGGGAAACAAAGCCTTAAAACTGCACCCAATGCTGTGTCCTTTACCAATGGAAACTGGGAAACCATGGTTGGGAATCCATTGCTATATTTGATAACATACCCTCTTGCACACTGAACATTTCAAAGAACAACAACTATATGTCAGAGACCAGAGATTGAACATTTATGGTAGTAGAAGGTAGAACAAGCCACTGAGGAGGACACAGAGAAGAGGGAAGCTGAACTAATACAGCCAACACACCTATGTAAATTTGAGAGGGTGATTCTGCAGGGAAAAAAACAAACGAATTTGCTGTGCCACAAAAAATAAGAAACAGAAGAGCAAGGCTGTATCCTGTATGAGAATTACAAAGAGATGGAAGTTAACCTGCTACCAGACAAACCCAAGAAGTGGGAGGGTGGGGGACAAGGAGGTGGGTCAGCAAAGGCCATGTAAGAAAGACCAAGAAATGGGAGGACCCTGCCCAGAGCAAACTTATCCCTCTGAAGAAACACACAACATAATGGAAAGCTAGATCACACAGGTTGGGAAAACGACAATCTACAGGTGAAAGCCTAGTGTAAGAAGTTGTATCTCGCAAGGAAGACACATAGGTGCACATGCAAACACGCACACACATTGGCCGCCTTGTCCAACAGGAGAAGGAGGATGAATTCAATGACAAAAACAAAGGAATGAGAAGATCCTTTCTACAGAGAGCGACAGTATCAGAGGGAGCACAGGGGAACAGGACACCTTTCCACAGGCCACACAGGAGCACATAAGGCCACATTCTATGTGAAAAACACAGAGATGAAAGGGCACTATTCCACAGGAAAATCACACAAATCCTGAGGAGGTACCAGTTGAAGAAAGATATGAGAACCAGGTTCTACCAGAGGAGCACATAAGTGCAAAAACTGCCCCACTGTAGGAGTTTGTTTGGCTCTGTAATAGGATGAAAAATAGGGCGTGTGGACATACTCCAAAGAGGCCACACATCACGGCAAACCCAAGCATCTCTGATCACATGTGGCACAGGGGAGCCTGCATACAGCACAAAGGCTGTGGAAGATGCATCATGATAAATTGTGCATCTGGCACTAGTGAAGGAAAGGCTCTATTCAAACAGTGGTGAGAGATGTTCTCAAATGACTGCGTCAGATGGGCAAAAGCCAATAAAAGATTACACATAACTAAACAGGTGTGGGGGCAAGACAGGGAAGGATTGTATTAACATCATGTGGAGCATGGGGGTAGACAGACATTACAGAGAGGAAGGCTACCTGTGATCAGAGATTTCTGCCAATGCTTACCACCCGGGTCCCTCCAGCTGAAGGATGGGCCTCCTGCCCAAGAGTGCGGTCGCCAGTCTGCATTCCAGCCAATGACAGTGTTAGCAAATCATCACACAACTAGGATACATCATTACACACTCAGTGTCTGTATGCAAAATATAGGGGTGGAGACATAACAAATGGGGGAGAGGGTATGCGTTCCAATTATATAGGAACCAGACAGTATGATCATTACAACATCAATTCAGGTCACAGGCAAAGAGAAAGTACTTTTTGAACGTACTCCTTTCTTGCTATGGCCTTGCATACACTTTTAGCCCATAGTTGAAATTCTGCAACAACCCCCTCGCAAGAAGCACACTTCTATGAAATGTACACACTACAAAAGCATATAGTACAACAATCAGAATAGCTCCATATGTCAAGTATACACCCACATCAACCATTGTAGAGAGTAAGTCAGTTCTAGAACACACAAACAATTGTCATTTACTCTAAAATAACTGCCTTTTATTACTGGCACACAATTTCCTATATACTCAAACCTCCACATCTGCATGAATAGAAATGCTAACTTCTACTGTTAGCTACTGCTGCCAACAAGCTCTCTATGGCTAAACCTACATTTCTATCATCTTAGCTTAATGGCTATAAGCCTTCCTAGCACAGCTTTTAATTCAAACACGCTTCGGTGTTAGAGGTTGTTGAGACACACACACCTGCAGTTTTACACTCCCCTTGGCCCCAGGAGACTTAAGAGTCTACTGACTCGGGCCGCCATTTCCACTACTACCTTGACAGTGTTTGCTCACCATGGACTTTAGCACTCCAAGTCTACCAAGCTTCCAACCTGCTTTGCAAAATCTTTACTGGTGCTACATCGAGGCCAAGTCTGATCCCTGCACTGGAACACTCAAAGGCTAGATGTTAAAAAAACAATCTATGCAGACCTCAGTCTTGAAGGTGGGAATAAAGACTTGAAGTTTCAGGGAGGTTGCGGAGAGACCTACCTCATGTCACCGAGTTTCCTGGTGATGGCAGTGCCCACAGTAGAAAGTGCAGCCGAGGTCTTCTGTCCCGCCTGTGACAGGGTTTCCTGAGTTTTCTTGTAGCTGCAATGAGAAAAGAAACCGAGAACTCCCAAGTGAACTCTAGTGAGTGTTCAGTAAAGAGATGTCAAGCAAGTGTTTTGTGTGATGTGGAAGGAGTTGAACCAGAGCTTGGGTTAGCCAATTCCAATGAATACATTTGTCTAAATGTCAGATAATTATATGTTTCACATTTTGGATCAACTACGCAACTAAGGGGGAAAAAGAAGAGAGCTCCGCTACATGAGGTCAAGAGTCACATCACATGACACTTGCTTGTCACCAGGTCAAATAGTAAATGCCAAAAACAGCAAGAAGGTTACGGAAGAAATAAGATTAGCTTGTTAGGAATGAAAGATAATAAATTCACCACCATCCAGCTCCAAATTCCCCAGGTCGCAAAGAGTCCCTGGCCGCTTTCTCACATCCACCACAGACTGAAACTGCAGCCCAGCTAAGATAAGTGTTAGTTACAGAACACCAGGAGCCAGCAAGCATGCCCCCAAGCCTATAGATGCATCTCATGTCCAATCAAAACATCAATGGGAAATTAATCAGCTTTGTTCGGTCGAAAATCAGAGAAGCCACCTGCTAAATACATTGGTGCATGCTGCTGACTCTGTTAAACAAAAAGAAAAGGAAGCTGGGTGTAGAAGCCTTCTAGTGTGATTTGAAGTCCCGGAACAAAAAAACAAAAAAAACACAAATACATGCGCACAAAAACACACCCCAAAACCATATATTGATAGGTATATGGACACACAGACACTTCACTTACAAGATACCCCACCCTACATTTAAAGTCTCATTAGGGAGATGGCAGCATTTTATTCTTGGCCTCCTCACATGTAACTAAATTGCATGGTCCTGGCAAACGATTATTTTCCTAGAATGTGGTTCCTTTATCTGCCAAAAAGAGTCTATTTTCTGTAAATGTCGTTTATTCTCATGTGTATCACAGTAAACTTGCAGGTACAGAGTACACAAATCCATACAACCATCAATAAAAGGTAAGGGTTTAACTACGTTTCTAGTTCAGACTGTCAACCATGACAGTGCTATGTGGTGAAAGCTTTTTTTTTTATTTTATTTTTTTAGAGAGAAGCATTTTGAATGAAATTCTGTCCTCCTCCTATACTCATAACTAACTGCCCTAGAGAACGGAGGGCCTTGCAGGGGTCCTCCGATTATCAGATACAACAGACCATACAAGAAAAGGACATATGCTCCTTATATAGGAAGGCAGTGTTTATTCCAGAACCTGTGACCGTCCATCAGCATTCTTCATTTCAAGAGTGAGGACGGGCTACGGCAAACAGTGCCCCCATCACAACTGCATGAAAAGGCATGCACTGCAACAAATCTGCTGGAGATCTGAAGTAGGACAAATGATCGCCCTCAACAAATAGTCACTTTACTGGGCCATTAAACATGGATCACTGCAGCAGGAAGCGTGCAGGAAAACGAAGCTCATCCAGGACTCTGCAAGAAGGAAGCATTAAAGTGAACAAGGAAATCCTCCAAGGAATTTCTGGAAGGAAAGTCTTCAGGGTTCAGACATTTGACGAATTGAGGCATACGCAGGTGTCTGAGCAGGAAGCTCTTGAGATGCAGATTTCCTGCACGGGAAATGCTCTAAACAGTGAATCATCCACACTAAGGATTAAGGTACAGGTAAATGCTGCTCATAACAGTGCACAGTAGAGGAAGCTAAATTCTTATCTTTATAAAATAAGGCTTCCAATTGCCAAACTGCATACAAAAGTTGCCTGCATTCAACTGTACAGATCCATTTTAATGTAAACGTTAACTATCCTTTCACAAGTCACTAACAAATCACCTCCAGTACAAGCTGTAATTCACATTTCAATAACCATAACCAAAAAGCTCTTCTCCTAACTCATACCTCATGCCTAACCTGCAGACCTTCTAGCCTTTCACCACAAAGTCCTTTTGCAATTACAAACAAGTTGCTTTGCCATTTTATGTTGTGCCTGAACTGCCAGGCCCACCAAGAAATAAACCCCAGAAAAGCAATGAAACAGCAAAAACGACAATGAAATATTTAATATAATTTCAAGAGTAAGTGATAAAAATAACACAAAATGTAAAAACGAAAATGACATCTTTTGAATGTTTTAAACGTGTTAAAGGCACAGTCACCCCGCTGATTACAGGTGATAAGAGTGACTTTTAGGAAGGCGATAAGCAATACTGAAGTGAGCATGAAAGTTACTTTGTGCACACCCATGTAGTCTGTGAAAAGGTTATACATTTCGAAAGTCCACAATTTTTCGAGACTGATCATAATGGACTGTCTAAAGGGAATATCGGTCACCGGCAGAAATAAAATTTTCATTCTGCATTTTAGGTTTATCAAAGTGTTTCAACCACAGATTCTTCAGGGTGTGCATCATGATACGTATGTTTGAATTATTCATTGCAACTAAATTCACCTACGTATACTAATATTCAAAGTCTGTGTAGCACACTGCAAGGCTACCAATTTGTAAATTTACTTGCTATGTAAAGAGCACACTGTTATGAGGGACAAATTCTAACAAAAGTGTGGAAAAACCTACACTTCACAGTTCAGTTTGTCTATATAACAAAAGTGATGTTATAGCACCAGAGTTTCTGTATAACTGTTTGCATGTGATGAATTTTGTCTTGCATTTCACGTACTAAGCTACTGCTCATCCTTTGTTATCAATTTACAAGTCACAATGATAATGACTAAAACATTTGATTATGGTTCCTTCAGCACTTGTACTATCACTGGGTGGATGGCAACAGCTGAGTGTAACGTACAACATGACAACATGCACGCTTGGTTTTGGACACCTAATTACCTTTTCCAGTAGTCAATGAGCTTTGTTCCAAGATAATAATAAATATAAGTTGTTTATATGTATATTGTGGTCTGCTTAATATGCAATGCCTAGAAAATTGTGGTATCTGTACATTAGATACCAGACAAGTTTTAAAGAGAGACCAACCAAAAAGGAAAGTAGCTCAGCGGAGTAACAGACCAGAATCAGCAAGATAATGTTCAAAGGGCGGTCAGCAAAAAAAATCAACCTGCCCTGCTGCTGGTAAATCCCCGGTTGTGTTCGGGGTACTCACAAATCGTTTCCTTTAGTGATCATTTTGTGTTGTGCAGCACGTAATATAAATGGAACCACTGAATCCAAAACATGAAGTTAGTTGTAGTAGCCAGAATGGCTGAAAGAAGCTGATTTTACCAAGACAGACACTCACGCTTCTGAGTTGCTAACTTTTTCATTCCACTCCTCCAGTGTGCTGGTGGCTGATACATATCTATAAATACAATGGGACAAAATGGGGGAGTTAGAGAAGATGGTAGCCAACGGGGGCTACCACAGATACAAACATTACCACTTTCACGGCTATCCACAGACAGAAACATAACCTCTTTCACATGCTGCCACCAGCCCCTGTGGACATCAAAAAAATAACACCTTTAAAGCATATCCAACATGTAGGCTGGCAAGGGCAGGAAAGAGTTGGATTCTCCACATTGGTCATTATCCCACAAAGCAAAGCAAAGTCCAGCTCCTGTGGCCGACACCTCCTTCAGCAATTTCAGAGTGGTGAAGATGAAAAAGGAAAATGTCACTTACCCAGTGTACATCTGTTCGTGGCGTTAGTCGCTGCAGATTCACATGCTGTGCACATCCCGCCATCTGGTGTTGGGCTCGGAGTGTTACAAGTTGTTTTTCTTCGAAGAAGTCTTTTCGAGTCACGAGATCGAGGGACTCCTCCCATTTCGGCTCCATTGCGCATGGGCGTCGACTCCATCTTAGATTGTTTTCCCCGCAGAGGGTGAGGTAGGAGTTGTGTATGCTAGTAATAGTGCCCATGCAATGGAGTGAATACGTATGTACATAATGTAGTTTAAAGTAATATATTTTCAAATTTACAAATGTTCAAGATCAACTTCTAAACGGCTACAGGCTCCCGGGGAGGCGGGTGGGCGCATGTGAATCTGCAGCGACTGATGCCACGTACAGATGTACACTGGGTAAGTGACATTTTCCGTTCGATGGCATGTGTAGCTGCAGATACACATGCTGTGCATAGACTAGTAAGCAGTTATCTCCCCAAAAGCGGTGGTTCAGCCTGTAGGATTTGAAGTTGTTTGAAACAATGTTCGTAGTACTGTTTGGCCTACTGTGGCTTGTTGTGCCGTTAGCACATCTACACAGTAGTGTTTGGTAAATGTATGAGGCGTAGACCATGTAGCTGCCTTACATATTTCGGTCATTGGAATATTTCCTAGAAAGGCCATGGTAGCACCTTTCTTTCTAGTTGAGTGCCTTTGGTGTAATAGGCAGTTCTCTTTTTGCTTTAAGATAACAGGTTTGAATGCACTTAACTATCCATCTAGCAATGCCTTGTTTAGAAATTGGATTTCCTGTATGAGGTTTTTGGAAAGCAATAAATAATTGTTTTGTTTTCCGAATTAGTTTTGTTCTGTCAATGTAGTACATTAACGCTCTTTTGATGTCTAATGTATGTAGTGCTCTTTCAGCTACAGAGTCTGGCTGTGGGAAGAACACTGGTAATTCTACTGTTTGATTTAAGTGGAACGGTGATATGACTTTTGGTAAAAATGTAGGATTTGTCCGTAGAACTACTTTATGCTTGTGTATTTTAATAAATGGTTCTTGTATGGTAAATGCTTGAATCTCACTTACTCTTCTTAAAGATGTGATGGCAATTAAAAATGCAACTTTCCATGTTAAGTACTGCATTTCACAAGAGTGGATGGGCTCAAAAGGTGGACCCATGAGTCGTGTTAAGACAATGTTGAGGTTCCATGAAGGAACTAGTGGTGTTCTTGGTGGTATAACTCTCTTTAGGCCTTCCATAAATGCTTTTATGACTGGTATCCTAAATAGAGAAGTTGAGTGCGTAATCTGCAGGTAAGCTGAAATTGCAGTAAGATGTATCTTAATGGAAGAAAAAGCTAGCTTTGACTTTTGCAAATGTAGTAAGTATCCTACGATGTCTTTGGCAGATGCGGGTAAGGGTTGAATTTGATTATTATGGCAGTAATAAACAAATCTTTTCCACTTATTTGCATAGCAATGTCTAGTGGTAGGTTTCCTAGCTTGTTTTATGACCTCCATACATTCCTGTGTAAGGTCTAAGTGTCCGAACTCTAGGACTTCAGGAGCTAGATTCAGCGATGCTGGATTTGGGTGTCTGATCTGTTGATTGTGTTGCGTTAACAGATCTGGTATGTTTGGTAGTTTGACATGAGGCACTACTGAGAGGTCTAGTAGTGTTGTGTACCAAGGTTGTCTTGCCCATGTTGGCGCTATTCGTATGAGTTTGAGTTTGTTTTGACTCAACTTGTTTACTAGATATGGAAGGAGTGGGGGAAAAGCGTAAGCAAATATCCCTGACCAGCTCATCCATAACGCATTGCCCTGAGACTGATCTTGTGGGTACCTGGATGCGAAGTTTTGGCATTTTGCGTTTTCCTTTGTTGCAAATAGATCTATTTGTGGCGTTCCCCAACTCTGGAAGTAAGTATTCAGTATTTGGGGGTGAATCTCCCATTCGTGGATCTGTTGGTGATCCCGAGAGAGATTGTCTGCTAACTGATTCTGAATTCCTGGAATAAATTGTGCTATTAGACGAATGTGGTTGTGAATCGCCCAATGCCATATTCTCTGTGCCAGGAGACACAACTGTGTTGAGTGTGTCCCTCCCTGTTTGTTTAGGTAATACATAGTTGTCATGTTGTCTGTTTTGACAAGAATGGGTTTGTGGCTTATTATGGGTTGAAATGCTTTTAGCGCTAGAAATACTGCTAATAGTTCTAAGTGATTTATGTGAAACTGTTTTTGGTGAGTGTCACATTGTCCTTGGATGCTGTATTGATTGAGGTGTGCTCCCCACCCTATCATGGAGGCATCTGTCGTTATTACATATTGTGGCACTGGGTCTCGGAAAGGCCGCCCTTGGTTTAAATTTATACTGTTCCACCATTGAAGCGAGGTGTATGTTTGGCGGTCTACCAACACCAGATCTAGAAGTTGACCCTGTGCCTGTGACCACTGTGATGCTAGGCACTGTTGTAAGGGCCGCATGTGCAACCTTGCGTTTGGGACAATGGCTATGCATTAGGACATCATGCCTAGGAGTTTTAACACCATTTTGACTTGTATTTTTTGTTTTGGATACATGGTCTGTATTACATTGTGAAATGCCTGAACCCTTTGTGGACTTGGAGTGGCAATCCCTTTTGCTGTGTTGATTGTCACCCCTTAGTATTGCTGTGTTTGACACGGCAGAAGGTGTGACTTTGTGTAGTTGATTGAGAAACCTAGTTTGTGGAGGGTTTCTATGACATACTTTGTGTGTTGTGAACACTTTTTTAGCGTGTTGGTTTTGATTAACCAATCATCTAGGTACGGGAACACATGTATTTGCTGCCTTCTGATATGTGCAGCTACGACTGCCAGGCACTTTGTAAAAACTCTTGGCGCAGTTGTTATTCCGAATGGCAACACCTTGAATTGGTAATGTATCCCTTGGAATACAAACCTTAAGTACTTTCTGTGTGAAGGATGTATCGGTATATGGAAATATGCATCCTTTAGGTCTAGTGTTGTCATGTAGTCTTGTTGTTTGAGCAGTGGGATTACGTCTTGTAATGTCACCATGTGAAAGTGATCTGATTTGATGTAGGTATTTAATGTTCTGCGATCTAATATAGGTCTCAGAGTCTTGTCTTTTTGGGGTATGAGAAAGTACACAGAGTAAACTCCTGTTCCTTTCTGGTGTTTTGGTACTAATTCTATTGCTTCTTTTAGTAGCAATGCTTGAACTTCTAGTCCTAGAAAATCTATATGTTGTTTTGACATATTGTGTGTTTTCGGTGGGACGTTTGGAGGGAATTTGAGAAAGTCTATGCAATAACCATGCTGGATAATTGTCAGTACCCAAGTGTCTGTTGTTATCTCCTCCCAATGTTTGTAAAATTGGCTTAGTCTCCCCCCCACAGGTGTTATGTGTTGGGGGATGTGTGACTTGGAAGTCACTGCTTGTTTTGAGGGGTTTTGGAACTTCCCTCTATTTTTTGGAATTGTCCCCCTCTATATTGCCCCCGAAAACTTCCCCGCTGATATTGGCTTTGATAAGTGGGCTTTGCTTGTGAGTTTGTGGCCTCTGTAGGTTGACCTCGAAACCCTCCCCTAAATTGTGTTTTGCGAAATGTGCCTCTGCTTTGTGGGGAGTAGAGTGCGCCCATGGCTTTTGCCGTATCAGTATCTTTTTTGAGTTTTTCAATAGCAGTGTCGACTTCTGGCCGAAACAACTGCTGTTCATTAAAGGGCATATTCAGCATGGCTTGTTGTATTTCCGACTTGAATCCCGACATACGCAACCATGCGTGTCTCCTTATAGTTATTGCAGTATTTACTGTCCTTGCAGCCGTATCTGCTGCATCCATTGCTGACCGTATCGGATTATTGGAGATACTTTGTCCTTCTTCTACCACTTGTTGTGCCCTTTTCTGGAACTCTTTGGGTAAGTGTTCTATGAAATGCTGCATTTCGTCCCAATGAGCTCTATCGTATCTTGCCAAAAGTGCTTGTGAATTGGCAATACGCCATTGGTTTGCTGCTTGTGCTGCAACCCTTTTACCCGCAGCATCAAATTTGCGACTCTCCTTGTCTGGAGGTGGTGCATCTCCTGAGGTATGAGAGTTTGCTCTCTTGCGAGCTGCCCCAACAACCACAGAGTCTGGTGTTAATTGCTGTGTAATATAAACAGGGACTGTTGGCGGTGGCTTGTACTTCTTCTCCACCCTTGGAGTTATGGCTCTGCCTTTTACAGGATCCTGAAATATTTGTTTGGAATGCTTTAGCATTCCCGGGAGCATAGGTAAGCTTTGGTATTGGCTATGAGTGGAGGAGAGTGTATTAAACAAAAAGTCATCCTCAATTGGTTCTGAATGCAAGGTGACGTTATGAAAAGCAGCTGCCCTTGAGACCACCTGCGTGTAGGATGTACTGTCTTCAAGTGGCGACGGCCTCGCAGGGTAACAGTCTGGGCTGTTATCTGATTCAGGAGCATCATAAAGGTCCCATGCATCGGGATCATCTTGACTCACTGCAGTATGAGTCGGGGATTGCATCAGTGGTGGAGTGGATACCGGTGATGTGTGCATTGATGGTGGTGGAGATGGTGGTGGAGTTGTTTGTCTTGCCACCTTTGCCTGTGGCTGCTTGTCCTTTTCTTGAAAGGCAAGTCTTCTTTTCATCTTAATTGGGGGAAGAGTGCTTATCTTCCCTGTGTCTTTTTGAATGTGGAGCCTTCTTTGAGTGTAGTCTGGCTCAACTGATTCAAGTTCTTCCCCGAACTTATGTCCTTGCATCTGGGAGGACAATCCCTGTTCCTCTGTGTAGGAACCTGTTTTCGGTTCCGAGGCTGGATGTTTCGGAATCGAAATCTTTTCGGTCGCCTTTTTGGGCTCCGAGGAAACCTTCTTTATTTTCGGCGTCGTGGTGTCTCGGTGCCGAACCATTTCGGTGCCACTGTTTCGGTGCCGAATCTGCTCGGAGCTGCTGTCTCTGGCCCAAGATTGTTGTGTGGCGGTATCTCGACCGGAGTCGGATGACTTCGCCACATGCATGCTTTTTTTCGGTGCCGATGATCGGTCACCTATTTTTCGGGTTAATCCATGGCCTGTTGGCGGTGGCGTCCCCTGGGCTTTTGTTGTCTTCTCGTGAGTTTTATGCTTCAACGTCTTACTCACAGTTTTTGGCGTTTCTTCGGTATCGAGCTCGTCCGAGTCCGATTCCTGGATGGAGAAGGTTTCTTCTTCCTCCTCGAAACGCCCTTGTCCTGTCGGCGCCAACGCCATCTGCAGTCTTCTCGCTCTCTTAATGTTTTCCTCGACCGAAACGCCCGACAGGCTTCACAGGTATCCTCCTTGTGCTCTGGAGACAGACACAAGTTACAGACCAGATGCTGATCTGTATATGGATACTTGTTATGACATTTTGGGCAGAAGCGGAATGGGGTCCGTTCTATCAGCCTTGAAGAGACACGTGTCCGGGCCAACCAGGCCCCGACGGGGGATCGAAAAAACCCCGAAGGGGCACCGGAGCTCTTCCAAAGTCGGTGTCGATCTGTTGTAACTAACCCGATACCGAACGCAAACAATACCGACGATTTTTCCGAGATTCTAACTAACTTTCCGACCCGAAACACGGAGCGAAAAGGAACACGTCCGAACCCGATGGCGGAAAAAAAACAATCTAAGATGGAGTCGACGCCCATGCGCAATGGAGCCGAAATGGGAGGAGTCCCTCGATCTCGCGACTCGAAATGACTTCTTCGAAGAAAAACAACTTGTAACACTCCGAGCCCAACACCAGATGGCGGGATGTGCACAGCATGTGTATCTGCAGCTATACATGCCATCGAACATATGGATACCCTCATTTAAAGAGTGAGCACTGCTGTGGTCATGAAGCAGTTTCTGTTTGTCGGTCTGAGCCTCTATGTTGGATTCTAAAACAGAACCTTCTGTTTCTTAACTTTAAAATGATTATACCCAATGAAGAGTAAGGGCCTCCAATTAATATCACAGTTGTCTCGTGCATCTGGATCAAACTTGGTATCAGCTTGAAAAAAAAATGCAGAAGGTATTGTCAAGAAGAAAATGTCGATATCAGTAGCTATTTCGGAGTACCTTCAGCTGTGACTATTCTTGAAGTCACTAGTGTAAAGTACTTTGAGTTAAAGTGCTTGAACAGCACTAGAGCTTCAGCTGAAAGGACATCACAAATTACCCAAAATAAACCAAAGGAGGCCTAATATGGTGTTCAGAGCAAGTTCTTGCTTCCTGTGCCAGAGAATTAATGTAACAGGAACCCTACGACACCCATAGTAAAACACAGCAGCAGACTACGAAGGCCCAGACATCCATTATTTGTTTTTATTTTTTTTAGAAAGGCCTGCAAGCATGTCCTCAAACCCAATTAAAGAAGGACACAGCTCACCTTTGTCCATGCTCTTTGTGAAATAAAGCCACTGTTAATCCTTAGAAGGCTGCATAACCATGTGACTGGGCTAGACACATTAATACATTATTTGGTATGAAGCTTGCACACTGAAACAGAGGAACTACAAATTGTGGCACTTTGGGTATACTTCACAGGATTCATAAACTAAAAGGCAATGAAAAAAATTCCACATATTCCAAAATATCACAACGTTAAATTTTTGCTTTAGCTGATCTCCAAATGCCTACCAAAAACACCAGTTTTTTCCACCAATAGTATGTTTATTGGCCAAAGGTTTGTCATGTTCTTACCTTCTTCAATATTTCTAAAGAAAACAATTTAGCCGTGTGATGGAAACAGGGAGTCAGGAATTGCCTTCAATTTTAGATGCCGAATTACCAAAACAAAGTGCAGTTGAGGGCAGGAGACATCTCTTTCCCCTGGCCACCTTCAGAACAGCAACTCAACAAGAAACATTTCGTCAATGGCATGGATGCAGACTATGCACATTTTCTACTGATGTGCCACGGTACTGAAAAGTACAGTTTTCACTCGCAAAAAAGCCCTAAGCAGCACAAAATAAACACACAGCACTTTTCAAAGGCTGCAGTGACAACTAGAAAAGCTGAAGCCGAAAAGCCTTGACATAAAACATACACATCAAACATACAGAACCAGGTAAAAAAAAAAATGTTTTTTAAAAACACCCATTTCCCCTCCCAGCCCCAAGACTTGAACCATCTAGGCAGATCCGCTTAATCAAGACCAAGACAATCTAGGGATATGTAGAACCTGTACACAAACAAATCCCCCAAAAGACTTAGCTATTCCACATGCTTACAACACCCAATCTTATCACTACATAAGAACTGAAACTGACTTTGGTCACTTATTCCAGCTAACTAGGTTTCATATTTTGAAGTAGCTTATGTTTACTTCTTACTTTTAGGGAGAGTAAAAAAATAATTGTATACATAATTCAGAAATGGCTTTACAGATAAGGAAGGCAAGTAAGAATACGATTTCATTAAAAAATTATATATTTGTGAGAATCCATACGGTTTCTCTAGCTGGTATGTTGCATCAATGAAATTATGTACTATCTGTAAAGACGTTCTTTTGTGTAAGTAGTGACAATAAAACGCTCAACCTCACATATCCACCTTAAACTTTACGGAAAGTTCAGGAACGAGCTGAAGACTCTGATGTTCTGTGATGCATATGACTGATACACCACCAGCTCCTCCCCCTCGTGTTACCAACTTTTTTATATTTCTCTTTGATACCCACAGTGCCCTGAAGCAGCCTTCAGACAGCATGGGCTGTAGAAAAGAACACAGTGATAAAGATTAACCTCTTGGTGGCAACATGGTAGGTACTGCAAAAATCTGATCAAATTGGCAGAACAGTGAAGGTAGAGACAGGGGCATTAATGGGTATGGAAAAGACAGATTTATACGCTAATCTCTACTTTATGCCACAAGAAATGTCATAATAATCTGTACAATTGGGTGGCCTTTCATCTGGAACCGTGAGGAGAAATCATTATATTTACCATTAGTTTAAAGGGCAAACAGGCACGTCTTCTATGAGAGGCTTTTAAAGATGCATTTAGACAAGAACTTACTGGACAAGATCAGAGAATTCAATAAATTACTATGTTCCTTCCTGCAACAACTAAATGTCATTTAAGAAACAGCAACTTCAATGTGGAAAACAAACCTTGAAAGCAGTATCCAAAGTGGATGATATGCGCTAGACTGTATCTGTACAGTAAGGAAGCCTTTTGGCTGTACCATGACTGGCCTATCCTCATCAATTCTGCCTAGAGACACCAAAATACATCGCTGTATGACTTATTGGTCACATCACACTACCTGCAAATTTAAGTCTTTGTTATCACCTCTAGTATATCTTCACCATCCCTTATTCCACCTTTGTGGACCAAGAGCAGCTTTTCACAGGAGTGAAGCTCTCTTGGCTAGAGCTACCAGGAGAAGAATAAGACTAACATTTACTTCATTACTATTCTGCACTTAAGTGCTCAGTTAATGACAATGCCACAAGGTTGGTGGGGAGGAAAGCAACAGGACTGGAGACAGGGAGTCTTCTGTCTTCCGCTCCCTTTGCTTAAAAATAAAATAAAAAAATAGGCATGGAATAAAAATAAAGGCTCTTTATTCAAATAATATCCAATATTCTTTGTGAATACCTTATCTGTTTTTTTCCCCTCATTGCACTTTGTTTCACAACTTGTAAATGGAAAATTAGTCCACCCCGCAATCAAACTACTCTTAGTTAAGGAGTGCAGAGCTACAAAGTGGGGAAAGATGGCCCTTACCACAGATCACAGAGTGTAAAAAGGAGTTAAAATATTGCAACAGTAAGTCGGTTAATTTTAATATGCTTAAACCTAAGAAATCTAGACCAAAAGATATCTGTGACCCATTCCAAGCCAAACACTCCACAAGACTACAAATGTTGCTATTGATTAGTATGCGGTTACCCTCCTAACGCTACAATATTACTAAAGGTAAATTTAGAGCCAAACACACTGTGGGTGGAATGCATGAGGTTTAATTCCTGGACACACACATTATTATAGTTATACATGTGACCAGCATACTATGAACAAAACCTCTCAATTCCGCGATGGTTACTTATATACGTTATCTCTTAATGCCATTCAAATAATGATACTGTGTCTCCCATGTATTGTACTGGTTTTCCTTTTTTCTCTTTTTGTTTTTATTTTCTTCTGCTAAGAAATAAATACAATAGGTTCTAGAAAATAAATCAACACCTGTTCTTGCGTAGAGTGCTTGGAACAGTAGCAGAAATAGGTGTCTACAAAAATATTTGACAGGGTCACGTTCTAAAAACATGTTTGAGAATGTTTTGTTATGGTTCCTGTTTAAAAACTGTCTAGTCAGTCTACATGGGGTGATGAAATGAAGCGTTACTTGAGTCAAGAAACTGATATAATTCTGAGACCTAGTAAATAACAGATAAATACTACACCAGGCTAAAAAGGAAGCTTAGAGAATAAGAGAACAAAAGTGACATTTATTGGTGAGCAAGTCCTGGGATGAAATAACCGATACCTGCAGAATAACATTCGGTTTTACCTCAGTTATCCACTCTCCTACCATGTACTTTGACTTGGGGCACACATCTCCATATATATGGCTCCAGCCTAAAGTGGACATGCATGGGGTACCCAAAGCTACCACGAAATTCACATTGAAAGAACACATTTTGAATCTCTAAAGACTAGAAAAAGAGAAGAAACAAGTGACAACTGTCCATCAGCCATTCTCTCTCTTCTCCCAGGGTACACAGATTTAGAGGCTTACGCCCAAACGTATCACTGTACTGGTAGCAAAACCTGGTCACAATTTGCAACCTAATATTTGTGTGAACAGTACTGAATTTTACAAACTGACCTATGTACTATATACTGTTGGTGGGTTGCAAACCAATCCATCTAATTAATATTCATTACGTAGGTAGCAAATTGTGACTTACATAGATGGTAGACTGCAAGGGGCAGCAGTCCACCAGGTCTGTGATTTCATTTAAAGACACTTTCCTTTTTTTTTTTTTTTTTTTAATAGCCCTAGTTCCTTAAAGGAAACAGGGCTGCTTAAATTTAAACAATAATATAAAAAAGCTTTGTTTCTTTGGATGTTTCTGGAGAACTGGCTGTGGTTCCATTGACCACTGGTTACACCCCAAGAAGCTTCTTC
This sequence comes from Pleurodeles waltl, assembly GCF_031143425.1. Taxonomy (NCBI): domain Eukaryota; kingdom Metazoa; phylum Chordata; class Amphibia; order Caudata; family Salamandridae; genus Pleurodeles; species Pleurodeles waltl. The sequence goes on from NC_090446.1 coordinate 124,316,898, forward strand.
CACAGCTCTGAAAATGGGAAGAGTTCCAAACGGAGCTTATTCACTTCTACAAATAAGTGGCCACGCTAGCTTTGGTTTTCAAAGTTTTGCAACTGGAATTCCAGCCGCAAACCATTGACACATACGTGACCTCATCACAATTTGGAAGGGATGCCCATAATACAACGCTTTCAAATTGCAATTTGGTAACCATTCGGATTCCCATTTTTGGAGTGAGTCAAAGTTTAAAGACTCATGAAATGGGGTTCACACAAAAGAAAGCTCTTTTTTGTAGTCACAAACATTCAGATTTTGTGAATCAGAGTGTATGTGATCAAAAATAGGTTAGTACATATGGCTCCACGTTCCCATACACAGAGCTGGAGAAGTCAGCTTTTTAATGTTCTAAGTACTTCATCATTTTATCTCATCCACAAATTAAGACTGTACAATTGTACGATGCAAAAACTACAAACTTAAAGAAACGCCTGAAGAATGAAACGTGGGAAGTCATTTTGGCACACTCCACCTACACGTACTGTAAAAGACATAGACCTTTCGTTACACTCTGAAACAAACACAAACCTCATGTGCGAGAAGGAGAAACAGAGCTGTAATGAGTACGAAAGGAACGAGGCAGACAAGACTCACGTTTCTAAACTACCACTTGTTTGAAGAAACTAGACAAAGACACTCTCCACAAAGGGGAGACATTCACCTCAAGTTAAAAATATTTGATGCCGCATATGCTTTACTGATATCATCATGCTAAAACACTGGATTCAGGTCACAATTCTCTTCCTCGCCTACAAGGCAAGCAATTAACAACAAGAGTGCTAAAAAGCCGCCAATAGAAGTTAACATTCACAGAAAAATTCGTTCCCTCTTACAACCTTCTCTTCCACCACAGGCAATCTAATGCAACTACCATCACATTTCAGATGCTGCACAGTCACCGTTAAAATTCAGAAAAACTTTAGGGGTGGGCATATTCTGGGTACCAAATGAACACGGCTCTGGAACACTTGTGCGCAAAAATGTAGAACACTGTGCTACAATTTCACAAAAAAACATAAAACCCATGTCTTCTGCCAATCTTTAATCAGTGTTGGCTAACGCGTATATCAAACAGATTCTTGTCTTTGTAAACGTTTCTGTCTGAAGAGGTCTTGAAAGCATTGAGGTACAATCCTGGTACTATCCATGTTTTGTAGTGCACTGTACATACAAATAGCACCTGTACCAGACCTACCTCTACTGGAAGGCAAGCAACGCCAAACACATGGAGGGTGAGTCTATGAAAAAGCTGCAGCCTCTATTCCATCCTATTCGCCAGGGAAAAAAGGACCCAATATATACTGAAACCGTGAGCCTGAGTCACAGGGAAACAATCCTTTCCTTCAGACTAGTCCCGTGCAGTATCAGAGGATTCTCTTGCATTAATCTCTGTGGGCTTGCTACACCACCGATAGGTGATGGCGGTGTCTAAGTAACTCCACCAAAGGATGGTGGACTCAGCAGTTACTGTCCTACCCGTATGCACTGCAGTATATGTCTGGATAGGGTGGACCCTTAACTTACTTACATCCCACCCACTGGTAATGGGGGGGGGGTGTAAACATAGGAGCTAGAGACCAGGGTGTAGGGGTGCATGAGGCAACCTTTCTCGCCTGCTCTCCTCTGCCAGAGACTATGTGCAGACATTTTCCTACTGCACCCACAGTCCGTACCCACCAGAATGGGCACTCTTTCTGGCTGTGGCAGAGACAATGGATTCATCTGCCAAAGAGTGGAAGAAGAGGCAGGTGGGATAGAGTGCCAGACACTGTCCTGCTCACCACCATGAAGGCCTGTCCAAATAATGTCAAAGAGAAGTGGCGCGGCTGAAAGTGCAGTGGGGAAATTAATGTAAGGAACTCCCCGACACCAAAATGCCGGAGGAAGTCGTGATATCTCAGGCACGGAGGAATGGGCAGATAAGCTTAGACTCTGATTTTTTCTCATTACTGTCTGAATAAGTCTGTGTTTAGTTTGGTCATTGCACGTGCAGTTAGTATTAAGCGAAAGGTCAAACTCCTGCCATTCTGCGGCCAGAGTCCAGCTAGCAGCTCTTGTACTCAGAGGATACCAAGCCAGGCAGCTGCAGAACTCAACTCACACATCAGATTTCGTTACTTTCTCATTCCACGCCCCGAGCGTCTCTGACGTTTTCACATAGCTAGAAAGAAAAGTGTTAACATGAAATGAGACTTGCAGCTCCAACAGAATGCTGAGAAGAGAACCAAACAAGGAAACCATTTAAGAAGAACATGGTCCCGCTTAAAGTGAACTCCACCAATGCCACTCTTGCAAAGATCAAATCACGTCAAAAGTCAGGGAAATCGGCTCAGGAGGCTCGAGAAATGTGTGCCTCCTTGCATGAACGCAAAAGTAATTTAAAGAGAATATTACTGATTGGACGTTTCATGTTTAACAAAAAAAAGCTGATGCGATGTGTGCATTTCATTCATAATTCTCGGAAGCAGGAAGTCAAAAGCACTTCGGCTCCACGATATGTTCAGTAGTTCTCTGATACGTGGTGGGTAATCTGCGATGTCAGCTCAGCAAGAGCACAGGGGCTGCGGGGCCTTTTGTCACAAAGTATGTGGGAGACTAGAATGAGGACATGCACCCACCTAAACTGCTGTCAGGACAAACGTTAGACAAGCGAGCACAGTTGAAATTAAACACTACACGTAAAAAACCCTTGTGAATCACAAATAAAACATGAGAAATGTTCCCCCAATTCGTGTTTTCTTGGACAATAAAAAATGTTTAAAACATTTTTTTAAAATCAGGTTATTTTAAATTAAATTGAGCGATAATTGTCAGTTAAGTATCCTCTTTCAAAACAGACTGCCATCGGTGGGACATTAGTTCCCCATTAACATGGAATGTGGGTTCATGGTAAATGCTAAAGAAAAGTACCACGTGTAGCAAAATCAAAAGCATTACATTCCTACATCACTGGCCTTCACCAGCCAACATCCTTTAGTAACCTTTATACTAAGCAATTAACATTCTCTTGAAAATCAGTAAAATCAGTAAAGGAGCTACAGCTCAATGCGGGAGGCTTGCTGTCAAGTGCCTTGCTGTGGTTGGACAGGTGGGCTTTTGCTAGCTGGCGTGCAAGCAGGGCACTGACCTACTATTGACTGACATAACCTGAGCCCACCTGGCATGTCACAGCGTGGTGGAATAACTTGTGGATCTGAACATCAGTTGCCCTATACATTTAAACATTTTTAGAATATAACAGTGGCTTAAAAGATTTGACCCACGCGTTGGACATCTGCACGTCATGAAGACCCTTGCTGAAGTTCTGCTTAAGTTGATTGAGGGGAGTCTGGCCCAGCTTTTTCTTCAGATCCCAGGCATGCCGCTCTTTAGCTGCCAGCACCTGGCGTAACGTGGAGATCTCGTCTTCTACCTGTCAGAAACAAAGCACACACCCAAATGAGGATACTGAACCACCAAGAAGTCTCGCAGGCCTCTCAGACATATACGAGATGGCAAGGGTTATGTAAATGCCTTCCAGAAGGAAGTTATGTGAGCTGAAGACAGGAACATCTTTGACATGTGCAATAATTGCAAGCCAAGTGCTTGAGGGATCAGGAGTATATTAGCAAATATTTATAGTGGGCCATGTAGTGGAATGAAGTCTAGGTATTTATTAGGAATGGGAAAGAGATTGTGGTGCATTAATTAGGTAACAGACGATTACATGTGAAAAGCACCGGAAACCAAAGTCTTACATGAATCTACTGATAAGCTGCAGGAGAGCGGAGACTCAGAGCTTGACCACAGGGGCCAATGCATCATAAACACGTTCCGAAGTAGGTGGTTAGGGCTCAGCTTTTATGCAATCATTAGCAAAAGGCGCTAAGTACACTATTTTATTCACACCTAGTAAAGGGATTAAGATAATTTCACAGACCACAAAACCACTGGGCAAAACAAACTTGAAGCAACCTATATCGAACACATTACAAGGACATCAGCAACCACGACCCCTCGTGTACAGGCATTCACAGATTACGTGCTTCATTGTAACAGGATCACTGCAGTGTGCACAAATTTGATGATGGCAGAGCCTGAGTGTTTCCAAAGCCATGCTACATGGCTCATGGCTTAGCGAACAACTTGAGAGATCCCTCGGAGTTTCTTAGAACTGTGAATCAGCATCTGGAGCTTCACAGCACCTTGTAAAATGTTCGGGATTACAAGGTCCCAACCACTAGCAGATAAAATGACTCTGAAGTACTGCTTGCCACTGGCATCTGCAATGACCAGAATGGCACGAGTAGGCCTGGATGATATATTAACTACACTTGGCAATTTTATTTACACTTGTGCCACTTGAGTACTTTCCAAACTTTGCATTACGTGAAATTCAGGAAATTTCACACTGAATTTTTCCAATAATTTTTTCACAAGCTCAGGATTCCTTTGCCCAGAAAATATCATGTTGAATGATATTTTCTGGTTGAACCAGTTCCTCTACCAGCAGCTCAAGACTTTTTTTTTTTTTTTAATGGAAAGTGCGCATGAAAAAGTCAATGAAGATACCTGCCAACCATATAGTGCTTCAAAAGCATAATTTTGAGAAATGATTATGTAATTTTTTAAATGATCGCACAATTTCGCATAACCCTAGTCACAAGCTTCAATACCAGTAATGGTAACTTAACCTTCCAGGTTAGTACACTGACCACTCTAAGAAACTGGTTTATTGTCTGGGGTGGTAGATTGCCCAATTCATGGTATAAATCCCAAATCTTGTCAGGGTGAACCCCTGAAGTCACTAAATTAACCTCAGTTCTGCCCCTTCATTGGCACAGCACAGAGTAGGCAGGCTTAATTTAAGGCAATATGTATAAAGTATTTATACAGTACCAAAACAGAAATAAGGCCAAAACACCAAGCGTAAAAAAAATCCCAACCCAAATTAGAAAATAGAGAAAAATGTAATAAGAAAATTACATTAAAAAGATACAAAATAAAATAAGTGGGATCAGAGATATGAATTTTAAAGTTTTATGTAGAAATAGTTTCAAAAAGCACAAAGCGCCAATTATAGCCTATATAAAAGGTAGCCCAGGAACCTAAGTGTGATTAGAGAGCGATGGAGCACTGCTCGCAAAGTTTCCAAACTTTCTTTTGGTGCCCAAACAACCACAGGAGTATACTCTAAAGGCCACCAGGAACTCAGAGCACTTACAGGCTCTCAGGGTGGCAGGCAAGAGCCAACAGCAGGGTCCAGGCTAGATCAAGTTGTCACAGGTTAGCTGAGTACACCAGGAAAAAAGCCTCTTGAAGTCTACTGTATCAGTGTAGGTTGAACAGGAGATCATCTTTAAGACCCTTGGGGTTCAAGTCTTTGTCCGGCATACAAGAGAGCAGGCCCAATCCTTCAGAGTTAATCTCAGGTCAGATAACAGGGCAAGACCTCTTCAGTTCTTCTGCAGGTCCAGAAAGTGTTCTTTGTGCGGACACATTTATGCATGGCACTAGCTAGTGGGTGGGTTGTACTCCTGAGCACTCCCTAACCAATCAGTTAAAATTCCTATAGGCATCCCTATCCATTTTTTCAGTAGTTCCAGCTTGCCTTACTGCAAACAGGTCCAAAATGTCAATAGCATTTTTAAGATGGCAAAAATCTTCAGCCTCCCTAAACCTGGTCAGTGGGCTTATCACTAGTGTCCTCCCATATCCAACATTAAAGGCTAGTTTGAAGCAGGCCTGTACCCATAACAAAATAGGTGACAGAACTCTGATATGAAACAACAAGGTCCTACAGCACCCAGACAGGGGATACTCAAGAATTCTCCTGGCATCCTGTTTTCTTCCTTTCAAGTGCACTAAAGAGATACGTGTGACTCAAACTTATCTGTCCGGCAGGATTTGACACAGTGGTGTCAGCAGAATGCCTACAGGCACACCCTAAAGGTTTTGCAGAGCTCAGGAGTTATCCATGCCCATTCAGGTCAACCTATTCTGTAGATCACAGAAGGAATTTCACATCTTATTCAAGGCTGAGTACATGCACATAGTTGGTGGGGGCTAATGCTAATTTAGCCCTCTAAAAGCTCAGCCAAGTAAAACATAACTTTATAGAAGTTTTTTTTCTTAGTATTTATTAGAAATTCAACTTAATTGTTGAATTGGATTTTTACTATTAAAACAAATGGTTTAAGTATTGTTATAGATGGCCCCTTTCCTGAGGTTGCAGTATTAACATTTTTTTCTACACTCTGTATATAGAACAGATAAGCCTGCCATAGGGAAAATAGTTTTTCAGGCTCTATCTATTTAGGGACATTGGAATAATACATTTCTACCTGTCCCACTTTTAAATACCATGCAGCTTGCCTTGTGCGCTGCATGGCCTACATAGGGAAGACTTACTACATATATAAAAAGGAGGTACTTGAAACTGAAAAGGGTTGTTTTGACATCTCACATTGCTGGTGTTGCACTGCAGCAGTCAGGCTATATAGGGTAGACCAGCAGCCATGTTTGCACTCCAACTGTAGTGGAGGTGTAGGAAAGTGCCCCTTTTGACATGGTCACCCCCACTTTTTGCCTGCTACATGATTCAATTTTGACTGAAAGTGCACTGGGCTTCTGTTATCCAGGTCCCCAATGCCAGATCTCTTTCCCTAAAACTGTGCAATTGTTATCCAACTGGCAGTACCTTTGGCACCCCAGCAAGTCCCTAGTAAATAGCACCCCTGGTATCTAGGTCATAGGTACAAAATAGGGTCCCCAAGGACTGCAGCATGAATTGTGCCACCCTCAGGGACCCCTTATCTAGCACATGCAGACTGCCAGTGGAGGCTGTGTGTCTTAGTACAGCTATATGTGAAAACATGAGATGTCTCCCAACACTGCATGCAATATATGTAAGTCACCCTTACAACAGGCCTTACAGCTTTAAGGCATGGTTCTTTATATATTACACGGGAGGACATAACTGCAAGCGTAGACATGCCCCTGCTTTGTCTTTGTCAATTTTGAGATGTAATAAGTGAACAGGAAAGCCATTTTAAGTACATGTCCTTGACACTGGTCACTACGAGTTCCCCAGCTACACAATGGCTTCTCTGAAACTAGGCATGTTTAGTATCAAACATCTTGTATTAATAAATCCTCACTGATGCCAGTGATAGATTTATTAATACATGCACCCAGAGGGCACCTTAGAGGTGTCCCTGTAAACCTACCAACTATGAGTGTGCGGACTGACTAGTTTTAGCCAGCCTGACACCACAGACACGATTCTCCCGAGCGGTCAGAAACAAAGCCTGCTCTGGTAGAGGTGTTTACACACCCCAGCCAACAGGATGACCTGCAAATCTGCATTCCAAAGCTGGAGGCTTTAAAGAAGCCCACCACCTTTGGTATGCAAATCTAGCCTGTCTGCCATTCCCACAAATGTGAGCCAAATTTGACTCGTCCTACAAGCTGCTGTGCCTCCAAAAGCCAGGGAGGACTGCCTGCTTTCAACAAAGACCCAGGAACTCCTGTGGCGCAGCAGAGCTGCTTCTCTGCATCTTTCAGGTACCCCAAGAGGCCTGAGAGGACTCTGGACTACAAAAACCCAACACCCGAGAGCACCACTGCACCTGTGCCACCTAGCCTGAGCTGAAGTGGGCCAACAGAGCCAACGTGATCCCACAGACCTCAGAAACAAAGCTCACCTTGAACCTGTCCACTGTGGACTCACAGACAGCACCTGCAGCCTCTGCCCGCAGGCCCCCTCCACCGCGAATGATCACTGTGGAGAAAATCCAACACCTCAGGTCACTTCTGCACAAGTCACCCTTGGCCCGTGTAGAAGACCGAAGGTGTCCACGAGCATCTTAACACTTGAACCCACATGTTGGTTCTCCTCGACTGGTCTCCCTGTCCATGTCTGCAGCCTCTTTTTAACCTGACCTATCCCCACTGACTAACATTGGGCACCCAATGCAGTCCTACTTCTCTGTACCCCGCCGCCCCAGTGCTGCCCGGTCTGACCGGTTGCTGTGGTCCTGACCCTTGTCCTGTAAGTCCTGGTCCTGTAAGACACTGTACTATACCTGAATGCAGTACTTGTTTTTCTCTTCATAGGATAACACTGCAGCTTCTGAAAAATGCACTGTTGACTTATGAAATCTACAAATATTTTTCTTGCAAACTGTACTTACCTGATCGTATTTATTCTGGTTCCTAAATCTATTTGAAGATACTTGTTATTTTTGTGAATTGGTGAGGATCTCCTTTTTGAGTTGGGTGTCTTAGTAACTGAGTGTGTATTTGTAAACGTCTCACACTACTTTCCGATAAGCCTAAGGCTGCTCGACCACAATAGCCCCTAAACAGAGCACCTTGGGATTGCTAGAGCAAGTCCCTGTCCACTAGTAAGGGAACCCCTTGGATCTTTACACAATATATATCTCATTTTGATTTATCATATAAAGAGCCAGCTTCCTACTGGATAGCACAACAGGTGCTGCAGTCCACAAGCGGCATTTAGCAATCGAGCCCTGGGTGCACTTTATGCACAATATACTGGGGACCTATAGGCAAATTAAACATGCTAATTCGAAATAAACAAATCTAGCTATGTTCAAAAGGGAAGATCAGCCACTTTACTACTAGTTACAAGGAGTAAAACGTAGAGTTCTAAAGCCAGCAAAAATAGTCGAGAAAAAACGCAAAGAATCTGGAGGGACCGTGCAGAAAAGGTCAACTCAATCACTTGGGACTTTCCTGCTCAGGTGATAGAATGTGGACAATTCACAGTGACACTTGTTTGATCTTTGCCACTCTGAACCTGCCTGTATCCCTATGTCAATCTCTGCCACTGGCTATTCACTCCCAGGTTGAGGCCCCATTTGGGACCTTTGGTAGGCCTCACTTCCAACCTTGGAACTTGTCCCTCTGGAGTGAACATATGCATCACAATCCAGGACTTCCAGGACACACACACAGTCTCCATCAAAGGCGACTCACGTTGTCTCATGTAGAGGCCAGCTTCACACAGGTCTCCTGCCCTCTGTCGTTGTGACAGAGCAGGCAACACCCTCCAGGTCACAAATGACCCTACCAGAATCTATTCTGGGGAGCTCTCCAATCAGAGCAGGTAACTTCGGGCCCTCTAGTCTTACCACTGTGAATGGCATTTACATCTTAACTTTTAATGTTCCTCTGGGCCTCTGCTCCATCTGTTTAGGCATCTGTACACGGCACCAGCCGGCTGCACCTCCCGGGAGCTCATTGCCTAGGATTCAGTAAATGGGCATCTTGGGACCGAAAATGACCCTCTTCTTGGCACGTTCCCCCTCCCATTCCTAGGATACCATGGCCATAAGACAGATCCCTACCCAGATGCCTGCTCTGGCAGATACTGTTCTGGGGAAACCAGCCCCAGGTTCTTGTCTCTGGTTAAATTACCACAACCGCTTTTTTTTTTCAAATATTTTCAGAAAAAGAAAGGGTGGGTACTAGTTCTAACACAGCATCTTTGCTAAGATTAGATCTTTCCTCAAGATTACTTCTTGAATATCTTGTCAGGTTTGGCCTTTTTTCTGACTATGACTAAACTATAGGGGTTGGAGATGTTTGGGAGGTAACGGGGTGAATTCTGGGCAGGTAAACAAGACTTCTAGCCACCAAATTTGGCAACCAGCTATCCTGCTGTGCCTTATAGGTGTCTAAAATTTCACCTAGGATGTGTACAGTTAGTAAGCTTTTTAGCCAGAAATGATATTTACTTTTCCACTGGGGCCTCAAACATCCAATTTGTAACAGATGGAATTCCCCCACCGGACTTTAGCACAGCCTTAGAGTTGCCTTCCCTTAGGCTGACAAAAGCATTGCAGACGTTTACTGGGATTAAACTTCTGGTTCTTTCTACGTAAGTGTCAGCTCCACCATGGGTACCTGTTAGAAATGGGGTCTCTAGTTGGCAGTCAGTTTGTACCCTGTCCAAGTAGGGACCCTTCTTCTAGTCAGGAAAAGGGAGAAACCTGCTCAGATAACCCCTGCTCACACCTTTGGTAGCTTGGCACGGGCAGTTAGACTTATCTCAGAAGCAATGTGTAAAGCAATTGCACATAACACATGCTAATAAGTGAAAACACTACAAATGGACACCACACCAGTTTTAGAAGAATAGCCAATATTTATCAGTGTAAAACGACCAAAACAATAAAAATCCAACATACAGTAATAAAGATAAGAATTTTGTAAGATTTATTTTAAAAATACAGTTCCTTGAAGTCGATAGCTCCACCTGGGGCATGATCAACAAAACCAATAGTTCAGGCCGGCCGCAGTGTCGCGGGCCAGCTACGGTGTCGGGAAGACCCGCAAACAGTACTTTGGATTTGCAGGGCATCATAATCCTCGCTGTGAGCTCCGGAGAGCGGCGTCACAGTGTCGGTTCCGGGGTCCTTGTAGAAGTCGTCAGGCCCTTGAAGTCACACGCGTGCAGATCGAACTCTGGGCTGATGAAGTCAGGAGCGCTGGCGTGAATGGCGTCAGGGCTGTGGTGAGAAGCAGGACGATGCGAGGTGCGGTGCCCACAGGTCACAGTGCAGGCAGCGGCTCAGTGACAGCGTCCAGCAGAGTCGGTGAGACCAGGGCTGTAGTGTGAAGCGGGGCAGTGCAACGTGCAGTGTCCACAGGTCACAGTGCAGGTAGCAGCGCCGTTGCAGAAGCGCTGTCGTCAGTCGGCCCAAGCCAGTGGTGTCCACAGGCCACGGTGCAAGTAGGGATGCCTGGTGACACTGGAGTCGAAGGTGCTCATTTCGGTGGGCCGGGGCTGCGGTGCGGGAGGGAACAGTGCTTCGTGCTGCTCACGAGCAGTGTCCACAGTCCACAGTGCAAGCAGCGGCGGCGGTGTCAGCATGAGCGGCATCGTTGGGGGGGCCCAGGCTGTGGTATGAGCAGGCAATGCCGGCGTGCGGGCCCACAGGTTGCGGTGTGAGCAGCGGCTTGGTGAAGTCGTCCCATGACAGCATCGGTGGAACCATGGTCACAATACAAAGCGTGGCAATGCGACTCCGTACGGCATTGGCAGGTCACAGTGAAGGTCAGCTGCGTCGTTGGCAGCATCGCAGTGGTTTCTCCTCTTGAGCAGCACAAAACACACAGTTCCCAGTGCAGCAGGTCAAGGAAACTGAAGTCTTTGGTGTCCCTGAGACTTCCAACAGGAGGCAAGCTCTACTCCAAGCCCTTGGAGAACTTTCTCAAGCAGGACACACAGCAAAGTTCACGCTTTGCACTCTTTTCTGGCAGAAGCAGCAACTGCAGGCCAGTCCAGCAAAGCAACACAGCAAAGGGACAGTACTCCTCCTTCAGCTCTTCAGTTCTTCTCCTGGGCAGAGGTTCCTCTTGATTCCAGAAAGCTTCTAAAAGTCTGGGGTTTTGGGTCCAATACTTATACACCTTCCTGCCTTTGAATTTGGCAAACTTCAAAGGAAAGTCTCAGTTGTTTGCAAGATCCTTTCTTGTCCAGGCCAGGCCCCAGACACAGTCCCGTGGGGTTGGAAGACTCCACTGTGTGAGGGCAGGCAGTAAGGTGTAAGTGATCACTCCTCCCTCCACGCTAGCTAAGATGGCTCATCAGGATATCTAGGCTACACCCCAGCCCCCTTTGTGTCACTCTCTAGAGGAGTGATGTAACCAGCCCAACTGTCAAACTGACCCAGACAGACAATCCACAAACAGGCAGAGTCACAGAATGGTTTGCATGAAAATGACTACTTTCTAAAAGTGGCATTTTCAAACAGACAATTTAAAACCAACTTCACTAAAAGATGTATTTTTAAATTGGGAGTTCAGAGACCCTAAACTCCACATTTGTATCTGCACTTTAAGGACATTTAAAACACACTAGTATATGTCCTACCTTAAACATACACCGCACCCTGCACCTGGGGCTACCTAGGGCCTACCTTAGTGGTGCCTGAAATGAAGTAAAAGGGATGGTTTAGGCCTGGCAAGTGGAATTGGCAGTTTAAAACTGCACACACAGACACTGCAGTGGCAGGTCTGAGCCATGTTTACAGGGCTACTAATGGGGGTGGCACAACCAGTGCTGCAGGCCCACTAGTAGCATTTGATTTACTGCCCCTGCTGGCACCTCTAGTGCACTTTACTAGGGACTTACCAGTAAATCAAATACAAAAAACATGGATAAACCAATCAACAGTACAATTTACACAGAAAGCATATGCACTTTAGCACTGTTTTAGCAGTGGTAAATTGCCCAGAGTCCTAAAGCCAACACAAACTGGTCAGAAAAATCAGGAGGAAGGAGGCAAAAAGAAGGGGATGACCCAGCAAAAAGAGCCAGGTGCAACAGTACCCAATACGTAATTTGTATTTTTTAAATGGGTAGTGAAACGAACGTCTGTGAAAATAAATATCAGCTCAAACTGAATGAATGCTGTTGGCTGTGCCCTTTAAGTGTTGGTAAGAAGGCAGAGTGCAATTAATAATTACCAATGGCTGCTGCTGTGACACACAGGTGACAAGTTTAAATCATAGCACGGCCAGCTTATTTTGCCATCAGTCCAAGATTGATTAATAGAGTACAATTAAATTGGGATGTAACACCCATTTCTTTTTTTACAGCACTTAAGACAACAAACCTGTGGTATGAAACACTATAAAAATAAGGTATCATTTTGGGCTGTGCTGGGTGATGGTGAAAATGCAACCTAGAGAACTAATGTTTTCAATGGTGAGGATGGCTGACAGTGGGCGCAATAACTCCATATTTTAGCAGCTGGTTAACATTAGCCACACTAACAAAAGTAACAGAAATGTAGTGTAGAGGAATCTTCCATTCTGTTGTCTGTAGAGCTTTACGATTTGACATTGTGCAAGGCCATCTGGCCTGTACAATGCAGGTAACAAAGACTGTACAGCACTCCCTCTACCTACAGAATAATTTGGAGAAAGGCATAAAGAGTTCTAGGCCTTTGCGAGATGCAAGGGCATGCCTAACGGGAGATGGTGGTGCACCATTATCTGACTGCAGAACCAAAAGCTTTTGTAAGGTATGCAGGGATAGGTGCCTGGTTTGGCATAATTTAGATTAAGGAGAAAGTAATCATTCAGGTAACAGAAGAACTCTGAGACTATTAATATGTAGGTACAGGTGTTAGGTAGAGATTACACCAATCCATTACTGGTTGTAGGGATTTGAGATGTAAAATGTTTTGGGTTTTGTCTACATTATGACTGCTGCAATCACCATATAATAAATAACCTTTTAATATTTATGATTTTACATAATAACCTTTTAATATAAAACATGATCAGCTGTGTAACTACAGTTTCCATGGACCAAGGTGAGGGTTCTCAAATATACAGAGAGCCAGTGATGGATGCTTGTGGTACCCGTCACCAGAGCATTTTGATTTGGGGGATGTTAACTGTCAGCCACAGTTTACGTTATGGTGACAGCACAATTAATCTCATCAATAGCACCACGCAATAAGGCGATGCACAATTAGAAATGGGCGTCCCCGTTCCTCTGTTACATTACAAGCGAGTGGTATCTCCAGCTAAGCACAAAGATGTGAAACCTCAGAAGAGCTTAAGGTGAGGAATTCTACATTGTAAGATAAAGCATATAAGTGGTTAGTTGGACAAGTTGCACAGCCCAGTTTCAGATGGCGCAAGCTAGATTCTGCGGTTCAACATCATACCACCTAAGCAGCCTCATTACTCTGCAAAAGCAATGAATGCTGTCTGACTCAGAAATTGAATCGGTTTGCTTTTCTGAACTTGCAGATAACATAAAACCTAGGGAGTGGCAGCATTTTTTTATTTTTATTTTTTTTAATCAAGGGAGGAAGGAACAGGAAAGCTTGCTGGCAGATTTCCATGTTCCAGAGGCATTGTGAACACTTGGTAGCCAGAGTGCGACAGGGGATCTGTTCATTGCAGAGCTGAAAAAAACGTAGCTGTTGCTTCTATGTTTGTTGGAGAGTAACTTATCACCAGTATAGTGGTGTATGTAACCTATAGATCAATGTTTAGCGAACTAAAAGAAATGGTCCTTTGCTACCCTGATCAGGCAGAATGTCGAATGACGAGCACACACAAGAGGTGGCTGCTGCATGCAGAAATGGCTTATTACATAAGTTTATTTTTGGCAAAGAATGGATGGTTATCTCCAAAGTGTGATCAACTAAGCTCATCTGTTTCCCTTCAAACATTTCTATATCAGACATGGTGTTAGTGGACCAGTTGGCACTAACAAATTGGGTAACTGAAGTTCTGAAATCCTGTGGTTAGTAAACTTCAGAGTGTGTATTACAATTGCAAACAGCTCCTAATGCAACTCCAACATTACCTCCTGGATAAGGCCCGTGGCCTTATCTAAAGTATCATGGGACTGCATGAACTGTATTACTACACTAATCCTAGCTATTCGCAGTGCAAAGTATCTCCTATTTTTGCCCGAAAGCAGTGCTTGGCATCAGGCTTTCCTGCGCACAGAGTAAACTTCCCCTCAGCTAGGTTCTCAAGTGCAGAGCACCTTTTGTCTGACGGATGCTGATACTGGGAACAATCACCTACTCTCAAAAAATGAAACTGTCAAGACTGCATAGACTTTAGATGAGTCACATGATTTCAACAACTAGCTTGAGAATCACCTTCATCCAACTGTACATACTCTTGCTTTCAGTTCCCTCCGATTACATTACCATGTGGCATTACAATTAGGAGGGATATATGAGAGAACAAACAATTGCCCATCTATTTTGCCTACGTAACTCTCATTCTGCCTCCTACTCTCATATGGTAACTGCTACTGAGATTACCTCCATGATGCTTTATGTTTCGAATGTGTGGTAGCCCATACTTAACGTTGGCTCTTAATTAAACAGTGCTCCCAAACACTCAACGACCTTACTCTCTTGTGCACTGTCTAATCTTTATTATTGTTTTCAAGACAGACTTCTCATTCCTTGTATGGTGGCTACATATTAGTTGTATTGTAATATTTTTCCTTGAAATTTTAAATAGTACCTTGGCCTGAATGTTGATACATCCCAATATAAGGATGGGCTTTTTACAATCATCACACAGTGTACAGTGCTCTGTCACCCACATCCATGGAAATAGATTGTTTAGTGGGCTGAGGTAAACACTGAAGAGAGGGGCAATGACTGATCCCCTTGGAAGTCCTGCCCTGATGCTGAAAGGTGGTGATAACAGGGATGGGGTTAAGCTAATGCTTGAGCTATCAGTTATGTAGGAAGATAGCCAGACCACATTGATTACTTTTTTTGCTTCATTTCTATAGTGTCTCTTGGAGGAGTGGTGGCTAAAATGGGACACATGAGGCCCTCAGGTTCAAACAGAAGTACAGGAACACCATTTCTGTCCACCACGGTCATTAGGTAATTCAATATAGAGAGCAAGCGGGTTTTGTACATCTCCCAGATCAGAAATACCCAAGAGAAGCGTGCTTTCTTCAAGAAAACTGTAAAGGTGGTAGAATCCTGCTCTTTCAATCGTTTTCCAAGGAACAGGCAAATTGAAATTGGTCTGAAGCTAGGTGCAGGTTGTTACTGACGAGTAGCAGTTCTATATAGATCAGTTATAAATAGAATATCTACAGTTCTAGTAAGAAGATGGCATAGGTTAGGGAGTTGTGATGATGCACGTTGGCAGGGCTTGCAGAGGTCATATATAGCAGGATGTTCTTGAAGACTTGATGGAAGTAGGGGATTGTAGGACAACTAGCCTGCATACCATCCCTGACCACTTGAGTGAGTTATCTGTACGTTTGTGCACTCAGTAGTAAGGAATTCTGTGACAAATATGTTGAGTTCTCTCATGGAGCAGTTGGCACAGTATCTTCGTTTGAGTTGTGTATGTTTTTGCTTACTTGATGGAGGCTTTGTAGATCCTGGAAATGGCAAAGTAACAAGTGACATTCTACACCACTGATATAACCTCTGCAGTTATTCCTCCAGAACAATATACATTTTCTGATCCACTCTTGGAACCAAGGCTTCACCTTCACACCAAGCACAATAAAATAATGATTCAAATAAGACTTCAACCTAGTGCCAGTTTTCAAAGCCATAACAGACTTCACTGAGAACATGCAAGCCGCTGTCGCTGAAGAGATAACTAGTGACTGAACATAAACATATAGCAGGGCCTTTACGCTGATAGTCTTCTCTTTCTTGCTAATTCCTCATCGTCCGGTCCTAGCTGCCTGGAAATATTACACTTTTATGGAGCAGCCTCTGGACTACAATTCAACACGTGTAAATCCTTGTTGGCAGAAGTGTTTGGGGACGAAAGCAGGGCAGCACTGGTGCTCGGGTATATATTGCTTAGATGGAAATCCTCCCTTTATTTTGGAATCCATGTCTCCCATCTGCCTGACCAGGCTTGGACCCTTAATTTTCAGCCCCTGGTGGCATCCCTAGACTGTGACCTGTGCAGGTGGACCGGCTGCCCCTCAACCCTATGGGTCGCACTGTCTTATTTAAAATGATTTGCCTCCCTCACAACATTCTATCTAACTATCCGTAGCCGATCCCTCAGGAGTGGTCATGTTCTCTGAACTCTAAACATACATCCTTTATATGGGCTGGCGGGTGCCACCTTGTAGCGGACTGGGTATGTCTGATGTCTACGCCTATTATCTAACGGCACATTTAGTGCCCATAAACAAATGGTTTACAGGGTGTGGGACGATCCTGCCTATGGCTGAGACCTCCAACTTATAGGCTTTGAATGTCCCCTTAATCTGTTCTATGGCAGTCAACAGACCCTATCCACCCCTTCATGTACCCACCTAGCAGTGCTTTGTTGGAGGGCGGAGTTGAGATTTACCCGTTGGAATCGCAGATTAATGGCCTTAACGCCACTTTGACAGGGCACCTAGCTTCAAAAGGTGTCTAGCCCCAAAGACTTTGTCCACTGGGACCACAATGAGATCACATACCTGGGTGATATATTTTGGGCAGGGTGGGCTAGATGTCCTTTCAGGAACTAGGACAAATATGCCCTATTTCATAGGCAGTCCTACTGCTTTCTTCAGCTGTGCAACGCTTGCAAACTTATCCGCCAACAACGCCTTAGCTTCCTGAATTTAGTCAACTCAAAGCCAAAATCCTGATGGGCCGCTTGGGCAGAGGAGAGGTCTCAGTGATCTATCACTCCTTGATTATTAATGCCCCCGATGGCTTCCTCACCCTGAGACAGCAATGGGAGGATTTGCTGGGTGAACTGGATGAAGCGGACTGGAGTGAGGCTTACCTAGTCCCTTCAGGAACTGGTGATCTCCGCTAGCCTGTGTATGGTGTAAATAAATTACCTGCATGGGACCTACTTGATCCCAATCGTCTATTGTGAATGGTTCCATCCACACACCCGACCTGCAGCCGCTGTGCCCTTCCCGCTGCAGATTTTTACAACCTGGCGTGGAGCTGCCCTGGGTTACACTCCTTCTGGGATGGGGTTGGTTGTGAGCTATCAGCAGTTTTGGGGTGCTCTATTGACCTGGACCCCAAGGTGGTACTGTCAGGTTTTTTGGAAGTATTGGGGAGACCTTGTCCAGAAAGGACCTCCATAGAGAGGGTAAGAGATGTTGCCTCTTTTGTGGAAGCACCCCTCACCCCCATTATTGTAACTATGGCATAAGGGAGTCGATTGGTGCGCTCGTAAAGAGAAACCGATATACGGGGATTGGCTGTCCCCAGAAACACAACAAAATATGGGGGAAGTGGTGGTCCTTCTACAGACTGCCATTGTGATGCTTTTCTGATTTTGATTGTTTTATGTACTGCCATGCACCAGGGCTGTTTTGTCATTACTGAATGTGTTGGATTGGACGACTCAAGAACATTTACATATGAATAAAACACAAAGCAGGGAACACACTTGATATCATCCTCACTTATGACCTTGAACCTAGTGGTACAACCGCAAACATGATCCAACCATCCCATTATCTCCATTAACTGGACCAGTGTAACATACAAATCTATTGCCCAAACACCCAACAACACTCCACTCAGTCTCTACCAATATTTCAAGAGCATCTATGGTGAAGCCTTTGAGTCAATGTAAGGCAAAGTTAAAACCTTGCTAACTAACTCAAATGACCAATTAGCACTGCTAACGGCGCGGACCTCTGTATCTTTAACTCCTGCCGTTGAAATCCCTGTGCTTGCCAAATACCACAACTCTAAACAAGGCACTGAAGCACTCAAAAGGTTCAGCAGAGAAATTACCAACTTAAAACTATCAATCGTGATCTAGTACAATAATAGCCAAAGTCAACAACACAGAAAAGCAAAACAGTGGGCGATCAGAAGGGTCAAACAGAAAAGGACATTAATGAGATCTTTAATATTTATCACAAACTAGCTAAAACGGAGGCTCTGAAAACCAAACATGCATCTCAACCACACTCCGAAGACTTACTTGAATTCTGAGAATCCGAAATCTGCTACAGTTTCTCCAGCACATGAAAACAATATATCTCACAACTCAGCCATCTATCTGCAGCCACATCCTTCAAACGACTACATTAGTATAACACATTGCCAAAACAAAATTATTCAATCAACCTAGGGACCAGTGTTTAGCATCTCTTGCGACAACATGACTAACAAGCTAAATACCTCACTATGAGTAGTAGCATTACCTGATCTTATGAAGCATGGAGCATGGAGCATACCATTATCACCCAGTTCCTGGAAGAAAAGCAAATGCAAACTTCTCTCATCTGTAAAATTCAGAAAGGGAGTTAGGGACTAATCCAACAATACATGGAACTAATAATCTCCTCCCTCACTGCACCACCTCTCCCGTTTTTCGACTGGCAGGGGCAAAAGACAGGGAGGCCTGCGGTCCCCCATCATGTATGCTACTGCTGTGGTGCTACTCCCAGCTCGACTGCGCCAGCACCACAATAAACGTGGATCTCGATGTACGCAGACAAACTGACTTTCTATGTTAAAGAAAGCAGTATCAATCTTTCGCCAATATTGCACGAATTCCTTCGATCTGGCACACTTACATAGATCACCATTATTTGGTCCAAGTCTGGGATTTATCCCCCGACTCTCACTACGCTCCATTATGAAACTGAATTCCCACTGAAACGGGCTGACTCTGCCATCAAATACTTGGAATTTTGGATCAGTAGGGATATTGATGTTTTCTGGCATGAGAACTATATATTAAGTAAAGCTGTTTCCTGGCCGGAAGAGTTTGCTCCCTTGTGGGCCAATCTGCTCCTCTCTACAGCTGGTAGCATTGCACTTTCAAAAATGCTGGATTTGCCAAAATTTCTGTCTTTCTGTAAACATCTCCATTCCATTGACAAGAGCCTTTTATGATTGCACCAAATCCCTCATGATTGGGCTAACGTGGGTAGGAAACAGCAGAGAAAAGTCTGGCAGGTGGTAATGCTGCATTTTGAACAGGACTATGTGCATCCAATCTTGAACAATATTACTACTATACCAGGTCCAAATCGCACATCAATAGAGTGGAAGGCGAGACGATACAGAGGACTCTGACCAGTATTTTAAGTAAGTTCCCCAAAGGGAAAATAAGTTTTATTTAGGTATTTATTTGGGGAAGGGTGTTATTCAGGATAGCTATATCGTTGTCGTTTGTACGCGTCCTCTTGATTATTGTAGGTGCTTCTGTACAGGTTTTGCTGTGTTTGGGAATCCTTAAGGTTCTGTCTTTCCTAGGTGGTGAGATCTTCGGACTACGTCTTCTCGGCTTCTTCCCGCGGGTCTCGGAAAACAAAAAGGACAAGGCCAGGTAAGTGGTAGGGTATGGGGTTTATTCTGTCGTTAGTATAAGAGTGGGAGGGTGAAGGAAAGGAAACACTAGTTTTCGTGTATCAAGTTAGTGCGGCATAAGGGAGGGTGCAGTGCTATTTAGGTAAAGCTGGTGGTAGGGAGGTGGTACGGCGAGTGACTTATCCAGGCTCCCAGTGCTTAACCCAAACTGCCCTCCTCCCCTTGTTCCTCCCCGGTGCCCCTTTCCTTTTTCAACCCTCCCTCTACCCCCTTGCGTCCTCCTGTCCCCTTTTCCCGATGTCCCTTTAACAGGGACCGTACCTTGCATAGCCACAACCCTCCTGGGTCGTGGCGGGGTTTGTTGCCGTCCTTCTGGTCTCCTCCGGCTCCGTGGCTGGGGATGGTTCTCTTTTCCTCGGTGTTTCTTCGTTCCGTGTTTGTCTCCTGGCGTGTCTCCTCCGCTCGTGTTTCCCTTCCGGCTCCACTCTCGTGCACCCCGTCGTCCGTCTTCTCTTCTTCTTTTACCTCGGCGACCCGGAAATCCGGGGCCGAGATAGCGTCCCGTCTCCATGCGTCTCCTTGGAGACGCGGAACGGGATCCGACCAGGCCCACGGGCGGTGTCCCGCGCAGGTGTCCGTAGCTGCGGGGGACGGCACCCGTCTACATACCCCATCCCAAGATCGGGACTGGTAGAGGACCGTAGAATCTGGACAGCGGGAGAGGAAATCGGCAGGGCATGGCCGTGAACCGGGAATGTGACGGACCTGAAAGGTAAACTGCTGGAGTTCAAGAAACCAGCGTACAATCCTGGAATTATATCCTTATGCGAGGCTAGCCATGTTAAGGGGGCATGATCAGTATAGAGGACGAACGATCTGCCTAGGAGATAATATTGTAAACATTCAATGGCCCATTTTATGGCCAGGCATTCCTTCTCAATAGCAGGGTAATGAACCTCCCTCGGTAGGAGTTTGCGACTGATGTAGACAATAGGATGGTCATGACCTAGATCGTCGGGTTGTGCGAGGACAGCCCCAAGGCCGACGTTGGAAGCATCGGTGAAGAGGTGGAAAGGTTTGGAAAAATCTGGACACTGTAAAACGGGTTCGCTCTTAAGGGCCTCTTTTAGATAGTTGAACCTTTGAAGCTGAGAGGAGGAGAAAGAAGGAAGGGTGGTGGGGTATTGTTTCTTCCACAGGTCGGTAAGGGGGGCCGTAATAGTGGAATACTGCGGGATGAACCTACGATAATACCCAACCAACCCTAGAAATGCGCGGAGTTCTTTTTTTTATTTTGGGGATAGGTATTTTTCTGATGGCCTCCACCTTATCTTTCTGGGGACGTAGAACCCCCTTACCAATGACGTACCCGAGATAGGCAATTTGGGTTTGTCCTAATACGCACTTCTTGGGATTAGCAGTGAGGCCGGCCCTTGCTAAGGTGGAAAACACTCTTCCTAAATGTTGTAAGTGTTCTGACCAAGAAGCACTGAAGATGACGATGTCGTCGAGATATGTAGCTGTAAACGCTTGGAACGGCTGTAAGAGCCGGTCCATTAAGCGTTGAAATGTAGCAGGTGCCCCATGAAGTCCAAAAGGAAGAACAGTGAAATGATATAGACCGGAAGGTGTTGTAAAGGCTGTTTTTTCTTTGTCGTTTGGGGCTAAGGGGATCTGCCAATAGCCTTTCGTTAGGTCAATGGTAGACATAAAACGGGATTTGCTATTCTTTCTAGTACCTCATCTACCCTGGGAATAGGATATGTATCGAATAGGGATATCTCATTAAGCTTTCTGAAATCAATACAAAACCGGACAGAGCCATCGGGTTTAGGAACCAGGACAACTGGGGAACACCAAGGACTATTTGAGGGTTCAATGACCTTTAATGATAACATTTTCGTTATCTCTTCTTCTATCAGTTTTTTCCTCGCCTCAGGAATTCGGTAGGGCCGTAGGCGTATGGTCTGGCCCTCTGGTGTTCGGATGTGATGCTGAACCAGAGAGGTCCGTCCTGGAACCTCTGAAAAGAATTCGGAATATTGGTGTATTAATTCAATTAATTGGGTTTTTTCTGTCTCGGAAAGGCATTCATTGATGCTGGGACTTGTTGGTTTTTCTGATTGTGATGTAGGATAGAGATTAAGGCCCAATTCATTGGTGGGTGTTACAAGGTAGCCAATAGCAGGTGTGACAGTATTATTCTCAGGGTATTCCCATTTTTTTAAACAAATTAATATGATAGATTTGGGTTCGTTTGGGCTGCTCGTTTATTTCAATAAGGTAAGTGACTGGCGAGACTGCTTTTATTACTTGGTAAGGGCCTTGCCACTTAGCCAGTAGTTTATGTTCAGATGTAGGTCTCATTATTAGCACCTGGTCATTGGGCTGAAGAACTCGTAGCTTGGTGCCTTGATCATAATAGGTCTTTTGGGTTTCTTGCGCTTTTTCTAGATGATGTCGCACATCTTCCCAAACTTTTTGTAGTTGTGTTTTTAATTTGTGAATATATTCCAACAGGGGTTTCTCCCCATTATTCTCTTCCTCCCATGTTTCGGCTGCCATGTCAAGCAGGTTACGGGGTTGCCTCCCGAATACTAATTCGAACGGACTATGTCCAGTGGAGGACTGTTCATGTGTCCATATTGGGTAAAGGACGAGGGGTAATTTTTGGTCCCAGTCTTTTCCTGAGTCGTCTACTATTTTCCGCAGCAGTGTTTTAATGGTGCGATTATATCGTTCCACTAAACCGTCTGTCTGTGGATGATTGATTTGGGTAATGCCTAGTGTTTTACATATCTGTTTCATGAGTCCGGATACAAAGGGCGTACCTTGATCTGTGAGAATTTCCTGGGGAAAACCAACACGGGAAAAGAAAGTAATCATGGCTTGTGCTACTGTTTTTTGTGGTTGTACTGGTAAGAGGAATCGCCTCAGGATACCTGCTAGCATAATCGACGAGAACGAGGATATGTGTATGGCCCTTAGAAGATGCTAAAAGAGGACCGACCAAATCCATACCCACGCGTCTAAAAGGAATGTCTATAACAGGTAGGGGATGAAGAGGAGCTCTCCTCACTGCACCTGGTTCAACTAATTGACATCTGGGGCACTGTGCACAATATTTACGAATATGGGCATAGACCTCAGGCCAATAAAAACGTCTTAATAAATATTCTTCAGTTTTTTTCTCAGCCGTAATGACCTCCTCCTGGTTGATTATGGGCTAGGAACAACACCTGAGTCCGATAAGCGTCTAGGACCACCAATTGTTTTTTCTCTCCTTGGGCCGTTAAGGTAACCCTATATAAGAGGTTCTTTTGGACTAGGAAATGTGGACCTACCTCCCCGGTGGAGTTGCTTTTGGCATTTCTCCAGGCATACACAAGGATGGGATCCTCTCGTTGACTTACTCTAAAAGAAACCGGGGCACTGTCGATACTGGCTACTGTTTTCTCTGGGTTCTTTTGTGTCTTGTATAGGGCGTATTTTCTTTTCTCTACTCTCTTTTCTTTTCGGATTAGTTTTCTCCGTTCTGGTGGACCATCAATGGATGTGGTAACAAACGGGGCATCCATCCACCAGTCATCAGCGGGTTCGGCCTTTTGCGTTTGTTCTAAGAGTTCAGAAAATCTCACATAATCAGTGCCAATAACGCATTCTTCAATTAGATTATCCATTATGCCCATGGGGAGGTAGTCTTGGTATGTGTCCCATTCTATTTCTACCAGCTCTAGGGGGTAGTTTGCCTTGTCCCCATGGATGCAGCAGATCGTAACCCACTGTTTTGCAGTTGGATTTACCGGTTGTATCATATTTTTGCGTATTACCGATTGACTACACCCGGAATCAATCAGGGCCTTTACTGGTTGCCCGTTTATCTTTAGAGTGAGTTTAAATGTTTTATCTCCCCTACCAATACACAAAACCCTCCCTCGAGTGACTCCTATTTCCATGGGTTCAACCCCCTCGTTTTTCTTTGGGCATCCTCTTGCTATGTGGCCCCATTCACCACAACTGAAACATTGGGGTTGTTGCATGGGGCTCCGTTCCCCAACCCTGGAAGGTCCAGCTTCCTCAATGGCTCGTCTGGTGGGATACTGGGAGGGGCCCATGGGTACTTTACCCAAAGGTCTGGGAGCTAGGCTTTTTATATCCACGGACCGATGGTAGGCGCAAGCTAAATCGACTGCCAGTTCGGTATCGACCTTGGGATGCTGTCTTATCCAATTACGGGTGCTCCCAGGAAGGGAGTCCAGGTACTGCTCTAAAATGATGGCCTTTATCACGTCCTCGCGGTCAGTTCCTAGGGGACCTAACCACTTAAGTCCTTAACCTTGAAATAAAAGGTTCGCGGATCCTCGTTATGTCCCCATTTAACTTTTCGGAATTTCATCCGATAATATTCGGTATCGTGTCCCACTCGCTCGAGAATACTCTTCTTAATGTCGTTGTACGGGGTAGAGCCACCCGGATTTGCAGCCTGATAGGCAGTTTGGAGGGTGCATGTCAAGAGAGGGGGCAATATATTTGCCCCAACAGTCTTCAGGCCACTGGGCGGATGAGGCCACTCTTTCAAAGTTTGTAAAGAATGAGTCAGGATCCTCACCCTCTTGATATTTTTGTAACACCGAACTGGGCACGGTGGGATGTACCTTGCTGGCGGCAATAGTGTCTGTCAGTTCCTGAAGGGCGGTTTCGTGCACCAGTTGGTTATTCGCCATTATGGTGGCTTGGCTTTTCAGGGCGGCTTGGAGGGCCTCTCGATCTTCTCTGGCCTCCCTCTGATGCGCCTCCCATACCAATTGTAGGTGGCATTGACCCTCCGCTAATTTTTTAATCATGTCCTCCAATGAGGGTTTTTCTTCCATGATCCTGATGCTTCTGTATCGCCTGGGGAATAAATCCCACTTCTGACACCACTGTGGAAGGCGAGACGATACAGAGGACTCTGACCAGTATTTTAAGTAAGTTCCCCAAAGGGAAAATAAGTTTTATTTACGTATTTATTTGGAGAAGGGTGTTATTCAGGATAGCTATATCGTTGTCGTCTGTAAGCGTCCTCTTGATTATTGTAGGTGCTTCTGTACAGGTTTTGCTGTGTTTGGAAATCCTTAAGGTTCTGTCTTTCCTAGGTGGTGAGATCTTCGGACTACGTCTTCTCGGCTTCTTCCCGCGGGTCTCGGAAAACAAAAAGGACAAGGCCAGGTAAGTGGTAGGGTATGGGGTTTATTCTGTCGTTAGTATAAGAGTGGAAGGGTGAAGGAAAGGAAACACTATGTTTCGTGTATCAAGTTAGTGCGGCATAAGGGAGGGTGCAGTGCTATTTAGGTAAAGCTGGTGATACGGCGAGTGACTTATCCAGGCTCCCAGTGCTTAACCCAAACTGCCCTCCTCCCCTAGTTCCTCCCCGGTGCCCCTTTCCTCTTTCAACCCTCCCTCTACCCCCTCGCGTCCTCCTGTCCCCTTTTCCCGATGTCCCTTTAACAGGGACCGTACCTTGCATAGCCACGACCCTCCTGGGTCGTGGCGGGGTTTGTTGCCGTCCTTCTGGTCTCCTCTGGCTCCGTGGCTCGGGCTGGTTCTCTTTTCCTCGGTGTTTCTTCGTTCCGTATTTGTCTCCTGGCGCGTCTCCTCCGCTCGCGTTTCCCTTCCGGCTCCACTCTTGCGCACCCCGTCGTCCGTCTTCTCTTCTTCTTTTACCTCGGTGACCCAGAAATCCGGGGCCGAGACAGCGTCCCGTCTCCATGCGTCTCCTTGGAGACACGGAACGGGATCCGACCAGGCCCGCGGGCGGTGTCCCGCGCAGGTGTCCGTAGCTGCGGGGGACGGCACCCGTCTACAAATAGTTCCACCCAAACTCATCCCAACCGCATGTTGCAGTGGAGGCTGATAACACTGCCCCTTGCTAATTGGCCACTGTGATTCGCACGCCCGGCAAGTTCTAGAGGTGTGATCAACACGGTTAGGTGTACAGTGTGAAATTGGCTATGTCACAGGGCTCAGATTGCCTATCTGTAATTGAGCAAACTGACTTTGCTGCGGAACCCGACTTTGCCTCTCACAACTGATGTATAAGTATGCCACCAGCTGAGACGTATGAAGTTGAAAGTGATTGGGGACCCCACCCCTGTTGGTAATTTTATCAAATTACAGGAAATACAAAACACTATGCCATGCACACCACTTGACATGCACTTATACAATTGATTGTGCAATACATGTAAAGAAGCACAAAGCACATTTCCGCAAGCCTTCTTGAGCCTCCAAGCCATGGATTGCATCTTGATGGCTGCCTCTCTGAGAAGACTTACCATGACAGATCTCCATTACGCAAGCTCGTAACTACACCAAGAGCGAAATCTGATTGTTTGACTGACCTAGATACGGGTTCTTCAGATGAACAAACAGTGATGCTATTATTGTGCCCAGATAGCACGCTTTCACCGTACTATAGGCTACATCTGATACAGGTCAAGTTTTTACAGAAACCATTTTGCACCCCTATCAAATGATGTAAGGTGGTCCTACAGAGAAACTCATGCTGTGGTGATAGCGATGCAGACTTCCACCACTTGCCTCAGTGATGCCCAAAGGTGGCTACATTTTGGACCTAACTGTATGATTGCAGCAATAAGGTGGTGGGAGGTGCAGTGCTCAAAGGCCCACTGGTAGCACTACTGCAATATGTCAAGGACGTAGCAGTTGGCATTTGCAAGATAAATTTGATGTTGTTTCTCCTGGCTAAAAGGCGGGTGGCGATGCACTGGGGATGTGGTGCAAAGCCGCTCATTGAGAACTGGGTAAAAGATATTCCTCTCTGCCAGGAACAACTGAAGGAAAAATGGACCCTGATGCTGGTCAAATCACAACTGAAAGATATTAGAGGCCCACTCTACAAGTATCTGGCTGTCGGGTCGAAAGTAGACAGACTGAGGGACACAATACATACTGAGGCATATATTCACATGAGACTAATTGATGAGCCAAGTTCAGAATGCACTGACTTTACTTTTCAATATAATGGCCCGAAGCAGATTACTATACTGCTCGATGGTCGAAACAGAGACATGCCAGGATGCTAAGTCGGGCCAAGCAGTTATTCTACACGTTTAACTATACACTATTCACATGAGTGTCATTTGTGAGCAGATCACGCAATTGCAATGCTACTGTGGCAGCATGTACCAGTAATAAGATATTGTGATTTCATGGACTGGAGCAGATGTGCATGTTTTACATTGTTATTAAAAGGAATACACAATTAAAAAAAATCTTATGTGGCCAACAGTGTAGATTTAGGTCCACCACGGTCACCGGAAAGAGCCACAACAAATACATGGTGCAGCTTTGCATCTGAAAGGAGGATAAAAATACAACCATCATTTTTCCTCAAACTACCCATGGCCAATGCAGCTGATCAGACAATACTACTGAATAGGCTGGAAAATGAGTAGGTGTAGAGGGCTATGCTCTATCAGGTGTTTAACCTTTTCACTCCTACTGGTTAGAAAGTCATGATCGGACGTGCATACCCATCTACACACCCAGCATCCTGTGGCGTCCCAAGGATAAATGTATGTCAGGATTCCAACAGAGCTTCTCAAGCAGTATAAAGCACATGTCTAAAGGTGTGCTGATGACAAGCATTTCTATTTCTGTCAAAGCAACCATCCAGATAACAATACTAACATCTGCAAGTGATTGGATCATGCTGTTCACTAAATGGAGAGCCCTCTCTACATGAACAGAACTGAAGTGGAGATTCCTGTAATGGGTAAAATGAGTCAATATCATTACCCTTCAGGTATCAAGGATCAAGCCACAACTCTCTTTATTACTCAATGTCATCCCATAATCACCAACTAGCCACTGTAACAACCTGCCTGGAATAGTGTAACATCAGCTGCGACTGCTTCACAAAACACTCACTGACACACAACAAACGTAGACAAAGAGACTGTCTTAACCTCAGTAAACAAGACCAAATCAGGAGTAACCAAAAGATCACACATAGTTGTATAGTGCACTATCAAATGCAAACACTTGCAATTTTATTTTTATGATTACCACAGCCAGGAGGTAAGCGCATGTGTACATATTCATATCACAAATCAAGTAGCTCACAAATGGAGGCCCACTTGAGGAGTAACATGGTGTAAGAAAATGGGTTTACTATATAGTAAGGTTGGGGCTTTATCGTCCACACACTCACATTTGTCTTCTTGGGCCCAATCAGAGTTATATACTTAACCTTCAGCTTAACCCTTCGGTAGCTACTGCACAAAGCAGCAAGGCATAGCAAAGGAAAAAATTTATAAAGCATTTAACTGCACCAAACAACAAAATAATAACGCCACCAAACAAGAAAGACATGACAACAATTTAAACAGAGCATCTTTTTTTCTGAATTTTTAAAGTCCTTGATGACCAAATCCAGAGGGTTACAGAGATATGAATTTTTAAAACATTTTTTTTAAAAAACTTTAATATCAGGCACAAACAACCACTGGCAAGTCACAACTTTGCAAACTTTTGAAAACTTGGTAAAAGTTTCAAACAGTGAGTTCAGCGACTAAGACCCAGGTTGGGCGACCACATCCGACAAGATAGGGGTGCAGACATTTTAAAAGGAAACTTTGGACAGTTACATGGCCACCAGATCGTTTTTAAAGCGAGGTCTAAACTTTACAGGACAACTGCCATTGACTTCTACGGAGTGGTCTTGATCCGGAGGGATGAAGGCTTAAAGATGCTCAATGGATGCTCCAGATTCTGTGCGATCCACGGGGGTGAAGTTGGTCGAGTCCTCGGTCCACAGGTTAGTGGGGGCAACTCTAGCCACAGATTTCGGGGTCCCACGAAGTCCTCTATGCAGAGGTCAAAGGGCTGCCGATGCAGACTATCCGTTAGAGCAACACAGCACTCACGCCGCAAGTCTTTGGAGGGGGCTGCTGTCCCTTGGGGTGGACGAATCTGGTCACAACCAACATTCACAGGTCCAGCAGACTTAGTGCAACTTCTGTCTATTCCCAAACTGTTAGTCAAAGTGCCCGATGTCCGGTGGCGGCAACACAGCTGCGAAGGCTACCAGGAATTCAGTTTGGACTCTTCCAGCTTTAATGTCTCCAGTGCGGTTCTGGGGGGCCAGCCAACTGACCTTTGCAGTCTCTGCTTCAGATTCGAGCTGGGAATCAATGTTCCCCCAAGCCAGGCATGAAGAACAGGGTCCAAACTCGCTAACAAAGTGCAATAGGTGAGGTCTCTCAGACATCGCAGCCTCTTTGTGTGATTCCAATAGGTGCAAAGTGGTCTTCATCTCGTCCTAAATCCAGCGAGTACAGAAGTCTCTGGTGACCATTATATCCCAGAGTGGACCACGCGGTCAGTAGCCAAAGGGTAGTAGGTCTCCTCTTATCTGGTGACACAGTTCCATTGATGTGTGGCATCTGGCTATCCCAGAGTGCATCTTGCATGCCACAACCAACATGGCTGAAGTCTTCATTGAGTGTGAGGACCTCTGCAGCCCTCTCCTGGGGTGTGCGGCTACCATGGGCAGCACGCCCATGGAAAACTGGTTCTGAAACCGGTTTTCCTTTCCTTGGCCCTGGCTCTGTCTAAGTGAAACAAAAGGCTTCCAGCGCAGGAGTGTTGTTACAGCAGCCCTTCAAAGGTGACATCACCCTTTGATGCCTGCCTTTTGGACTAACACCCTTTGCAGCCCACCCTGTGAATGGGGGCAGAGGGGGGTCACACCTTCAGTGCAGCAACGCCCTTTGTTTCCTGCCTGGGAGTAGTTCACACTTCTCCCCAAGTGGACAGAACCCAGTCTCAGTCCCTGTGCCTTTGTAAGTCACTGGACTAGCTGGGTCAAAGAGTGGCAACTTTCGTAAAAGTGGCCAGCATCACAATTGGACCTAAATATCAAATGTACTATTGAGGCACATTTGCTGTCCCCTTTAATTTGATACCTTACATAGCATAGTTAGGCAACCTCAGTCAAACATTAGGTGCACTGAAGTGCTAACTGTTAACTCTGCAATTACCTTTTAAGGCTACTTAGCTGTCCTCTGCAAACACCAACATTTGAGGACTTTGCTGTGTAGGCATATCAAAAATATATGTCTATCTTAACAATATGTGGTCCATGCCATAGGGCTTCACAGGCCTTCCTGGGAGAGAAAAAAAAAGAAAGAGAAAGAGAGATATACACACACAATATATAGTTAAGGCACTAGTGGACTTTGACATTAGTGGTAATGGCAAAGTCGTGTGTGCAGTGCATGCACAGCCTCTCCAGTCTGCTATGGCAGTTGAAAGTCATGTTTTCAGTTTGTCACAAACAGAGTGGCATAAAACCAGTGTTGAAGTTCTTGTGTGGACAGACAACCTTACATGCCCTTGGTACCTGGGTACCATATACCGGGGGGCTTATAAGTAAGTCAGCACCCAAGTAAACATAACATTTTGAAAAAGGAAAGAACACCATTACAGAGGTCTGGACAGCAGGCCTCAGAGACTCAAAGTCGAAAACCAGCAGCTAATAGTAAACAATGGGGAGAAAAGTTGGAGAAACCTGCAAAATGCCTGTTTTCCTACAAATGAGTGACTTCCAGACCTGATATCTCACCGCTAGGGGTCGAGTGAGAGCCAGTTCCAAATGGCCAGTTTATAAAACATGAAAGAAAAGGTCAATGTAGGTGACACCATAAGGAATAGGCCCTTGTGGCCTCCATCAATTAAACAAAGTATTCTTATAGGTCCTTAGAGTATGGCGGTCCATGTGAAAAATAAATTGCAGCACTGGTGTTTCAACCAGTGTTGGGCATTTGATGAAAAGGTCACAAATGTAGACGCTTACAGAGAAGGCATGCAGTGTTATGTGATGGCTCAACCAAGCCAGGAAATTATGGAATGACAGCAGACAGTGTGCAAGAGTAAGGCTATGGTTAAGACAGTGAAGTGCAGTGGTTCAGCTTGGCCGTAACTAGTGTATGGAGTTTTGAGATGAATTGGCTGATTCTCAACAGAAGCTGTGACTTGTGGACAGAAAGACACAGAACTGTCTGAAAGGAAAGGTCTGTTTATTCACTTCTGAACCCTCCTCCCCCCAAACCCCCAATGCACACACAACCAAACTGCCAGCTCAACAGAGTATTCCTCAACATTAATTAACAGGAGAGCAAATTGTCTAAGTTTCCTCATTTAAAGAATATTGCAACCATAAAGGTGGGGGGAGCTTGGGATGGAAGGAGATTTTGCAGAGGGAACATGCCAACCAATGTTCAGAAATATGGTCTTCCTAGATGTACAGACACTGTAAACGCCACTTCACCAAAACCATTCCCTTATGTGGTGCCCAATGAGACACTAGCAGAATTGTCAAAAACCCCAAACAGGACAAAGAATAATTTGCATGCACTTAAACTTCTATAGCTGAGGCTCTCAGAGTATCACGCAAAAGGTGTACAAAAAAAAACAAAGATCATGGAACACCCGGTTTAAAAGCATCCTTACAACTGTCTGTAAATATTCATAATGATTACCTAGAGGACCGAAGCCTATAAGTAGTATCCAAACTGAATGGGTTGATAATAAGAGCTTAGCGTCTGCCTCCAAAGATGCTGCTCAGGAAAAGTAAAATATTCAACCAAAGTGCTCATATGGCCCAAGGATAGTCTGACAAGAAGGCACTATATTAACATTTTTTAGATCATGGCAGAAGAGTAATTTAGAACCAAGGCAACAGACATTTGCATATTACTGAATGTGGTACCACTGAGGTTAGAGAAAACTAATGGTTCGAGATTATATGATGCATGACCATGCATCAGGTTAAGATTTTTATGTGTATATATTTTTACAGTGGATATTGTTCCTGGACACTGAATCAAAAGAAGCTAAGTGATACCATAGTTTGACAGGGACCAGAATAGGGACCAGGGCAGGACTTTACCTTGCACAGCTCATTCTTTAGCTCTTCAGCTTCAGCTTCAGTCAGTCCTTCAGGCAGGGGAGGACTCGTAGGGTCACAAGCAGCACCACCCACATCCACTGGAACATCCGTCATAGTGTCAGCAAGCAGACCTTTGTTGGGAGAGTTAAGGTTGATATCTGTCACAAGGGAGAAGCGGGACATGGACAGAAGTAAGCAGCTGACAAGCAGCACAACACACAGTCTGTGAGCCTATATAATCCACAATGTGGCCATGAGGAGTAGAGGGACAGCGAGATGTTGGACCTCACAGAAGGAGACCCACAATGTAAAGGAGGTTTTAGATTAAAATGCTGGATCTGACTGCACATGCCTCACAAAGTTAACATTAGGAAGTTGCATACGTAGTCAGCCTCAGTGCCCCATAAATATGATACAATCAAGGAGGGCAAGAGAAGGAGAGGAATACAATGCAGGCTCTAACAATTCAACTGCCCCTCCTTCATATTAATAGGACTAGTTGTGTGTGGGACCTGGGGAAGGAATAGAAGCAGGAGAACACACTCAAAGTAAAAATGCAGGCCATAAGCATGAACGATTTAACCAGGTTCGGGTGTATGAGGGTACATGGGTAGTAATGTAAGCAGCTTACAGGAGTACCACTGTACCCTCATGCACCCCAGACAGGTTAAAGCATTCTGGTTTACAGCTTGAATTGTTATTTTGAGGGTGTTCTCTTGTTTGACATTCTTTCCCACACACCTCCCCATATCCACTGGGGGCAAAAACAACAGCAAGAATACAAGTCTGACTATACAGTCTGCCTCTACATTAACAGAGGGCAGAAAGGTGAAGGGAAGAACATACCTAGTATCTAACTTGGAGGACCACGCAATGTTAGCAGAGAGGCAAAAAGGGAGAGTGGAGATGAAAGCAGTACTGTCCGCCAACAGATCTTGTGATATTATAACAGAAGGTGATTGGGTACATGGAGAATCAATGCAGACTAATTAGGCCTTCTTCACGGTATTAAGGCCCTCATTCTAACCCCGGCGGTCTCAGACCGCCGGGGCCAGGGTCGGCGGGAGCACTGCCGACAGACCGGCGGTGCCCCGCAGGGCATTCTGACCGCGGCGGTTTGGCCGCGGTCAGAAAGGGTAAACCGGCGGTCTCCCGCCGGTTTACCGCTGCCCTTAGAATCCTGCATGGCGGCGCAGCTTGCTGCGCCGCCATGGGGGATTCTGACACCCCCTACCGCCATCCTGTTCCTGGCGGTTCGCCCGCCAGGAACAGGATGGCGGTAGGGGGTGCTGCGGGGCCCCTGGGGGCCCCTGCCGTGCCCATGCCAATGGCATGGGCACGGCAGGGGCCCCCTTAAGAGGGCCCCACAAAGTATTTCAGTGTCTGCCTAGCAGACACTGAAACACGTGACGGGTGCAACTGCACCCGTCGCACCTTCCCACTCCGCCGGCTCAATTCTGAGCCGGCATCTTAGTGGGAAGGTTGATTTGCCCTGGGCTGGCGGGCGGCCTTTTGGCGGCCACCCGCCAGCCCAGGGCAAATCCCAAAATACCCTCAGCGGTCTTTCAACCGCGGAGCGGTATTTTGGTGGGGGAACTTCGGCGGGCGGCGAAGTTAGAATCACCCCCTAAGTGTTTAAAAAGTTGCAAGAACTTGAAGCGCCAGTACACATTTTATTCCCCTGACCCCTATGGCACTTCCTCCTGCCTAGATTACTTCCTGCTGCCCACCTCGGATGTAGGTTCCATAACACAATCTCAGATTCTTCTGAGTGTGCTTTTAGATCATTCCCCGTATTGCTGATGGTTGGGGTGGACTGCAGTGAATACTGAATTCAGCTGACGCCACTCTCTGGGGAAAAGTGTGATGTATAAAATGGGGGGGGGAAGGTTGGTAAGCTAATATAGTGGCTGGTGACAGCAGATCTCCTCTGCAGTCTGGTGTACAAGCTGCTCAATTCTGAGGGCGTGATGCTCCAGGGCGTAGATCTCATAGTAGGGGAATTTGCTTCACACTTTTGGGCTCTGTACACTAGCCGGGAATCCCCTGTCCTAAAGAGGGCCCTACCCAATCTTCACAAGTTGCCAGTGCGAACACTTTCGGCCGCGGAGGTCTTGAGCTAGATCTCCTCCTCCCAGGAGAAGAGGTGCAGCAGGCTATCACTGTGATGCCCTCCGGGAAGGCCCTGGGCCCTAATGGGTTTCCACTGGAGTTGTACAAGCGATATTCCTCGTTGTTATCCCACACTTAATAAGGCTATATGATGACGTGCTCACCTGGGGGCAGCTCGCCCCAGAATTTAGGGGCTTCATGCTCATGGTGATATGGAAGCCAGATAAAGCCCAGGTGGACTGTGGATCATATTGGCCTATTTTGCTTATCAACCTTGACAAATATAATATATATATATATATATATATATATATACATACACATACATACACACACAAATTCTTGCTACAGGAAGGGACTATCGAGTTTGAGGGGTGGAAAAATGTGAGGTGAGAGATTGTAGCTATAGCCTAACACTAGGCTTCTGAGCTAGCATAATCTACAACTTTAAAAGAAGTGGGTATAACAGCTTGAAGTATGACGGGGGCTGACACACCTAAAATATGACGTAAGTGTCACAACTGTAAGAAGGCAGTTACATAAGCTTACAACATATTCAACATCACGTGTTACTTCCCTTCAAACACCGTCTACTTCCCCTGCGCTCTCCCAGGTGCTCCCTCAATCCCTAATGCCTGGCTTTTGTTTGCTCTTTCCTGTTTTAAATAATTAGCATCAAAAAACACCCCCTTCCGTGGTTCCCTACGTATTAACTTCTCCCTCCCTTGGGGGGGGGGGGGGGGGGGGTTACTCGGTGCTTTCTTTTTACTACCAAGCTGCTTTTTAAAAAAATCTGCGCCAAGACTGGCACAGGGCTTCTTGGAACGGTAAATTTAAACAAGCCCTGGCAAAGGAGAAAGCATATGAGTGACAACAGAGACAACCAACCAATGTTAAATACTTGGTTGTTGGATTGTTCCAAAAACCACTGAAAGTTCTAGAATTAGCCACATCGGATCTTCGACAACCAACAGCTATTAGCTGTCAGCAGACGAGACCCAACAAGAAGTTAAAGAGCAAGGCCTTCCGTCTTTTTTTCAAACAAGTTTGAGAAATCAATTTATTTAACAATAGATAATATTGTTCATTGCTCCAAATCTATCAGGGACCTGGCCATAAGCATGTTTCGCGGATTATAACAAAGCCTTCAAAAGTGTGCAAGTCTATGGGCTAAGCTTTCATCATGGAGCATTGCATATAGTCCAATAAAAGCAAGTAGGTCAGTAAATGCAGGGACGCAAGTGTACACTAAACGGGGACAGGGTCGCTACATTTCTGACAGTATTCCAACAAATAAGAGGCAAAAGCAGGGGTATGTGTTGGCTCATCTGCTGTTTAGCCTGTGCGTGTTGATCGGAGGCAAACTCAGCATGAAACAAGAAGTTTACACCAAAATATGGGAAGGAGCATATTCAATATTTTGTAATAAGTGGATGATCTGGTTCTTTTTTTTAACCAGTTATTTGAAACAGCGAGATGAATACAATACAGAATATTGCCTTCATATTTTTTATACCAGTAAAAGATCACATGATTATTAGAAAAAGAAGCAATTTTACGTATGAATAAATACCTTTATTTGGGTGTTTGGCTCAGTAATACATGCTCACCACAATTTTAAGTAGTGAGACTCGAAATGAAATGTGTTTCATTGCATTTTGCCTTCGGTCATTTAAATAACAAAAGAGTGAGGCTCACAGCCGACCCTATTCTTAAAGTTATTAGAGCTAAGCTCATTCCTGCTTGGGCTCATAAGCAGCTAGCCTACATGGAACTGATGACGTAACTAACAAATATTTAGTACTGGCTTTATTTTATTCTAATTGTATTTTCCAACATCATTTTGTGTTGCAACATTCTGATGTTCGTTATTATCAGTTAATAAATTGTATGAGCACTGTAACACTAACATTCAAGACCATAAATGGGAGTGTTCCAACAGACCTACTCTCACTCAAAACACATACATGGTACTACCGCTCTGTTAACCATTACCAACTCACCAAAACCGAACTACCCTCAACTACATCCAGATAGCAATCCTTCCTTGCACTGACTCTCACCTGCCAGCAAAATCAAAGCAACACCCCCGATTCTCCTCTCCAAGCCTGCCACAAAGGCTCACCTTTTTCCAGCTGAAACCAAGACAGCAGAAGCCCATGGCGAGCACAGAACCGCCACTGCCCAAGCAGCACAAAAGGATCCGAAAACGTATACTATTAATTATTAAAGTTGAAGTCTATTTTGTTAATTATTTTCATACCATCAACCGTATTCATCTCCATTCACAATCTACAAGTATCCTCACTGTAAGGAAATGCCTCCTTGGCATGGTTGCCCCCTGACTTTTTGCCTTTGCTGATGCTATGTTTACAATTGAAAGTGTGCTGAGGCCTGCTAACCAGGCCCCAGCACCAGTGTTCTTTCCCTAACCTGTACTTTTGTATCCACAATTGGCAGACCCTGGCATCCAGATAAGTCCCTTGTAACTGGTACTTCTAGTACCAAGGGCCCTGATGCCAAGGAAGGTCTCTAAGGGCTGCAGCATGTCTTATGCCACCCTGGAGACCTCTCACTCAGCACAGACACACTGCTTGCCAGCTTGTGTGTGCTAGTGAGGACAAAACGAGTAAGTCGACATGGCACTCCCCTCAGGGTGCCATGCCAGCCTCTCACTGCCTATGCAGTATAGGTAAGACACCCCTCTAGCAGGCCTTACAGCCCTAAGGCAGGGTGCACTATACCATAGGTGAGGGTACCAGTGCATGAGCATGGTACCCCTACAGTGTCTAAATAAAACCTTAGACATTGTAAGTGCAGGGTAGCCATAAGAGTATATGGTCTGGGAGTCTGTCAAACACGAACTCCACAGCACCATAATGGCTACACTGAAAACTGGGAAGTTTGGTATCAAACTTCTCAGCACAATAAATGCACACTGATGCCAGTGTACATTTTATTGTAAAATACACCGCAGAGGGCACCTTAGAGGTGCCCCCTGAAACTTAACCGACTATCTGTGTAGGCTGACTAGTTCTAGCAGCCTGCCACAAACCGAGACATGTTGCTGGCCCCATGGGGAGAGTGCCTTTGTCACTCTGAGGCCAGTAACAAAGCCTGCACTGGGTGGAGATGCTAACACCTCTCCCAGGCAGGAATTGTCACACCTGGCGGTGAGCCTCAAAGGCTCACCTCCTTTGTGCCAACCCAGCAGGACACTCCAGCTAGTGGAGTTGCCCGCCCCCTCCGGCCAGGCCCCACTTTTGGCGGCAAGGCCGGAGAAAATAATGAGAATAACAAGGAGGAGTCACTGGCCAGTCAGGACAGCCCCTAAGGTGTCCTGAGCTGAGGTGACTCTAACTTTTAGAAATCCTCCATCTTGCAGATGGAGGATTCCCCCAATAGGGTTAGGATTGTGACCCCCTCCCCTTGGGAGGAGGCACAAAGAGGGTGTACCCACCCTCAGGGCTAGTAGCCATTGGCTACTAACCCCCCAGACCTAAACACGCCCTTAAATTTAGTATTTAAGGGCTACCCTGAACCCTAGAAAATTAGATTCCTGCAACTACAAGAAGAAGGACTGCCTAGCTGAAAACCCCTGCAGAGGAAGATCAGAAGACGACTACTGCCTTGGCCCCAGAAACTCACCGGCCTGTCTCCTGCCTTCCAAAGATCCTGCTCCAGCGACGCCTTCCAAAGGGACCAGCGACCTCGACATCCTCTGAGGACTGCCCCTGCTTCGAAAAGACAAGAAACTCCCGAGGACAGCGGACCTGCTCCAAAGAAAAGCTGCAACTTTGTTTCCAGCAGCTTTAAAGAACCCTGCAAGCTCCCCGCAAAAGGCGTGAGACTTGCAACACTGCACCCGGCGACCCCGACTCGGCTGGTGGCGATCCAACACCTCAGGAGGGACCCCAGGACTACTCTAAGACTGTGAGTACAAAAACCTGTCCCCCCTGAGCCCCCACAGCGCCGCCTGCAGAGGGAATCCCGAGGCTTCCCCTGACCGCGACTCTTTGAACCTAAGTCCCGACACCTGGGAGAGACCCTGCACCCGCAGCCCCCAGGACCTGAAGGACCGGACTTTCACTGGAGGAGTGACCCCCAGGAGTCCCTCTCCCTTGCCCAAGTGGAGGTTTCCCCGAGGAACCCCCCCCTTGCCTGCCTGCAGCGCTGAAGAGATCCCTAGATCTCCCATTGACTTCCATTACAAACCCGACGCTTGTTTCTACACTGCACCCGGCCGCCCCCGCGCTGCTGAGGGTGAAATTTCTGTGTGGACTTGTGTCCCCCCCGGTGCCCTACAAAACCCCTCTGGTCTGCCCTCCGAAGACGCGGGTACTTACCTGCAAGCAGACCGGAACCGGGGCACCCCCTTCTCTCCATTCTAGCCTATGTGTTTTGGGCACCACTTTGAACTCTGCACCTGACCGGCCCTGAGCTGCTGGTGTGGTGACTTTGGGGTTGCTCTGAACCCCCAACGGTGGGCTACCTTGGACCAAGAACTGAACCCTGTAAGTGTCTTACTTACCTGGTAAAACTAACAAATACTTACCTCCCCTAGGAACTGTGAAAATTGCACTAAGTGTCCACTTTTAAAACAGCTATTTGTGAATAACTTGAAAAGTATACATGCAATTTTGATGATTTGAAGTTCCTAAAGTACTTACCTGCAATACCTTTCGAATGAGCTATTACATGTAGAATTTGAACCTGTGGTTCTTAAAATAAACTAAGAAAAGATATTTTTCTATACAAAAACCTATTGGCTGGATTTGTCTCTGAGTGTGTGTACCTCATTTATTGTCTATGTGTATGTACAACAAATGCTTAACACTACTCCTTGGATAAGCCTACTGCTCGACCACACTACCACAAAATAGAGCATTAGTATTATCTATTTTTACCACTATTTTACCTCTAAGGGGAACCCTTGGACTCTGTGCATGCTATTCCTTACTTTGAAATAGCACATACAGAGCCAACTTCCTACATTGGTGGATCAGCGGTGGGGTACAAGACTTTGCATTTGCTGGACTACTCAGCCAATACCTGATCACACGACAAATTCCAAAATTGTCATTAGAAATTGATTTTTGCAATTTGAAAAGTTTTCTAAATTCTTAAAAGACCTGCTAGGGCCTTGTGTTAGATCCTGTTTAGCATTTCTTTTAGAGTTTAAAAGTTTGGTAAAAGTTTGAATTAGATTCTAGAACCAGTTTTAGTTTCTTAAAAAGTATTCCAACTTTTAGAAGCATAATGTCTAGCACAGATGTGAATGTGGTGGAACTCGACACCACACCTTACCTCCATCTACAGATGAGAGAGCTAAGGTCACTCTGTAAACTAAAGAAAATAGCAATGGGCCCCAAACCTACCAAAGTACAGCTCCAGGAGCTTTTGGCAGAGTTTGAAAAGGCCAACCCCTCTGAGGATGGCAACTCAGAGGATGAAGATAGTGACTTGGAGGGAAATTCCCCCCCTCCAGTCCTACTTAGGGAGAGCAGGGCTTCTCAAGCCCTGACTCCACAAATAATAGTCAGAGATGCTGGTTCCCTCACAGGAGGGACCAACAACTCTGAAATCACTGAGGATAACCCCAGTGAAGAGGACATCCAGTTAGCCAGGATGGCCAAAAGATTGGCTTTGGAAAGACAGATCCTAGCCATAGAGAGGGAAAGACAAGAGATGGGCCTAGGACCCATCAATGGTGGCAGCAACATAAATAGGGTCAGAGATTCTCCTGACATGTTGAAAATCCCCAAAGGGATTGTAACTAAATATGAAGATGGTGATGACATCACCAAATGGTTCACAGCTTTTGAGAGGGCTTGTGTAACCAGAAAAGTGAACAGATCTCACTGGGGTGCTCTCCTTTGGGAAATGTTCACAGGAAAGTGTAGGGATAGACTCCTCACACTCTCTGGACAAGATGCAGAATCTTATGACCTCATGAAGGGTACCCTGATTGAGGGCTTTGGATTCTCCACTGAGGAGTACAGGATTAGGTTCAGGGGGGCTCAAAAATCCTCGAGCCAGACCTGGGTTGACTTTGTTGACTACTCAGTGAAAACACTAGATGGTTGGATTCAAGGCAGTGGTGTAAATAATTATGATGGGCTGTACAATTTATTTGTGAAAGAACACCTGTTAAGTAATTGTTTCAATGATAAACTGCATCAGCATCTGGTAGACCTAGGACCAATTTCTCCCCAAGAATTGGGAAAGAAGGCGGACCATTGGGTCAAGACAAGGGTGTCCAAGACTTCAACAGGGGGTGACCAAAAGAAAGGGATCACAAAGACTCCCCAGCAGAAGGGTGATGAGACAACCAAAACTAAAAATAGTAAAGAGTCTTCTACAGGCCCCCAAAAACCTGCACAGGAGGGTGGGCCCAGAGCCTCTTCACAAAACAATGGGTACAAGGGTAAAAACTTTGATCCCAAAAAGGCCTGGTGTCATAGCTGTAAACAGCATGGACACCAAACTGGAGACAAGGTCTGTCCCAAGAAAGGTTCCACTCCAAACTCCCATCCAGGTAACACTGGTATGGCTAGTCTCCAAGTGGGATCAACAGTGTGCCCAGAGCAAATCAGGGTCCACACTGAAGCTACTCTAGTTTCTGAGGGTGGGGTGGATTTAGCCACACTAGCTGTCTGGCCGCCTAACATGCAAAAATACAGACAGCAACTCTTAATTAATGGGACCAGAATAGAGGGCCTGAGGGATACAGGTGCCAGTGTCACCATGGTGACAGAGAAACTGGTTTCCCCTGGCCAATACCTGACTGGAAAAACTTACACAGTCACCAACGCTGACAATCAGAGAAAAGTACATCCCATGGCAATGGTTACTTTAGAATGGGGAGGGGTCAATGGCCTGAAACAGGTGGTGGTCTCCTCAAATATCCCAGTGGACTGTCTGCTTGGAAATGACCTGGAGTCCTCAGCATGGGCTGAGGTAGAGCTAAAAACCCATGCAGCAATGCTGGGTATCCCTGAACTGGTGTGTGTGAAAACAAGAGCACAGTGCAAGGCACAGGGTGAAAAAGTAGAGCTGGAGTCTGGAAAAATGGCCCAGCCTACCAAGAGAACAGGAAAGTCAGTTGGGAAACCAACTGCAACACAGCAAAAGAAAGGGAACCTCTCTTCTCAGGAAGAAGTTCTGCCCTCTGAGGGAACTGAGCCTTTGGAGCTTGAACCTTATCAGGTTGAGCTCTTAGGCCCAGGGGGACCCTCAAGGGAGGAGCTGTGTAAGGGACAAGAAACCTGTCCCTCTCTTGAAGGCCTTAGGCAGCAAGCTGCTGAAGAGTCCAAAGGCAAGAAAAATGGAACACATAGGGTCTATTGGGAAGATGGGCTCCTGTACACTGAGGCCAGAGACCCCAAACCTGGTGCCACTAGGAGAGTGGTAGTGCCTCAGCTGTTCAGGGAGTTCATCCTAACATTGGCCCATGACATTCCCCTTGCTGGACATTTGGGACAAACCAAGACGTGGGAGAGGTTAGTCAACCACTTCTACTGGCCCAATATGTCCAACATGGTTAAGGAGTTTTGCCTCTCCTGCCCCACCTGTCAAGCCAGTGGTAAGACAGGTGGGCATCCAAAGGCCCCCCTCATTCCACTTCCAGTGGTGGGGGTGCCCTTTGAAAGAGTGGGTGTGGACATAGTTGGTCCACTAGAACCTCCCACAGCCTCAGGAAATATGTATATCCTGGTAGTAGTGGATCATGCTACCAGGTATCCTGAAGCTATTCCCCTTAGGTCGACTACTGCCCCTGCAGTAGCCAAGGCCCTCATTGGTATCTTTACCAGAGTGGGTTTCCCTAAGGAGGTGGTGTCTGACAGAGGTACCAACTTCATGTCAGCATACCTAAAGCACATGTGGAATGAGTGTGGAGTGACTTATAAATTCACTACACCTTACCATCCACAAACTAATGGCTTAGTTGAGAGATTCAACAAGACATTAAAGGGCATGATCATGGGGCTCCCAGAAAAACTCAAAAGGAGATGGGATGTCCTCCTGCCATGTCTGCTTTTCGCTTACAGGGAGGTACCACAGAAGGGAGTAGGGTTCTCACCCTTTGAACTTCTGTTTGGTCATCCTGTAAGGGGACCACTTGCCCTTGTTAAAGAAGGCTGGGAGAGACCTCTCCATGAGCCTAAACAGGACATAGTGGACTATGTACTTGGCCTTCGCTCTAGAATGGCAGAGTACATGGAAAAGGCAACCAAAAACCTTGAGGCCAGCCAACAACTCCAGAAGTTTTGGTATGACCAAAAGGCTGCACTGGTTGAGTTCCAACCAGGGCAGAAAGTCTGGGTTCTGGAGCCTGTGGCTCCCAGGGCACTCCAGGACAAATGGAGTGGCCCTTACCCAGTGCTAGAGAGGAAGAGTCAGGTCAC
Source organism: Pleurodeles waltl (assembly GCF_031143425.1). Classification (NCBI taxonomy): domain Eukaryota; kingdom Metazoa; phylum Chordata; class Amphibia; order Caudata; family Salamandridae; genus Pleurodeles; species Pleurodeles waltl. Next base: position 124,359,194 of record NC_090446.1, read on the forward strand.
CTACCTGGTGGACCTGGGCACAAGCAGGAGCCCCAAGAGGGTGATCCATGTGAACCGCCTTAAGCTCTTCCATGACAGGGCTGATGTGAATCTGTTAATGGTAACAGATGAGGATCAGGAGGCAGAGAGTGAACCTCTCCCTGATCTTCTGTCATCAGACCCAAAAGATGGCACAGTAGATGGAGTGATCTACTCAGACACCCTCTCTGGCCAACAGCAGGCTGATTGTAGGAGAGTCCTACAACAGTTTCCTGAGCTTTTCTCCCTAACCCCTGGTCAGACACACCTGTGTACCCATGATGTGGACACAGGAGACAGCATGCCTGTCAAGAACAAAATCTTCAGACAGTCTGACCATGTTAAGGAAAGCATCAAGATGGAAGTCCACAAGATGCTGGAATTGGGAGTGATTGAGCGCTCTGACAGCCCCTGGGCTAGCCCAGTGGTCTTAGTCCCCAAACCTCACACCAAAGATGGAAAGAAAGAGATGAGGTTTTGTGTGGACTACAGAGGGCTCAACTCTGTCACCAAGACAGATGCCCATCCAATTCCAAGAGCTGATGAGCTCATTGACAAATTAGGTGCTGCCAAATTTCTAAGTACCTTTGACTTGACAGCAGGGTACTGGCAAATAAAAATGGCACCTGGAGCAAAAGAAAAGACAGCATTCTCCACACCTGATGGGCATTATCAGTTTACTGTTATGCCCTTTGGTTTAAAGAATGCCCCTGCCACCTTCCAAAGGTTGGTGAATCAAGTCCTTGCTGGCTTGGAGTCCTTTAGCACAGCTTATCTTGATGATATTGCTGTCTTTAGCTCCACCTGGCAGGATCACCTGGTCCACCTGAGGAAGGTTTTGAAGGCTCTGCAATCTGCAGGCCTCTCTATCAAGGCATCCAAATGCCAGATAGGGCAGGGAACTGTGGTTTACTTGGGACACCTTGTAGGTGGAGGCCAAGTTCAACCACTCCAACCCAAGATCCAGACTATTCTGGACTGGGTAGCTCCAAAAACCCAGACTCAAGTCAGGGCATTCCTTGGCTTGACTGGGTACTACAGGAGGTTTGTGAAGGGATATGGATCCATTGTGACAGCCCTCACTGAGCTCACCTCCAAGAAAATGCCCAAGAAAGTGAACTGGACTGTGGACTGCCAACAGGCCTTTGACACCCTGAAACAAGCAATGTGCTCAGCACCAGTTCTCAAAGCTCCAGATTATTCTAAGCAGTTCATTGTGCAGACTGATGCCTCTGAACATGGGATAGGGGCAGTTTTGTCCCAAACAAATGATGATGGCCTTGACCAGCCTGTTGCTTTCATTAGCAGGAGGTTACTCCCCAGGGAGCAGCGTTGGAGTGCCATTGAGAGGGAGGCCTTTGCTGTGGTTTGGTCCCTGAAGAAGCTGAGACCATACCTCTTTGGGACTCACTTCCTAGTTCAAACTGACCACAGACCTCTCAAATGGCTGATGCAAATGAAAGGTGAAAATCCTAAACTGTTGAGGTGGTCCATCTCCCTACAGGGAATGGACTTTATAGTGGAACACAGACCTGGGACTGCCCATGCCAATGCAGATGGCCTTTCCAGGTTCTTCCACTTAGAAAATGAAGACTCTCTTGGGAAAGGTTAGTCTCATCCTCTTTCGTTTGGGGGGGGGTTGTGTAAGGAAATGCCTCCTTGGCATGGTTGCCCCCTGACTTTTTGCCTTTGCTGATGCTATGTTTACAATTGAAAGTGTGCTGAGGCCTGCTAACCAGGCCCCAGCACCAGTGTTCTTTCCCTAACCTGTACTTTTGTATCCACAATTGGCAGACCCTGGCATCCAGATAAGTCCCTTGTAACTGGTACTTCTAGTACCAAGGGCCCTGATGCCAAGGAAGGTCTCTAAGGGCTGCAGCATGTCTTATGCCACCCTGGAGACCTCTCACTCAGCACAGACACACTGCTTGCCAGCTTGTGTGTGCTAGTGAGGACAAAACGAGTAAGTCGACATGGCACTCCCCTCAGGGTGCCATGCCAGCCTCTCACTGCCTATGCAGTATAGGTAAGACACCCCTCTAGCAGGCCTTACAGCCCTAAGGCAGGGTGCACTATACCATAGGTGAGGGTACCAGTGCATGAGCATGGTACCCCTACAGTGTCTAAATAAAACCTTAGACATTGTAAGTGCAGGGTAGCCATAAGAGTATATGGTCTGGGAGTCTGTCAAACACGAACTCCACAGCACCATAATGGCTACACTGAAAACTGGGAAGTTTGGTATCAAACTTCTCAGCACAATAAATGCACACTGATGCCAGTGTACATTTTATTGTAAAATACACCGCAGAGGGCACCTTAGAGGTGCCCCCTGAAACTTAACCGACTATCTGTGTAGGCTGACTAGTTCTAGCAGCCTGCCACAAACCGAGACATGTTGCTGGCCCCATGGGGAGAGTGCCTTTGTCACTCTGAGGCCAGTAACAAAGCCTGCACTGGGTGGAGATGCTAACACCTCTCCCAGGCAGGAATTGTCACACCTGGCGGTGAGCCTCAAAGGCTCACCTCCTTTGTGCCAACCCAGCAGGACACTCCAGCTAGTGGAGTTGCCCGCCCCCTCCGGCCAGGCCCCACTTTTGGCGGCAAGGCCGGAGAAAATAATGAGAATAACAAGGAGGAGTCACTGGCCAGTCAGGACAGCCCCTAAGGTGTCCTGAGCTGAGGTGACTCTAACTTTTAGAAATCCTCCATCTTGCAGATGGAGGATTCCCCCAATAGGGTTAGGATTGTGACCCCCTCCCCTTGGGAGGAGGCACAAAGAGGGTGTACCCACCCTCAGGGCTAGTAGCCATTGGCTACTAACCCCCCAGACCTAAACACGCCCTTAAATTTAGTATTTAAGGGCTACCCTGAACCCTAGAAAATTAGATTCCTGCAACTACAAGAAGAAGGACTGCCTAGCTGAAAACCCCTGCAGAGGAAGATCAGAAGACGACTACTGCCTTGGCCCCAGAAACTCACCGGCCTGTCTCCTGCCTTCCAAAGATCCTGCTCCAGCGACGCCTTCCAAAGGGACCAGCGACCTCGACATCCTCTGAGGACTGCCCCTGCTTCGAAAAGACAAGAAACTCCCGAGGACAGCGGACCTGCTCCAAAGAAAAGCTGCAACTTTGTTTCCAGCAGCTTTAAAGAACCCTGCAAGCTCCCCGCAAAAGGCGTGAGACTTGCAACACTGCACCCGGCGACCCCGACTCGGCTGGTGGCGATCCAACACCTCAGGAGGGACCCCAGGACTACTCTAAGACTGTGAGTACAAAAACCTGTCCCCCCTGAGCCCCCACAGCGCCGCCTGCAGAGGGAATCCCGAGGCTTCCCCTGACCGCGACTCTTTGAACCTAAGTCCCGACACCTGGGAGAGACCCTGCACCCGCAGCCCCCAGGACCTGAAGGACCGGACTTTCACTGGAGGAGTGACCCCCAGGAGTCCCTCTCCCTTGCCCAAGTGGAGGTTTCCCCGAGGAACCCCCCCCTTGCCTGCCTGCAGCGCTGAAGAGATCCCTAGATCTCCCATTGACTTCCATTACAAACCCGACGCTTGTTTCTACACTGCACCCGGCCGCCCCCGCGCTGCTGAGGGTGAAATTTCTGTGTGGACTTGTGTCCCCCCCGGTGCCCTACAAAACCCCTCTGGTCTGCCCTCCGAAGACGCGGGTACTTACCTGCAAGCAGACCGGAACCGGGGCACCCCCTTCTCTCCATTCTAGCCTATGTGTTTTGGGCACCACTTTGAACTCTGCACCTGACCGGCCCTGAGCTGCTGGTGTGGTGACTTTGGGGTTGCTCTGAACCCCCAACGGTGGGCTACCTTGGACCAAGAACTGAACCCTGTAAGTGTCTTACTTACCTGGTAAAACTAACAAATACTTACCTCCCCTAGGAACTGTGAAAATTGCACTAAGTGTCCACTTTTAAAACAGCTATTTGTGAATAACTTGAAAAGTATACATGCAATTTTGATGATTTGAAGTTCCTAAAGTACTTACCTGCAATACCTTTCGAATGAGCTATTACATGTAGAATTTGAACCTGTGGTTCTTAAAATAAACTAAGAAAAGATATTTTTCTATACAAAAACCTATTGGCTGGATTTGTCTCTGAGTGTGTGTACCTCATTTATTGTCTATGTGTATGTACAACAAATGCTTAACACTACTCCTTGGATAAGCCTACTGCTCGACCACACTACCACAAAATAGAGCATTAGTATTATCTATTTTTACCACTATTTTACCTCTAAGGGGAACCCTTGGACTCTGTGCATGCTATTCCTTACTTTGAAATAGCACATACAGAGCCAACTTCCTACACTCACCATCTAAAATTGTGTCAACCCAAAATGATGCAGGCCTCTCGCATTTCTTTTTAACTTTCTCAGACAGTAACGCGTGTGCGTGTACATCAACAAAAACAGGGAACAGCCAGAAATTAACATAAAATACCCATGAGCGCAAATAGCAAGAGAAAAAGTTTCACCTTCTATTGGGATTCTGGTTGCCATTAATGACAAAAAGTAATATGTGGTACTCCTACAGTTTACCAGAGGTTGCGTTCGGCTTCTAAAAGGAAATATTTTCAAACGTGATGTTATGCTGGAGAGGACAGAGCACCTGTGTGCCATCAATAGTAGGGCATTGATCTAAGGGAATCAATGAAGAGGCAACCGCACAATGAAGTTATTCAGTTCAGTTCTATGCACAAATGAAGCAAAGATACTAGCGCGTGAATGAAAAATACTGCTGTAAAAGCAAGCAGTACTGTTAAGTCACTTGAAAAACAGGTCAACTTCTGTGAATGCATTTGTTGTTAAAAGTGGATACAGAGATTCCTTGAAAGATACACTTCTACACGCAAAAATGTGCGGACCCAGCTAGTCACTGTATCCTGCAATAACACAAACGTTGATTGGACAACACAGATTTCCCCCGTGGTTTTGGGAATATAAACGGGAGAGAACTGAACTGACCCAAACAATAAAATTATTAATATTAAAAGAAAGCAAATATGCATTTTGCCTCACTGAAGCTACTGATGTTGACTTTCATGACAATGCCTCTCTGCTCGCACTACAAGAGTAGAGCCCCCATGAAAGAAACGCCAGATAAAGTGTTTCTTGGACTTTGCATTCTTTCTTGCTGCGAATAAGATAAAGCACTACTTTGTAGTCCGATCCAAGGGTCATGATTTGGAACATTTGCTCAGCTAGATCCATGCTAAGCAAATTTCTCATTAAAGTTCACACTGTTAGTGGACATTATCTATTCAACATCTCGTAATACAATTTACTATCTCTACGACAACTCAATTCTTAAAGGCACGGTTTTAACTCAAAAGATGATCAATAATCACAGTGCAGACAGTCTCCTGAAGAGACATTTAACCTGTTATGTGATTTCATCACCTTTAAAGAGCATTTCACTAATATTTACACTAACTTTCTAGACTAAATGTGATTTAAGAACAGATCATCGTTATCCCTTTTTTAATAAAATAGCTGTGGGAAGAATCTAACCAAGACTAGTATGTAAATAAACACAGCCAAACATACAGAACAGAAGTAGAGAACCTGAGTGCTTCTCAGTCTTTGGGTGGTGAGCTGCGGCCTTAACTGAAGCACATCAACAAGACCAAAGACACCGTAAATGTACTCACCTCAAAAGTGAGTAAATATACAATGTCGGCAACACTGCTGTTGCAATGACGTGTCATACAGAGTTTTCAAGCAACGGTATTGTATATTTTCTGCATCTCCGTGCCAGATACATTCACATGACCCTACATCTCTGCGACAGTCCCAACATGCTTCCATGGCATATGCTGAGGAGACAGTGTGAACAGGTCTCGTTTCTGGCCCATGCACTCTCCGATAGTTTAATGGCTTATCTCCTAATTATGATTTTCGACCCTAAAGCACACTAACCATTACCCATTAGCCCAACTGTAAACGGTCCCTTACCTGAGTCCCTTTTAAGTGCAATAATTTGTGGTCACCTCTGCCTACCTTCGCCCCACTACAATTTGTCCCCAATCGGTTTTGAAAGGGCGGGTCTAGCCCTTCCGCAGCTGCCCTGATCTCTGGTCTTGAGACTTCTGTGGTCCGGTTATACTAGCCCTTTCTGCCCACATGTAGCTGGTCTCATTCTAATCACTGGTAGAAGCAATGAACCGAAGAAGCCGTCAAACAGCTTCTGAAAATACTACAAGTAAGAAACAATAGGTCTAAAAAACATATCTGAAGGTCTGTAACCTTGTATCTGCTCTTTGCTCCATGGTGGTACATGTGCTTTAATTGAACTCTGGCCACGCCTCGTCCCTGGAGGACAGAGCTGAAGCAGTTTCATTGTAATGGCACTTAATACTAATGTACTAATTGTTTTAAACCCTTTATTCCCCATCCTTTGGAAGCAATGTTTCCCAATTTGGCCCGGACATCACCGAATTCTGGGTGAAAAGGAAGAAACTTCAAGAGAGTCAATAAAAACTCAACTGCTAATCAGTTTCCGACACACCAAATTGCATACATTTTGCCTCCCCCCCCCCCCCCCACCCCACATCATTTTCCCTTGATAATTTTTGGCAGGTTAACCTGGTAGGCGTGGGGAACATCCACACGCAGCTGACAGCATAACAAGCAGCACTGTTTTTTTGAGTAACAGTTTAAGAACAGCTCAAATATTGTAATCAAGGTAACCAACATGGTTGGGGAATAGCCAAAGCCCCAGATGTGTTGATGGCAGCTATGCTGCCAAGCCAGCCCAACAAACAAAAAAAAAACAACACCTTTCCTGGCGTCCCACAATATGCACTAGAAGGTCTCTTCCAGTATTCGACTACTGCGAACCCTGCACAATTCTGCATAAACACTGAGCGATTGTAAAACTGCTTATTTCATAAAAGCTTGTTTTGGAATGGGACGTAGTATTTCAATTTAAAGACATCTTTAACACTTTGGAGGTGATTAGTGCTAGACAAATGAACTAACAGTGTTGTGGCTTTGTAGTGGTGCGCATGCGACTGATTCAATCTACAAGGTAATTTCAAGGCAAGAACACCAAACTCGAAATTTAGTTACACAAATACCCTCTTCCCCTGGGACACTGTTACCATCTCACAGTCGCAGAAGAGTGAAATAAGCTTACTAGGGTTAAAATCTCCAACACAAATTCTGAATCTACAACTAAAAAAAAACCTTCAACCAGCACAGTTAAAGTTCCCTCCCATTTCAGCAACCAGAAGGACATGTTCCTTGATAGGATCAATGAATCAATCTTATCCCTTCAATAACCTAAGACTCAATTCGCAGTGAAGAAGCCCCTTCTGATACTGTCCGTGTTTGGAAAATACAGAGTTCATTCCTATTATACAAAAGACAGTGCACACAAGAAACAGATGTATGGCTATTGTCAGTGGTGGAATCAACTGACCAGTGTTACAATTCCTGCTTCCTAAATGACAATTGTGTGATCTTACAATGCTCATGCAGTATTTCTTCCCTAGTTCTCCCAACTACCAGTAACTCTAAGTGCTTATAAATGAAGTCAAACTCAGTACTAAGTGCAGCATAAAAAGGGTGTAAAAGTGTACCTTTAAATATGTGTGAGCCATCTGTTACCAACCTGTGGAGCGAGTTTAACTGAGTTTACTGGCCTAATCAAATGAGCTATTCAAATCTGGTTGAACAAAAAATTGCTCCAGGGCTGGCAACAACCAAAATCAGAAAGGTACACATGTGCCTGTGGGTGCAAGAAAACGTCAGAGAGTGCTAGTCTCTGCTGTTTGCTTGCTTTAACCTTAACCACTCTGCAAATTCCTGCTCCTACTCTACCTGTCTTTTTATGGTCTGGTTTGACAGTGCTGTTGGCAGACAGTTATGTGGGCATCATTGAGGAGAGGCTTTGGTTCTGTGCACATGCTGGGAGTACATTTTTTTGATTGAGCAGAACTTATGTTGGTCCTCAGAAAAGTGCTTGCACTCCAAACTGCTGTAATCATTTGGTTAATGTGACCAGCTGTCGGAGCTTGAAGTTTTAGGGGCACACTGTAATGCTGTAAAAGTGCCTTAGGATGGGAACTAGATAATTTATGGGGTTTTTCTCTGGCACCAGCACAAAATGGAAGGGGGGCAGTCACTAACCAACATGGATTTTTACGTCTGGCTTGACAGTGCAACTGTCACTTGACCTAACAAGAAGCAATATTATTGTACGGTTATCTGCTTCCACACAAATCCACATCAATTCCCAGGCTATCTGCATTTAACGCGTCATATCCCCATACAATATTCCTTTAAAGCCAGACTGACTGGCGTTGCCAAAGCGTGCCCTAATGTGAGAACCCGGCTGCTTGCGGCCCTTTGCTAGAAACACTTCCTGCAGGAGCTTAAGAATCCTCGCCATGTTATATTCTACGCCCAAGGGCACGCCCGATTGGGAAACAGCTCGTTATCCGAAACAAAAAAATCCCGTGCAACATGCAAGGCCCTCGGGGAAAACCATGCAGCTATTTTCTTGGAAAACGCATTCTTTCCCAGTTGCCAAGTGTGCTACCTACCAAGCAGGAAAGACAGAAGAGCGGTCCTGAGGCTTCGAGTTCCGCCTCAGCTGCTGAGGGAGAGACGGAATCCGGGCTGAATTCTACCTGCGTGAGTCTGCGGCCCGCACCCGCACAGGCCTGAAGACGGGCCCGTGGGGATGGTACTTTAAACGTCACTTCAACCAACACCTTCTCCCAGCCAAACACTGGGGGAAGCGGCACACAAGTAACCTGCCCGTTATTAAGCGCCTCGAAGCCTCCAGAACACAACGATACCTGCCGTTCAAGCAGAACAGGCCCGCCCGAGGCAGAGGGTGATGAAACGGCACAGGTATGCGCCACGCCCCGTACATACCGAGCCTCGCCGCCAACACTCCCGCAGACCTCGAGGGATCACACTTAAAAGGCAGCTGGAAGGCAGGGCTCTGCGGACGTTAGGTGGAGAAGGCCTGCAGCTAACACACCCTGCCGGTAATCACCGCAGACCCACCCCCAACCCAGCCCAGCCACATGCCCCGACAGGCCAGAGTACGCAGACCAAACATCTGTGTAAAGGGATTAGAGACAGTAATCTCCTCTTCTCCAGATGAAAACAGGGCACGGCCGCCTCCCGTCGTACACAACACACAGCTCCGCGGCCCCCTGGGTTTACTTCCCTGCTGCTATTCTCGTCCCGTTAACAAACATGTTAGTAGCTCTGGCCTAAGAAACGCCCTTCTTAGCGCAATTACAACTCATATCACGTGTGCCTCGTCAAAAGGGGGGTGCTCCTACGGCCACCCACAAGGCATCTGCCAGCTCACTCACAAGAGCCCGGAAGTGCACTCTGGAAGACAGGTGCTGAAGATGTACCCCCGAGAACTGGTGTCACGGAGGCTGTGTGGCAACCCCATTGCCCTACTTACATTTTACTCTCCCGAGGGGCTGTCCCTGAAAGGCACTCCACTTAAGACGCAAGCCAGCACTAGCCACTGGTAACCAGGATCCAACTTACTTCAGTTAGTCACTCATACTTAACGAATGTTAAAGAAATAATGACGCCTGCCTATGCAGTGACCAATAAAATGTCCACCAAGGAGCACGACAGAAATCTAAACTATGAACTCAAGTGGTGGAAAACCCAAACATATATCACACATCCCAAAAGGACCAGTGGCAAATATGGCCACAAGCCCACGTGATGGAAGTTCCAACCATATTATCCATGGTTATAAAAAAGACATTCCGTAGAAATGGCAGCAAGCTCACATGAGTGTAAAATTCAACCAGAAATCCATATATACATAAAGTAACAGGTCTAGGAGATTTGTGACAAAAGCACAACCATACATCCACTAACTGTCAGCAGTTAACAAGAAGTTAACCAACAGTGACAGAAAGGCCACTTATGATGTACAGGCCTAAGATGAGCCACGGTAACGAAGACCCTCTACAGAAAACACAGTTTGTTTCCATGTCGCTCCAAGAGACGCTTGACCTGACACGAGGCCCAGGAAAGTGCATTTCAGCCAAACATGCATTTATTTTAGTCCAACGGAACAAAGTGTAGAGGCTATCTCTAATTGTCAAAAATGAAATCAGCTGTATATACAGCACTTGCAAGACTGTACTGCCAATTCCTGTACTTTTTAAAACAATTCCCGACGAGTTCACACTAGGTTGTTCTTTATCTGCAAAAAAAGTTGAGCCATTTTTATTCACAAGAGGTTTCAAGGGGTTTATAACAGTTAAGATCAAATATTAGTAAGAAGCTACCATAAAAGTGTAAACCCCTTGACTACACCCACCTGCCACAGTAAATACTCCTATAGCCAAGTAATCTCTGAAACAGCTTCAGCATCCATGGCATTTTCTTAATCATTTTATTTTGTGTTGCAGTACCATAGTGGTACTGCAGCCCTTTATATGGAACACAACAAGGACCACATAAGAAAAAAAGAGAAAATAGAGTATCAAATTATTGTAGATAAGAATGATATCATTGTAGATTTAAGAGCAAAGAACAATACAATAGTCACCGCTGAGAAGAGTAACTAAATATTTTCTAATAACCTGAAAATCTGATGTTTTCAATTGTTCCTGAGAATGTGGAGAGAAGGAAGTGTTTTTTTTCTCAATGAGGTTTTAGAGAAATTACGCACGTAGCCGCTCGCATGAGAGTTTAATTCTGTGCTTTGAATAGTCTAGATACACACTTTTAGATTTCTAGACGAAACAAGTCTTTGTTTTAGAGTCCTCTTAAACTGGGAGGATTCTTTAGCTAAAGTGCCTTATAACCAAGGCACCAAAACGTACATTCATTTCTGGCTCCCAATAGTAACCAGTGCAGGTCTCCTAAAATTGGTGAGATGTGATCAAATGTATTTGGGGATGCTGGACGTCCTACTGTGGAGAGTACAGTTGTTTTAGAGGTGCCAGAGTGGACCGTGGTATCCTGCTAATACGTATTACCAGAGTGAAGACAAGAAATGACAAAAGTGTGCTACACTTTTAAGGCAGCGAAGCATGTGTCTCAGATTTTTTTCTGAGTAAAGATTATACTTGGCAGTTTTTGCGATGCGGTTGATGTGCAAACATAGTGACAGAGTAGAGGATAAAGTAAAGCACAATGATTTTACCAAGGGAATGAGTACGGGAAGAAGCATTTTTACATTTAGTCGGTTAAGTGAGGAATTGGAGTTGTTTTTGTGTCTAACCTAGGTACCTAGACGCCCAGATTCTGATGGATTTAGGATTAGAAAGTTGTATGACATCCAAATTTTAAGTTTTGACAAGCCAGAGCAGAATATGACAGTGCCACTGATTGAGGAAGCTTTCAAGTGGATTTCCTCATTATCTACATATTGCTGGATTGCCCCTCGAATAGAACTAAAAAGTGAGGGATCATACGTACCCTGTGGAACATCGCACAACAGCATAACTCTTCCAAATGTGTATGTTCTAACCTTGGCAAATTGCTGACAACCCGATACAAAGCATGAGAACCACTTAGAACTTGGCCTTTAAAAACAGGTGGCGCTCTGATAACAATTTGTGGTGATCAATATGGTCACGTGCAGCAGGGAGGTGAAAAATATAGATCAACAGGGATCTCAGTCATCAAAGATGCAGCACATTTTGACCAGTCTATTGAGAGGGGCTGTTTCAGTGCAGAAGCTGGTACAAAAACCAGACTGATATTCCACTTTTAGTTGGGAAATTAAAGTATTTGACTGGGAACGTACCTTTTGACTGTTTTCTTAAGCCACGGGTAGGTTTGAAAAAGACTAAATTATGCAGAAAGAATAGGCAAACTATGCGGGTAATTAGGTGCATTTTGCAATAGTATTAGTTCATTATTTTATTTTTTGCCATGTTAACACTATCTGGGTAAAGTTTTATCCTCATTGGTACTAGCTTAACATCCAAACACAGAAATAAGCAGCACAAAGAAGTCGAGTCACACTTTGCAAAGGGTCTTCCACGTAGCTGCAACACGTGTCACTGTGTTTTCCATACTTTTTACCCTTTTGAGCTAGATAGATTTTTTTGTTAAAATCTACAGATTATGCATAAAATGATGGATTAAGTGGCAAATACAAAAATCCAAAGTTATGCAGAAAATGCAGCAACCACAAAATCACATAATTCCAATGGCCTTGATGAAAGGATTTCTGGGTAATAAGTGGTGACCTTTAGCACCTTGTAGTGTGTGTTTTGTGATTGAGAAGAAGGTATTCTAGGTGTTCCTGTAGCATGGTATATTATTGTTGGTTAAATTGAATATATTTTCCATGATGCTTTTGACTTTATTTGTGAAGTGGGTTGTCTACAGATTTGTATAGAGATATATAATTTGTATGCCTATAGGTCAGTTTTCTAGTGGGGTTGGAGGACCTAGATGTTTGTTCTTGGAATAAATTGGACTGGACTACAAGAATCAATTTATTTTACTCCCTCTAAACAGCTTTCTAAGGCACATGATTGTCTTTTGTGCTCCGTATATAGCTCAGGAGGTAGTAGTCAATCCATCTATGAATAATAAACCTGCCAGTAGGCAAGGGGGAAGTGGAAAATAATGACACATAATAGAAAAGGAAAATTGTAAGGAGACCAAGGAGGATTTTTTTCTTGCAAGGTAAGGGAAGATGAATGAAAGTAAAACCAACCAAGGATGCAAAAAGCAGAAGAAAATGTGAAGACAGGAAAGCTTTGAAAGAGACATGCAGATATAGCTGTACTTTTAATAATTCCCATGGAATACTGAGCTGCAGTCTCTGCCCTGTTGACCATAAAAGCAAGTACAGCATGACACCTTGGATGGGCTGGTGGAGGCACAAACACACCAGCAGGCAGCGAGAAAGAGTTGGACAATCAACAGTGAACTTAACATAATGGTTGGGAAGACGCCATCCACTAACTGAATCCCAAAGACAGGAATTTGCAAGACTGCAGATGTACAGCAGAAAAGGGTACTTGAAGACACTTGAGCATCACATCTAAGCCAAAGCCTAAATCAAGGCATTTCACCCATTCTATAATATTGCAGTTAATGGCCAAGAGAAGGTCAGCTTCTTGTAACACTACCACAGCTCCAACATCAATACCCCATTCACAGCCTTGCTAACACTGGAATAATGTTTGTCGAGTCATCCAACCATTGCGCTTACAAGTTTGCAAAACTTGAAATATATCATGGCAGTGACGAAACTCCACACACATGCTGGAAACATGATGTATGTACGATTTTCCAGCTTACTTTAGCACTCCCTGTGTTAGAAGGTATATTCAGCGAGTTCCCCTTTCACAACTTGGGTACCATGTGACACGTGACGGCACCAAATACGTTGACTGGCATGAGTTCAACTCATTGTCCAAAGGCTACAACAAAAAATTGGCATAGCCAGTTGGATAGTAGAGCAACTATTCCCAGTTGGTTAAAGAAAAAAACAAGCGTCTGCTATGCAATGGGTCTCGCGTTTGCTCGAGTTAGAGCTATTAGCGTTGGAAATTCCTAACTGGACTTTTCTTACCACACAAACTGAAAATAAAAAGTAAAACAGTTGATATAAGGGAGCCGATTCAAAGAGCCACTGCCGCCACGAGCATGAGCACCAAGGGGAGTCACAAAAGTAAAAAGAAGTTTGCTTGCAGTCAAACATATCAGCAAACGTGCAATTATCCATGTAACAGGGTTGATGGCCAAGGAGGGACAAACTGAGCATTTACCAATGAAAACAAAGGATTTTTGAAAGGCAAGCCCATGAACGAGTGATAGCAATGGGTGGGCGTGGTTAAAAGCCCAGATACATACCAACACGTCGGAAAAGCAGCGCTTGCGCCTCGACCTAAAGAGATGCCAGCAGACCACTAGTCCCAAAACCAGAATTCCTAAAAATAAACTGACCGAATTGCAGCCAGCGCACAAATGCATCAATATTGCCTGCAGAAAGAGACACCTTCCCGACTCTCTGGAGAAATTGTGCCCTCTCACCAGTTCTAACACAGTCCTTAACTCTACTTCAAACCAAGAGTGAACCATTAAAAGCTTATCCGTGAAACTCCGAACGAGTGTTTGACGCCAGACCTGCGCCCTGTCACCTGACATAAGTCTTTTAATGTTTTTCCTTCATTGTTATACCAAATGTCAATAATTCGGCTATTTGCACTCTTTTAAGCATATTTATTTAAAATCTTGTATTTTATTATATGCTCTGCGCCAAAAGACAGCAAGTTGAAATCTGCTACATAAAATTGAATCACTGGATCTGTGCCTATACCCTCTCTATCACATCCTTTAATTAACATAGCAAAAACAATGATTTTGCCACAGTGGGACATCAGCCCCAACAGTTAGTACTCAAATAAAGTACCAAAATATACAGTTCTTAAGAGTACTGTAACCAACCGTGTAAAATGTTTTTAAAAATGAGTCAGGTTTAGCAACCTCCTTCAGCGAAGGTATTTGATTTAAGTACATCATGGTGAGCACAAGAAGATGAAGCTCCAACTGTGGTCGAATGTAGGACAGCAAACATAAAGGGAAAGCCTGTGCTCCGTCAAACGTACATCAGAAGTGGAGGGTCCTCCGTAAAACAAGAAAGATATCAAAAAGGAACTGCAGCACTGCTTTTCTTACGAGCTTTCACACACAGCGTGTTGTCCTTACATTAGGACCCATGGCACCCTTGCCCAGCCACTATTACACACGCACAAGGGAATCAGGTAAACGAGGCAATCTGACCGAGTAATAAAACGTTAAACCACATTCAATTTCTTTGAGAGGTCAGTCTCTCACTCTTTCCTTCCAGTCAACTCTTCCTACTCTTAGAATGCTCTCCCACCCCGTCATCTGCCCCCTTGCGTTACCCTCTCCCCCACACCCCATTACTCTCGCTCCTCCCAATTATTTCTTCTCCACCTGTCACCCACATTCCTCTACTCTCTTCCATCTCCTCGACCCTTAACAGTGCCCATATCGCTAGGAAGTATGATCCCTTACCCCTTGGCACTATACCTCAGCCATACACCTACCATGTAACTTTATAATATTTCACAAACTGACCCTTTTCCGTCACCCACGCCAGCTCCCCTGCCGTTCGCTTCCTTACAACGCATCGATCGCCCTCCCACACCTATATTCACGATCGCACTTGCAATCCACCACCCCTTCAGATAATACAACTTTCGCAACCCCTTTCCGTCCCCGTTCGCCGTCCTCCGTGACCCCCTCACCCTGCCCCGCGGGTTCCATTTCTCTCCGGTTTTGTAAACCGCTCACACAGTGCTGACAGCAACCGGAACCAGTAGAGTGCGCAACGTCACCGCGCGAGACGCACAGACAAGAGTACAGTGAAGGGTCATGAAGATAGAGGGAGGACACTTCAGCCTTGCGGAAACTGTGTCTTATTCAGAGCCCCCGCCCACCCACTTCGACGCATAACATAACAAAGGCAAAGAAACATTTATTAAAACATATGTACATATATTATCGAAAAACGTAGTGGGGTATGGGAGAGAAATCAGAAACAAAAATGTAAAAGGAGCAGGTCGCCAGATTATGTACCCAACAGAATTAGTTATGAGGTGACCTATTTGCTACAAAATATCACATTTTAAAAAGTAATTTACACTTTAATTTTTTTGGTATTGTACTTTTTTGTTAACAAAAGGAAATATCTAAGTTTTCTAACACCTTCCTCAGTCTAACTCCGAACTGTACAATTTAAACATGGCGCTAAGGGTAGTATAGCTCATGGCTAGTAGGCGTGACCATAATTCCCCATGTCCGTCTTCTTTGTAGATGTCTCGGCTATTAAAGCGCCATATTAGAGAGGGCTGAACTTGGATGTATTCTAAGTCGGGCGAGCCAACAAATTAAAAGCAAAAACTGAGCCAAGGGTTTGCTCTGGCTTTAAGACACCGTGCACGAGCCTGAAGATATTTGCCATGTAATTTATGCATCAATCATCATGTAAAAATGTGTAAAGTCTCTCCCAAATCGAAGATGTTTACTTGTTTAACACACAGATCAAATTGTTTCACCTTAGCAGTGGTGGCTGGTGACATTTTAACCTGGTGGGGCGTAGATGCCTGCCTTGAATGCCATGTGTGACTGCGCCCAATTCTTACAATTGTGGAGACCAAACAATAAACCTTGTAGTTGGCACTGTAACCCACTAACCTAACTTAACAAAAACAATGAAGTTCCAACGTAGCAGAGCGGAATGACAGCTGGCATTGAATTGTATTGTAATATATTTATATAGCGCTTACTACCCCTGATGAGGCGTCAAAGCACTTTTCGGCGAGTAGCACGCTACTCCGGAACCCAAAAGGCATTAGTGGTGGATTAGTATAGGAAAAAAATGAGCACAGTTTTAGTATTATTATGAGTTCATTTGAGCCGCGGATATGTGAGTTTGTTAGTTGGACTGACTGGAGTAATGGAGGGGTAGAGGAGGGAAGAATCCAGAAGTGTTAATTGATAGTGATAGGATGAGGCTTGGGATAAGTAAGGGGGAGATGCAGGATGGAAGAGTCTGTGGAAAGGGTTAGGGAGATTGTCGTGAATGTAAGATGACACCGTAGTAAGGTTTAGTATAAAGTTTATTACCAGAACACGACCCGGCGTCAATCCACTCCGGAGAGAGAACAGCAACTGTCTTTCTCCAGAACTTCTCTCCACTCACATTCTAAAATGCACATTCTTTTAATCAAAACACAACACATCCTTTCCCCTTCACTGTGTGAAAATAAAACATAGATATTTTCCAAAATCTAATAGTAGCTTAAACAAAAAGAAATAACATTGAAAACCGCTGTAAGATTGACTTCCTATACATCATACTCAAAATAAGGCCTCAGAACCTAACATAATCATTTAAATAGGCAGGTGGTCGATGTACTCTTGAACGTCTGTTACTCTTCATTCCTTCTCCAGGAATGTCTTGAGCACTCTCCAAAAGACTCTCATATTCACCCACATTTGTAGAATGCATCAACTCCTTGTTCCTCTCATTGGCAACCAAGATTGCACCAGAACATCCCTCGTTATCTTCCTTGCCACACTCACCACCCCTCTGATACAAAGCCACCTTTTTAACACTCCATCTCTCACCACCTTCCACAGCCACATAGTACTTACTAACTTTCACAATAAGAACAGGATCTCTAAATTTAAAAATCCCTCCTCTTACTCTACCATGTTTTATTTTAATCCAATCACCCACTCTTATCCTAGAGACTATTATTGGTTCCACCACCTTCTCTCCACCGGACACAATCCACTCCCTAAGCCAGGAAGGAACTAACTTAGAACCTGGAGAACGCCCCCTCATCAACTGAAAGGGACACTTGTTAAAGGAACCATGTACCATGGTACGATGGGCCCAAACCATTTCAGAGATTGTCTTTTTTACATTAAGATAATTATTCAAAGCCAATTGAATAGTTCCATTGACCAATCTGTTGGCTCTTTCCACAATACCATTGCCTTGTGGGTTGTACAAAGAAGTACGAGAATGCCTCACACCACATTGTCTCAAAAAGCAAACCATTTCATTAGAGGTCAATTGAGTCCCATTGTCTGTAATCAATATTAAAGGTAGACCCTCCTGCTCAAAAACGACCCCCAAGACCTTTATTGTTGTACCAGTAGTAATATCTTTCATAAACTTTACTATGAGCCACCTTGAATGCATATCAACAATTACTGCTGCAAACCTCAATTCAAACGGTACTTCAGACATAGGTCCTATAAAATCAAGACAAATGGTATGCCATGGTTTTCCCGGATCCTCTAAGTGACCATAACATCTCTTGTCACCTACCTTCAATCTCTTCTCACTCTTCTTGCATAAACTGCATCTCTCCACCCAACCTTTGACCCGTCCATCAAAACCCGGCCACCAAAAAACTTCTTTTAACCTCCTGCTAGTTAGTCCTAGACCCAAATGTCCCTCATGTGCCAGACTGAACAATCTGAACCTTAATCCAACAGCTGGAACATACTGATCACCTCTCATTATTACATTATTACCACACACCGTCATTAAAAACATTCAAATAAGGCCTCACAGACACAGGTTGTGCACTCTCTCTCCTAGTTCCCTTACAAATTAATTTGACAACATCTTTAAGACAATTATCAGCTTCCATCTCCTCTTCCCACTTCACAACATCAATGACAGAAGCTACAGCTCCTTCAGTGTCACAACTTTCAACAGATTGCGAATCAAGAGTTTCCCAAACAAGAAATAGCCTTGACAAATAGTCCACCTGTACATTCTTCCAACCTTGGACAAACTCAACCCTGTAAACATACTCTTGTAACCTTGCCGCCAACCTAGCCAACCTCGCTGACCCCTTGCCTGCCCCTCCTGATGATAGGATCCTGGACAAAGGTTTGTGATCACTGCGCAGAGTAAACTACAACCCCCATAAATACACCCTGAAATACTCAGCACCCCAAACTGCTGCTAAAGCTTCACTCTCTATTACTGAATAATTCCGCTCAGCAGGAGTCAAAGTGCGAGAAGCAAACGCTACTGTCCTTTCTTCACTTCCATGCATTTGAGACAGAACGGCACCCAATCCAGTCGCACTGGCATCAACCGTCAATACAGAATGTAACTCAGTAACAAAAGCAGTAAGAATATCTGCATTACAAATTTCTTCCTTGATATTAATAAAACAATCCAGTTGTTCCTTTTGCCATATAAAGTTATTCCCCCATCGCAATAGTTTCCTTAAAATCATCTCAGTTTTGTCAGCAAATCTATTAACAAATTTGGAGTAGTACTCTATTAAACCTAGGAAAGATCTTAACTGATCCTTATCAGTAGGTGAAGGCACCAATCTAATAGCCTCCAACAAATTTTCTTTTAGGTTTAATACTCCTTTTGGATATAGTATAGCCCAAGTAGTCAATTTCCTCTGTCAAAAATGTACAATTTTCCTGATTTAAGCATAAACCAGCATCTCCTAATACTTTCAGTACAATCTTTCAGCATGACTTTATGGTCCTGAACAGTTTCACCCATGACCAATATGTCATCCTAAAAGAATATTACATTCTTCATCTTGCCGAAAATATTTGTCATCATTCGTTGAAATGCACTTGCAGGCAACGCTAATCCAAAAGGCATGCAAGTGAACTGGAAAGTGCCCTCAGAGGTTACAAATGCCGTCAAATGTTTACTATCAACATGTAACTTAACTTGATGGTAGGCACTCCCCAAGTCAAGTTTTGAGAAGTACCTTCCTTGTTTAACCAAACGTAATAACTAATTGATGTTAGAAAGTGGATAGGTGTCAACCACTATGTTCTGGTTCAATGATCTCAAATCAACACACAATCTCACACGACCATCGGATTTCCGAGTAATCACTACTGGAGATATCCACGGAGACACCTCCACCGGTTCAATGACACCTTCAGACAACATATTCTCATTCACTTTTTTAAATTCATCTCTCACTATGAAGGAAACCTTTCCCACATTGTGTTGTCTTGGCACAGCATCCTCTTTCAGTACTATTTTGTGCACATTTCCTTTCAAGTATCCCAAGGTCTTCTTAAACACATTTTATGCACTCCTCAATATATCTTGTAGTTGTGGGTCTACCACCAATAAAATTTGATTAGGCGCCCTGGGATTGATTACAATGTTTAAGTCAAATTGATGCATCCACCTCAAAATAGGAGGCCCATCTGACGCCACATAAACTTTCCCTTCAATACACCTGTCTCCAAATTGTATCTGTCCTAACATATACCCTAGTAAGTGCATTTTTTCCCCTTGGTATCTACCTAGAGCAATATCTTTTGGAGACAAGATTACATCTTTCCAATGTTTTTTGAATAACTTCTCAGGAATTATTGTGTACGGCGAACCGGAATCAACCATGAGCTTGACATGCTGATCATTTACTCTAAAAACAGCGATGGGCCTAGAAGTTCTCCCCCCCTTTCCTGCTGCAGCTGCCAACTCCTCTTGGTTAACTGCTTAACTTGGTTATTGTCACTAGAACTGTCAGTGACTTCCTCAACCAAGTTGACGCTGGATCTATTATCCTTGCTAGTTTTACTATTTGCCTTACACATTCGTGCATAATGACCCCTGCGGCCACACTTCCTACACTCTTTATTTATTGCGAAACATTTATTTGAATCAGCTGAATGATACATACTTCCACACCGGGAGCATTCTTTACCTTTAGACTTCGACTGGAGCGTAGCATCCCCCAATCTTTTGGATAACACATTAACCTATTGTTCAACAACGGGATTGTTAACCAACGTTGTCATCACATCACATCACTTGACTTATCTTTCCTTTCAAATTCCTTAATACAACCCTGTTATTCCTCAATAACTTTCGCCATTTCTATGGCTTCCCTTAGTGTAGGATCTTTAGCTGCCCATAACCTCTCTTGAATTTTCCTATCCCTACACTGTACAATTAGTTGATCACGTATCAACTCTTCCGTCATATTCCCAAACCTACACCTGACAGCTAACTCTCTTAACCTCACTACAAATTCATCAATAGTCTCATGGTGATTTTGGGGCTGAGTGTAAAATCTATATCTGGCCATAACCAAATTGGTCTCTTTAGCAAACCTATTCTCCAATCTTTTGATGGCCTCTTTAAATACATCATCCATCGGCTGACCATTAGGACCTAAAACAGTGGGTAGATATTTTAAAACGCGTTGACCCTCACGCCCCAATGCATTCAATCGAATAGCTTTTTTGCTTAATGGATAAAAATTCTGCCCATCCACAGCTATTATATAATTTTCAAGCATCTCTACCCAATCCTCCCATGGGATTGCAGGTGACCCCGGTTGAGATAAAAACAAGGGTGGTGGTGAAATATTACCTGGAGCCGCCATGAGCACAAATGGACACACTAACAAACTTGTTATCAATCACCAGGTAAAATGCATAATCAGCTAATAATTTTTAAAAAAACGTAAACTTTCAGACAAACGCGGCTAAAAACTTACAAAATGGGTGTGCAGATCACTGCACAGTCTGCACTTTGATTAATAAGAGTAGTATTCTTGCGGGTGTGCAGATCACCGTACAATCTGCTCCCTGCCATTCATGACCGTATTTCATGCACCTCTCACAATGCTACGCGATCTTGCCTCTCTAAGGTTACATGAGGTTGCCTCCACGGCACGTTGTGTTTTCAATCTGCGTCGTCTCAGTATGGGCGGTGGCTTGTGAGGATGCACTGCTCAACAGCCTCCAATGATAAGTTGCGTGCCCACCCTAAGTTCCTCTCGATCTGGGCGGTAACTGATGGGCCGGCGAAACACACTGCCTCCTCAATACTGGTGCGAGTCAGGAATCTCCACTGCCCCCTCAGATACAACAATGTGCACACCGTCAAATGTCCAGGCGGTGACTTGTGAGAACACACCGCCCAATAGCCTCAAAAGGTAAGTTGTGTGCGCAACTTACATTCCTCTCAATCTGGGCGGTGACTTGCAAGCCGGAGACCCACCACCTCCTCAATACTGGTGCGAGTCAGGAACCTTCAGTGCCCCCATGCGATCAAAGCACTCCATAAGATGTCCGAAATCACAAGTTCGCAAGTAAGTGGGAGCAGCTCTGCCGCAGCGAAAAGTGAGAAGTCATCCAGCAGAGGGTTCACGAGGATGACCCAGGTCGTGTTTAGACAGGAACTCGTTGCCAAATTGTTGTGAATGTAAGATGACACCTTAGTAAGGTTAACTATCAAGTTTATTACCAGAACACGACCTGGCGTCGATCCATTCCAGAGAGAGAACAGCAACCGTCTCTCCCCAGAACTTCTCTCCACTCACATTCTAAAATGCACATTCTTTTAATCAAAACGCAACAGAGATCATAGTAGCAGGAAGGGTTTTGGATGAGTCAAAGGTGAGATAAATGAGGGAGAATTTAGTAGGATTGTTTGGGAGATCATTGTAGTAAACTGAGGTTTGGGTGAGTTACATGTGGAAGAGGAGGGAAGAGCTTAGGCAGGGTTATTTAGGAGATGAAAGTAGTAGAATGGCTTTGGGATGAGTCAGAGTGGGGATGGAGGATAGATTGATAGAGACATGACATATGGTGATGGGTAGACAAAGTAAAGCTTACAAGAGAGTAAAAATATAGTATTTTTTTATTTATAATTTCATATATATATATATATATATATGTATATGTATATATATATATATATAATACACACGCACACATTTTTTATCATTATTTTTATTTAATTTATTTATTAATTATTATTACTAACATTTTTTTTTAATTTACTTATTTTATAATTTGAATTTTATTTATAGATTTTATTTTAGTTTTATTTAATTTATCTCTAGTACAGTAGGACTAGAGTAATAAATAAACAGATATGTAAATACATATTAAGGGAATATATGTTCAAAGAATATAATAAATGGTATTATATGAGAAGAAAGTAGTATTGTATAAACACAGACTTTCAAGATTTGTAATATTTGAAGTTAACTAATAAGTGTACTTTTCTAATATTTATTTATCTTTACTCAATTTTTGAATAGCCAAATTCTTATGATAATAAAACATTTGATCAGTGTGATATAAAATGAGAGCAGGGATTCATAAGTATCTAATATAACAACTTATCTAGGAGCTATGCAATGACTTATGAACATGTTAAGCATAGAATAACATACACACATATATATATACACACACACACACATACATACATGCATGAATACACACACATAAATATGTATATATATATATATATATATATATATATATATATATATATATATATATATATAAATATACATACATATTTAAACAGTGAGTAAATATACATTAGTTAAACATGTTTAAAGAGTATGTGTGTGATTTATTGTTATGACATAGTAGCAAAACATATTTCTTAAAGAACAATACATATCTAGAATATACACATAATCAGATTAAAAATATTTATCAACACAGGCATGGTGGTTATGAAAGAAAGAGACAACTCTTGAGTAGTCTTCTGAAGACAAGATAGTTATCTGGGGATCTTATATTTGGGGGTAATGAATTCCATAGTTTGGCTGCTTGAACGGAGAAGGATGTACCACCTATAGTCTTTTTCTTAATCAGTAAATACAAGTCGTGTCGTGCGTGTGTTTTGTACATTTTTTTGTGGTTTTATGTAGCATGAAATCAACCCAGGAATGAATCCTCAACAGCGGCTCTCCCCGCACAGCACAGGAACACATAAGAGTCACCATGAAAAGAAATAAAATGTCATTTATAAATCCAGTATCAAACCTGTTAATTACATTGCTTATGTTTAACAGCTGCTAACTAGTACAGCTTTAGAAAACCTAAAAAGTGCCTTTCACTGTTTTCAGTCAACCCCCTCTAAAAACAGCAATATCAGCCAACTTTGCCGAAATCTGCTAGGAGCGCTGGTGAAAAACCGGACTGTCCTGGTAAATCCAGAACATCTGGTCACCCTAGGTTCCAATCCAAACATTCCTTGAAATAACAAGCTGCAGATAGTTGTACCTGGCTGGCAAAAAAACTAAATGAGAAGACTTGTTGTCATCCATCAGCTAATAAGAGTGGTGGGCAGAACAAAAAAGATTAAAACTTTGAAAAATCCGAATTTACCTACCTTTTGACCCTCGGATACAAACTTTACGTCAAAATTCCAGACATCTGAAAGAGCGTTGAAAGTCAGTGAGCAACACCAGCTCTCAGTGGGAGACCTCTTGGGAAGGGTGGAAATCACCATTTTGGTGTTTTGATTCACAAGTTTAATGAAGTTATTTGGGAAATAAAAATAACCCCGAATGTCAGTTCTGCCAAATATCAGGCATTAGTCATTAGACTAATGCATTTCAGTGTGGTAATCCGTATCACCACACTGAAATGCAAAGTCACACATTTATAGAGCCTCCTCAGCTGTGTGAACGCTGAATTTACTGCTAAGGAATTTTTATGTATTTTGGATTTTGAATGTGCATAGAATTTGACTAACTTAGAAAATAATGTACGATTTGGAAAATGTGCCCACTTGAGTGGCTGCTTGTACAGTATGAAGTGTAATTATTAAGGGCCTGATTACAACTTTGGAGGAAGGTGTTAATCCGTCCCAAAAGTGACGGATATACCACCAGCCGTATTACGAGTCCATTATATCCTATGGAACTCGTAATACGGCTGGTGGTATATCCGTCACATTTGGGACGGATTAACACCCTCCTCCAAAGTTGTAATCAGGCCCTAAATGCTTATTAGTTATAATTGAAGTGCCTACGTTTAGTTTATTGTGGTAGTGTGTAATAGTAATAATTTTGCATTATGTGTTTGCTCAATTAATTACAGGCTTTAAGTTAGCGAGTTTTTGCCCAGCCTCACGTTAAGCTGCACTGTTTAGTAAAATCATGAGAATGTATGTCTGGAGAAATCAATTCATGTATGTTTTCACTGCGTTGACCAAACGTTAGCAAATGTTATAAACTTTCTCATGAGAACTGACTGCTTTAATATCTTGTATTAGTAATTGTTACACTGTACAGCTTGATGCGTGATACAGTGATGTTCCCAGGAGCTAACAATGGATGCACTGTCTGGAGTACAGATGGATACAAAAATGTTACCTGACAATGGGAACAGGAGAAGAAGATCCAGTCATCGACATGTAAAAGACAGTTTAGTTATATCTCAGATTTGAGATTTTATCCTTATTGGACTAATGCTAAACGTATGATTCTTTGACTAATGGCAACGTGGGAAGTTCTTTAGGTGATTCTAACTTAGCCCGACTGCACAGAGAGAAGTATGCTTGTTCCTACTTTGATTACCCCCATAGAGGCTCATTCTATTCTGTATGGGGAGCGGACCAATTCCTGATGATTTATTTCTATCTTTAACTTTATTGCCAGACTTTAAATGCTAAATGCTGATCCCTTAGATATAGCTTCTTATAATGTTTCGGATAGTTTAGAATCCCCGTTTTCTGAAACATTCTCTTTCATGGCCCGTGGCTGATGCTGACCGAACAGATGTCCAAATGACGAAGATAATCACAGCTTGCTGATCCATACTGAGGAGAGGTATAACAAAATGCTGTTCTTGTTGTAGGATATGTTCTTTGTTTCTAGGTACCAACTGCTATTTTGATGGAGCCGTAGCTAGATGTTTTTCAAAATTAACTTTGACTAAAATGGTTTTGCATGAAGCCGAAACATGTTATTCTAATCGGAAGGTTAGTTACGGAGATGCAGAGATGTTATCCAATTGCTATTAACCTCTTAGCTGCTGGGCCTTTCCCCCCCCCAGTGCTGAGCCCTTTTGTGACTATTTGGGGTAGTTCGCGCTTAGGCCTTCATAACTTTTTGTCCACATAAGCTATCCACGCCAAATTTGCGTCCTTTTTTTTCCAACATCCTAGGGATTCTAATGGTACCCAGAGTTTGTGGTTTCCCCTGGAGGAGACCAAGAAAATAGCCAAAATACAGTGAAAATTTCGTTTTTTCCAAAAAAATGGGAAAAAAGGGCTGCCGAAGAAGGCTTGTGGTTTTTTCCCTGAAAATGCCATCAACAAAGGGTTTCTGGTGCTGAAATCACTATCTTCCCACCTTTCAGGAACGGGCAGACTTGAATCAGAAAACCACTTTTTTCCACACAAATTTGGCATTTTACTGGGACATACCCCATTTTTACTATTTTTGGTGCTTTCAGCCTCCTTCCAGTTAGTGACAGGAATGGGTGTGAAACCAATGCTGGATCCCGGAAAGCTAAACATTTCTGAAACTAGACAACATTCTGAATTCATCAAGGGGTCATTTGTGTAGATCCTACAAGGTTTTCCTACAGAAAATAACAGCTGAAATAAAAAAATATTGAAATTGAGCTGAAAACAACAGCCATTTTTCTTTATGTTTTACTCTGTAACTTTTTCCTGCGATGTCAGATTTCTGAAAGCAATATACCGTTTTGTCTGCTGGACTCTTCTGGTTGCGGGGATATAAAGGGCTTGTAGGTTCATCAAGAACCCTAGGTACCCAGAGCCAATAAATGAGCTGCACCCTGCAGTTGGTTTTCATTCTATACTGGGTATACAGTAATTCATTTGCTGAAATATGAAGAGTGAAAATAGGTATCAAGAAAACCTTTGCATTTCCAAAATGGGCTCAAGATAAGGTTTTGAGGAGCAGTGGTTATTTGCACATCTCTGAATTCCGGGGTGCCCATATTAGCATGTGAATTGCAGGGCATTTCTCAAATAGACGTCTTTTTTACACACTCTCTTATATTTGGAAGGAAAAAATGTAGAGAAAGATAAGGGGCAATAACACTTGTTTTGCTATTCTATGTTCCCCCAAGTCTCCCGATAAAAATGATACCTCACTTGTGTGGGTAGGCCTAGCGCCCGCGACAGGAAATGCCCCAAAACACAAAGTGGACACATCCCATTTTTTTTTTACAGAAAACAGAGCTGTTTTTTGCAAAGTGCCTAGCTGTGGATTTTGGCCTCTAGCTCAGCCGGCACCTAGGGAAACCTACCAACCCTATGCATTTTCGAAAACTAGAGACCTAGGGGAATCCAAGATGGGGTGACTTATGGGGCTCTGACCAGGTTCTGTTACCCAGAATCCTTTGCAAACCTCAAAACGTGGCTAAAAAAACACGTTTTCCTCTCATTTCGGTGACAGAAAGTTCTGGAATCTGAGAGGAGCCACAAATTTCCTTCCACCCAGCGTCCCCCCAAGTCTCCCAATAAAAATGATACCTCACTTGTGTGGGTAGGCCTAGCGCCCGCGACAGGAAATGCCCCAAAACACAACATGGACACATCCCATTTTTTGACAGAAAACACAGATGTTTTTTGTAAAGTGCCTGCCTGTAGATTTTGGCCTCTAGCTCAGCCGGCACCTAGGGAAACCTACCAAACCTGTGCATTTTTTAAAACTAGAGACCTAGGGGAATCGAAGATGGGGTGACTTGTGGGGCTCTGACCAGGTTCTCTTACCCAGAATCCTTTGCAAACCTCAAAAAGTGGCTAAAAAAACAAGTTTTCCTCACATTTCAGTGACAGAAAGTTCTGGAACCTGAGAGGAGCCACAAATTTCCTTCCACCCAGCGTTCCCCCAAGTCTCCCGATAAAAATGATACCTCACTTGTGTGGGTAGGCCTAGCGCCCGCGACAGGAAATGCCCCAAAACACAATGTGGACACATCCCATTTTTTGACAGAAAACACAGCTGTTTTTTCCAAAGTGCCTGACTGTACATTTTGGCCTCTAGCTCAGCCGGCACCTAGGGAAACCTACCAAACCTGTGCATTTTTTAAAACTAGAGACCTAGGGAAATCCAAGATGGGGTGACTTGTGGGGCTCTGACCAGGTTCTGTTACCCAGAATCCTTTGCAAATCTCAAAAAGTGGCTAAAAAAACACGTTTTCCTCACATTTCGGTGACAGAAAGTTCTGGAATCTGAGAGGAGCCACAAATTTCCTTCCACCCAGAGTTCCCCCAAGTCTCCCGATAAAAATGATACCTCACTTGTGTGGGTAGGCCTAGCGCCCGCAACAGGAAATGCCCCAAAACACAACGTGGACACATCCCATTTTTTGACAGAAAACACAGCTGTTTTTTGCAAAGTGCCTGCCTGTACATTTTGGCCTCTAGCTCAGTCGGCACCTAGGGAAACCTACCAAACCTGTGCTTTTTTGAAAACTAGAGACCTAGGGGAATCCAAGATGGGGTGACTTGTGGGGCTCTGACCAGGTTCTGTTACCCAGAATCCTTTGCAAACCTCAAAATGTGGCTAAAATAACACGTTTTCCTCACATTTCGGTGACAGAAAGTTCTGGAATCTGAGAGGAGCCACACATTTCCTTCCACCCCGCGTTTCCCCAAGTCTCCCGATAAAAATCATACCTCACTTGTGTGGGTAGGCTTGGTGCCCGCGACAGGAATAGATCACACAACGGTCAATGTTGGTCCTTACATGAGGCAGCTGTTGACCCTGGGGTGATCCATTCCTGACGCAGGCACTAGGTGTAGGCACTCAAGTGGGGTAGTGTTTTTATCAGGACAGGTGAGGAGTCACTGGGTGGTAGGAATTTTGTGGATCCCAGCATATTCCTGTAGTTTGTGTGACAGAAATGCGAGAAAAATTGAGTTTTTATTCAACATTTCAGCTTTGCAGGGTATTCTGGGTAAGAAAACTTTGGGGAATCCACACAAGTCACACCTCTGTGGACTCCCCCGAATGTCTAGTTTCTAGAAATGTTTGGGTTTAGTGTGTTTCTCTATATGGCCGCCGAACCCAGGACCAAAAACACAGGTGCCTGCCTTACAAAACCAGTTTGTTTTGCCATAGATAATTTTGATGTCTCCACAATACGATTTGGGTGGTGGAATTTGGGGCTGAACTAAATTGGGGAGCTCCCAAGAGAGCACTCTCTCTCTCTCTGCTTGCCGCCGCATTCACCTGCTCTCTGGGTTGAGTTAACCCACTATTACCCAGTTGCACAAACAGCTTGCGAAGGGACAGCAGGACTGTCCTCATCACCTCCCTCATAATGTACTGGAAGAGGAGTTATCGAATGGGACTCCTCCAACTGAAAAATCACTCCCAGAGTCTGCGCCATTGTCCTATCCCTCAGATGCTGTCTCAGTATCTGATGTCTCAATCTCTGATCCTATGTCAGAGCGGTCCTCTATAACCCAGTCATCCATCAAGATGCCATCTCTGCTATTGGCTAAACTGTTGCTCTAAAACACTAGCCTACGTAGACAGTCACAAAATCAATGGTGTGTGTGAGATACGTGCAACAGTAGAGGCCACCTTACCTGCACTTCTTCCCTCAATCAGCACGTTCTTTCAAGACACTCAAAAAACACCTTGTCACATACCATTCGTCACAGTATTTAGCACCTCCTGCGCCCAGTCCAACAATCATTATTGGTGCTCCCACTCCCTCCTCCTCGGATTCCCTCATTACAACCCAGCAAAAGTGCCCTTCATCTCTCCATAGCCGCCCTCCACCCCGCACATACATTTCATTGGTATTATAGCACAGGTAATGGCTGACTTTACTAATGTAGCTATTTACATAAAATACAGATTTGCTCTTTGCAGTAGGCATATAAACCTTCTGCGCTTCTTTATGGCACTAAAACTGCCACTAGACAAGTCTGACCCTTTTCCCCCCAGGGAAACCACACACATATTGACAAAAGTGATATATATATGACAGCCAACCACCTGAAACTCAACTCAAGCAAAACCGAAATAATCCTCTTTGGCTCACACAAAAACACCTGGGACCCCTCATGGTGGCCCACCACGCTAGGCCCTGCACCTACCCCCGCCAACCACGCACGCAACCTCGGCCTCATCCTAGACTCCTCCCTCTCGATGACCCAACAAATCAACGCTCTCACCTCCTCATGCTTCAACACACTCCGTATACTGAAAAAAACATTCAAATGGATCCCCACAGAGACCAGAAAAACTGTCACTCACGCACTCATCAGCAGCAGACTTGATTACGGAAACGCCCTCTACGCCGGCACCACTCTAAAACTCAAGCGCAAACTACACGCATCCAGAACTCAGCAGCACGACTCATCCTCGACCTCCCCCGACACGAACATATCTCTCCACACCTCATATCCCTCCACTGGCTCCCCATTGACAAAAGGATCACCTTCAAGATCCTCATCCTCGCACACAAATCACTCCACAACACAGGCTCTGCCTACCTCAACGAGAGTCACCTTCCACACCCCCACACGAAACCTCAGCTCAGCTGACCTCTCTCTCGCCTCTGTCCCCCGCATCAAACACACCACCACCGGGGGCAGATCCTTCTCCTACCTTGCACCCAAAACCTGGAACGCCCTCCCAACCCACCTTCGCAAGACCCAAAACCTACTTCTTTTCAGGAAGGGCCTCAAAACCTGGCTTTTCGAACAGTGAACCTCCCAGCCCCTTTCCCTCCCCCCCCCGCGCCTTGAGACCCTCACGGGTGAGTAGCGTGCTTTATAAATCTCTTCGATTGATTGATTGAAATATATAGATCTATCTCTATATATATATATCTGTCTACATAGATATATCTACATAGATATATCTATATAAATAGATCTATTTTTTTCAGTTGTTGTATGGTTTCCTTGGGGGCCAAAATGGCCCCCAGGGAAACCATACAACATCTAAAAAAAATATTGCCCCCACAGGGGGTCGCCCTGCCCACGGGCGACCCCCTGTCCTTTTATTTATTTTTTTGAAAAAAAAAAAATATTCCCCTGGGGGTGGGGGCGCCATTGCGCCCCCTCCCCCCCCCCCCCCCCAGGGGGCACCTACCGTTAAAAAAAAATATATATGCCCCCAGGGGGGGGGGGGGGGGGGGGTGCGGTGGCCCGTTTTCCGAGTGCCCGTCGCCCGCATTGAAGGGGTTAACAAAGAATTGAAGTAGTTCACTAGCTGAACCTAGATGTATGCTTTTTCTATTATGCAATTGTTCTTGCTTTTAATTTATACGGTGACTCTCGATATGTTTAGTAATCAATGCTCTTGTTAAATTGAGATTCTTTAGGAGATTTGGTCAACTAGTGTTGTTCTTGTATGTTTACCAGTTGGTTTTGAGACTAATTTATGTGATATTAGCATTGTTAATATAGGGAAATAAACTTTCTAACTTTTACATAAAGGTGTGGTTATTCATGGTAATGGTTCATGGTGTGTGAAGATTCCTGACTCCAGAGATATTTGATGTTGTTTACTGATGTTGTTGATGTAATTGCGTTGTATTTGGGATTTATGGTGGGAATCACTCTAAGCGCAGTCAAAAGGTCCAACGAACCTCTAACGCCTCCCCTTATAAATTACTGATAAAAAACAAAATAAGGACAGACGCGCTAACAGAAATGGTAGCAGAGTAGGATGGTTAGTCTCCTTAAGAGCCCATCATAAGGCCCAGTGCATGGTCAGTCTCCTTAAGAACCCATCATAAGGCCTTTTTTCCATTTAGAAATGGAGCGAGAGTAGGATGGTTAAGCCACTTAAGTGGCAATCATAAGGATCGTCCTAAGAAGTGATAAAAGAGTTGGATGGTTAGTCTCCTTAAGAGATCAAAAGAATTTGCAGATTTGGTAAGAGAAATTGGTAAAGGTTAACATTTTCAGATTCAATGATATACAATAGAGAGAAAATGTCTCCCTAAGAACCTACTATGACTTTCCCAGAACCTTGGAGCTTGCCAATGCTTGTTTGAGGATGTTCTCGGTGTTCTAGTGACAGTGTGAATGGAATAGGATTTGCCTTTGCACAGATTAAGCAAATCGCAGGTGAATTGTGATGTTTGTGAGGGTTTACGGAGTTTGCGTGCTGCAAATGAAGTTGTTGAAGGAGTTTGCCTACTCCGAAGTTTGAGAGTAGGGAAGTCGTTGAACTTCACATGTGTGTGGCGCTTTGTGCTAAACAATTGTCCATATGGTTGTTGGTATATGGACCCTGCATGGTCTAAAACTCCGGAGTATTGAATAGGTGTATGAGACACTTGGTTTATGTTGTAATTTGTCTGTTTAATAGGTTAATCGGGCGTGGTTGACAAACTCAAGAGTGCGTGTTAAAGAGAGCAAAATATTTTTAGACTGAGATTTGGCGAGTCCTACGTGCACCAGGACACACCCAATGATCAGTTGGGAGTGAAATTTGCTGGTGGAATTTTGCTTGCGAGTCAGGGAAAATGAGATTGAAGGAGTATCTGTTAGAGCGAAATGCCACAGTGAAAGATCAGTAAGGTTTCGGAAGCAATTGTGTTACCCTACCTGTAGTAAACAGACAAATTGGCTTTTGATTTTGTTTTAGTGCTTGTAATATTTGCAGTTAGTTGCCCGAATCTGAGTTGAGGAGGGCAAGCCGAAGGGCTTTGTCAGCCGCTGTACATGAGATTGTGGCGTAATTGGAACCGCGCTGGGATAGGTCAGTTAGGAGAAGGGTTGTGAAAGGACTGGTGGACAACCGTGAAGCGTAATTGGTCGAGAAGTTCGTCGAAAAGGATTTTGGGATTGAAAGTCACGTCCTGATTGATTGAAAGTAGCGTAAATTACCAAAGATTACATTTTTCAAAGCTTTAAAGAGTGCCCTAAGGGGAGATACATTTATTCCAACTAGAATAGGGGAAATTACACTGCCAGACGTTACACCCGCCTGTATTGTATCCGAAAAACAGGGTGCTGCGCCATGTCTTTGGCTGAAACAATGGTGCAAAGAGACAGAGAAGGATGGGAGCTTAGGACTTCCTGTCCATGGAAGATTTAAATTGAGGATTTTAGAGAATTTGAGGAGAGTACTGTATGATTTGAAACCTCCTCCGAGACCTGACCAATTTGAAGCATTAGCAATTTGGGAACTAGTAGCTAGAGAGCAACAGCAATTAAAATTTGACAGAAGAATGAGGAAAGCTGAGAAGATACTAGCAGAGGCTAGATGGGATAATGAGCAGACATTTTGGAGACCTGACACTTTACAGGGAATTAAGTTGTTTCCTGCAATCACACAAGAGAACGGGAATGAGGTTAAGAAGAGTACAAGAAGAGGAATACTAACCCTTCAGACGAGAAAGAGCGGAAATCCACAGAGTCTAGGAAGTCTTTGACACACAATGAAGAGTCGGATGATGATGAGTTTATTTTACAGCTATTGAGAAATCTTCCCCCACCATGTGCAGCCCAGGAGAGAAGCTCAAGTACCAGTGCAGACCCTACAGCTCCGATACCAATTGAATCCACTCAGAGCCAGATTAGTCATAGTGTTCCACCTACTTCAGTGATTCAAAGTCCTAGGCCGCAGACAGATATTCCCAGAATTTACCCATATGTACCTATTGTAGATACCACAACTAACCTAGTAGTGCCGAAAGGGCAAGTTCACCAGAAGCTGACTTTGATTCAGATATAGGCCCTCATTCTGACCCTGGCGGTCTTTGACCGCCAGGGCGGAGGACCGCGGGAGCACCGCCGACAAGCCGGCGGTGCTCCAATGGGGATTCCGACCGCGGCGGTAAAGCCGCGGTCGGACCGGCACCACTGGCGGGGTCCCGCCAGTGTACCGCGGCCCCATTGAATCCTCCGCGGCGGCGCAGCTTGCTGCACCGCCGCGGGGATTCCGACCCCCCCTACCGCCATCCAGATCCCGGCGGTCGGACCGCCGAGATCCGGATGGCGGTAGGGGGGGTCGCGGGGCCCCTGAGGGCCCCTGCAGTGCCCATGCCACTGGCATGGGCATTGCAGGGGCCCCCGTAAGAGGGCCCCTACATGTATTTCACTGTCTGCTGCGCAGACAGTGAAATACGCGACGGGTGCAACTGCACCCGTCGCACAGCTTCCACTCCGCCGGCTCGATTCCGAGCCGGCTTCATCGTGGAAGCCTCTTTCCCGCTGGGCTGGCTGGCGGTCTGAAGGAGACCGCCCGCCAGCCCAGCGGGAAAGTCAGAATTACCGCCGCGGTCTTTCGACCGCGGAACGGTAACCTGACGGCGGGACTTTGGCGGGCGGCCTCCGCCGCCCGCCAAGGTCAGAATGAGGGCCATAGTCTACTTTGAATCTGATGTCCCCGATTCAGACACAGATGATCCCGAGATACACCCCCATAACGGGATCGCAGACAGAAATGTCTGCACTGATAAGTCGGCATACAGGAGCAATGCACCCAAGAGACCCAAATGCCCAATTAAATCCAGATGCAGTGTCAGTACCAGTTACCATAGGTCCAGTCCATACCATTGTTCGCCCAGGGAAATAATGGGAACAGTGAGCAGACAATCCTGAACCCAAGCATATCAAGGGAAAAACTCGAAGAGGGTGCAAGAATGATAACTCCCATGAGACCTACATTTGATGGAACAGGTCCGTTAATTGATTTAAGTCCTTTCAGGACTCCTCCAATTAATGAGGTGAGATCATACATAGGTCCATATCCAAGCATGGTGACACCAGAGACCCCAAAGCTAACATTACAGCAAGTGCCAGGTGTAAGCCATAACAAAACTTCATTACAGGGTTTGACAGCTCAGCAGTTAACTGAATGGTTAGAGAAGTTGAGTAGCACCCAAGGAGATTCTAGAGGGGGAAGTGCCCTGAATTTGATCAGACGTAGACTAGAGACAGAAGACCTAATTGAGGGAACAATAGGGTTGGCCAGGATTGACACATTCAGAGAAGACGAGTTGCATTACTTGTGCAAGCTGATTACTAGCAAAGCAGGAATAGTTCATCAGAAATTGGCAGAATTAGCAGAGAAATATCACACAGAGATTGATAAAACAAAGTACTTGAAGAGAAGTTATTGTTTAGATTTTGACTCAAAGGATTTTGAAAACATGAGAGTCCTGGGAATGAAAATTCACTTTAGGGATAATTCAGAGCATTCAAACCTGGGGAGCATTAGATAAATGGGAAGGCAGATGGGCCAAGAAAAGAGACAAGAGAAAAAAGGGATTTTGCAAATCTTATTGCAAAAGTACAGCAGATTGAGGACCCAGTTAAAATTCTACCAAAGAGGGAGATCCCGGAGGGAATTTTGTCCATGTCCCTTGGAGCAGATGTGACATTCTGTCATTTACGAATGATTATCCCAGATGGAGAGAAAAGCTAGTAGAGTGATACCAGCAAACAGATAGGTTTGTGAAGCTCGCAAAATGCCCGTGGGAAGATTTGAACACCCTGTTAGAAACAGTGGATCCAGCAGACTTATGGGTTGAGTGTAAAAGAAGCATAGATTGGCCTACAAGAGAACCTCAGAGAGACCCAGTAACAGGTGCTCCATCTCCTGACGTAATGAAATATTACTATAAGGTGATTGAATTTTGAAAATGAGAATTTCAGATTGGCAGAGAATAGACAGGACAGCCCAGGAAGCGAAGGAGTCAATACATGCATACTACGAGAGACTGTTACAGGCATTCAAACACTACAGTGGCACAGAAACAATTGAGCTGAAAGAAGTGATTCATTTTGTGTTCAGATTTGTTGAAGGATTGAGACCCGAAATTAGCCAGATGATTAAGATTCATTTGATTTGTTGGCAAGCGAACCCAACTGATGAAGTATTGCAGTATGCAAAGCACTGTAGTGATGAGATTGAGTTGAAGCAGAGAATGTTGAAAGAGAAGGCAATGGTGACACAGATTGAAGCGGCACAAACAGGGATGCAGGGAAGTTTTCTGCAGCAACAGCAACAGCAAGGGAAAGTAATGTTTCAGAATCAAGCAAGAGGTAGATGTTGTGGTGGAATTGGAAATGTGAATCATAATCCTGATTTGAATACTGTGGTTGTTCAGAATGATGTGCAAGGAATTAAAAGATTGTTGCCATGTCACACTTGTGGAGGCCTCGGACATTGGAAACGGGAGTGTCTGATGTTAGTACAGGAAGGTGTTTTTCAACAAATGAGCGAAATCAATTATTTTCCAAATATGAAAGGACCAAGAAAGAGAGGTCACAATCCAAATTTTCAAACCAATGTGAATAATGTGCAAGGTTTTTAGCCCATGCAACAGATGCAAGTGTCACGTTTGCAGATACCCCAGTAGCAGCAAAGGCAACTGCAAGTTCAAATGGTACCTAGACAGCAAATTCAAATACCTCAAGCCCCAATGGAGCAGCAGCAGGTGATGTTTCTTCAGCAGGTCACAGGTCAAAGGTTTAATCAGAGTAATAACACAGTACACCAATTCCCATTACACATTGAGGATGAAACAAATGATGACTGGGTGAGTGAGAGTTCGCATGAAGAAGAATGCGCGTTAGCAGCTTCAATAGACGTAGATCAGAAAGGTCCATATGTAAAGGGAAAGGTAATGGGTCACAAAGTCTCATTTCTAGTTGGCACGGGAGCTACACACTCTACAGTGAGAACTGAAGAAGTTCCAAACCTGCCTCTTTCAGGGAAAACAGTCCAGATTGTAGGAGTTGCAAATCAGTATTTGCCAATTACAGAACCAGTTCAGGTTAAAATTGGCAACTTTAAAGGATTACACAAATTCGTAGTTTGTGACTCGAGTCTGGTATCCTTACTAGGAAGGGACTTGTTGTGCAAAACAAGATGCTCAAATACTTGCTCTAATGATGGAATTGCCATTCAGACAAACAGTGATGATGAAGATCACTTGTCCACAGAAACTGACTGTGATACAGTGAATGAGGAGTAACCTTTGATTAGTTTCTTTCCAGTTTTCACAGTGAGACATCTTCCTTCTGACTTGCAGTGGACAGTTAAAATGAAAATGTGGGATTTTACAGGGAAAGACATTGGTTTAATCAAATGAGCTGAGCCAGTTAAACCCCCAGTCAAGCCAAATGCGATTTTCCCCCAGATTCCTCAGTACCACATGACACAAGAGACGATTGAAGTGACCGCACCCAGAATTGCAGACTTTGCAAACCAAGGTGTTTTGAAAGAGGTGCTGAATACCCATGTAATTCACTGATAATGGGTTTGCGGAAGACATGTGGGAAATGTCGAATTGTTCAGGATTTAAGGAAAGTAAACAACGTTGTGATTAAGTGTTGTCCCGTGGTGCCAAATCCAGCAGTGATTTTGTTTCAGATCCCATGTGATGCTGAATGGTTCTCAATATTAGACCTGTCACAAGCATTCTTTTCCGTACCTCTTCATGAGGATAGTCAATTTCTTTACTGTTTTAAATTTTTGGACCAAGTCTACTGTTAGTGCAGAATTCCTCAAGGGTTTTCAGAGTCCCCATCCATTTTAGCCAGATCCTGAAAAAGAACCTGGAGTTATTGGCAATGCCTCTCCAATCGACATTGGTACAGTACATTGATGATTTGTTAATTGCAGCAAAGACAAGGGAAGCATGCAAGTATGATATTATTGCCTTACTGAATCACTTAGGGAAGAATGAGCATAAAGTGTCCCCAGCAAAATTGCAGTACTGTCAGAAAGAAGTGAAATATTTGGGTCACCTGATTGAAAAGGGAATTAGGAAAATCTCCAGAGAAAGGGACACCGCTATATTGCAGATGAATCATCCAGCAACCCAGCAAGATATCAGGATGTTTTTGGAAATGGTGAGCTATTGTCGCCAGTGGATTCTCAACTTTTCAGTAATTTCAAAGCCATTGCAGAAACTGACTCACAAATAAGTTTTTGATCCCCTAGTGTTAGACCAAGCCTGTATGAAAGCCTTTATTGAGTTGAGAGAAAGCCTGTGCAAAACCCCGGCTTTGGGAATGCCTGACTACACTAAACACTTCATGTAGTTTTGTCATGAGCATGATGCATGTTCTTTGTCTGTCTTGACTCAAGTCTACATTGGTGTAAACCGCCCAGAAGCATATTTTTCAGCTACTTTGGACCCAGTTGCAGCAGTTTTACCAGGCTGTCTGTGAACTGTTGCCGCGGTTGGACTAAGCCTCACTCAGAGTGAGAGCATTGTGATGGGACATCCTTTAACTGTCATGGTCCCTCACTCCATTGAAGTTTTACTCACCAGAACCAAGACTCAGCTTTTAACTAATGCCCAGCTGACATGTTATGAGACTGTCATCCTGGGTTCCCCAAATGTGTCGTTAAAAAGGTGTACAGTGCTTAACCCAGCAATTTACTTCTAAGAGAAAACACTGAAATTGGCAAATTAAAAGAAGTTGAACATGACTGTCTGGAAATAACTGATATGTGCACAAAACAAGACCTGATACTCGAGATACTCGATTGGAAGAAAATGACCAAATTATTTTTGTTGATAGTTCCTGTTTAAGAGATAACGTGGGAACATTAAGAGCAGGATATACTGTTTGCGCAATTCCTGGTATACCTGAAGTGTCTTATCCAGGTGGCTGGTTCACCTGTGCGGTATAAGTCAATAAGGACGCTCAATGAAGGACCACACGCAAATTATAAATACAATTTAGCTTTACTAGAATTGCAGGTAAAAATGGAAGCATTTAGCACATTAATAATAGTAGAATAAGAATAGCAATGAAAAAGCATCTATTTATATATATATAGGCAACAAATTAATTGACTGATATGTCTTGATTAACTGTACATAAAATGCATTGCACTACAATATTAAGGAATACGTCAGGTAAGCTTTGATGTACTGCACACCAAAATGCATGTTTCAATTACTGCAGCAGGCTCTCACTATGATGTTCAGGAGACAATATATAAACAAACTAAATACTTCTGATAAGCTTTGATTTACTGCACACCCAAATGCATGTTTCAGTTATTGCAGCAGTTCACACTAATAGGTTTAGAAAGCAGAATAAAAAAAACGAGTTCAATACTTCAGGTTATAAACACAGTGCAGGCATAAATAATCAGTCATAATAATAGAGCAGAGAAACAAAGGTGTTTTATCCCTGTGTGGAAACTTAACTTAATCCACGACATGCTGGGGATCCCTCTACCGCCTGCTTGGACCTCTCTCCCCCTCAAGCACCACGAGCAAACAGGGAGGCAGCGCTGGGCCATGGCAGCTTCCACAATTCCATCTGCGAGCTTCCTAATCCCTCACACACAGTTCAGTGCTTAAGTAACTCGAAGCTTGGATTCTATCTCATTCGGGCATTTTCTAGCTAATGTTATCAGTACTTGTCTGCTCTGCTACAGCCTTTGTTTACATTCCATCTTCTCCCTGTACTCGTTCTCAAGGTTGAGACGGAGTCTTCTACACAAACAAGTGTGAAAATAATATCATTAACTTTTCCACGATGTCTGGGAGGGGGTTTCAACAGGCATCACGCTCATCTACACTGCTCAAGCTAATTAACCCTTCGCGTTACAATGTCTTCCGCAACTTTCCCTAAATACTGAACAAGAAGCGTCCTGGCTTTGAGGAGTGTATTTTGCACAAGTGGCGGCATTGGTAGCCCTTACTAGAGCATGCCATGTTTCAGCTTAAAGTTACAATTTATACAGATAGCCAGTACAGATTTGGAATAGTACATGACTTTGGCCAGTTGTGGTCACAGAGAAGTTTCCTGACCTCTCCCGGTTCACCAATTAGAAATGGTGAAAGAATCCATGACTTGTTGCAAGCCATTCAAATGTCTGAAATGATTGCTGTGGTGAAATGCAGTTCACACCTGAAGTCACAAGTTTTTGTGTCAATGGGAAATGGATATGCACGTTGAAAGGTTTTGCACATTGAACTGTATATCATTCAAAGATAAGTGGGAATTGTTACCTGAAGAAGAAATGTGCCCAAGTTATGCATTACATGTTATAGACACCTTGGAGGAATTGAAAGCGCTACAGGTCAATGTTGACAAAGATGAGAAAAATAATTGGATACAGTTAAAATGTGTTCAACGTGAGGATGATGTCTGGGTGTCCGGGGAAGGACAAGTGGTTCTGCAGAATAGTTTATTGACTCAAATGGCTAGATATTATCATGGTCAAGTACATGTTGGGATGGATGCCATGGTTTGTACTTTTAAACAATCTTAGTTCAATCCAAAGTTTAGACTGGTTGCCGAACCAGTTTGCCCTCAATGCATCATCTGTTAGCAAATGAATGTGGGTAAAGGGACAGTGGTCAATTTGAGACACATTGGAAGAGATGGATTTCATTGAAATGCTGTATGTGGAGGATTGAGATATGTGTTGGTGATTGTATCTTTAGCCACTGGATTGAAGCTTACCCTACACAAAGAAATTACAGCCTTACAGTAGCAAAGTTACTGCTTAGGGAACTGATACCTCGTTTTGGGTTTCCGGAAGCCACTTCAACAATGAAGTAATTAAATGACTATGTTCAGCTTTAAACATTGAGCAGAAGTTGCATTGTGGTTACCGCCCTGAAGCCTCAGGACTTGTGGGACAGATGAATGGTACCTTGAAATCAAAAATGTTGAAAACGTGTGCATCCACAAATCTTAAATGGCCCGACGCACTGCCCTTAGTTCTGATGACTATGAAAAACACCCCTGACAGGAAAACAGGATTGTAGCCGCATGAAATCCTCAAGGGCAGAGCAATGAGTTTGCCAGCAGTTCCTGCCAATGCTCTTATGAACATGACAGATGATATGGTGTTGGACTACTGCAAAGGTCTGGCTAATGTGGTTCACTCTTTCTCTCATCAGGTGGAAGCCATCACACTGCAACCGTCTCAAGATCAAAGCCACAACTTTAGAGCTGGAGACTGGGTTGTTATCAGAAAGCACATAAGGAAGACTTTTTTGGAGCCTCTGTGGAAAGGCCCTTACCAAGTAGTACTGATTACTACTACGGCTGTGAATTACACTGGAGTTCCGAATTGGATTCATGCCAGCCATACTCGGAAAGTACTGTGTCCTTTGGACGATGAAGAAGGGATGTTGAGAGTACCAACAACATCCAGACCAACTCCAGACTTGGATAAGGGAGAAGGAGATTCAGAGACTGAATTTGAGCAGACTGAAAACAGTGCAAGCACACCTGTGAGAGATGAAGTGGAAGACCTACAGGAAAGTGACAGTGAACCAACTTCAACTGAGGTTGCAGGAGATTCTAGTCAGAGGAGGGCTCTCCCAAAAGCAGACGGTCTTGAAAGACAAATAGAGCCATCTACAGACCCTGAGGGGGAAGGAGTTGAGGCGGATCAAAGCCAAAGCGATCTGACTCCCCCTGAATCAGTTGCAGTTACATCAAGAGAAAATCCTGCAGAACAAAGAGAAGTCCAGCACTGCAAAGAGCATTGACAAAAGGTCCCCTGAAAGGAGATAAGTGGCCGAAATCACAAGCCAAGAGGAAAGAAGCAATTACAGTGACAACAATCGAAGAAGGAGGCACAACAAGAAAAAAAGTTTTGAGTGATGGAGAGTTAAATGAAGATCGAAGATTGAAAAGAAAGAGAATTGCAAATCGAAGGTACGCAGGTCCTGAATGGGCGTATGCAACAACAAGTGAATGGCAAAGTGAATTATTGTCTTTTTGTTTTGATCAAAACATTCCAGGTCAATATTTTGGCAAGTGAAGAAGATCAATGAACTGAACTTTACAAAACTGTGAACCTAAGAAAAGTGCAAAGGGAGACTATTGAAAGTAACCAGAAAAGACTTTTGAAATAACCTGATTTGACAAGCTGCTAAACTGATTTTGACAAGCTACCTATTTTTGACAAAATGTCCTGGAAGAAAGACTGGAAGCTGTAGATAACTGCTAAAGAAGATTGCAGATTTGTTTTTGATTTTGCTGCATAGTTATAACATTTTGTTTCCTTTTACTTTCTGATTCTTTATAGATCATGAGTAATCTTAGCCAACAGGGTAGGAAGAATAGGTGCTGTAAATACAGAGGTATTGGTTTGGCGATAGTATGCATGATATTGTGTTTGGTGTTGATTGTCAATATGACTCTTCTTGACAAGATTGTGGCCAACCATACCTCTGCTTTAAAGACAACTACTGCACTCACAGAAGAAGATAGGTTTGTGATAGATGAGAAATATTTACATGTAGACAGTACCCAAAGAAAACTTTCTTCTAATGTTTTCTACCACTTATTGCATGATTATGTTGAGACGACGGATGCTAGCGATTGTTATGTCTACATGCAGATTCCTTCATCTGTGTCGGAGGGAGTTACTTATCATAGTTTGCCCCCTACTTATGGAATACATTGTAGCCTTTTACTAACAAGATTCTATAACCAGGAGTACATTCAGTACTTCTATTCAAATTAGGATGTAGTGTTTTTGTTTGTTCCTATAATTAAGTACCTGAGTAGAGTAGCTAAGTAAAACACCAGAGTTAGTAAGAGGATTCTTCGAACCTACATTGACTTTTGGCACAGCTTACGCGCACAGGAACAATTTAACATGCTTGCTTACACCTATAGAAAAGAGTTTCCTAGATCAAACAGATGACAGAAGAAAAGCATTAGAAGAGAAATTGTAAAAAGACTTAGAGAAAAGGACATTTAGAAATGATCATGCATTTAGTGACATAAAAACACAAGGGAGGTTAGCTTTAGATGTATAACACATAGGAAAGTTGTGTGTATATAGGCCTAAATCTAGAACTGATACGTTGTTTGTGGGAACGAGTGATTGTAGGCATGTGTTTTTGTTTCAGAGTCAATGGGCATTCATGTTAAATGGACAAGACTCAGCAATTCCAGGAGTTTATTACATCAGTAGACCAAATGTGTATTACCGTCTTCCTAGAAGATGGTATGGCACATGTTACTTGGGGATAATTTTTCCAAAGATTTATCAACTTGAGAACCTGAGTACGATACCTAAAATGACTGAATTACATCATGTTAGACAAAGGCGAGAATCATATTCTGGTATAGTTGAAGACATATTTGGAGCAATAATTCACTCAGTGGGAGTTATTCTCAATTCTTTGAAAATTCAAAAGTTGTCTACTATTGTGGATAACATGCTGGCAAATTTTTCAAGAGCCATGATTCTAATGGATACAGAAATGGCTGCGGTAAGATCCATGAATCTTCAGAACCGCCTTACGTTAGACATCCTTTTAGCAAAGGAGGGCGGAGTTTGTAAAAATGCTGAATCGGAAACATTGTTGCTCATATATACCTAACAATAGTAAAGAAATTAGAAGCCTTATTAACAATCTGACTAATGATAGTGCTGATTTGAAAGAGCGGAAAGAACCAGAAAATGTTGGCAAAGAGTTTGCTTCCGTGGGAAATTGACTTGGCAACCTAAGGAAAGGAATAATATTGAAAATAATTCAAGTGATATTGATTATTGTGATTTGCCCATTTGCAACATGGGGAATTAATTAATTCTATATTGTAATTAAGATGAAGAAATTGAAAAATGATCAGAAGAGGGAATAAATTAGAATGGACAGATTATTCAGGGAACATTTGAAAAGGGAAGGAAGAAACAGAAGTTATGTCAGCTCGGGACACAGCCGTGGTTCATAGCGGGCAGGCGTGCCGCACCCCTGCTGTCCTCTATTTTCTTGCTTGAGGCCCCAAATTGGGCATGGGGCCTCGGCGAGTCTTAGGCGCTGCAAGACATCAATATTTACATGGGCACCTTCCCCCACACCCCTCACTTACCTGGTGAGCCTGTCCTTTTTCTTTCTTTTCTTTTTCTTCCTTTCCTCGTGTTTTTAGGTGCATAATCAGCAGCCGTGTTCTTTCTTTTTCCCAGCATGCCTTCTTTTTCTGTGCATGCTTTAGGAACCTTTTTCAACATGGTGTTGTTTCTCCATATGTTTCTATGTTTCTTTCCCAATCCAATATGGTGACTTTCTACTTCCTGTTGGTCATTTCCTGTTCTTGGGTATATAAGGTGAGTGATTCTTGTTCTCCTTGCGCTGCAACACTTCTTTTGGTGGTGATCTTCGCTCCTGCTACTTTTTCTCCAGTTATATTTCCCTGCCTGTTCCAGCTTCTTCCAGTATTATTTTCCTGTTGGAAGACTTACCTTTTTACTTCTTTTTGTTCCAGGGAGTTCCTACTTTAGAGGTTTTTCCCTTTGTTTTTTTTTCCTCTGGGACTCCTTCTGGAGGGCACGGACTGCTTCTGGCGTTCCTCTGTCGGCAGCACCGTGGCTACCAGAAAGGGTTGCCCTTACCTGGGTCAAGGTAGAACCTGCAAGAATCAAGACCTTTCTGACAAAGACATAAACGACGAGTAGCCTGTGAACGATTGCAGCGTCTAACGAACCAGACTCTGTCAAACAGAATGGAGAATACTGCAACGGCTGCTGCAGAAACCAACCAGTTGCTACTCTTAACTATTCAACAGCAAGCCCAGGAACTGCAACAATTAAGAAATTAAAATGCGGCTTTACGACAAGCCCTGGCATCCCGAACCATAGATGTTCCCACTGTCTCTGCTACCACGCCTCATTTCTCAGAGGATCCAAATAAGTTACGAGAATTTCTCGATGCTCTGAATGTCTATTTTGCCTTTCGACCAACACAATTTGTGCAAGATAAAACAAAAGTGGGTTATCTCATCAGTGCCTTGTATGGTCCTGCCTTGGCCTGGGCGACTCCGTTAGTAGCTTCCAATGACCCTGTGTTGTCTGACTATTCAGCTTTTGTCACTGCATTTAAACAAATGTTTGAACGCCCAGGATTGGAGGTGTCAGCAGAAGAAACTTTATGTGACATTCAGCAAGGTACTCAAGATGTTCTCCAATATATAACATGCTTCAGACAATTGGCAGCTGAGACGACATGGGTAGAATGTACTCTGGTGACTCTTTTTCGTAGAGGCCTGCAAGACAAAATAAAGGACGAATTAGTACATTCTGCTAGAGTGGACAATTTACGATGCTTGATGGATTTAGCGCTCTCCATAGAGTATCGTCTACAAGAATGTCATCTAAAAAAGAGAAAGAATCGTGGACCTTCTCATGCAGGAAACCCACATACAATCATCCACCGTTCCGAAGAGCCTCTACCTGCATTAAGGGAGATAGCAGAAGGGGAACCAATGCAAATAGACACTGCCTGCAGTCCTCTCTCTATTAGTGAACGCGAAGACAGACAGAGAAGAGGATTGTGTCTATATTGTGGATCTGCCGGCCACTTGCTCCCCACTTGCCCAGTCCGTCCTGTGAAGTCCTCGTGAAACGCCAATTCCTGTCCTCTGTGAGAAGGAAGGGGACGGGATCTTCTGTGATACCTTCCATCAGTTCTTCCAAGGAAGATGCCACTGTTCTGTTTCTGTTACCTGTTACTCTGCAATTAC
Source organism: Pleurodeles waltl (assembly GCF_031143425.1). NCBI lineage: Eukaryota > Metazoa > Chordata > Amphibia > Caudata > Salamandridae > Pleurodeles > Pleurodeles waltl. The sequence continues at coordinate 124,403,950 of NC_090446.1, forward strand.
CTGACGGTCAGGAAGAAAGAGCTTTGGCATTATTAGATTGTGGAGCCAATGGAATGTATATGGATGGAACCTGGGCCAAGAAACAACAAATTCCACAACTACCAAAGAACGTTCTGGAACAAGTGCATACTGTAGATGGATCCCTATTATTATCCGGTCCTGTCATCAATACCACATCTACTCTATGTCTACATTTTGGAAAGCATCAGAAGCATGTCTCTTTGGATTTAATCTCTTCCCCTAATCATACAATAATCCTAGGAATACGTTGGTTTATGAGACACAATCCATATATCAATTGGGAAACCAGAACTATTTCTCTGTCTTCTAAATTCTATCAAGAACATTGCTATGCCTCCAAAACGTATTGGTCCCCAAAGAAGATGTTATCCACAGAACCTGAATTAGGGTGTTCCATAAACTCTATTCAAGGGGTACCTAGTCACTATCTGGATTATATAGAAGTGTTCCAAAAGCCATCAAAAACAGTACTGCCCCCATATAGAGACTACGATTATACCATTCTCTTGGAACCTGGATCAGTTATCCCCTTTGGTAGAATGTATTCACTTACGGAACCTGAAAAACAGATACTTAAGGACTATCTGCAAGAAAATCTACAGAGTGGTCTTATTACACCATCTTCTTCTTCTGCTGGGGGCGCCCCTCTTCTTCGTGCCCAAGAAGACAAAGGATCTACGTCCCTGTATAGACTTTCGTGGATTAAATAAGATCACTATAAAAGACCGATATCCACTGCCTTTCATCAAAGACATGTTGGAGGCAGTTAGGGGGGCACAGATTTTTACAAAATTCGACCTTCGGGGAGCATACCATCTTTTAAGAATTAAAGAAGAAGATGAGTGGAAGACTGCCTTTCGAACACCTTTTGGACATTATGAATAAAGGGTAATGCCTTTTGGTTTAACAAACGCCCCCTCTGTTTTTCAAAGATGATAGATTCGATATTCTCTGACCTGTTGAATCACACTGTAGTGACTTATTTAGATGATATCCTTATATATTCCAGACACCCTGAACTCCACACTGAACACATAAAACAAGTATTAAACAGACCTAGGCAACATCAGCTCTACTGTAAACCTGAGAAATGTGAATTTGACAAGACCAATGTGAATACTTAGGTTATCGCATTAGTCAGATTGGTATCTCCGTGGATTCAGAGAAGGTTCAGGCCATTCTAGATTGGCCATCCCCCTCATCAATAAAAAAAACTCAATGTTTCTTAGGTCTAGCCAACTTTTAACGTCAATTTATTTCAGACTTTGCTAAACAGACTAGTCAAATCACACAGACTCTTAAAAAAGAGAGTTTGCGAAACGGTTTTCTCTGGACAAACGTGGCTGAAAATACCTTCCAAAATCTAAAACAAGCCTTCACCCAAGCACCTATACTATGGCATCCGGATACCAACTAACAATTCATAGTTGTTACTGATGCTTCGGAAAGAGCTATTGGGGCAGCATTATTACAACGACAGGACGACGACGGATTAGAACATCCAATATTTTATCTGTCTCATGTGCTCTCTGATTCTGAGCAAAATTATTCAGTATTGGAAAGAGAACTCTTAGCTCTAAAAACAGCTTGCCAAGAGTGGAGACAATTCCTCGTGGGATCTAAAGAACCCTTTGAAGTAAGAACCGACCGTCGCAATTTACAATGCCTACGAAACTTTCAGTGCCGGAACAGTCATCAAGCCCGTTGGGCCTTTTTCTTTAGCCAATACGATTTTTATATTACCTGAATTCCAGGTTTTCAAAATATTTTGGCAGATGCTTTATCTCGACGCTACCCTGAAAGTAGAAACACCCCTTCACAGTCTCTAATTGAACCAGACAAAATAATTAGTTTAGTTCAGTCTTTCCTTAATGAAGTACAGTCTGAGTTCTCAACTCTCTCAGAACAAGAATTGAAGGAACTGCATCCAAAGGTACACAAGAGTAAAGGGTACTATTATCATAAAGACGCGTTATTCATACCTTCTAAGAAAGTGCAAAAAAAGGCACTCCAAATGTGTCACGACTCCCCTGTGGCCGGTCATCGTGGTATCAAAGCCATGCAAGAATTGCTCCTTCGCTCTTTTTGGTGGCCTACACTGAAGCAAGAAGCTGCAAGTTCCGTGGTATTTTGTCCCATTTGCACTCAAGCAAAATTACCCATACAAGGCCTGCAGGACTACTTCAACCATTACCGGTTCCACCAGCCCCCTGGCATACAATATCAACCAATTTTATGTGTTCTTTACCTCCTTCGGCGGGAAACCGAGTTATAATGATGACTGTAGATTTGTTTACAAAAATGGCTCATTTTACTGCCTTGAAGAAGCTACCCACATCCAAAGAATTAAGCCAGATCTTCATCCAAGAAATCTTTCGTCTCCATGGCCTTCCTCAAGTTATTGTGTCAGATCGGGGTCCTCAAAACATATCACGGTTTTGGAAGTATTTCTGTAAGGCCTTAAATATCAATTTAGCCTTATCTTCTGGATTTCATCCTCAAACCAATGGGCAGACAGAATTCCTGAATCAAGGACTTGAGCAATATCTCCGTTGTTTTTGTAATTCCACTCAGAGTAACTGGAGCACATACTTACCCATTGCTGAATTTTCTTACAATAATACCGTACATAGTGCCTCAAAAGCCACTCCTTTTTTCTGCTCATATGGATTTCATCCCAAATCTTTTCCTGCCACTCCTAAGACTACTTCTACACTTCCTGCAATCACCTCTTTTTCCCAAAGGTTACATGGAATTCAATGTCTTATTCAGTCTAATCTTTTGTTAACCAAAAGACACATGAAAAGAATGGCAGATAAGAAACAATGAGAGGCTCCATCTTATCAAGTTTAAGATAAAGTCTGTCTTTCTTCCAGATTTTTGCCTTTACGTCTCTCCCAAAAATTAGTTTAAACCTTGTTATTATGGAGCCTTTTGTATTCTTCAGATTAATCCCATACCCTTCCGTCTCCGTTTACCTCAAACATGGAAAATCCATTCAGTTTTTCAAGTCTCTCAATTGAAACCCTATACACCTGACCTTTTTCTTAGACAATTCACATATCCTCCCCCTTTGTTGGTGAATGATGAACCCAAATATGAAGTTCAAGAAATATGTGACTCTCACATATTCCGAAACCATCTCCAATAGCTCATTCATTGGGAAGGCTATCCTCTTTCTGAATGTTCTTGGGAAGATGCTTGTCACGTCCCACTCTTTATCCGTCGTTTGTTTCGTCTCTATCCGCACAAACCTGGGGCTCCGGGGGGGGTGGGGACCTACTGTTGTGCATGCGGCTCGGGCACGGCCACGGTTCATATCGGCCGGGCGTGCCGCACCTCTGCTGTACTCTGCTTTCTCGCTCGAGGCCCCAAATTGGGCATGGGGCCTCGGCAAGTCAATATTTACATGGGCACCTTCCCCCATACCCCTCACTTACCTGGTGAGCCTGTCCTGTTTCTTTCTTTTCTTTTTCTTCCTTTCCTCATGTTTTTAGGTGCATAATCAGCAGCCGTGTTCTTTCTTTTTCCCAGCATGCCTTCTTTTTCCCTGCATGCTTTAGGAACCTTTTTCAACATGGTGTCTTTTCTCTATATGTTTCTATGTTTCTTTCCCAGTCCAATATGGTGACTTTCTACTTCCTGTTGGTCATTTCCTGTTCTTGGGTATATAAGGTGAGTGATTCTTGTTCGCCTTGCGCTGCAACACTTCTTTGGGGGGGATCTTCACTCCTGCTACTTTTTCTCCAGTTATTTTTCCTCGCTGTTACGGCTTCTTCCAGTATTATTTCCCTGTTGGAAGACTTGCCTTTTTGCATCTTTTTGTTCCAGGAAGTTCCTGCATTAGAGGTTTTTCCCTTTTTCCCTTTGGGTTTTGTTCCTTTGGGACTCCTTCCGGAGGGCACGGACTGCTTCTGGCGTTCCTCCGTCGGCAGCACTGTGGCTACCAGTAAGGGCCGCCCTTACCTGGGTCAAGGCAGAACATGCAAGAATCAATATCTTTTTGCAGTTCCAGTGGGCCAAAGACATAAACGATGAGTAGCCCGTGACAAGTTATAGGGAGGACAAATTTTAGTTGAACAAACATTTGTGTGGGAAGATGTAAAGTGTTATGACACATTTAGTCATCAGATGGGGGATTGTGAACGCTAAATTTACTACTAATGAATTTTTATGTATTTTGGATTTTGAACGTGCATAGAATTTGACTAACTTAGAAAATAATGTGCGATTTGGAAAATGTGCCCATTTGAGTGGCCGTCATTAAAGTACAACGTGTCATTATTAAATGCTTATTAATAATAATTGACGTGCCTACGTTTAGGTTATTGTGGTAGTGTGTTATATTAATGATTTTGCATCATGTGTTTGCTTAATTATAGGCCTCAAGTTAGCAAGGTTTGGGCCTAGTTTTGCCCAGCCTTATGTTAAGCTGCACTGTTTAATAAAATCGTGGGAATGTATGTCTAGGGGAATCAATTCAAGTATTATTTTCTCTGCGTTGACCAAATGTTAGCAAATGTCTTTAACTTTCTCATGAGAAATGCCTGCTTAAATATCTTGCATTAGTAATCGTTACACTCTATAGTTTGATGCGTGAGACGGCAATGTTCCCAGGAGCTAACAATGGATGCACTGACTGGAGTACTGATAGGTACAAAAATGTTACATGACAAGCCTGACGATGGAAACAGGAGAAGAAGAGCCAATCATCGATATGTGAAAGACAGTTTAGTTATATCTCAGATTTGAGGTTTTATCCTTCTTGGACTAATGCTTGGACTAATGCTAAACGTACGATTCTTTGACCAATGGCAACATAGGAAGTTCTTTAGGTGATTCTAACTTAGCCCGACTGCACAGAGAGAGGTGTGCCTATTCCTACTTTGATTTCCCCACGTAGAGGTTTATTCTATTCTGTATGGGGATCTGAACAGTTCCTGATGATTTATTTCTATCTTTAACTCTATTACCAAACTTTAAATGCTGAATGCTGATCCCCTAGATATTGCTTCCGAAAATGGTTTGGATAGTTTAGAATCCCCATTTTCTGAAACATTCTCTTTCATGGCCCGTGGCTGATGCTGACTGAACAGATGTCCAACTGACGAAGATAATCGCAGCTTGCTGATCCATACTGAGGAGAGGTATAACAAAATGCTGTTGTTCTTGTTGTAGGATATGTTCTTTGTTTCTAGGTACCAACTGCTATTTTGATAGAGCCGTAGCTAGATGTTTTTCCAAATTAACTTTGACTAAAATTGTTTTACATGAAGCCCAAACATGCTATTATAATCGGAAGGTTAGTTACGGAGACCCAGAGATGTTAACCAATTGCTATTAACAAAGAATTGAAGTTGTTCACTTGCTGAACCTAGATGTATGCTATTTCTATTACACAATTGTTCTTGCTTTTAATTTATACGGTGACTCTTGAACGTTTAGTAACCAATGCCCTAGTTAAATGGAGACTCTTTAGGAGATTTGGTCAACCAGTGTTGTTCTTGTATGTTTACCAGTTGTTTTTTAGACTAATTTATTTGATATTGGCATTGTTAATATAGGGAAATAAACCTTCTAACTTTTACATAGGCTTATCAGAGGCTAAGCATTTGTTCTACACTCACAATCAAGAAATGAGGCACACACTCAATGACTAACTCCCGGACAATGTTTTTATGTGTCAAAAATATACCTTGTTACTTTATTTCTAGAACGAAAAGGATCTTTATTGCAGGTAAGTACAGTTTCAAGGATGTATCACTCTTATGTATCAAATGCACTTTGTTTAGAATTCACAGATAAAACAGTTTACAGGTAAGTAAGACTTTTCAGTTTCAAAAGTGGACACAGTGCAATTTCCCATAGAAAGCCCAACTCACAGGTAAGTACCTGACTTATGATCCCAGTCTTTGGGAATTAGGGTGTCCACAGGACAAAGTTTAGGTAGACACCAAGAGTGCACCACCAGCAACACGGGGCCAGCGGGATGCAGAGATCAAAGTTGGTGACTTGCGCCCAATGGAATCCAAGAGAGACAGGGGGCACTCTGAAAAAAATTGCTTTCAGGTAAGTACCCGCGACTTCAGGGCACAGACCTGAGGGGCTTAGATCAGCACTGGGGGGACACAGGTCAGTACCAAACGCACACCCTCAGCAGCACAAGGGCGGCCAGGTGCAGGGTGCAAACACAGCGTCGGGCGCCCAAAGCTTTTCAATGAGGGAACCCAGGGGTCACAAAGATGCTGCAGGCTTGGTCCAGAAACTCAACTGAAGAAACCCAACTGCTGAACATGTAAGTAGAGAGCCCACTGGACATTGTTAGACCATTGGTTGGGTTCCCCAAGGCCAGGGGGCTGCGGGTGCAGGGGTACCTTTGGCTGCGGGTGCAGGGGTACCTTTAGGTGTCGAGAAATCTTCACCGGATCTGGTCGCGGTCGGGGGGTCCTCTGGATTTAGGCTGAAAGCGTTGTTGTGTTGGTCAGGAGGGGTCAACCCAGGGTGGACTCAAGGTTGGAATTACCTTGGGACTTTCTCTGGTCCGATGGGCCACCTAGACTTGGGCCATGGGCATCGGGTGCAGGGTGGGTAGGACTCGCGGACGAAGGACAGTTCTGGAGTGCTTCTTGGATGTTTCTTGTGGACAGTGTAGGAGGCTGGCCCTCTATGTAGTGTGCAAAGCTAGGCACACTGTGAAAGGGTTCCAGGCAACCACACATTGGTTTACAGGGGTAAAAACTAGATCACCTAATGCCCTAATTTTTAAGGTAGCTTGGTTGAGCAGTTAGACTAGTGTTGGAGAAGTGCAAAGCATTTGTTGTACACACAGCATCAATCCTGCAACTCTCCCACTGAAATGAATAATTCAAGACCAATTTATAAAAATCCTTTCGATTTTTTATTTAATTTACCAAGATTATCAAAATTGGTAAAGTACTTTTCGAGATATGAATTTTTGAAGTTTAATAAAAGCAGTATTTTTCATGCACAATTACGCACCATAGGAATCAATGGAAGATTACATTTAAAAATACATATAAAATCATATAGTTGGTTTACTGAGTTCTTGTTTTGCAGGTTGGTCAAGTTCATCAGTGGGCACACTGTAACAACTGGCGAAGTTCGGGTAGCTCCGGTTCCGGGGGGAGAATGTCTCTGGAGCTGGTGCAGGGCTACTGCGGAGGACCACTTGGAAAAGCACTGCACAGGTAAGTTTAAAGATGGATCCTTAGGGTCCCCTTGGGGAGTCGAGGTCGAAAAGGGTGGGGGACCTTTAAGGCAGAGCAGGTTCTTTGGTGCAGGGCTCAGGGCGTCCGGATGCAGTGTGAATTGGTGACCGAGGAGTTGTGTGCAAGGATGCCCTTAGAAGCAGGAGGTAGGTCGGTTCCAGGGTCGTTTACAGGACAACAGGAGCACTCTGGTGGGAGGTCTGGGTTGTTTCTGAAGTCCCTGGAATGGGGCTTCCTCCTGGTCCTTTTGCAGCCCCAGTCGAGCTGTTTTTCTGGATGTCCGGCATCAGCTGGCCACTACCCAGGGTTTTAGCACAGTTTGGCCGCTGGAGGGCGCAGTGCCACCAAACTTGGTACACTGGCAGGGTTTCTCCTCACAGTCGCCGGGGTATAGCTTGGTCTAGTTGCGGTGCCAGTTCGAGAGTTAGCGGCTGGTCAGTAAAGTGACCCTCAAGGGTTTGTTGGTTTCTTGTGTTTTTAGAGTGGTACCTCCACTATGGAGGGAGTTCTCTGGCGATTTCCAAAGCCTGGAGGTCCTCTGGGGTTTTTGTAGAGTTTACCAGTTGTCCAGTAGCTCCTCAGCGGCGATTGTCCTGGGTGCAGCAGGCAGGGTTTGAACCCTTTTCTTTGGTGCAGAAGGTCCACAGTTCTCGTGCTTCGGATCTTCTTGGTGCTGGTCTTCTTTTGTCCATCAAACCTTATTTCTTGGTCTAGGAATGCCCACTAAATACTGTTTTTAGTGGGTGTTTAGGAGAAACCTAGCAGTTAACTATGGGTCATCTACCTTAGGATGACCACACATGTTTCCTGCGGGCAGGGGTCACTTCCCTACAACTGATTGGCTATTTTCCTTCCATCCAAGATGGAGTAAAATGAAATTGATGGAGGGTCCACCTCGCAGACAACACCTTAGCGGTGGTGCATGCCAGGGTGGGCCACTCCTCCTATCCTTTGTGTGTTTTCCCGCCGTTGCTCCCACCAAAAGTGGAGGTTTGCAACAGAGACAGCCATATGCTGCTAGCAGCAGGCCTGGGGGTCGAGTTTCAAAGGTGGTAAGCCCTTTGAAGCTCACCGCCAGGGCAGTGCACATTCCTGAGGAAGGGGGTGTTAGCACCTCCACCCAGGAAGGGCTTTTTTCTGCAACCCCATAGAGAAGAATCTCCTGCCCCACGGTTGTAAATTGGTCGTCTGGTGATGGCAGGCTGGATAGAACTAGTCAGCAATCAAATCAGGGTAGTTAGCTTTTGCAGGAGGCATCTCTCAGATGACCCCTGGGTACATTTAGTAATAAATCCAATACTGGTACTAGTTTGGATTTATCATTCTGAGTTGTTTGATACACAACAACACAGGGTTCAGAGTGGCCATCATGTAGTATGTATGAAACTCATATTGATCAGTGTCCAGACCTGTATTAAAATGGCTGCTCTGTCCACTCACTATGTCCCAGGTTTGGCAAGGACACAGTGGGGTCATATTACTCATGCAGCTATGCCGACACATACATCATAGTGCACCCTGCCTTAGGGCTGAAAGGCCTGCCAGAGGGGTGTCTTTCCCATAGTGCACGCAGTGTGTAATGGACAGGACACACAGGCAGTGTGCCGTGTCGAGTTTGTGTTTTAGGTTTGTCCAGAGTACTCAGCCTACAATGGTAGGACTGGGTGCATCTGGGTGCATGGCCCTGGAGGGTGGCACAATCAGTGCTGCTGCCATCAGGTGCCTAACCTTAGTACCCCATGCCCTGGGTACCTAAGTAGCTTTTACTAGGGGCTTATAGTAGCAGCTAAAGGTGTCTCCAATTGTGCCAATGCATCACAACAGTTTAGGGAAAGAGCTCTGACCCAGGGAACCTGGTTAGCAGGGGCTGGGGGCACTACAATTTCTAGGCTACATCATACATCAGGCAAAAAGTGAGGGCTAACCATGTCAAAAAGAGGCCTTTTCTCACAGACGGGGCCACTGTCCTCTGGAACTCTTGGTCCTTGGGTAGGCAGGCAGACCTCTGGGGGTTTGTAGAGGTCACTGGTCCTGCAGGACGAGTCATCTTCTTTTAGCAGGAGGTCTTTGAAGCTGCAGACAGGCCGGTAGGGCTGAGGCCAAATCTGTTGTCTCCTGGAGTCTACTCTGCTGGTGCAGTTCTTCAGTCCTTCTTCTTCTTGATAGGTCACCAGGAATCTGAAGAGCAAGGTTCAGGGGGTGCCCCTAAACACTAGATTTAGGGGCATTACAGGGGTCAGGGGGCAGTAGCCAATGGCTACTGCCCCTGAGGGTGGCTACACCCTTCTCGGGCCCACTCCCTTTGGGAAGGGGGCACATTCCAAACCATATTGGACATCACCCTCCAAAACAAGATGGAGGATCCTGCCAAGAGGGATTCCCCTCAGCTCTGGACACCTTAAGAGTGGTCCTAGCTGGGGTGGGCACACCTCCTAGTGTTTACTAATTTTCCTGCCGGACCTGCTGCCAAAAGTGGGGCCTGCTCCAGGGTTCAGACATTTCCACTAGCTAGAGTGCCCTGGGGCAGTGAACCCTGAGGCAGGAGCCTTTGAGGCTCACTGCCAAGTGTTGCAGTTCCTGCATGGGGGAGGTGTGAGGCAACTCCACCCAGAGCACGCTTTGTTCCTGACCCCAGAGAAGACAGAGGCTCTCACCCCATGTGGTCAGAAACTTGTCTGTTAGTGGCATGTTTGCAGAGCCCGATCAGCCCTACACTAAAGGGTTGGGTAAAATAGAGAGGGCATCTCTAAGGGGTGTGCCAATAGGGGAAGCAATGGTACAGTTTAGGGAAAGAACACTGGTACTGGAACCTGGTTAGTAGGATCCCAGCACATACTCAGTCAAGTTAGCATCAACATCAGGCAAAAAGTAGGGGGGTAACCATGACAAAAAGGACACTTTCCTACAACAATCACCCGTGGCAAAGCATTCAGATTCAGTGACATCACCTGACGACTCGATTGAGTCAGTTACTACATGATTTGCCCTGCCCAATGGCTACTGCCAACAGACTGACACTGAGTACATACACCCATAGGCGGGCCCGGCTGCCCATGGCACGAGCGGAAGGCAAAGCAGTGGGTTTGTTTGCCAGCGCTGTGCAGTCCACCACTGCTCGTACCACACAGCCGTAATGATGTGATGACCCGCGACCCAACCTGGACCGCGGTCGTCGCCATAGTGGGGGCGCTTCAGCAGGCAGCCTGCACAAGTTGTTGCGTCCTGGACTGCAGCCGCTGCCTGCACTCTGTGCAGGAGGGAGTCATTGAAGGTTGCTGCTGGCCCGTACATTCATGGCACTGCTTGCTAGCACAACAGTAACTGTTACTACTGGTATCTTTTCCAATGAATCATAATTTAATATACTTAGAGCACGTCATCATGAGCCTAAGATGTTGCGGCGGGCTGGGCAGCAATTCGAGTCCAGGAGGCAGGTGACTGTAGTGACTCTGAGTAATTATGATAATTTATTAAACAAGCAGCTGAGATGAGCCGCGCTGGGGCCTCCGGCTCTCACATACTGTTCGGTACAGTTGGGTCCCATAAGAGACAGAGAGCCTGGACAGGCGCTGTATGTCAGTTGATCAGGATGCTGCATTAGTTTGATTGATTGCCAGGGAGGAGCCCAGAGACCCAGTGGGCAGAGGCTGGATAAGGCAGGACCTGTTTTAATTGTTTCTCTGCCACCCTGCCTGGCAACAGGTGTCCCACTAGACTGTGGCAGGTCTGAAGTATTATCTTTTGTATTTAACTGCACGTGTGTCTGCACATGTGAACAGAACTTTAATAAAATACTGGCTATGAATTGCTTGTTTAATGTTTATTATTGCGGTTATACATCTGTTTAACAGTATGATCAGGTTTCAAGGGCACTAAGATAGTGCCCTTCTATTTCTGGTGCTTACATGACACAAGGGGTACAGTCCAATAATCCACAGCAGAGTAGAGTAGCTGTATAAAGATTTATTCAGTAACAGCTCCACAACCTCAGAGGCATCCAGCAGGTTCCACAACTCCAGGCAATTGTCACTGCCTCGAAACTCCAGAACCCACCATCAAACTCAAAGGAAGCAGTAATGCATCACAGACAAACATGACATTAAATACCTTATACATCATAGTACAATTGAAGAACAACTACAATATAATGCCATACTATATGGAAGAGAGGTGCACATAGTACAGTTACACATCTGTTTAACAGTACGATCAACACTACACTACATTAGTGCCCTTCCATTTCTGGTGCTTTGCAGCAGTTTTAAGATCTTCTTAGAGTTTCTCGTTGCTCAAATGGTTGTAATTTCTGATATTTATATGTTGCCCTCGTCTTCATTGCTTGATTTTGCTTACGAGAAAGTGTCACTGATAGCCGTTGAATGTCACTCATAATTACACCAAAATTGTGAAAATGCCTCCGAAGATTTTATAAGTTTTTATTTTGACACAGGAGAACTAAAAATGTAAGAAACATAACAGTGTAGCTGTCAGACTGTGTGGAATCTCCTTGGTGAAGGACAAAATTAATTTGCCCCTATAGAGGAACAGCTGCTCCACCTTAGTACATGAGATTATTATTAAAAGTGATAGATTTTTAACACAGTCTTGGAAACATGCTTGCTCTTGGACTTAACATTAATTATGATTTAAGAGGCAAGTTAGTTGCCATCTGTACCCTACACGTGTGCTAGTTTTTTTTGTAGATGGAGCCACATTCTAGTCTAATAAATCAAACAAAAAAAGGTTTTTATACATCACATATCCTGAAAGCACGTATTTAAAAGTTTTGTCATATGAATTAACAAATTAAAAAGGAGGCTCGGTGAAGTAAAATATTTGCCTGGGAGCACACAGTATGGAAAAGCGTGGAAGAGAGGATTGATCCTAGGTTTCCTGGTTTCATATTATGCAATTCAGCTACTGGAAGGGTACCTCTTTCTCTCATTTTAACTTCACAGGTTTATGTTTTGTTTTCAATTCTGTCATATGAGGGTAGAGCATGCATGACAGGCAGAAGTTACATGGAAGCTTAGATGGTTTTGGGCTTGAGTGGCTCGCCCACCTCTAATGTATTCTATGTTCTGGGGACCTAATATAGTGATCGATCAAGCACAAGAACCGTGGGTAAATATTTGGAACTCAACCAGTTGCCTTTCATTGTTTATGCTTGCAAATGGTGCATGAAGATTAATTAGTCTTTCCAATATGCTTATCCATTCTTGTGGTTTTATATAGCACAGATTAGGGTCAAGGGGATCAGTGCAATTTACAAGGCCACAAGAAGATGAATATTGATAACTTTCAGTATAGACATTACAGATAAGCAAGAAAGAAAACACATATACCCAGCCGTTCGAATCAGGGGTGAAATGTCAAGCAGATTGGATTTGGATACGTAGGATAACTGAAAAGGGGATGCGGAAAAGTGCATACTTATCAACAGTCCTGATTCAGGCAGGAGACTCACAATTTGTTAAGCCAAAAATGGCCTTATGTTAGCTGTCTACCAACTAAAATTGCCTTTGCTTCAATATACACCAATGGAGAAAAGTAACTCCACGATTTTTCTTTTTTTAAATCTCCCTCTTCCTAGTATTAAAATGTTGGCTTGTATAGAAGTGATCATCCAAAGCATTATCCAAAGTGTTGGCCAAGTGGGAGGCTTTTGAGATTCTTTTTAAATGTGGTAAGACTCAATATTGTGCGACGAGCTGGTGGGAGGTGGTTTCAGATCCTTGGTGTACTGCAGGAGAATGCCAGTTTTGTAAAACCTTCTTGCCTGAATGTTGAATGTTCCAACAGGAAAGTCCACTGGGCAGACTGGGACAGAAAATAGGCATAGGCACGAAAATAAAAGTGTCCTACAGTAGTGAATCAGATAGCTAAAAAAGTGTCCCACATTCTTCAAATTGGGACAGTCTAAATTTACTTTGGAGGTGACATTTCTTCACCAGTGCCTTGTTCCTGACATGTAGGTCACTCGATTTGGCTTTTTGCTTTTCTATCACCTTTGCATTCAATTCTGCACATGTTGCATATATCTCCTTGATTTAGGTAAAATGGGAATCCAGGAAAGGTGGCATTGAAAAAAGTCAACCATCATGTGCCATATGCACATGTTTGTCAGAAGCAATTAGTGGTAGAATGAGCTGTGTTACAATATTCACATTTTCATTATGAGTTGCCCAGTACTTTTATGTGATAATTACCTCCAAAAACGACTTATCTGGTAGAGACTCTAGCTGCAGAGTCCTTACCATAGAACATTCCCCAGGCATCAGACTTGTTCCAGGGACTTTTGATGAGGAGTATCCCTGTGCACCAGTTGGTGGCGTAATTCGGCTCTTCATGGCATTGTTAGCATAGTCTGTGCTTGAAGTGATGTGTGCAGTGCCTATATAGGCACCACTGCTGGCGTCAATTTCTTTCCACAACTTTCCATGCCAGAAGTGCGGAGCCACAAGGAACATTGAGCAATACTGCATTGAGCTAGGCCCCTCCAAAGGGAAACAACTCTGAAATCCGTATGCACTGCAGGGAGGATGGGTGAGTCAGTAAGGAATCTGTGCTAGATAGTCTCTACCAGATAAAGTGTTACTGAAGGTACATAACTTGTTCATCTGATAGAGACTTTTAGTCACAGAGTCCTTACGTTAGAATAGATACCCAAGCAATTTCTCCCTGGAGTGGGGCCTGTGATATAGATTATACTAAGAAGTCCCGTAGAAACGAATGGACAAAGTGATCGTCATGCAGACCTGTCTTTCCAGACAGTAGTACTTCGTAAGCGTGTGCAGGGAACCCCACACTGCTGCCTGACAAATATCTAGGACAGTAACTCCTCTAGCTAATGCAGTGCTAGCATGAACTTGCAAGCCTTCAGGAAGTTGCTTTTTTTGGCCAGTGCTTAGCAGATCTTGGTGCAGAGCTCTACCCACCATGAGATGGTCGTTTCTGCACCACCTTCACTTTCTTTTATATATTTGTTTGCAGTTTTATATAGCGCAAACTTGACCAAAATGTAATAGAGCACTTCACTTGAGCACCAGTCACATCACACAAGGACCCATTCATATTTTCTGTAGGCACAGGGAGATTAGGTGATTTGCCATGAAATCACAGGATGCTGGGCCAATGCCGAGACTCAAACCTCGTTTTCCAAGACTGGCCTATGTGAAAGGGAGTCCCACCTCTGGTAGAAAGAACGCTCTAGTCCGAAGGACCAGCTTGTCTGGGTATATGTTGAGGTATGGAGGATGTGCCGAAAGTGCCTGCAACTCACTGATCCTCAGAGCACATGTTATCACCACTAGGAAGGCCGTTTTTGAGAAACCTGAGTGGACAGTTGTGTAGTGGCTCAAAGGGGGCACACATCACAAATGTGAGACCTAAGTTGAGGTCTTACTATGGCATAATGAAAGGTGCTGGTGGGAACATATGTTGGAGACCTTTCTGAAACCTACGTACAGTAGGGGGTTTAGAAAGTGATGGCTGATCTGGCAACCGAGAGATGCTGAGATGGCAGAAAGATAACCTTTTAACATGCCCAGACCAGAGCCCTGAGAAGCTAGGGTAAGAGTAAACAAAGGAACTTGGAAAGGGATGCAGATAGAGGGTCAACATGTTTATCTGCACACCATGCCACAAACTTGCTCCAACAACAGGCATATGCTGTCTTGGTGAAAGGACACCTGGCTGCTAAGGTAACATTGCAAACCTCAGGTGGAAGGTCGAAAACTGTCAACTGTTGCCGCTCAGTCTCTATGCAAGAAAGTGAAGCGTTTTCAGATTCGGGTGCAGAACTTTGCCCTGCTGCTCTGACAGAAGATCCTCCCGAAGAGGCGCCCTGATAGGAGCACCAGTCCTGATGCTCAACAGTTCGGGATACCAGACTCTCCATGTCCAGTCCATATACACGGAATGACTTGGGCCTGGTGGTACCTGATCTTCATGAGATCTCTGGGCAGGAGTGGTATTGGTGGAAAGGCATACAGGAGGCCAGAGCTCCACTCAAGATCAAAAGCATCTCATAATTAGGGCAGCCTTGGAAACTCCAGCACACAAAACTGCTGGCAACCTTTGACCCTGCTTCTGCAGGCAGGTCGCTCCCCGGTCCGCCTTCCGCGCCACCTCCTTTTCCGTTTCCTTTTTGCTTTTTTCCCTGCCGCTGCGTCCCCTGCGGCCCCTCCCGCCTCCCCCCTCCTTCTCACAGCCTCATTGTTCAAATTCCCCCCGCTGCGTCCCCTGCGGCCCCTCCCACCTCCCCCCTCCTTCGCTCCACTCCTTTGTTCAAATTCCCCCGCCGCTGCGTCCCCTGCGGCCCCTCCCACCTCCCCCCTCCTTCGCTCCACTCCTTTGTTCAAATTCCGCCGCCGCTGCGTCCCCTGCAGCCCCTCCAGCCTCCCCCCTCCTTCTCACCGCCTCCTTGTTCAAATTCCCCACTGCTGCGTCCCCTGCGGCCCCTCCCACCTCCCCCCTCCTTCGCTCCACTCCTTTGTTCAAATTCCCCCGCCGCTGCGGCCCCTCCCAGCTCCCCCTCCTTCTCACCGCCTCCTTGTTCAAATTCCCTGCTGCTGCGTCCCCTGTGGCCTCACCCCCCAGCCCTCTCATTGGACAGGCCCTCCCGCCTCCCAGCTGCCACTCCCACCCTCCCCTCCTCTTATGGCAGCCGCGGCGCGCTAGCAGGGAGCAGCCTTTGACCCTGCTTCTGCAGGCAGGTCGCTCCCCGCTCAGCCTTCCGCGCCACCTCCTTTCCCGTTTCCTTTTTGCTTTTTTCCCCGCCGCTGCATCCCCTGCGGCCCCTCCGCCTCCCCCCTCCTTCTCACTGCCTCCTTGTTCAAATTCCCCGCCGCTGCGTCCCCTGCGGCCCCTCCCGCCTCCCCCCTCCTTCGCTCCACTCCTTTGTTCAAATTCCCCCGCCGCTGCGTCCCCTGCGGCCCCTCACGCCTTCCCCCTCCTTCGCTCCACTCCTTTGTTCATATTGCCCCGCCGCTGGGGCCCCTACGGCCCCTCCCGCCTCCCCCTCCTTCTCACCGCCTCCTTGTTCAAATTCCCCGCCGCTGCGTCCCCTGCGGCCCCACCCCCCAGCCGTCTCATTGGACAGAGTCCTCTGATTTCCACCTCTCCCAGATGGCTGCCCAGTCTAGGAGAGACGCTTCTATCACTACAGTCACCTCTGGTTGGAGAAGGGCGAGGGATCTTCCACTGCCCCAATCGCAGTTCATTAGCCACCACTGCAGATCTGGAAATCTGGACCATGTCGGAGAGAAATTTCCCTGATGCTGCACCCACTGGAACTTCAGGTGCCACTGCAGAGCCCTCATATGCCAATGGGCATGTGTTACTAGTAGAAGCAAGAAGCCATAAGGCCCAGCAGCCTCAGAGGCAGTCTCGCCAAAATCCAGGATAGAGACTGAAACATCAGTATCATGGCCTGAATAGCCTAGACTTGCAGCTCAGGAGGATAGGCCTGAAACTGCACTGTGTCCCGAACAGATCCGATGAAAGGCAGCATCTGAGAAGGAGTCAGGTGTGACTCTGGCACGTTGATAGTGACCACTAGTGAAGGCAGAAGGTTCACCATAGTCTGGCAGTAGGAGACGCCTGCCTGTGACGAGCCCACCTTCAACAGCCAATCGTTGAGGTAGGAGAAGACTGCAACCCCTAACCTCTGGTGGTGAGCTGCAAGCAGGGCCATCATTTTCGTGAACACCTAAGGGGCGCTGGTAAGGCCAAAGGGCAGCACAGCAAACTGATCGTGCTCTTGGCCAACCGTAAATTACTGGTAATGCCAGAGGGCAAGCAGGATGGGGATGTGAAAATATACATCCTGCAATGCAAGCAATACCATCCAGTCTCCTGGGTCCAGGGCAGAGAGGGCTAGCTCAAGTGGGAGCATCCTGAATTTCTCCTTTTTCATGAAGAGATTGAGGAGGTGCAGGTCTGGAATAGGGTGCAGACCTTTGTCTTTCTTGGGGACCAGAAAGCAGTGGGAATAGCAACCACAACCTACTTCTGATGCCAGCACATGGCCAAGAGGGCTAACACTTCCTAACAGAGCAAGGAGAGGTGGTCCTCTGTCAGCTTGTCATAGGTAGGTGGCATGGGTGAGGGAGTGGTCACAAAGGGGAGGGAGTAGCCTCTTTGGACAAGCTTCAAAACCTAACAGTCCGATGTTATTGACCTCCACTTGTGTAGGTGATGGCGTGTCCCACCCCCAACTGGACACTCATGATGGTCTGATGGCAAAGTGAAGGGGTTTGGAGGCTGTGGCTGCTGAGGGGTGGGGGACTTTCTCAATGTCTGTCTGCCTGTCCCATGTGGTCTGTGAGAACTGCATCCGTGGCCACAAAAAGGTTGTGCGATTTGATGGCTGTGGTGACTGGGTGTGTAGAGATGCAGTTGAAAGCCCCTTCCGTAGCCATGAAAGGGGTGGAATGTGGACTGGGGTTGGTGAAGGGCCATGGAAAGGCCCAAGGACTTGGCTGTAGCTCTGCTGTCCTTAAAGCGCTCCCACACTGAGTCCGCCTTCTCTCCGAAGAAATGAGAGGCATCAAAGGGCATGTCCGTGAGAGAAGCTTGGACATCCACTGAAAAGCATTGGTTCTCAACCAGGCATGGCACTTAAGGGCCACCCATGATGAATTCACTCTGTCCAGCATGTCTGTTGTGTCCAGCCCACATTTTATGATGAACTTGGCTGCATCCCTCCTGTCAGCAATTGCTTGAGAGAGTATGGCTCAGGCTTCAACCAAGACTATAGGCAGCACTTGTGCAACCTAGTCCCGGATCATATGGGGTTATCAGCCCAAAAGGCGCAGGATGTTCACCGATCACTGTGTCAGGCTAGCAGAGGAGAACATCCTTTTCCCACAGGGATACAGCCTTTTGGATTCACTATCCAGTGCAGTGTTAGGGAACACACCAATGTTTATTTTGAAGGTGGAGGCCTGGACCTCCAAGCTCTCCGAGGTGGGCTGCTGGATGAGGAAACTGGGGTCCCCTTGGGGCAGGGCAATAGAACCAGGCAATTGTCATATTCACAGGAGCCCCTGTGCAAGGCTTGGACCAGACTCCAAGTAGGATATTGGTAAGGGCTTGATTGAATGGGAGTAATGGTTTGGTGGGGCCAACTCTCACTGAAGCAACTCTGTCAAGATGTTTGTCTTGACTGCTACTGAGGATAGCGTAAGGTCCAAGACCTCAGCCACCCTCTGCACCACCATTGCAAATGAGGCACCCTCCTCCATAGCCACATTAGGGAGAGAGATCAGGCCAATGTCTGGGGAGGTGTCCAGTCAGATCCTCATACCATTCCATACACATAAGAATCTACAGAACTCTCCCAATCATCACCTAATTCAGGCCTGTCACATGAATAAGGTACTGGCTCCGATAAGGGAAGTCTGCCCCCGGTTGGCACCAGAACCGGTATGGAACAATGCTTGTCTGGCTCCGTATCAGAGTCATGAATGTTGATAGAGGCAGTGGCACTGCTAGACGTCGGTGCAGGGGGAGTCGGCACTGGAGCAGGCACCAGGGAAGGTTGAGGTCTCTCGACCGGCACTGTTTTGGTTCCGTCCATGGATTCTTGAGGCCCGACAGGTGCCAGAAGACCAGTTAGGAACCATCACAGACCCTTGGAACCCAAGGGCCACCAAAAAATTAGGTGCATGGTCTCATAAAATTCCTTAGGCTGGATGAGGGTCACTCTGGCTCCTGGAAATTCAGGGAGGCGCGGAGGCGGTCCAGGTGCAGGCTTCACCACAGAGCTAGGCCTCGAGTGCTGACTACCACGCAACTCACCCAACAACATGTGTTGTGAAGTTGCCGACCTCTTCTACTTCTTTTTCTTCATGTGGGACTTACCTGACTTTTCTGACATCTTTGAGTGGGATGATGATCACTTGGTACAACTTTGCAAACATCCCTGGACCTTCCTTGCAACCAAGATCTGAAGTGTCATGGAGTCTATTGACATCGGGCAGTGAGGAGCTTGAGGGAGCACTCCCTCAGCACCACAGGGTATATGGCACGGTAGTCCCTGCATTGCATGTGTTGGCGTTGTGGTCTCAATCAAGACACCAGAGACAAACCAAATGTGTATCCATTACTGACATCTACCAATGAAATATGCCACGTGGCTTAAAACCTGCCTTTCGGGTGGAAATCCTGCATACTGGGAGACAAAGTCTCAAAAATTCTTAGACAAAAGGTTGAAAAAATGTCAGTCAAAAAGTGACTTGGGGTTGCTCTTCTTCGGATCTCCGCTGACTGGTGTGGAAAGAAAAGAACTGCCATTAGCATGCTGGGGTGGTGTCTATAAACACTGGGCATGTCACTTCCAGCACGGACAATGCAGATGATGCCACGCGGCGACGAACGACACCACCTACTGGCACGTCTGGGTACTGATCACCAATAATGTCAATATCCAGTCCGATACCTGGGGAATATTCTAAGAAAAGGAATGCATGGCTAGAAATCTTTATCAGATAAACTCTGACACCAATGTATACGGATTTTATCACAGACAATACTTACAGAATATTCTGAGTGTTTGCTGAATAAGATGCAGATTTTGGTGTTTGCTGCACCAAAATTTGCATGAGCTGGTGAAAACCCAGTCTTTTCCCCATGGTTAACTACAGCAGGTTTGACAAATGATAATATCTTTCTGGTAATTACTGGGTGCAATAAACGTCTTACCTCTTGTAATTGCAGTCCATTAACAAGTGTTTGTGAATAGATCACAATTTAATGGGCCACTCTAAATTAGGGCCAAAGGGTCTCTTCAGCATGTGCCTTCTGCTTGCACAATAAAAATCACTTTATTCTTTGCTCTCATGAAGCTTCCTACTTCTTCCATTTGATGGCTTCGTGAGAATAACCTTGATATGTTTTCTGGCAGGAGAAGTCAGTTATTCAGCTACTTCCCTTCCTTGGAAAGGTGGTCCATTTTGATGAGGAGATTTATGGTTAATATAATGTCAGATTTTGGGATGACTTCTTCAGCAACTACAGAGGTGACAAATTCGACCGCTGTGTATTTTGTAAAGCCATCCACACATCCCAGCATGCATTTTCCACTGGGGAGACTACTAAAGACTTCACTGGATTTGGCCTGGACAATGGTGGTGTCTGATTGGTTATTATTTGAGCTGTTGACCCTCTCTACCTCATCCATAGCCCTTGATTAGTCCTTCCACAACCTTGTTGAGATGCTGGTGGTACTAGCTTTGTAGAAATATCTCATTGGGAGGTAAATAGAGGTCTTGGTGTATATTGTTGCTCTGTTACTGACATGAAGTGTCTGTTGGCGAAGGCACAGCCTTAGATTTCTCCACAAGTTATTCTATGTGGCTTACTTTGCTAACTAGAGACAGACCTCAATTTTGATTCATTTCCTCACCCTCTGCTGAAATAGGTAGCGGTTGATTCTTTTTTTTGCTGTTCTAATGTTGTCTTTCGTCTCTGCAGCTTTGGATGCTTCAATCTCTGTTGCCAGTTGTTAATGACATAAGAGGTTGCCTGCGCAGTCCTGCATTCCTGGCTTGTACTTTAAACTATTATTCTAGACTTGTTTGTGTAGTGGTGGTTTAATTTTTGATTTCCCACAATAGTGGATTATGTGATTGATTTGCATTTGATAGAAATATGAAACAGACCACCATAGGAGTAAAGGTCGAAATGGCAAAGCCCTTGTGAAGTAGAAATTGTTTTTTCCTCTTTGTGAAAAGAGTGCTTTTCTTTATTGCTCAGGGATATGTATGGATAGTTTGGCGGGGCTCCATGTCCTGTAATTGTTCAAGGACTGTGCCAAAGCTGGTGGCCTGGTGTCCACTACTAGTTCAGTTTGCTAGTTCTTGTCAAAGTATCTCATGTCATGGAGGTTGACAGTGTAACTTTTATGATTAAGAACACATTTGTTTGCTTTATCCACCACGCCTAATTTACCACTTTCATCAGCAGTTCTGAGATGAGGTTTGTCATTGTGGTCCAATCTATAATAAATCTCCCTCTATAGTTGGCCATTCTAAGGAAGCTCCTTACTTCTGAGATGGTCTGAGGTGCAGAATATTGTTCACTCTGGTGGGAGTAGATGCCACACCAGTGCTTAAAAAGCAGCATCTATACAATGTGACAAAGGGACTTAATAATTCACACTTCTTGCAGTGGAGCATGAGGCCTTGATCTTTCAATGTATGTTGCATTGCTCAAAGCACATTTTTGGGCTGTTCATGGAAAGTTGCATAGAACAATTTGTTGCTGCTGACAATTGTGGATCCTACTACTAGGCCAGTGTGGACTTTTCAGATGCTGTTCTGAAATGCCTCTGCAGTGCTAGATATTCTAATATTCAGTGTGTTGTACCTGAAGCAGCCCAACATAGGTAGAGTAAGTGATTATCAGTGGCGTAGCTTAGTCAAATTTGGGGTTGGGGCTGAATCTTAAATTTGCCAACTAAAAAAGCAGAGGGACGCAAAGTGTATGGGAGAGACGATCAAGGTTTGAAATGGTTGTTCCCATGAGGCACACAGGCAGTCCTGATTTGCATCAGGTGTGCCTCTGGGGCTTAGTTAGAGTTTGTTTGATGGCTACTCTGTTGCCCGCATTATTTTGAGTCCAGTGGACTGCAAGTTGTAGGCAGACAGAGTAAAACTTACTATGACATATTAGGATTTGTCAGAGGTAAGCCATTCCACTGCCCATCCTGTTTAGAGTGGATAGACCGATGGCTATTTGTTTTTTCAAATGTCCTTTACTGCTCAGTATATCCAGACAACAAGGGAGAGAAATGACCCCTACACCATGGGACCTACATCCCTTTATACATTCGTTTTTTATTTTTCAAACTAAACTCCCCCTTTAGGAGTTTGTTTTTGAAAAATAAAAACCCTTCAAAAAAGTTTGACAGCCAGCCATCATGTTCGATGGAGCTATCCTTCAAACTTTTCCTACATTGACAAAAACATCCATCACGATGGTTAATGTCATTGTATAGAAATGTCTGCGGGACTGGCAGACATCTCTAAATTTGGCAGGCGGAGCAAATACAGGGTGGCTGATGTAAAGTCTGTCCCCCACCCTGTCTGCCTTTAGTCTGCCCACCAACCCTAAATCAGGGGCATACATAACAGACCCGACTCAGGGTCCCAGATCACACTGCCAAGCCAAGATTGCATTCATTTGGAGGGTGTCACACCCTAAACACAACCCTGACGCTATGACCCTGGTTCTGCCATTAGTTTGTGGACTGTTTGATATGGTGTTCACTTGGGTCTGCAGATGGGTAGCCTCATGCCAAGGAGGATCATGAACATGTTAGACTGCTTGGAGTTCCTCATGATGGCCATTAGGGAAACCTGTGGTATTGGGCTCTCCACTGATTCTATTACGTTGGCCTTTTCGAGGTTGTAAAGTTCCTTCTCCAAACTGGGATATAGGTTTAGAGCTCCTCTTCTGTGTTGGAGCTCCATAGGGTTCATGGTCTCAAAAATGTGGATGGTTATGATTTTGGCCTTCAACCCGTTCCAGAGAGTAAGCACTGATATTCTTTCAAAATCCTATCAGTTTTACTTCATTTTATACTTATGGCTAATTGAATGAATGGTTGTTGTGCTATTTGATTCCCAAGGAATCTGCCAGTGCCTGGTAGTGTGACACATATGTTGGCTCAGCAGTGCCTATGGACTTTCACCAAATGGTCAGCGCACTACATGTGGAGCATTGTTTGTGTTTTTCTGGGCATCTGCAGAGTGTGTTTGTATGTATGCATTTCCACAGAGTACACACATTGAGATCTGCAGTCTGTTTTGCACGTGGCCTTTAATCAAACCCTTGTTTTTGCATCTTTTTGGGAGGTTTTGTTTTGATTTGTGTCTTGAATCTGTTTGATTTCGTATCTTAAGCAATTGCTTCTTACAGTTTGTGGAATCTCCCCAATGAATGAAGATTCCCATAGCTTGTTGTTGTGGTAGTTTTGTTAGCCGCTCGTGGGAATAAAGACTATAAAAAATCTTATTTTCCCAGTTCTGTTCCGTTTTAGCTAAGATCGCACTTTACAAATACCCATACACATATGGAGTTTCTTCTCAGATGTGATGTGATTTTACACTGTGCTTTGTGATGGGGACCGCGTTTATCTATACTTCATATGCTGTTTCACTGTGTGTTTGTGTAATGTGGTTCTGCTATTTTCTATGGCCTAGTAGCTCTACCCGTGTAGTGTCAGTTTCGAAATGGCTCTGCGGCTTTGAGCATGCCACAGACTAGACTGCACATATTTGCTGTGTCTTGTGTATTTTGATTGGTTTGCCAGTATGTGTGATGACAGCGTGGCTGAACTCTGTGTGTGTGTGTGTGTGTGTTTGTGTATGTTTTACGAGAAATTGTGTACTTGCATACTGACTATTCTTACATTTCTATTTCTTTACAGACCTACCTGAAAAAAAAGTCTAAATAAGGGCTGAAAGTTGGAACTTAAATCAGTTCCACTAGCTGACATTAAAATGCATTGCTTGTTTGCCTTAAAAATAGCAATTTTCACACCCTTCGAAGCTGGCTGTCGTTTGGTCCATTGCACCCCAAGAGTGACACCTCCGGACAGCTAGAGGCATTCTGGGGCACTTTTGGCTTTTGCTCCCACGATTTAAAGTAGTGCCTCAAAAATAGCATGCATAGTTATTTTGTTGACAAGACGGAAGATGTCAGACGTGACATGGGCTACTTAAAGTATATATATCCGGCTTACAGATATACTCCGTGTTGGCAGGGACACCATATTGTTTTCAGTTCTGAGGTTTCCTTTTTTTACTTTCCTTTTTATAAGCTGAAGCTTTCCTGTGCGCCGCAGCAGGTGGGTGAACTCTCCTGTTGCCCTTACACAAGGTTTTCTTGCAGAGCCTTTTCGCACTGGCGCTATGACTTTGCTGTGCCACAAGAGAGCGCTGTTGCTCCACGCTAACAAATTCCCTGCTTTTATCGCTCCACGGGAGGCGCCCTCCTCATATCCAGGGTCAGAACAAAATAAGCTGGGGTTACAAAATGTGGCAAATGCGAAATTTCCTAGCTATCGTGAAGGAAAGTTTCAATTCTATTAAGGACACGGAGGCGAGGATTATGCATATCTTTCTTCACTTTTTATTAATCAGCAAGTTCAAAGTTAAACACAAAATGAACAGAAAAACTACAAGTTCCATGAAGCCGCCGCCATGGTAACCAGCATCCAATGAGGTTCCTCCTTTCACGCTGGTATAAATATCCTCAGCTGCGACACACTTCCTCGACTTCACTGCGGAAATCCTGTTCGAATCAATTGGGTGTAGTCTGGGAATCTATAAAAGACGGTGAAATTAGGGCCCAATCTGATAACTCAATGTCGCATTCCAATGCCAATAAAGTATGAAATATACATATTTTACAAACTTGAATTACAATTACGAGCCTAATGACTATCAACATCGTTTAAAGAAAACTAGATACATGAGCAAAGATAAGGAATAAATAAATAAATAAAGGTATACATGTAAAATATACCTCCTCCATATGAAGATACAAGAGTTCAGGTGGGCAGAAAAAACTCGAGAGTAGTATGTGGGTGGGATAATCCTCGCCTCCGTGTCCTTAATAGAATTGAAACTTTCCTTCACGATAGCTAGGAAATTTCGCATTCTATAGCAGGACCGGAGGCGAGGATTATGCAAGTTCAAAGCTTACCCACCACCAGTGAGACTGCCTCATGAATTGGTTTAAAGTAGAACTTCTTAAAAGTAGATTCAGAAGACCAATCCGCAGCATGCATGATGTCCTCCAATCTACCCCCGACCTGTATGGCCTTTGAGGCCATGGCTCCCAGTGTAGAATGGGCGCCAAAAACCTGAATATCAATACCTGCCTCAGACAGAATCCATCGGACCCATCTGGCAATGGAAGGAGAAGAAACCGCCTTAAACGGTCTTTTTATGGAAATCAATAATTGGTTTTCACCTGGAAGTCTGTGATTCACGGTTATTTCCTCATAGACCTTGAGACATCTAACCACGCATAATTTTGGGGAGTCAGGAAAAGCTGGATAGGATACTGAGCTGGTATTATTCTTTGTCCTCCTAGAAATAGTAAACGTGACTCCTTCTCGAGTAAAGACACGAGCTGATACATCCAGGGCCCTGATATCTGACACACGTTTACATGAAATGAGGCATAAAAGCATGGCTAATTTGGCCGACAACTCCTTCCGTGACAAGTACTGATTATCGTGCCATGAGGCTAAAAGATTAAGGACTATGTTTACATCCCAGAGATTTGCATATCTGGCCTGTGGAGGTCTGGAGAGTCTAATACCCTTGAGGAGTTTACATATCCAGGGATGCTCGCCGACCGGGAGGTTGTTCAGAGGGGGGTGACCCGCAGATATAGCTGAACGAAAATAATGAATCGTACAATAAGCGAGACCAGATTCCGCTAATTCTGCAAGGAAATTTACGATGTCTGTAATACTGGCCCCCATGGGATCACGGTGTTTGCCCACACACCAACGAGACCATCTGTTCCATGCTGAACTGTATCGTTTGCATGTCCCAGGGGCCCAGGCCTGCGCAATGAAGTTTTTAGCTTCCTGCGAAAGTCAGCCGTCTTGCCAACGATGCCTGAAATCTTCCAAGCTATGAGAGAGAGATGACCCTGAAGGACCAGGGGGTGATAAAATCCCGACAGGTCCCGGAGGAGTGAGGAAAAAACCGGGAGACGAAGGGGGCACTCGCAGGAGAGTTCCAGCAGAGTCGGGAACCAAGCCTGAGATTTCCACCAGGGGGTTATTAGAACTATTGTCGCCTCGTGACGGCGAACCTGAGCTGCGACCCGCGGGATCAGAAGAAACGGAGGGAAAGCATAACCTTGAAGTGTCCCCCAATGTTGGAGAAACGCATCTACTGCCGCAGCTCCTGGATCCGTGCGCCAGCTGAAGTATAGGGGAAGATGAGCATTCCACCTGGACGCAAAGAGGTCTACTGTGCAGGGACCCCAACAGGTCATGATCGCTTGAAAAATCGATCGATGTAACTGCCAATCCGTGAGAAAACGGGAGTTCCAATCCGCCCAAGTATTCTGGGCCCCCGGAAGATACTCTGCTGTGACCGAGACTTGGTGTTGGAGACAAAAATGCCAAAAGTCCTTTGCTAGTTCCGCTAAAGCTCTTGATCGCGTCCCCCCTAAACGGTTTATGTACTGTACCGCCAATACATTGTCCATGCGGAGAAGAACCACACATGAGACTTTGTCTCTCGTTAGGGACTTTATCGCAAAAGATCCTGCCAGGAGCTCCAGACAATTGATATGCATGGTGAGCTCCTGTGGGGTCCAGCGTCCCCCAAACGAAATGTCCCCGCATCGAGCCCCCCATCCCTGGCGACTGGCGTCTGACTCTATCACCAGATCCGGGGCTGCTCCGAAAATGGCTCTGCCATTCCATGCTTCCATGTGGTCCAGCCACCAATGTAATTCCATCCTCGCCTCCTGAGATAGGGAGATGAGTTCGGAATAAGTCACCCCTCGGCGAAGGTGGAAAGCCTTCAGGCGTTGTAGGGCTCTGTAGTGTAGGGGACCTGGAAAGATGGCCTGAATTGAGGAGGAAAGCAGGCCGGCTACTCTGGCTAATTGGCGTAGAGAAATCCTGTCTCGCCGAAGGACTTTCCTCAGTTCCTTCTTTATTTTGGATATCTTTGTCGTCGGAAGACTGAGGGATGCCGAACGAGAATCTATGAGAAAACCTAGGAAGATTAACGATTGGGTCGGAGAGAGTTCCGATTTTTGTTGATTGATTACAAACCCCAGATCCTGGAAAAGAGCAATAGTTGTGTTCATATTGGATAAAAGTTGAGACCTGGATTGATCCAATAAAAGGATGTCGTCCAGGTAAATGATGAGCTGTATGCCCTGCAACCTCAGTGTTTCCACCACTGGTTTGAGGAGTTTGGTAAAGCACCACGGAGCCGACAAGAGACCGAACGGGAGAGTGGTAAATTCGAATACCTGATCGTTCCAGATGAATTGCAGGAATCTGCGATGAGGGGGAAAAACAGGGACGGTGAGGTATGCGTCCTTGAGATCTAGGCGCACCATCCAGTCCCCCTGTAGAAGGAGGTCGCGGAGCAAATGAATACCTTCCATCTTGAAATGCCTGTAAACAACCCATTCGTTGAATGCTCGAAGATTGATGACAGGCCGAAAACCCTTGTCCTTCTTTTCTACTAAGAAGATGTTGCTTACAAAACACCTGGGGTGCCGGGAAGTGAAGGCTATGGCGCCCTTGTCCAGAAGATCCTGAACTTCTAAATCTATGAGTTCGCAGTCTGCTGCAGAAAACACTATCGGTGGTGGCAGATTCCCTTGAATTGGGGTACCCCAGAATTCTATTTGAAACCCCGACACTGTCTGTAGCACCCAAGCGTCTGATGTAATACGTCTCCAGTTGGTCTTGAAATTCCGCAATCTCCCTCCGAAATTTCGAGGGGAAAAAGGGATAAGCCTTACCAGAGGGACTTCCTGGGGCATTAGTTGCTCCACGTGCGGTTCTGGAAGCTCTGCCTTTTCCCCTTCCTCTGTTGGGGAAGAACGTTCCCTGTCGGCCATCACGCCAACCGTTGTTTCGGAAGGAACCGGGGCCTTGTTGGTAAGGACGGCCGGAAGAACGACCCCTGCCTCGTCCGGCCCCGCCAAAAACCTTACTGGGAAAAATCTTTTTAATGGATGACTGGGCTTTATCCAGAGCCGAAAAAGTAGCAACGAATTTACCCAATTCTTTTACGAAAGGGTCACCAAATAAATTGCCTTGGGCAATAGCCCCTGCCTCCGAGTTTGAAAGTTCTCCCAATTTGGGGTCAATTTTAATCAATAAAGACCTGCGCCTTTCTGCCGAAATGGCACAGTTCGCATTGCCCAGTAGACAGACAGCTCTCTGGGCCCATCCTGCGACAATGTCCGTTTGCCAATTGAATTATCTGTGTGAGGGGTCCCAACACATCAAGAAGCTTGTCCTGGCATGCCCTCCAGGAGCGATCTATCCCTTTCTTGGGATCTTTAGTGTATTTTGCAAAAAAGGTACACATTTTCGGGTCTATATCCGGAGTAAAAGCGACCTTATCTGATAAAGATGGGCGTGGGCATTCGGCCCGTAAACGAGCACGCACTTCCTTGTCCAAGAGTTGCCTAATTTTACTGGCGACATACTCCGCAACCTTGAGGTCTGGCCGCCACTCAGAGGAACGTGGATGGTAAATACCCTCCGGTTCAAACATATCTGAGTCAGAATCCCCAGGATCAGAATGATCCGGTAGGGTAGCGTTAGGACGCCAAGGGCGACCTGAGTCATCGTCCAAAGATAAGGAATCCTTGTCTGAACCACCCATGATGCCTTTAGGTGACCCTGAATCAGGGTTCCATAGATGGTGAAGCATGTCACCCATTACTCCGGGCAATCGACCCTCCCGGGAGGGTAAACGCGTATGCGCGAGCGCACTCTTGGAGTGTGATAAAAAATCGCTATCCTCCAGGTGCCCCGCGTCGCGCTTGCGCCTATTCTTGGGAGCCGAAAGGGTAGATGTATCACCCTCCGCTCCCGTCACGCCAAACATGCCCGTACCCTTGGACACCTGTTCTGTGAGTTTAGCTACGGTCTCCCTAAGAGGGGCCAAAGCGTGCGAAATCGCTTGCGAGAACAAAGCGTCCACCCCAGGGGGGATGGTACGGTGAGAGGGACCCTCACCTGGGGACATGTTGGCAAAAGGCTCATGTTCCTGAGAGGATTGCATGCTGAGGTTCAGACGAAGCACAATAATGTGACAGAGAATAACACCCTTTAAAAATATATAAAGGGTAATTCCCTACCCCCTCTGTCAAGAAAATAACAATTATAAACAAATTTGTCTTCCCCGCGGGGGTATTACTGACCAAACGGTGTCACGGGGTAGGAAACAGCCAAAAACACAAAGGTGTTGAAAAAATGAAAGAAAATATGAAAGAAAATAAATCCAAAAACCGAGCGCCCAGGTTCCAAAACACTCGAGCGCTCAAACGCGCTTTAAACAAACACTGCGCGCCCTCTGTCAAGTGTGACGCGTGTGTAGCAAAGGAATGAAAAGAATGCTTGAAACAA
The DNA here is from genome assembly GCF_031143425.1 of Pleurodeles waltl. Lineage (NCBI taxonomy): Eukaryota > Metazoa > Chordata > Amphibia > Caudata > Salamandridae > Pleurodeles > Pleurodeles waltl. The sequence goes on from NC_090446.1 coordinate 124,433,350, forward strand.
AAAACGCGCGCCCTCAGTCGGGTGCGACGCGTGTGGAAGACTGAAAAACAATGGAAATAAATGCGCTCGAGCGGAACGCGCGTTCCGAGCCGAGCACACCCTCGTAGCAACGCTGCTACAACAGTGTAAACGGAAAAAATGTCAAAGTCCAAACGCTCGAGCGGAACGCGTGTTCCGAGACGAGCACACTCCCGTAGCAACACTTGTTGCTACCACAGCTGAAACCAAAGGCAACAACGCGCCAAGCAAGCAAACACAAACCAAGAACAATTTTAACCGGATGCAGTAAAGGCACTTATCTGACGGAGCAGTGAAGAAAGAGGAAGTGTGTCGCAGCTGAGGATATTTATACCAGCGTGAAAGGAGGAACCTCATTGGATGCTCGTTACCATGGCGGCAGCTTCAAGGAACTTGTAGTTTTTCTGTTCATTTTGTGTTTAACTTTGAACTTGCTGATTAATAAAAAGTGAAGAAAGATATGCATAAACCTCGCCTCCGGTCCTGCTATAGAATTAAGACAGAGAGTGAGAACACTCCAGGGTAAGAGACACCTCAGTGTCAAATGGGGATCCGCTAGTTGGGAATTAAGAGGCTGGGTGAAATCCGACGGACCTCGGATACACAGTCAAAATGCCTATGGGACAAGAGGAGTTTGAGTTCCTTTTTGAAAGTTCCAAAATATGGCGAGGCACAGCGACCTAGAAGCAAATTCTAAATTCTTGTAGCACTGCCGAAGAATGATTGCTTCATACAGGGTTCTAATTAAATATGAGAAGGAACTGAGTGTTTCTTGGCCCTCCTTGTCAGTTAGAAATGCGCCCGTTCTCATGTATCTTCAGCACCAGGCCTCTGGCATCACACACTACAAATGGGTCGTTTGCTTCTTCACTGCTGTAAGGGCGTCTCCTCTGGCACCACAAGATGGCGCTTCAGTGCTGCAATTCCACTGTAAGTAACGTTCTGGTATTGTTTTACTGCCACAAACAGTCGTTCCTGTTGTCCTTCGGAAAGGTGTCCTGCTGGAATCACATCATAAGTGGAGCCGTAGTTGGGGTTAGGACTGCTTTTATCATAGAAAAAATACTGGCCATTTATTCACGTTTTAACATTCTGCAAAGGACGGGCGTGATACTTCAACTGAACTTTATAAAAAGAAGCACTTGTGTTCCTTTTAACGTGACTTTTCTGACTTTTTTACTATTTGAAGTATGTACTGATATTGGAGGGGGGATACCGGGTAAATGTGATTTTCCTGGCTGTTGCACCAGCGGGGACATAAACATACTGGTCATGCAGGTAAAAATATACAACCGTACTTCCCCGCATCAGGCGGCGCTGTGCTGATTTAGTTGCACCGGCGGTGCTGTGCCAATGGGGTGACTACACTGGTGTGTCGGTGACACTCGCGCCAAAGCTAAGGGTGCTCTGTCCCTATCACACCACTAGTGGGCGCTGCTCGACTGCACACCACAAAGAAGCACGCTGCTTCTGACGCGTCTCCAGGTCAGGTGGGAGGTCATTAGTGCTGTTACTGCACAAGGGAAATTGACTGCTAAAAGAGACGGATGGGGCGGGAGCGGGGAAAGGTGGGGGAGGGCATGGAAGAAACAGGTGGGGGTGACGGAGACAGGTGGGGAGCGGGAGGCTGCCCGGACAGACGGCGTGTAAATCAACTTGCAGACTCGGGTTCTTGAGCACGAAATGGGTCACTTGGGTTAGGGAAGGCGTGGAAAGGGCAACTGGGGAACAGAGTGAATGGGACAGGCGAGGAGAGCGTAGCTGGGAAAACACCTGGAGGAGATGAAAGAGTCATGTGGAGGAAGGCACTGAACGCACGTCATCATACCACTTATTCCGTATTACCAGATGCCACATAACCACGTCCAGCACCTTTATTGAGTATCTAATGCATTATGGGAGTTGTAGTCCCCATTCTCCGCTTAAACCAGTTGGATTCACACCTGAAAAAAATGTTCAAAGAATGCTTAACGATGGAATATGTGATCTAATGGAGTGAATGGTAACCCTAGTCGGGCGGGGTATTAAGGAGAAGGGCGAGGGTGGGGTGGAAGGCGGGGAGCTGTATTACCTTCCAAACTGGCAGAACCAGTTTCTGTCGGGGAGAGCCAGATATCCATTTACCCGTTTTTTTTCAGACCCATGACCCTTGTTTTCAGGTGCTTAGGGGTGGGGAAGGCGAGGGGGCGCTCAGAGGAGTATGACGAGGGTAAGTTGGGGCGCCGATGAATGGGGCCCTGTGAAAGAATAGGGTGGATCGGATGTCTCTCTTTGTCCTTGGCTGGCAGCCCCCAGGGGCAGCGCAGGCGGGGGCGGCACCTCATTCCAGACCTCTGATGCCCTCCCCTGCACAGGCGGAGGGAGGGGGTTTCTGCCGCGGGGTTAAGGAGACCCAACCTTCTTCCACAAACCCTAAAATAACCACCGTCTCCCCTCCCCCCGCCGAGGCGAAAACCCCCCAGGGATAGAAGGTTGCCCGCCTGGCAAAACTAAGGGCATAGGTGCGCTGCCAGAGGGGGGGGGGCAGGTCTGCGGTGCCCCATTTCAGATTCTCTTTGTTTGAAGGGGTGAGGTATATGTCCAACTGGAGTGAGGTGGGTGGGGGAGCTGAACGCTGGCATCGGTCCCCAGCAGAAGTGGCTGCTCGTCCCTCCCTTCCTCTTTCCTGTCCCTCCCTTTCCTCTCCCCCCTTTTGTTTCCCATCACCGCGTAGCCTACTATGGAAATTGCCAAGGTTACCTCATATTTTTTTTTCAAATTAAATATCCGGAGTGTGAGCGCGGGTTGGGGATAATGGTAAAGGAAGGGGCAGGTGAGGGGGGAGATGGCACAGGAAACAGGTGGAAGACCGATGTGGTCCACCCTCCCTCGAGGCCACGCAGCAGGGATTGGCGCACAGAGCGTGATGCTCGGGTCACCGTCACAGCTGCCCCCAGCAGCCCATAAGTCTTGTACCCCACAATGACAAGCTTTCACATAAGTCCCCCCGGCCCGTCCTCCATGTTTTGCTCCTGCGGCGTATCATGCGCCCCAGTACCCCTTTTGCAATATGCCAGCCTCCTCTCCCCAAGGCTAGCACTTACAGAATGTGATAATACCCTTACCCCCCCCCCCCCCCATAGCTCCTACGCCATGTCAAGCGCCCACAAACCCCTAGGCACCCCTGCGCCTTTGCACCTGGTAATTTTGTTGACATGGCATTAAATCCCGTTTCTCCCATGGACGTCTGTGCGTAAATTTGTGCTTCCCACAGACATCGTTTGGGAAGCCCGATGGGAAGCCTCTGCCATCCTTGTGCCAAGCAGACAGCCCACCAGTGTGCAGGGTCTTAGGACCACACTCCTCGTGGGCGCAATGTCCAAACTGCATAGTTGCGTCCAATTGTACATGAAAAGGAACAGTCTGTCCAGCCTATACCAAGGTCCTAGGACAAATGCACCAGGATGTATCTATTTATTGTCTGATACTTTTTTTTTTAACTCTGTGAGAGGGGCTTGCTGCCCGCACTGGAGACAATGGCTAGGTTTTATCTGATTTATGCCACTAAATAGTTTCATGGGTGGAATGAGGTTCAAGCCAGTGCCTAGAGAATGTAGTGTTATTTGTATTCCTGCGGCTCCGATGTGACTGTGCCACTGGGTTATTTTCCAGTGGTAACATCACATCTGAAATCCGAGGCCCAATGACAGTGAGTGCCTTGGATGTAAATTCCAGATAAATTGGGTCTACTGTTGTCATTTTCAGAACCTCCATCGTGGATACTACAAAATAGAAGAGCTGGAAACTGGATAGTAGGGGCCACTCCCCACTGAAAATTGCCAACTTGTTTCCCAGGAGCCAATTCTGCAATTCTTCCTGTTGTAAACTTTTCTGCAATTGGTACATTCCTCTTTCCCTCTCCCCCTGCCCTCTTCCCATCCTCTTAGAGTGCTCTAAGCATAGCAACGGTTTAGAATGTTGGCCAGACGTTAAAATAGAATGTTGGCGTGAGATCATTTCAGAGTGGAGATGGGGGATCACCCAGCAGAGACTAGAGGCACATATCTCCTATCAAAGAAACTTACCTGAGTCCATGTGAGTTACTTCACTTACACTGTCCCGCTCCTTGGGACATGAGGTCCCAAACATCTCATAAATATGTCCTTTCCGGAGTGGGTTTACTGACAACCTTAGCTCTGGCCGTGACATAGTGAAGAGAATAGAGCAGTGGTTCCTCACTTTATCATTACTGGAACCCGGGGACCCCCACTGAATCATTATTGGAATCCCAGGACCCGTCACAGAGTCATTACTGAAAGTTGGGGTCGTCATCTTTTAATGTTATTTAATTTTCTAAGCAGTTGGGGACCCCTTGAGAAGGCTTCGCGGACCCCTGGGTGTCCCCGGACCACAGGATGGAAACCACTGGAATAAAGGATAACTTTGTCTGTGAATTTCAACAGCGAAGCTATCTTTTGATGGACTCCATGACACAAACAATCTGCAACAGCATTGGTGGACCAGTAGCAACCATCTCCTACACTTCAGGTAGTGTACCATCCAGTGTTTGAAATGGAAATATAGAAGTGCAGGTACTCCTTGCCCCAGCGTACCTGTTTGCTGCTGAGAAGTTCTTCTACTCGCCCAATAAAAGCATTAGAGCAGTGCTGAGAAGTGCGGGTACTACAGTTCCTTCCAAATTAAAAACGTGTAGGTACTCAGCACCCAATAGCTCCCGGACACAAAAAGTACAGGTACCACCAGAAGACAAGGTGCAAACGCTTTTGAAAAATTAATGGAAAATACCAAAGATCGCAACAATCGTCCCCATCATGAAAAAAGCCTACAAAACTGCTGCTGTCATTTAATTCTCCATATGCTTGTGTAAAGGTGTGCTACTTATGAGTGGGCCTGGGACTCTACGTGGGTAATGGACTTTGCCCTTTTTAGGGGATAGCCTCTATCATCCAGCCAGCTTCACCGCCCTACACCCTTGGACTTGAGACTGCTGCGGTCTGGCTACTCTGATATGTCAGTCTGCAAAGAGCCTGGGTAGGGGCTTTGTAATGGGTCTGAGGAGCAGGTACTATCAGACAGCTTTTGGGAAAGAGCAACACAAGAAGACTGTGTTGAGCTGTCCACCAGGTACACATCATTTCAGGTGGCTATTTCACACTCTGAGGAGACCCAACAACACTGCAACGACTCATGGAGAAGTTGATAGGTAGCATAGACCTTCCTGAGCACTTGGTGTATACATCGATTACTTCCTCATCTTGTGACAAACACCAGATGAGCATGACCAAAGGATGTGAAAAGCCCTGGAACTCGAGCAGGAGCAATGCCTAAGATGTCCCTGTGTTCGTGTGGGAATAATAAACAAAAATAAAAAAATCACTTACTTGCCACATGCCGCCTCAGTGTTCCTCACCGCCTCAGTGCTTCTCTTCACTCCCCACCCAATCCAGACGCTTCTTTCATGCAGTTACCCAGCACGAGAGAAGCACCTGGATTGGGTTGAGCAGCCTGAAATGCAGCTCAGCTGGGGACTGGGAGCCTGCACTTGTTCTTCACCCGGACTGTGATACACAGCCCGGGTGGAGAGTTCTAAGTGCGCATGTCAGTTTAGCTGGCCTTGGACAGCTGGTCAAACCGACATGCGTACTTAGAGTGCACACTACTCCTCCTCCCCCTGCTGATGATGATTGCCCCGACCTGCCCTATGAAGAGAGAGCGAAAAATAAAATGATAATATAATAGTTGTATTATCATTTTATTTTTCAGCTGCCTTTCAGCTGCAGGGCAATGCTCCTCCCTCATAGCGGAGGGGTCACCCCTGATAGTCAGTGCATGGCTTATGGCACCCAGGGCACTTGGCAGTGTGCGCTGCTCGGTGTTGAGTCCGGTCCCATCAGAGTGTAGAGTCCATGGCCAGCAGCTCAATATCGAGGAATGGCCCCCGGGACTAGTGAGCACCTGTGGCCCCCTCAAGCCCAGCTTCACATCTAGGAGCTGTACATTTGTTAATGAGATGCAGATTGAGGGTGCTGGAGTGTTCTCTCTCTCTCTGTATTTCTCTCTCTCTCTCTCTCTTTCTCCCATACCCCCGCCTCCCCAAACAGGTGTAGAATCGGATCCCAGCGCACATGGTGGAGCAAGAACGCAACTCACGACATTGGCAGAGCCTAGTTTTCCGGAGCTCTGCCACATTTGTGCACTTCTGTATTATTATGGGATTTCAAAGTACATTGAACTGGCCGTCAGTGAGTGGGAGGGAAACACAATTTAATGCTAGGTGCTTTGTACATGCTGCAGTTCAATGTCAGGACCTGAGGCTTCGGATTATGCTTTCTCTTTCTTTACTGAAAGAACACAGCAGCCAATAAACGTTTAGTTAACCCAAAAACTACAACACCCATCATTCCTAGTAGTCCAATACGACCAATCCCTGGTCTACAGTCTATATAAATGTCCGTGACTCTTAAGTCCTTCCTCTTTCTTTGCTGCTGGCAGCCATTAGCTAAGTACCTGTCATTGTGTTTAAAACAGTCAAGTGTTTTAAAGTTTATGTGTATTTATTGTTTTGTTCATGCTGGCCGTGGATCGGGAGCAGGGGTTGAACGGCGCTCGTTGACTCTAATCTTGGAGGTGTGCGGCGGACGCGCTCGTACGCCGCTTGATTTTACCCCCTTTCGGGATTGCGTGTGCAGCGAGCACAGTAGGACCGGGAACGCCTGCCGAGCATCGGGAATGTCCTGCAGGACTTCCCATGCTCGAGCAGGTTATTTGCGGCTTCTGTAAGCCGTTCGAGTGCCGTTCTATGAGCGGCTAGTCCTCTCTTTATTTCGACGTCGCACGCGCGCTGACGAGATCCGAGACCTTCAAGCTTTGGATCTCGTCGGCGGAGTCACATGTGTGCGTGTAAAACATAATTATTCCCCTGAGAACGCCCGATGGGGCGGTAAATACAAATAAAGGCTTTGCCTTAAAGAATTATTGCAGGTGCTCCCTCCACTTCTTACAAGGCCTGTTTTTGAGAGTTTGCCTCTCCTTTGGATTGGAGTTTTTTCTCCTTCCTTCATACCTGCAGGGGCTGATTCCCCCCTTACTGAACTCCTTCTTTACTCTTCATCTCTGAGATGGCTTATTATGCAGAAGAGGATGAGTTTTTTCAGCAAGAGGCCAAGGAGTCCTATGATAATCAGATGGAGAAAAGATTGGTGCAGGCCCTGGGGCACCACGTGCAGGACTCCATAAATCAAGCCCTTATTAAGGCTTTAAAGCCTTTTACTCAGCCTTTGGTGCACTATGGGCAGAGAGAATTGATGGGCAGACCCTCTCATGCCAGAATGCCTGATACTCTAATTCCAGATATGAGTCGGACCCAGAAGGGTCCTGAAGGACCTAATTGGTCAGCGGAGATCTTGTCCCAGATGGCTTCTTCAGTGACCACGTATATGATCAGGATCTATCAGAGATCCCTAGAGAATTACCGTCTCAGGGTATGCTGTGCCCGAAGGAATCTCAGCCTTCCGCTTCCCATTCCTCTGATTCGGAGAAAACTCGAGATGAACCCAAGGTGTCGGGTAAGAGGAAACCTAAATCCCATCATTCAACTGATGAAACAACAGTTCAGAGGAACCTATTTTTCTATCTGGAGAGTATTATTCTTCCAAGATCCACTGAATGGATACCCTCTGTGGAGGTGGTGCACAATGTCCAGGACAGGTTGCGAAGGGATTTGACAAAGACGTTCGCAACACTCTGCGTTCAGAATGCTTCCGTCCTTCCTTGACAGGCAAGGTAGCAGATACACCGGAATTGGACCCTAGTATGGACAACTTTCTTAAGAAATTCTCAAAAGAACCTAAAAAGGGACAGGACCGAGCCTGGAGAGGCTGTCAGGATAAGCTTCTGGATATTTCCAGACCTCTCACGAAGATCCTTGAACTGGCGGTAAAAGCCAAAGAGAGTAATTCGCCTTTGAGACCTGAGGCAGTCATGGAGTGGGCGCAAAGAGACGTTTGTCTCCTTGGCAATGCTAATTGCGCCATGTCCATGGAGCGACATAAGTCTTTTCTGATGAGGATAGACTTCAAGTTGGTGGAAATGGCTTCCTCTGAACCCGGTTCTCTGGCTAATGGACTCTTGTTAGGGATCTCGGGAAATACGTTTCCACCTTTTCTGCCCTGGACAAGGCTCAGTCCTCCATGAAGAAGATGTTCAGTGGTGGCCTTTTTCTCAGGGCCGGACGCTATAGAGGCCGAGCACCAGGCCGTGGATATTATCAGGCCTCCTCCTCCAGAGGCGGTGGTTCCTACCAAACATCTTCCGGATTCTACCCCTCCCGCAGGAGAGGTCGAGGTCATACCCATCGAGGTGGAAACAGGGGAAATTACAACAGTCCACACTTTGCAGCAACATGTGAGAATAATCCCCTTTTCCGAAGTCCATTTAGGGGTCACGTTAAGAGAGCATTTGCAGGCTTGGAGACAGATATCGCAGGATCCCTGGATCCTTCAAACCATGATGGGTTATCAGTTGGAGTTTTATTTCGCCCACCCCAGACAGGTAGGCATTCCTCCTCTGCTATGTTTTTCCCAAGCAGAGGGCAATTTCATAGACATCGAAGTGGCTTCTCTTCTTCTGAAGCGAGCGATAGTACCCACAGAGTTGCATCCTTCAGGGTTCGTCAGCACAATCTTTCTTGTGCAAAAGAAAGGAGGAGGGTATCGGTTGGTTCTCAATCTAAGAGAATTAAATTCCTTCATAATATATCCCCATTTCATATATTGGAGGGTATTCATCTTTTAAAAGATCTATTGTTAGAAGGGGACTGGCTCATTCGTATGGATCTCAAAGACACTTATTTGACAGTACCAGTTTTCGCGCCATATTGCAGATTCCTGCGGTTTTGTTGGTGAAACCGGTGGTTTGAGTTCGCAGTCCTTCCCTTCGGTCTGTCTTCGGTCCTTGGTGTTTCACCAAGTTGCTACGTCCTGTCGTACAGTTTCGTCGAAAAAGGGGTGTACGTCTAATTATTTATCTAGACAACATTCTGATTATGGCACAAACAAGGGAGTTAGTTCTGGTCCATCTAAATTGGACTATTCAAATCTTGCAAGATGTTTATTTTAATAAATTCAGACAAATCCACCACCATTCCCTCACAATGTGTAGAATTCTTAGGCTTCCAAGTCGATTCTGCCAAGGCACAGTTGCGACAACCTCTGTCGAAACGGTCTATGATCAAGAAAGAGTTACGGAGAGCCCTTGCCTCTTCGAGTATATCATTGAGGACTCTAGCAAGGTTGGTAGGACATCTAGCCTCTTCTATTCAAGCAATATTTCCGTGCCCCTTACATTACAGAGCCCTTCGGTGGCTAAAGATTATACACCTATGCAAAGGTCTCACTTATGCGGAGCAGATTTCTTTGATAGAGAAAGCCCGAGCAGAGAGATTCTGGTGGTTGGAGCACATGGATGCTTGGAACGGAAGAGCGATTTTTGCCTTGGTTCCAGAGGTAGTCATGGAATCAGATGCTAGCCGATGGGGCTGGGGTGATTGATGTGGGACAGTAGAGATGGGGGCAGGTGGTCTCCAGCGGAACTCTCTCTCTACATCAATTGTTTGGAACTTCTGGCAAGAGCTTTTGCAATTCGCTCTCTTTCTCCCCACAAAGCCAGTTATTGCATACTGTTATGTATGGACAACATCTCGCTGGTGTGTTACATCAATCGTTTTGGCGGAACCAGATCTCAAATTCTGGCGGAGATTGCCAAAGAGTTTTGGCATTTTTGCCGTCATCATCAGATTTTGGTAGTGCCAGAATACATTCCAGACGTTCCAATGTGACAGCGGATTGGAATTCTCGGTTCTTGAGGGGCGGCAGTGACTGGAAGCTGCACCAGTCTGTGTTCTTGACAATTACGAGTCATTGTGCGATAGACCTTTTTGCGTCTCGCCTCAATTCTCAACTTCCTCTCTTTTACAGCTGGTGGCCAGATGCGTTAGCCCTAGCAACAGATGCTTTTCTTCAGGTCTGGACGATCTCTCTACCGTATTCCTTTCCCCCCTTCTCTATGATTCAGAGAGTACTCTCTCAGGTTCGGAGACAGGGGGCAGACATCATTTTGATAACACCTCTTTGGAGAGCTGAGTCGTGGTTCCCGGTGGCGATTGGCATTATCTTGTGCCTGTCCGATCCGTCTGCCGTTGTTCCCCTTGTTGCTTCTGGATCCAGGTCACCTCCCTCATCCGCTAATACTGCCAGGCCCGTTGTCCCTTATGGTGTGGAGACTTTCAGGGGACGTTGGCAAATGCTGAATGTTTCGAGAGAAGCTATCCTCTTCTTATCCCAGTACTGGGCACCTTCCACCCATAAAAGGTATGAGGCTTCCTGGAAGCGATGGGTGGGTTTGTGCAGTGAATGGAGTATTGATTCCCTGGGGCCTACATTAGCATGATTATCAATTTTTTATCGGATTTAGCTACGCTGGGGTTAGCATATAGGACTATCAATAATTTCAGGTCAGCTCTTTCAGCAGGGCATCCTCATGTTGACGGCAAACCAGTGGGCGAAAACCGTTAGTTTGTAAACTTCAGAATGGACAAACCCCCTCAGCCTAAGTATTCAGTCCTATGGGATGTTGACATTGTACTTTGTTTTCTAAGAAATTGGCCATGTAATGAAGATTTCTCGCATAAGCAGTTGCCAGCCAAACTCACAATTTTATTATGTCTTATTTCATGCAGAAGAGTTTCGAATGTAAGAGCCCTTGACTTAGCAGGTAGAGTATTTACTACTTCGGGGGTTTCCTTTTCCATTTCAAGACTACTAAAACTGCTTCAAAGAGTATATCTTATCCAGCTTTTCCACATCATCGTAAATTATGCGTAGTTCAATGCATAAAGGCATATGAAGACTGTACTCAGGGAATTTCGCAGAGATACTCAAGGACAATTACTCATTTCCGTACAGAGACCATTCTCACCAGTCTGCTCAGCTACTTTGGCTAGATGGGATAAATGGTTATTGAGTGAAGCTCGAATTGATGTCTCCTCCTTTGGGGCTCATTCTGTCAGAGGTGCCTTGGCCTCTAAGACATTTGGAGCTGTTTCTCGTTTGGAAGACATTATGAATGCAGCCGATTGTTCTTCTGATAGTACATTTAAGGTGTTTTATCATAAACCTATTGTAGATGTAGCTTCGGTTGTGATGGTTCAGCTTTGAACTAGCATAATCCGAACCCTCCGGTCCTAACATAGAATGAAAGATTTTCTACCTTGTGCATCAAGAATTTTCAATTCTATTAAGGACACGGAGACGAGGATTATCCCATCCTTATGTGATATGTATTTAAGCAATATGTTTGATATTTAGGTAATTCATTAAAGTATCAAAATTGGTGATGCATATTTGATATCTGTATCTAACAAGATTCCCCTCCCATTTAGGCATTCTAAATGAGACACTACTGATCTGTTTTTTCTTTATTAGGTTTTGATACCAAGAATGCATAAGGATTTGATGTTTCTATGACCAGACCAGTTGGACTGTGGCCGTTTGGAGTCCTAGACGAAGTTTGTGGTTGGATTCAAGATTCGATTCTTCAGGTTGTTTTGTTGTGTTCTTGCAAAGAAAGAGGAAGGACTTAAGAGACACAGACATTTATATAGACTGTAGACCAGGGATTGGTCTTATTGGACTGCTGGGAATGTTGGGTCTTGTAGTTTTTGGGTTAACTAAACGTTTATTGGCTGCTGTGTTCTTTCTGTAAAGAAAGAGAAAGCATAATCCTTGCCTCCGTCTCCTTAATAGAATTGAAAATTCTTGACGCGCAAGCTAGAACATTTTTCATCCTCCTCAACGCTCAATCAATGCATTACCAAGTATTCTACATATGCCAAGTCCATCTCATGTACTGCTTCATGACTGCATCCAATTTTAAAAATGGTACGCTGAATGCATCCATCTCTCTTATGTGACTTGTGTTTTTTTTAAAATAATATGCATCTAACAAAACCAGCTGTATTTAAAAGGAAGACATACACACACTACTCAATTATCTCAAAATATTAAACATCTGTGCACGAACCTCAGTCACATCAAGGATAAAAAAAAAATCTAGACAAATATAGGAGGCAATCTATTTGACAAACTAAAAATGATTTGAAAAGAGAGAGCAATATAAGAAAGGTTTGGAGAAGTGAGCAGTTTCCGAGACACAAATTCTGATGTTACAATATTATTATGGTTATGTCTTTCGGAAATGTTTCACTGCTAATACTGCTGCTTCAGAACCGCTGTGCCACGTGAATCGAAGGCTTCTGTGATGTTTTCCTAGGCGAGTCTCCTCAATATTGTTTTAGTATTCTGAAGATGGTTTTCAGGGAGGGGCTTGATAGCTGTGTTGCTGATCTTTTGATAGGAATATGGTCTCAAGGTGTTTGGTGTTGTTTCTGGAAATTGTGTGAAGGATCCTGTAATGGAACCGCTGTTACAACAGGCTGAGCCCCGAAACAACAGGAAACCACGGGCAAATCCCCCGGGGGCACGCTGAGGAAGGAAACACCTTACATGTTCCCCAGGGGCACTATAGGGAGAACCTTCTCCCAGAATGACAACTGTTTCCGGGGTCACGACCTGAAAAGGCTGACCAAACCGGAAGAAGCGTGATGGAGACGAGGAGATGATGCGCACCAAGCTACAACAAGAGGGGAAGTCATCGCTGCCAAATCCAGAGAAGATGCAGGACCCGCTTCAGAGATGCTGGGAACGCGTCAACAGGAGACGGAGAGACGAGGTGAACAACCGTAGCCGGATTCAGGAGATGAGAGGTCCGGGGACACTCTCACGCCATGTTCCTGGAGGGACGTGGCTGCACAAGGTACGGCGATATTTCAAGGAGGGAAGGGCCTTTCGTAAGAAGGTGAGGGGAGGAAGAGAGAGAAAGTAAAGCCTGAATTAGGACTTCCTTGTAGTGCCACTTACTTAAAATATACAAACCTGATTGGTGGTGGAAGAAGCCTGATATAAGTGCACATATTTGCATGAGAAGCACTATTTTGAGTTGTGAAGCAGCTTGATTATATATACCCCACTGACCTCCAATTACACCTCCCCAGTGACCCCCAACCCGACTGTACATGTTAGAAACAATTACCTGAAGCTAGTCCCTGTTCCTTCTTTCGAGGGATATCCGCTGTGGTTCTGACCCCGGGAAAAGGTGTCATGCCCTGCATCACTCGTTTGAAGGCTTGAGGATGCCAGATCAGACCTAAAGAGAGAAACAAGAAGAATACAGGATAAAAAGTTACTGTGCTCACCTCCTAGACACGTGAAATAATGACACATTCCTTGTGAAAAAACTTACTAGGACTGTGTTATTCCTACCTAACCCCTTACAGATCCATATTACAGCAAAAGCCAGGCAGCAGCACTCAACTAAAAAAATAAATCACTATGCGCTCAGCACTAATTAAAACAACTGCGCTCCTAATGTGTGGCAGGGCCGGTCACCCATTTTAAAAAAAGAATAAAGTAGTCCAGAAACAATAGCTAAAAAATGGCTGCTGAGTAGGTTTACAGTACTTGAATGGTGCTCTCGGGGAAGGTTAATCACCAGAAAAGGCATGACGTATACATGTCCTTGTCAAATGGTGATAAGAAAAAATGCAGCAACAATGGTGCCAGCGATTGGGGAGGTTATGGGCGGGCTCTAGCCTACAAAACAGACACAGCATGTCTCTGTTCGAGACAGCTCATGTGCGCCATCTAGAGCCAAGACCTAAAAAGTGGAGGTCTTCAGCACCTACTGAGCCAAACATTCTCAATGAGTTGCAAAGTTCCTGGGAATTAGGAGTATTACTAGTGCCTCCCCTTAAACGTTAAGGCCTTTGTTGAGTTGACAGAAAGGTACAAATGACACACAACATCCCAAATTGCAATAATGAATGGACACACTAAACACACGCCTTTTAAATTGCTATTTGGTATGCATTTCTACGCCCATTTTGTGATTCAGTAAGTACTTACAGAATTGCAAAATGGGCTTTGTATATACCAAAAAGCCACTCAGCTGTTGCAATCCCTGTGATTTTGCAAATTGCAGGGTACACAGCTTTTAAAGTCTGGCCCTTAATCTCTTCATGTTGAGGAAACATCGTTGTGTACCTGTTTTTTCACAATATATGACTAGTAGTCTCTGCGTCTTTCATCACCTGTATGTTTACCATATATGTGTGTGTCAATACTAAAAGTGCCATCCAGGATTCCTATGGCAAAGATAAAAGTCCATGACTTGTACCAGACATAGCATTGTACCATGTCCTTGGTACTCCGACCTTCCTTGTATTTTAAGATTTTATTGGCTCTGATCCAAGGGCCTCTAATAAGCACTCAAACAGCAGCTCTAGTGTTCTCCGGTCACATCCTTGGTGTACCCTCGGACAGGTGAGTCTCTCCAAACCATTTTTCTTTTCCTTCTTATATAGAATATTCTACTTGCATCTCAAGAGAGTGCAAACATAGCAGTCAATGGACAACAATTGGTTCTGTCTTAAAGAATCTCCATAAACCATGTATGGAGGATTAGTCCGCCTCAACCGCCTTGCCTCAGAGCACCTGCCATGTGCCAGCATGCAAGTAATTTTTGGGGTGCGGCACAGCTCCACTGAAGGGAGATGCCTGTTGCCCTCCCAAAGTCCAGTGACCGTTGATACCAGGGACGCCTTTGTTGATTATTTTTGTATGATTGGGAAAATTGGAATGATTGTGTGATCATGAACTTTGGAAGTGTCACAGGCAGTGCTCAATTTGAGCCAGTGGTTGTCGGTGGTGGCCGCAGGCATTTATTTTTGGGAACCAGCACTTTTTTTTCTACATCAGATATTTACTGAGAGCAAGGCAGGGGGGAAAACAGATCAGAAAGAAGAAGGAAGAGAAAAATAAATAAAAAAACAAAGAGGAAGAAAACAAGAACCTGCCAGGGTGAAATAAAGTGCCAGGGTGTGTCTAGTAGTGGAGATAAGGCATGGGATAATTTAAGATTACAAGCCTTGACGTTCAATACGCCAACATTTAATTGCACCGGTTCCGTGCTTCTGAGCACAGCTTTTGGCACCTGCACTCTTTCTTTTACAAATTAAGCATTGGTAATGGTATCAGCACTTTTTGAATGGTAGGTAAGTCAGCGGCCATGTGTTCCATGTGCTTCGTGAGGCAAACGTGTATTGCTGGAAAAAATCTCTACTGCTGGAAGCACTGCAAGTTCTTCATAACACACAGAATGAGGTGTGTACACAGATATTGAGGCGTCAAGAAACAGATACATATTACATGCATGCAAGCATTTGGAAAGAGGGACGTTTTGAAAAACTAATTGAAGGATTTATTTTCTCCATTGACTGCACTGAAGAGGGGACAGATTTAGGCCGGAGAAAGCTAAAGTAAAATAATTTTTGCTTTAAACACTGGCAGTCTGTTGTCTGAATCTGATCTGTTGGCTTGTAAAATTTGGTGAACACACAGAGGCAGTGCCAAGCTGGCACTCAGAATTTCCAATGTGAAGTGCTAGTCAGCTTTCAGGGCTGGGGAGGCTGACATGATCCAGGGGAGTAACACAGGCCCATGTAGCCACTGCCACACGGAGTTAGCCCTAACCTACCTGGGGGCCCATATTCAGCAGAAGGTCAACAAATATCTGTGAGATATGAAGGATTCAGGGCTCCCACATCACATTCTGCTGCTGTGCAGTCATATTGCATTACACCACTGCTGTGATCTATCCATAAAAGTTCTTAACTAATATATTTGAAAAACATTTCTTCGAATTGTACCACTTAGTCCCATTTTTTTAGGTCTTGCCTACTAGATAGAGCATGCACTATCTGTTGCCAGATATATTGTCATCTTACAGTGGGGCTTAGAGGCCACCCTCTTTGTTTACCGCTGGTTCGCTTCACTGTCACTCTTATGTGCTTGCTTATTATCCGTTAGCATGGATAGGCTTTCTTCCTCTTCTGGGTTTGTCCTTCCCCCAGTGCATGGATACTGTGTCCTTACACTGCTCATGTTTTTCAGGTGCTACTTTTTAGGGTTGAGCCTGCGCTAGCATGCGCTTGCGCATGCGTATCGTTTGCGAGACGCTGTAGTACTTAGAAAAGGGCTCGGAGCCCCGTCCATGTCACGTCAGTGTCTTTCATTGGTTCATGGGCTTGCCTTTTAAAATATGCTTGCTTTCATTAGTGGAAGCATGCAAACATCATGCCTTTTCCGGTGGTTAGCACTCCTTGAGCGCAGCAACCACTTACTGAAAACATACGAGGCTCACTGTTTTCCGTCCGGTTTGTGGACTATTTTCTCCCTTTTTGCGCAGCGCAATCTCGCTTGGCAGAAGTCGAGCACTTTGCATGACATTGACCCTGCTACATAGTTAATTGCACTTTTGCTGGTTACGAAGATAAATGCACTTTTGCCCATAGGTTTCACTACGAGTGAACCGAAGCAGCGTGATCACGTTCTTTTTTTCCATTTAATAAGGCAAGAAAAGTCCGGTTGGGAGTTTACAGCTGCTAATAGCTCTAACTCGGAGAAATGCGAGACCCGTTGCATTGCAAATGCTTGTTTCTCAGTGTAAGCAGTTTACATGGAGTGCATGTGTTTTCCAGCTGAATGAGTGACTGAGTCCTTTTTTTCCCTTGTTTAGCCATCGGGGATGCTGTAATTAGGGTTAGCACATTTTCCTGACAAAAATACTGGCCACCTGTTCACGTTTTAAGATTTTGCAAAGGCCCAGAAAAGATTCTTAAATAGAACATTATATGAGGTTGTCTTTATACATTTTTAACATAGCATTTCTGATTTGTTTACTTTAAATATGAGTCTGGGTCATTAAGGGAGCAGTAAAACATATTTTACAGTATTTTTACAGTTTAAAGTATGTGCAAACGAGCTTTAGGTGATTTTTTTAAATTTTTACCGGGAGCAACATTAAAGTAGAGGTCATGGCCGTATAAAACCAGCCAGGTGGCCACTCTAGCTGTGCAGCATGGCTAAAAGGTATATTGTAATTGTATTGTAATCGTATTTATATAGCGCTTACTACCCCTGACGAGGCGTCGAAGCGCTTTTCGATGAGTAGCATGCTACTCTGGAACCCAACAAGAATTTGTGATGGATTAGTATCGGGAAATAATGAGTACAGTTTTAGTATTATTATGAGTTAATTTGAGCTGCGGATATGAGAGTTTGTTAGTTAGACTGACTGGAGTAATGGAGGGGTGGAGGAGGAAAGAAATCCAGAAGTGTTAATTGGGAGTACATCCTTCATTTACTCAACCCAAAGGCTTGGGATGAGTAAAGGGGGATGGAGGAGGGAAGAGTATGTGGAAGGGTTAGGGAGAGCATAGGCGCAGGGTGAGATATATGTACTAAAGGCCAGGCCTATTGGCTTTTCCAATACTTGTTTCCTGGAAGTCTCTCTGTAAGGAGGCCCCAATACACGTTTTTGTCTGGACCTGTATTGGTGGCCAATACTTGCACAGAGATATGTAGTAAAGTACTGCTTTCAACTGAAACACTTGTACAAGCCCTGAACGCACTGACGTATGTCGTTGTGGTCACACAGGTATGGGTCCACACAACACGGGCGTGAGAGGCGCACACACACGCACCCCCTCGCAGAGGGGACACACAGGCAGGGTTGGTTGCCACAACATCTGCTGAGTCGGGGACATCCTTGAAGCGAGGGCAGGCAGGGTGGCAGGGATAGGAGAAATGGACCCCCACAGCCAGCAGCTCGAGGAGGGGGGCGGGAGGGGTGAAGGAGAAGCGGCCTGCAAGGGGCAGGCAGCACAATTAATAATAGAAAGAGCTTCACTGGAGACGAGAGGGAGGGAGGGGGCAGGAAGCAGGGCAGGGATGTGGAGGACAGAAATAGAAACGGGGCAGGAACCTTGGGGCAGCAGCCAGCGCGGAGAGAGAGGGAGGGAGACACAGAGAGAAATAGAGAGGGGGGAGGGGGGCTGGGCGGCGGGTGGGGGCAGAAGGGGCAGCGCCCCTGAGGCTGCAGGAGAGAGATGATGGCGCCTGCCTGGCCCAGCTCATACACACTCCTGGAACCTTCTAATTTGTCTGAGCAGCTCTCTGGATAAAAATACGAGAAATCGCTGTTAACTATTGAATTTGTAGTATGGCAAAGGGTTGTTGGCGTAGGAGTCTAGGAAACTGTAGGTCGTGAGCCCAATTCGGACCAATAAAATTGATTCACAGTTGCTGCGTTGCACCCCATCTTTCGGGAGGTCAGAGATGACAGCTTGACTGGACCCCCTTTGTTTTGTTCTGAACTCGTCATGCTGTACAATCTAAAAAATTAATTCTAGAATTAATGAATGTTATAAACTGGGTAGATTTTTAAGTGTGACCCACAAAGCTGTTTTCAGCCCAGCTAGGATCGGAGTTACAAAAAAAAAAAATCATGTCTAAACAAGCATTGGCACTGTCAATGTGGCTGGTTTTGGCATGCCGGGTGAACACTGTGTTTTTCAATGTAAGCGTATGCTACCAAAATAAAAAGAAAATAAGAGTGTCACCTAAACGTGGTGGGCACATGGCTGATATTACAATTTTAAAGTAAAACAAAAAATCTCGACTGCATTTATATTTTTAACTGAAGGGGTGTTTCTTAACAGGCAGATGTTCTTTGAACAGCTAGACCAGTCCTGTTCAGTTTTATTGCACTTCAAAGTAAATGATGATCCTTATTTAAACAAAGATAAGATCCTATTGGGCTTGAATTACTGTAATCTGAAGACACAGTTTAAACAGACAAGGGCTATTAATATATATATATATATATATATTATAAATAATGAAATAAAAAAAACACTGGTACAGTACAGTGCTTGTCCACAAGCCCTTGCACTGAAGTGCCCACTGAAGCCGATGCGTAACTGCGATCAGGGAAAATGGCATAATTCGCAGTGCTATATGCTGTATACCGAGGAAGCAAATGGAATGATAGATGAACAGATGTATAGATGAAGCTGGCCGACCCAAAGCCCCCCTGTAGATATATATGTGTATATTTTTTGTTTATGAATTTTTATGATTACATGAGGCTGACCGGCTGTAAAACTGTCTTTAGGGCAGACCTAAAATACATACATACAGTACATATATAAAGGGCTATGGTCCATCTAAAAAAATAAACACAACCACCTTCATGTCCACACAACAAGCACAATACCACCACATCCTTAATCACACAACCAGACAACCACGTTCATAGGCAGACAGTCAAAAATATATCTATAGACCTATCATAAAATTCCCAAACACACACCAATCTACCACCGCAGAGGGAAAGGCATAAGCCAATACATCTACCTTCATACCTCCAAGCACAAAAAAAGTAGATGCTCTGAACAACCATAATACAAACACACATCCAAAAGCATATACCAACCCAATAACAGACATAGTCACACAAGCACAATTTAACAGTGCTGCACACTGTATGTACAGAAGGGGTAGTCACACATCCTTTACTTACTTGAAAACATAATGCATCATTTCTGAAACACATCGCAATCCAACCTTAGTCAAGTAATAAAAGGGGTGACAAAACCAGCATCACATACACACAGAGCCACAATGTACACAAACTCATCTGTTAACATGCATACACACAGGCACCGCATGCACAAACACATCTATCACCATGCCTCACACAGCCACAGCTGAACAATGTGCTCTAAGGTGTCACCATAATAAATTAGTCAAGCATCATATGACCTTTAACACAGCTGCAAAAAAAAAAAATTATATGGAAAACAAATGTTAGTTGGGGAACTTCCAAAGTAAAAAGGTGGGATTGGAGCACAAAGTGAAGGTAGAATTTTTATTGGGGAATTTGCATTTGTACATGGTGAACCAACTATCCACAGACTAGTTAACATTAATTCCATTTCAACTTAAGGTTATTAGGGAAAATTTGTGATGCTGCACTCAGCCCCCTTCGGTTGGGCTTGCCAAACATTGCACAGGCTTAATTTGCTACCTGCCTGCAAATTTCCTGCAGATTCACCAAGCAGCATCAGAGTAATTAGTTAATGAAACCTTTATTGCTCCCATATACAGGGAGTGCAGAATTATTAGGCAAGTTGTATTTTTGAGGATTAATTTTATTATTGAACAACAACCATGTTCTCAATGAACCCAAAAAACTCATTAATATCAAAGCTGAATATTTTTGGAAGTAGTTTTTAGTTTTAGCTATGTTAGGGGGATATCTGTGTGTGCAGGTGACTATTACTGTGCATAATTATTAGGCAACTTAACAAAAAAAATATATATACCCATTTCAATTATTTATTATTACCAGTGAAACCAATATAACATCTCAACATTCACAAATATACATTTCTGACATTCAAAAACAAAACAAAAACAAATCAGTGACCAATATAGCCACATTTCTTTGCAAGGACACTCAAAAGCCTGCCATCCATGGATTCTGTCAGTGTTTTGATCTGTTCACCATCAACATTGCGTGCAGCAGCAACCACAGCCTCCCAGACACTGTTCAGAGAGGTGTACTGTTTTCCCTCCTTGTAAATCTCACATTTGATGATGGACCACAGGTTCTCAATGGGGTTCAGATCAGGTGAACAAGGAGGCCATGTCATTAGATTTCCTTCTTTTATACCCTTTCTTGCCAGCCACGCTGTGGAGTACTTGGACGCGTGTGATGGAGCATTGTCCTGCATGAAAATCATGTTTTTCTTGAAGGATGCAGACTTCTTCCTGTACCACTGCTTGAAGAAGGTGTCTTCCAGGAACTGGCATTAGGACTGGGAGTTGAGCTTGACTCCATCCTCAACCCGAAAAGGCCCCACAAGCTCATCTTTGATGATACCAGCCCAAACCAGTACTCCACCTCCACCTTGCTGGCGTCTGAGTCGGACTGGAGCTCTCTGCCCTTTACCAATCCAGCCACGGGCCCATCCATCTGGCCCATCAAGACTCACTCTCATTTCATCAGTCCATAAAACCTTAGAAAAATCAGTCTTGAGATATTTCTTGGCCCAGTCTTGACGTTTCAGCTTGTGTGTCTTGTTCAGTGGTGGTCGTCTTTCAGCCTTTCTTACCTTGGCCATGTCTCTGAGTATTGCACACCTTGTGCTTTTGGGCACTCCAGTGATGTTGCAGCTAAGAAATATGGCCAAACTGGTGGCAAGTGGCATCGTGGCAGCTGCACGCTTGACTTTTCTCAGTTCATGGGCAGTTATTTTGCGCCTTGGTTTTTCCACACGCTTCTTGCGACCCTGTTGACTATTTTGAATGAAACGCTTGATTGTTCGATGATCACGCTTCAGAAGCTTTGCAATTTTAAGAGTACTGCATCCCTCTGCAAGATATCTCACTATTTTTGACTTTTCGGAGCCTGTCAAGTCCTTCTTTTGACCCATTTTGCCAAAGGAAAGGAAGTTGCCTAATAATTATGCAAACCTGATATAGGGTGTTGATGTCATTAGACCACACCCCTTCTCATTACAGAGATGCACATCACCTAATATGCTTAATTGGTAGTAGGCTTTCGAGCCTATACAGCTTGGAGTAAGACAACATGCATAAAGAGGATGATGTGGTCAAAATACTCATTTGCCTAATAATTCTGCACTCCCTGTATATTTCAGCTCTTTTGACGGATCCGCTCAAAAGTTGACATAACCAACAGAAAACTAAACCCTTTATTGGTCTGCTAATTATTGTGCAGATTCATCAAATGGTGCAAAAATTATTGGCAAATGAACACTTCTTTGAACCTCCATTTAACGCCCCCCCACACCAACTTGAGGAACCAGCATGAAATTGATAAAGCCAAAAGCAGACTGAGCATGATAAGTCTCGGTTGAAGTTTGTGCAGGTCCAGCAAACAGTGACAAAGTTTTAACTTTGCCCCCCCATTGCATCTGTACGAAACCGGAAACACTTGGTATATTTTGCTAGCTGCTTGGACATTTGCTGCGGATTAAGCAAATAATTTGAGTAAGCAAATAAAACATTTCATTGCAACCCTTTAACTTTGCTTCCCCTGTTGATGGATTGGCACACAACTTGACATGCCAACTGAAAACCAGTCCTTCCAAGCTTTAGCACAATTTGGTGCAGCTTAGGCACTGCCACTGTTATATAAAATGAACACATTTTGACCCCACATTTGTAAACTGATCTTAATGGGTATGCACAAATTTAAAAATGCCAAAAGTAGGCTAAAGGTGCTAAGGATCTGCCAAATTTAGTACAGATCCATCAGATCATGGCAATGGTACTAGTAAATCAAAAATGTTTTGGCACCCAATTGGATTGCACAGAACCACAAATACCTTTGTTAGGTGTAATTTGCCACCTACCTGCTACATTTGATGCAGATTCATCAAAAAGGGTCAACGCCATAAGCACATTAAACATTTCTAGCCCCCTTTTTAATTGTGCCCTGCAGGAGGCTGGTCTGGTTTGTAGTGGGTACCAAAGGTACTTAAACCTTATACCAGGTCCAGTTATCCCTTATCAGTGAAATGTAGTCAGTGTCTAGATGCCAGGCTGTCTAGAAGAAGCTGTAGGCAGAGAAGCTAAGGCTGAACTAGGAGACATGCAAAGCTCTTGCAATACCACTGTAATCACACAGTACTTACACACATGAAAGACAATACTCAGTGTTACAAAAAATAAAGTACTTTATTTTAGTCACACAATACCAAAAATACTTTCAAGACTATACTCCCTTAGGAGGTAAGTAAATTACACAATATATACACTAGTAACCAAAACAGGTAAGTACACAGTAGGAAAACAGTGCAAATAGTGGAAATCCCAATAGGTTGCAATGGGCCTTGGAGGAACACAAACCATATACTAAAATAGTGGAACGCGAAAGTTGGTTTCCCACCTAAGCAAGTGTAGTGTGTATAGGGGTGCTGGGAGTGTAAGAAAACACCAAAGGCAAGTAAAGTACCCCACCCCAGAGCACAGGAAAGCAGAAATAAAACACAGCAAGTTTCCTAAAACACACTAGAAGTCGTGATAGAAGATAATGCAAGAACCAGAAGAGACTGCAAGACACCAACAATGGATTCCTGGACCTGAAGACCTGTGGAAGAAGGGGACCACGTCCAAGAAGCACTGAAGAGTCCAGGGAGAACAGGGAGAACAGGAGCCCCTGCTAACCCGGATGAAGGTGCAAAAGAAGAACCACGGGTGAGAAGACAAAGTCAGTATTGCACTAAATAAGACAGATAAGGGTTCCTGGCTGGTGCAGATGGTGTCCCACGCCGGATGGATGAATGCAGTCTGGTTTGCGTCGCTGGATTCCACCAATAAGCCTTGGCACACGCAAAGCTCGCAGTTAGCGGAAAATGGCGCTGCCCGGACCAGGAGGGACTTTATCACCTCTGCCCAGGAGGGGGAGGTAGAGGGGACTCTCAGCAACTCAGAGAGTCCTCAGAAGACCAGGCAGCAAGCACAGGAGTCCCACAGCACGGGGACAAAGAAGGTGCAAATGGAGGCCCACACAGCACAACAAAGGATCCCCACGCCGCTGGAGAACCACTCAGGAAGCTCTGCGTCGCAGGATGGAGTGCTGGGGGCCTAAGCTGTGCTGTGCATGAAGAACTTCCTGGAAGGTCGCACACAAGCTTTGGCAACTGCAAGTCACACGGTGCACAGGGGTACTGTCTTGCGTGGGGATGCACGCTCTTACCTCCACCAAAGTTGGACAGCTGGACGTTGGGACTGCCGGAGTCACTTTACTCCACCACCTGTGTTGCTGAATACATGCCTGTCATCTGGAGAGGGTACCCAAGCCACCGGTTGTCACTGCAGAGAAGTGTCTGCTGAAGCAGGGAAGTGACTCCATCACTCCACAGGAGATTCCTTTGGTTCTTCTGGTGCAGGCAGAAGACAGGCAGTCCTCGGAGGATGCACGGCCAGGAAACTGTTGCAGCTGCTGGCAGGAGCTGAAGATACAATGTTGCACAAGTCGTCTTAGCTTTGTAGAGTTCCTGGAGCAGTCAGCGGTTGATCCGTCTGTAGAAGATGAAGTAAAGGTTGCAGAGGATTCCTGCTGGAGGCTTGCAATCCGAATCTGAAGAAACACCCAGAGAAGAGACCCTAAATAGCCCTGAGAGGGGGATTGGTCACCTAACCATGTAGGCACCTATCAGGAGGGGTCTCAGACGTCTTCTGCTGGCACTGGCCACTCTGATGCTCCCAGAGTGCCCCACCAACTTGGAATCCAAGATGGCAAAAACCAGGGACACTCTGGAGGAGCTCTGGGCACCACCCCTGGGGTGGTGATGGACAGGGGAGTGGTCACGCCCTTACCTTTGTCCAGTTGTACGCCAGAGCAGGGACTGGGGGTCCCTGAACTGGTGTAGACTGGATTATGAAAGGAGGGCACCATCTGTGCCCTTCAAAGCATTTCCAGAGGTTCTGGGAGGATACCCCTCCTGTGCCTGTAACACCTATTTCCAAAGGGAGAGGGTGTAACACCCCTCTCCTAAAGGAAATGCGTTGTTCTGCCTTACTGGGATTGAGCTGCTCAAGCCTAAGGAGGGCAGAAGCCTGTCTGTGAGGTGGCAGCAGCTGGGGCTGCAGTGGAAACCTCAAAAAGGCTAGTATGGCAGTACTGGGGGTCCACTGTGGAGCCCCCAGAGTGCATGGAATTGTGCAACCGGTACTGGAATCAGTATAGGGGTACAATTTCCAGGTGTTAGACACTTTACATGGCCATATTTGGAGTTACCATTGTGAAGCTGTGCATACAGGGAGTGCAGAATTATTAGGCAAATGAGTATTTTGACCACATCATCCTCTTTATGCATGTTGTCTTACTCCAAGCTGTATAGGCTCGAAAGCCTACTACCAATTAAGCATATTAGGTGATGTGCATCTCTGTAATGAGAAGGGGTGTGGTCTAATGACATCAACACCCTATATCAGGTGTGCATAATTATTAGGCAACTTCCTTTCCTTTGGCAAAATGGGTCAAAAGAAGGACTTGACAGGCTCAGAAAAGTCAAAAATAGTGAGATATCCTGCAGAGGGATGCAGCACTCTTAAAATTGCAAAGCTTCTGAAGCGTGATCATCGAACAATCAAGCGTTTCATTCAAAATAGTCAACAGGGTCGCAAGAAGCGTGTGGAAAAACCAAGGCGCAAAATAACTGCCCATGAACTGAGAAAAGTCAAGCGTGCAGCTGCCACAATGCCACTTGCCACCAGTTTGGCCATATTTCTTAGCTGCAACATCACTGGAGTGCCCTAAAGCACAAGGTGTGCAATACTCAGAGACATGGCCAAGGTAAGAAAGGCTGAAAGACGACCACCACTGAACAAGACACACAAGCTGAAACGTCAAGACTGGGCCAAGAAATATCTCAAGACTGATTTTTCTAAGGTTTTATGGACTGATGAAATGAGAGTGAGTCTTGATGGGCCAGATGGATGGGCCCGTGGCTGGATTGGTAAAGGGCAGAGAGCTCCAGTCCGACTCAGACGCCAGCAAGGTGGAGGTGGAGTACTGGTTTGGGCTGGTATCATCAAAGATGAGCTTGTGGGGCCTTTTCGGGTTGAGGATGGAGTCAAGCTCAACTCCCAGTCCTACTGCCAGTTCCTGGAAGACACCTTCTTCAAGCAGTGGTACAGGAAGAAGTCTGCATCCTTCAAGAAAAACATGATTTTCATGCAGGACAATGCTCCATCACACGCGTCCAAGTACTCCACAGCGTGGCTGGCAAGAAAGGGTATAAAAGAAGGAAATCTAATGACATGGCCTCCTTGTTCACCTGATCTGAACCCCATTGAGAACCTGTGGTCCATCATCAAATGTGAGATTTACAAGGAGGGAAAACAGTACACCTCTCTGAACAGTGTCTGGGAGGCTGTGGTTGCTGCTGCACGCAATGTTGATGGTGAACAGATCAAAACACTGACAGAATCCATGGATGGCAGGCTTTTGAGTGTCCTTGCAAAGAAAGGTGGCTATATTGGTCACGGATTTGTTTTTGTTTTGTTTTTGAATGTCAGAAATGTATATTTGTGAATGTTGAGATGTTATATTGGTTTCACTGGTAATAATAAATAATTGAAATGGGTATATATTTTTTTTTGTTAAGTTTCCTAATAATTATGCACAGTAATAGTCACCTGCACACACAGATATTCCCCTAACATAGCTAAAACTAAAAACAAACTAAAAACTACTTCCAAAAATATTCAGCTTTGATTAATGAGTTTTTTGGGTTCATTGAGAACATGGTTGTTGTTCAATAATAAAATTAATCCTCAAAAATACAACTTGCCTAATAATTCTGCACTCCCTGTATGTATTGACCTATGTACAGTGCACACTTAAAATGGCGTTCCCGCACTCATGAAGTCCGGGAAAATGGGCCTGGACAACATAGGGGCACCTCTGCTATTTCACGGGTGCCCTCACATACAGGAACTTTGCACCCAGCCTTCAGGGTCTGAAGGCCTGACATATAGGTGACTTATAAGTGACCTGGTGCAGTGCAAATGGCTGTGAAAAAGTGCATACACTATTTCACACAGGCTGCAATGGCAGTCCTGTAGAAGCCTTTGTATGGGCTCCTTATGGGTGGCAAAGAAATGCTGCAGCCGATAAGGATCCCTTGGAACCCAATGCCCTGGGTACCTATGTGCCATATACTAGGGACTTACAAGGCGGGTCTAGTATGTCAATTTGGAGTGAAATACTGGGTTACCAGTATGTAAGTACACATTTGGAACCAGAGAGAGTATAAGCACTGGAGTTCTGGTTAGCAGGACTCCACAGTGACACAGTTTATCATACTGACAAAAACAGTGAAACAGTCTGACAAGTAGGCCACAAACCATGAGCACTGGGGTCCTGGCTAGCAGGATCCCAGTGACACAGTTAAAACACACTGACAAACAGGCCAAAAATGGGTGTAACCATGCTAGAAAGAGGCTAGTTTCTCACATGCCCCCGATAAAGTGGTAAAACCAATTGCCATACCAGTAGAAAACTACTGCTACCAAGCTTTTGACACTGAGTAGTTTTGTCACACAGTATCAAACTTATTATAGTTAATCAACATTTGTTTGCCCCCCTCTGCCTTTTTAACTGGCACTCCATTGATGGAGTTGCATGTATTTGAAAATACCAAGAGTGCCTAAAATATGCTGCATATTCATGAAATAGTGCAAAAATTATAAACAAATCAAACAGCGACTTTTCAGCTGACAAGATATTCACAAATGTTATTCTCTTAAAACCCATCCAGCATCTTTTTGTAGCACTAATATTTAAAAAATGACTGAACGGATGTACTCCACACCAATTAAATCTAGTTTCTGAGTAAAGTTATACTTCCATACCATGTTTGGCATCGATCCATTCAGTGTTTTTGCTGTAGACCCAAACAACATTCCCCCAGGGAACTAAAATGGGGAAAACACTTCCTATTTCACCCCACCTACGTCCTTTTACTTTTATAACCCCGCCATAAAACTGCATGAAAACTGGCACGCTGGACTGCCAAAAATGCCTTTTCAATGAAAGTGCGGCCGAACCATGACTAACTGTGTAATGCTATTGTGTAATATGCTAATAAAAGTGATGTTATACTGGGAAATGTTGGAAGAAATAAATATCAAGAGTAATGTTATCCCCTGGGTCCCGCCCCTTTCACCAAGAAGGAATAATAAACCTAGTTTATTATTCCTTCTTGGTGAAAGCGTTGCAGCTTCTGCTGCTGGTTGGGGGAGGAGAACGGACGCACCTCCAACTTTTTTGAGGAGCAGCCCCTGCAACTATATAAAAAACAAAATATCTTGCAGGTCAGAGCATATGCTATCTTAGACGAGACCTAAAAGGATGACATCCACCATAGTTTGTTAAGATGAGAGATATGCAACATGTCTTGAATATTGGCTAAGATTAAGTCCTTTGTCAGTTAATTGCTTATAGAAGAGTAAGGAGAGATGTAACTTGTTGAATTACTCCCAGTCCACCAAACTTAATAGCACTCTGCTGCACTTCAGTCTTCAGTGATGTCATCAATTATGTCATTTGGGATGTCATCACTGATGCCATCAATAATGTCGTTTAACATTTCAAAAGTGATATGTGAGGTCACAAGCAGTGCATGACAAGGCAGCAAGTTATAGTTAGATCACAGCACTATAACTGCCAAATGTCAGTGATATCTAGGTTTTTGTTTGTAACCGTAATAACATTTTAACTTTGTTTTTTTCAGTGAATTTCTGGGGATTGTTTTGAACATATTTTAAGATCTTATTACCAACCTAACTATAACATCACTTTAAACTTGGTTACATTTCAGTGAATTTCTTTGTTTTTTTGTTGTATTAAATTCTAAACTTAATTTTTTTGACTGGACCTCTATGGATGGCTAACGTTTGGCCAGGCGCTTTGCCGATCCCTCAGTGGGCAGCCAACCCCAGCTGCACATGGACCTTGGCCATGCACAATTGGGGTTGGTCACAGAAAGTCAACGCTATCATCACATAGGACACCATTAGCACAGAAGAAACTACAACAATCATGAAGAAAAGTTACCTCGGGATCCCTGGCGGACCCCTGCCCCCACCATGCCTTCAACGAAGGAGCAATCCCTATTAGCGAGGCCCTCATCCCTACCATCAACGCCTCCATCAGTAATGCTACCCATCCGGAACCATGGAAACATGCAGCCATCAACGCCCTCCTAAAGAAACCCTCGGCTGACCCTATCGATCTTGCCAATTACTGAACTCCTTCTGTCTCCAGCAAAGTCGTGGAAAAGAACATCAACAAATGCCTCTCAGACCACCTCATCAAACATCAGCCTCTTGACACCACACAATCAGGATTCTGACTGAACCACAGCATGGAAAGCACCCTTAAAGCAAGAACGGATGACATCTGGATGATCCTCGGCAGGGGAGAAACCGCAGCCCTCATCCCTCTAGACCTATCAGCAGCTTTTGACACTGTCTCTCACCCCATCCTAATTCAGTGACTCCATGAGGGAGGCACCCAGGACTCTCCCTCAGATGGATCTGCTCCTTCCCCACTGAAAGAACCCAAACTGCCAAAATTACCCCTCTACCCCTTTGAACTACAAGATCTTATCTGTGGTATCCCACAGGCCTCCTTGCTTAGCCTAAGGCTCTTCAACATCTGATGTCAAGCATGCTCACAACATAAACATTCTCACTTACTCTGATGACACACAAATGATACACTGTCCCTCTCAAATAAAACACCCAACACTAAGAAAAAGTTGACCACATGCATGACAGAAGTGGTCACATGGATAAAATACAAGTGCCACAAATTTAACTCAGACAAGACCAAAGTGGCAGTTTTCTGGTAGAACGCCTTGCCATGGGACTCCACTTGGTGGTCCACAGACATTGGATGCACCCCTATGGCCTGGTCGCCAACGGGAAACCTTGGAATCATCATAGACAACAAACTAGACATGACCACCCAAGTCAATGCAGTGGTCTCAGCCTGCTTTACCACACTAAGAATGCAGAATTTTTTTTTCAAGTGACTACCAGACAACACCAGGACACCGATCACCCAAGCCCTCATCTCCAGCAGAGTAGAATACGGAAACACCATGTAAGCAGAGATTACGAAACAGCTCACAGGAAGCACCAGACCATCTAAAATGTAGCAGGCAGAATAGTCTTCACCCTCCCACGCCAAACCCACATAACTCCACGCAAGCATGCACACTATAAACTCTTCACCCACACCTAGAGAGCTGTCCACAACTCTAGCCTTGTCTAACTGAATAGCTGCATTCATGTGCATTAACCTTCCAGACACCTCCATTCTGCCGGTCTCACACTAGCACACACCCCACGCATACAAATAGCAAAGCAGTGGGCTGCTCTTCTCATACCTGGACAATAGAGCCTACAATGACCTCCCACAACACATCAGCACCTCCTCCTCTCTTATTGACTTTCTCAAGAACCTCAAGACCTGGGTTTTTAGGTAGGTCTCAAGCCTTGGCCTCACACACATGCTACAGACCGCTGGATACCCACACGGGTGATTAGCACACTATAAAACACTGATAACACAACATGAAGTAACATAATGTAAAAATTCTCTTCTAGTGATTTTGTCAGCCTATCATATCCTTTTTTGGTTCAGAGGATGCAACAATCCTGAAATCGCTCTCTCTTTACGCTATTCATGCCCACCAGAGCACCTTTTTAAAGATAAACTTTTCAAACACTACTGAATGGATTTACACCAAACCATGCAAAAGCACTTTCTTAGGTAATTTTCTTCTCCATGGCAAATTTGATGTAATTCCGTTGAGTTGTTTTTTTCTTTATTGGAGAGCAAAATATCCTACGGGAATTAACATTGAAAATTGCACTTTTGGGACTCCCCTTTTTTTGCCCTCGCTTGAGAGCCGGAGAAAAAAAATTCCATGAAGAAACCACTGGCAAAGTGGGTGGACATAATTATTGGAAAGGTTTGTGTAGACTCTTCAAACTGTGCCAAAGTTATTAAGAAAACAAAAAACAAAAACAAAAACCCTTTCCTCTGGAAACTCAGCCCTAAGTATAACAACACTGCGGCTGCCAGCAGAATATCTATCTATCTATCTATCTATCTATCTATCTATCTATCTATCTATCTATCTATCTATCTATCTATCTATCTATTTTACACAGTATTGGCTGCCAATGTATAGTTATAGTTAAGACCTACTTACAATAGTAAGAGTGTTTTTTGGTTTGCTAATAACTTTGGCACCGTTTGACAAATCTTCATGAAACTTTCCAAACTAATGTTCACCCACCTCAGCTGTGTCCTGGAAGGTTTCAGGACGTTCCATCAGGCAGGAGAAAAAAGAGGGTCTCAACTCGCAATTGCCATAGGAAAATTGATTAGCAATACAGCAAAAATGGCTGAACAGAAATACACCAAATTTGTTAGGAAACTAGATATTAGTCCTGAAAGTGTGCATTTTGTGATTTGATGTAAATATGTTCTGCATTTTTTCAGAAATGTACTTTCAAAAGCTTTGTATATCTGGATGGGTGGTATGCGGGAGATCACACACCTTCAAATAGTAGAGCAATCGGATTGGCTGGGGGGGGGGCTTGTTTCCCCACAGGCTACACCTCTTCTCTGGGAGTGAAAAGCTCTTGTGGAAGCGAAAAAGCCCAACCCTATTCTGCATGGTTGTCATCGGTGTGCTAGGGGCCTGAATTATTAGGCCCTGTGTAATTCCCCTTGCAGCTACCCACTGCTGAACATTGCCTTTGCCATATGCTGCAACCAAAGGTTTGCAAAGTAGATCCTGTTCTGCTATCACAACTTTTGTGCAAATCAGTCAACAGGAGGCAAAGCTATAAGCAAATCAAATATTTTTGACTCACCCCTTTAAATGTAACCCCCCTTATCAAATTTGCATGAAACCTGCGATCACTGCACTGCACTTAAGTTGACATACAAACCAAAAACTAAACATGCTTAATCCTCACAAATTTTGAGCAAATTTGTCAAATGACGACAAAGGTATTAGCAAGTGAACATTGTTTTCCCCCTTCAATTGTTATACTTGAATGTAAACATATCAGAAGTAAGTTAAAAATGGCAAATGTCTGCCAAATTTCACGTAGATCCTGAAATAGCACCAAAAGTATTAGCAAATCAAATATTTGTTTTCTACATTTTTACTCTGCCCTCCTTGTCCCTCTCTTATGGGATCTCATTGAAACTTCAAATCCTTGTTCTTGGCTAAACTTGTTAACAGTCTAAGGGCCTGATTTAGAGATTGGTGGGCGAGTTACTCTATCACACCGGTGATGGATATCCCATCCACCAAGATCTAAATTCCATTATATCCTGATATGAGAGTAGAATTCGGGGGACGTCACCGTTGTGATGGAGAAACCCATCCGCCAATATCTGAATCAGGCCCTAAATCATGTAGATTAATTAACAGCACCAACGTTATCAGCAAATGAATACTTTTTTGAGCACCATCCTTAACTGTGCCCCACCTTGATGGCATGAAACTCAAAATATCAAGAGTAAGCTAAAGATGCTGTTTGTTAAGTGGACCTGTTGGACTGTGGCAAAGTTATTAGCAAATCATTGATTTTTTACCTTCCCCCTTTGAACTTTGCCGCACCCCCTTGACGGATCTGATGGAACCTGAGATTCCCGCACTGTACTTAACTAGCTAAGAGTCTGGCAAATTAATTCAGATTCATTAAAGCTCATTAACGGTATTACCACATTAAAACATTTTTGCCCCCTTTTTAGGTTTCACCTGCACAGCGCTTGCACTGTGCTGGCAAAGTCTGATGTTATTAAACAAATTATTTAAAGGGACTTAGAACTCAGCCCTACTTCGTCCCTTACTTACCTGAACTTCCCATTTGTTCATTCAAACGTTGCTCCAACATCACTTGAATTTACTTGCTTTTCATTGGCTAGCAGGTCACTTCCTGCTCTTCTGTTCTGCTTTTTTGTTCTGCTTTTGCCATCGTGATTGGTTACTCAGTGTTTCTACATGAAAAGATTAACTGAACACAAGTCAATATGCATTGAAATGTGTGTAAACGTGTCGGTCATCCTGCAATGGAGTATCGAGTGCAGATATAATGCAAGCAGAGAGTGGGATCATTATGTTGTGTTTTTCATTACTTAATAATTACATTTCTGATAAATAATGTGTAAATATGAAAATTATTTTTCTGCTTGTTTCTTAAATTACCACTCACTCATTTTGAAGGAAAAGTAGTTTGTATAATTGGGTGACATTTTATTTTGAATTGTTTTGTCTCAGTGACTTATTAACAGGCATTCAGGAGTGGAGTTATCGTGTAGGCACTAGGGTTGTGATTTGAATGGTGCAGTAGGTGCAGTGGCACCAGAGCCAAAAGTTGTCAGATTTCCTCTAAACATAAAATATTGCTATATTTTACTACTAAACAGGCAGTCACAGGTGCAGTTACCTTGCAGGCATTAGGGTCGTGACTTGAATGGTGCAGCAGGTGCTGTGGCACAGGAAACACAGAGTGTCAGAATCCCTCTAAACACA
Organism: Pleurodeles waltl; assembly: GCF_031143425.1. Lineage (NCBI taxonomy): Eukaryota > Metazoa > Chordata > Amphibia > Caudata > Salamandridae > Pleurodeles > Pleurodeles waltl. Next base: position 124,466,495 of record NC_090446.1, read on the forward strand.
AATTGTTGCTACATTTTATTACTAAACAGGGTGTCACAAGTGCAGTTATCTAGCAGGCACTGCGATCATTATTTCAATGGTGAAGCAGGTGCAGTGACACTGGGAACAAAAGCTTCATGAACTCCACTAACAACTTATTATTACTATATTTTACAACTAAACGGCAGGCACAAGTGCAGTTATCTTGCAGGCACTAGGGTCATGATTTGACTGGTGCAGCAGGTGCTGTAAAAGTTGTCATAACTCCTCTAAACACCAAATATAGCAATATTTTACTACAAACAGGCAGTCTCACAAGTGCAGTTATCTTGCAGGCATCAGGTCATGATTTGAAAGGTGCAGCAGGTGCAGTGGCACCGGGGCCAAAAGTTGTAAAAACCCTTCCATTCACAGATTATTGCTAGATTTGACTACTAAACAGGCAGTCACAAGATCAGTTACCTTGAAGGCACTAGAGTCATGATTTTAGTGGTGCGGCTGGTGCAGTGGCACCAGGCTCAAAAGTTGTCATAACTCATCTAAACACCAAATATTGCTATATGTTACTACTAAATGGTCAGTCACAAGAACAGTTACCGTGCAGGTATTAGGGTCATGATTTGAATGGTGCAGCAGGTGCAGTGGCACAGTGCCCAAAAGTTCTAGGAACCCCAGTAAACAAAGATGATTACAAAATTTACTTCTAAGCAGGCATTCACAAGTGCAGTTATATTTCAGGTACTCGGGTCAAATTTTAATGGTGCAGCAGGTGCAGTGGCACCGGTGCCACAAGGTGTCAGAACCCCCCTAAACAAAGATTATTGCTACATTTTACTACTAAACAGGCAGTGACAAGCGCAGTTACCCTGCAGGCATTTGGGTCAGGATTTGAGGAGTGGTGCAGCAGGTGCAGTGGCACAGTGCCCAAAAGCTCTAGGAACCTCACTAAACACAAATTATTACTACATTTTACTTCTAAATAAGCAGTCACAAGTGCAGTTATCTTGCCGGCACTAGGTCATGATTTGAATGGTGCAGGAGGTGCAGTGGCACTGGGCTCCAAAATTGTCAGAATTCCTCTACACACCAAAAATTGCTATATTTTGGCAGTCAAAAATGTGGTTACCTTGCAATTAAAAAGGGCATGATTTGAATAGTGCTGTAGGTGCAGTGGCACTTTATTAAATACACATTACTATACTCTAACACAATGCCATACTAAATAAGGTACAAATTAAATGTTTGGGACCCTGTGATATTAATTCAACATACATCACAACATGAACTACAATTAACTGTGTTTCAAATTTAAAGCAAACATTATTATAACCTTTTCTAATATTTATAATCCAGTCAGTAAGATAGAATGCAAAAGTAAAAAAACAAAGGCAAAACCTATTTTCCCACCCTGAAAGTGCCCTGGGCTTTGCTAACCAGGCCACAGGCCAATGCTCCTGACCCCTAAAAGGTACACAATGATTTGGTCACACCTAACTGGCATGACGTAACCTATGTACAAGTCCCTAGTATATTGTACTATGTGCACCTAGGGCCTGTAACCTAAGTGTCACTCATGACCTGCAACCCTAATTGTGCCACCACGACTTTGACAAAGACACAACCGACTCAGGCTCCCATTGCAGCCGGGAAGGGCAGTGTTTAAACTGCCAACTCGATTTTGTCATTCAAAGTAATGGAAAAGCCCAAACCTTCTCTTACAGTACTCATAAGTCACCCCAAGGGAGGCCTGTGATGCCCAGCAGGCAGGGTGCAAGGTATTGTATGATGTGATATGTGTTTTAGTATCCCAGCAGCAACAAAAACAAAAGCTGTTTCTGTCGTAGCAAGGCTGGTAGCCCTTTTGGCTAGAATGGGAGTTGACCCACTGGCCAACTGCACAATGGGACCACCAATATATGTACTGTTTGGTACCAGTGCAATTGTCTCATTAAGCCCAACTTTATCCTGAAGTCGGAAAATGCAATCATCCCCAGTAGCACTTTTAGAAAGTAACCATTTAGTTGCCCATCCAGCCAGTAGCCTGGCTAGTAAACATCTGCTGCCTCTGAGCTGTTTGCCTGCCTACCAAGGTGATGATGACCCTGCTGGCGGGGAGAACGAAGGCTTGCACCTCCTCTCCTGACAGGATGCTCTGTGGCGAGGGGAACGACAGAGTGCAGGTTTCAAAGATTCCACAGCCTCTGGTGACAAATACTACTCACCCCACCCCTTGTGAACCTAGAGTGCCTGGCGTTTGGGAAGCCGAGAGATCTCTGTAGACCCCGTTTCCCAAGGCGTACGTAGGTCTTGGCTAGGCACACCTCTGGGGTGGGCTAGTGAGATCTGCATACTCTGAGAGCGGGTTCTGCTGTCTTCCTGTGGTGAAGACCAGTGACTTCTGCAATACCTGGATGCCACACTTTGCAGCAAATGGTCACTAGGTGGGTAGGGCTGCGCGGGGTTGTACTTGCCCATTGGCTAGTAGTCGCCCCCTCCTCCAAGTGTGACATTGTAGGGTTAAATAGGGCACCCTGAACCCCACACATCAGATTTGCGGGACCAACTGCAAGGATACAGGTCTGTGACCCCAGCACTGCACGAGAGAGAGGTGGCACTGAGGACTGTACCTGCTGCACACGCCAGGATACAAAGAAAGAGTGTGACCTGCACCGGACGAAGGCAGGTTTCTAAAGAACGGGAGTGTCTCCAAGCACCAAATAACCCCAGAAAATCTCCCAAGGACTAGAGGTCGTAGCTCCATATCTGAACAACAGGTTTATAACAGGTTCAAATGACTGACCTGCACCTGGCCATCTGAGGGAATAATCATTTTGTCAACCTACTTACATCATGGGAGTCATACTCCTGACGCCTGAAGAGCGTCCGAGACTTATTCCTTCCTGCACTAACCACAAGGACCAGCTATAGAGGAGTGTTTCCTGTGTACCCATCACCCAGGCACCTGCAGCACCAGAGGAACAGTTGGGACTGGTCTCCAGTTAGATCTCATTGAGGACACCAAGGTACCCCTAGTTTCAACACGGGGGACCTCAATGCATGTTGAGAACCTCATGAGGGAGAACTGGAGGAATCCCCTGGCATCCTCAGTAATGACGGTCACAAGCCTCACTGGTCCTACCTACCAGTGTAGCATACGGACCACTCTGGTACCACGGGATCAAAAACGACACAACCAGGTAACTAACTAAACCAACATTTTACGCCAGGTAACTGACTGAGTCCACTTGGTCGGGGACTTCTGACTGGAGCTCGCTGTTTGTTGTGGCCCAAAAGTGCACATGGTAGCCTCCCTGAGCAGGGTACCCCTTTTCTCCAGGGACCGCAAGACTCTGTGCAACTAACTAACCAGCATCTTTATGTGTATTTAAACATATTTTTAAATGTTCGAAAATCTGTTACTCCGGAACTATCTGGTCATTTCTAGAGGTTACAGTGTCTAAAAATTCCTAAACATATGCTCTATTTTTATAAATGAGTGCCATCTGGTTATTGTGTCAGTTCTTTTCTTTGTCGAGTTTTTGTGTGGTTGGTAAATGCTTTACACATGTTCCTCCCTGTAAGCCGAGCTGCTTCAGTGTCACAGCTACCTAGGGTTGAGCAAGGTTACTGACACAAACCTTTCTGGACCTGTCAAGGGTGATGTTGTTATAGTGTGCACCCAACCAAATAACTACCCACTTTGCTACAGCCCCAATAACGGATCTGCACAAACTTTGCTATAGAAAGACTAAACATGTGATATGTCTGCCAAATTTCATGTGGACTTTTTGAAGAGTAGCACAGTTATAACCAATAGCAAATCTTTTACCTCGCCTTTTAACTGTTTCCCCCTTTGACGGATCTACACTAATTTAAAAATACCAAGAGTAAGCTAACATGCCTAGCATCTTCCAAATTAAGGCCCTCATTATGAACATGGCGGTCTGGGCCACCATGCCGGCGGTAGCGGTCCAGACCGCCATATAATAAACGTGGCAGAACCGCCACTTTTGAAACTCTGCCCCCCCAGGCTTCCATCACCCGGCAGTGTAGGAGGCTGGCCTGGCTTATAGTGGGTACCCTGTGGTACTTACACCCTGTGCCAGGTCCAGTTATCCCTTATTAGTAGAATAGAGGTGTTTCTAGCAGCTTAGGCTGATAGAAGGTAGCTATGGCAAAGCAGCTCAGGCTGAACTAGGAGACATTCAAAGCTCCTACTATACCACTTAAATCATATGCACAATATCATAAGAAAACACAATACTCAGAGTTACTAAAAATAAAGGTACTTAATTTTTATGACAATATGCCACAAGTATCTCAGTGAGTACCCTCAGTAAGAAGGTAAGTAATATACACAAGTTATATGTACACAAACCCAAAACAGATAAGTCAGAGTCAGAAAAGTAATGCAAACAGTGTAGAATTACAATAGGATGCAATAGGTGAACATAGGTCTAGGGGCAACACAAACCATTTTACTCCAAAAGTGGAATGCGAATCACGAATGGACCCCAGACCTATGGGAGCTTGTAGAGGGTCGCTGGGACTGTAAGAAAACAGTCAGGGTGTCCAAAATACCCCACCCAAGACCCTGAAAAGTACGAGTAAAGTACACCTACTACTCCAAAAGGACACAATAGTCGTGATAGGGGGATTCTGCAAGAACCACAAACACCAGCAAAGCACTGAAGAAGGATTCCTGGACCTGAGGACCTGCAAGGCAAGGGGACCAAGTCCAGAGTTATGATAGTGTCCGGGGGGGGGCAGGAGCCCAGGAAACCCTGGATGAAGGTGCAAGGAAGCTGCCTCAGGATGTAAGAAGCTTAGGATTCTGCAACAACAAAGAGAGCTAGGAACTTCTCCTTTGGATGGAAGATGTCCCACGGCGTGCTGAAGGTTGCAGAAGTGTTCCCATGCAGAAATACCGCAAACAAGCCTTGCTAGCTGCAAGGATCACAGTAGAGGTTTTTGGGTGCAGCTGGGGACCAGGAAGGACCAGGATGTCGCCCCTTGGAGGAGGAGACAGAAGGGATGCTCAGCAACTCAGAGAGCCCCAACAGAAGCAGGCAGCACCCGTGGAAGTACCGTAGCAGGCACTTAAAAGATTTGTGAACCAGAGCTGGCTCAGAGTCACAAAGGAGGGTCCCACAACATCGGAGGCCAATTCAGAGGGTTGAGCACTGCAGGACGGAGTGCTAGGGACCCAGGCTAGGCTGTGCACGAAGGAATCCTTGGAGGAGTGCACAGGAGCCGGAGCACCTGCAAATCATGCACCACCAGGAAACAGTCGAGAAAGCCGGCAGGATTAGGTGCTACAATGTTTCTGGTAGTCGTCTTGCTACTTTGTTGCAGTTTTGCAGGCGTCCTGGAGCAGTCAGCGGTCGATCCTTGGCAGAAGTCGAAGAGGGAAGTGCAGAGGAACTCTGCTGAGCTCTTGCATTCGTTATCTGAAGAATTCCCCAGAGGAGAGACCCTAAATAGCCAGAAAAGGAGGTTTGGCTACCAAGAAAGGAGGATTGGCTACCAAGAGAGGTAAGAGCCTATCAGAGGGGGTCTCTGACGTCACCTGCTGGCACTGGCCACTCAGAGCAGTCCAGTGTGCCCCCTCCACCTCTGTTTCCAAGATGGCAGAGGTCTGGGACACACTGGAGGAGCTCTGGGCACCTCCCCTGGGAGGTACTGGTCAGGGGAGTGGTCACTCCCCTTTCCTTTGTCCAGTTTCACGCCAGAGCAGGGCTGGGGGATCCCTGAACCGGTGTAGACTGGCTTATGCAGAGATGGGCACCATCTGTGCCCATCAAAGCATTTCCAGAGGCTGGGAGAGTCTACTCCTCCCCAGCCCTTCACACCTATTTACAAAGGGAGAGGGTGTAACACCCTCTCTCAGAGGAAATCCTTTGTTCTGCCTTCCTGGGCCAGGGCTGCCTGGACCCCAGGAGGGCAGAATCCTGTCTGAGGGGTTGGCAGCAGCAGCAGCTGCAGTGGAAACTCCGGAAAGGCAGTTTGGCAGCACCCGGGTTCTGTGCTAGAGACCCGGGGGATCATGGGATTGTGCCCCCAATACCAGAATGGTATTGGGGTGACAATTCCATGATCTTAGACATGTTACATGGCCATGTTCAGAGTTACCATTGTGACGCTATACATAGGTAGTGACCTATGTATAGTGCACATGTGTAATGGTGTCCCAGCACTCACAAAGTCCGGGGAATTTGCCCTGAACGATGTGGGGGCACCTTGGCTAGTGCCAGGGCGCCCATACACTAAGTAACTTGGCACCCAACCTTCACCAGGTGAAGGTTAGACATATAGGTGACTTATAAGTTACTTATGTGCAGTGAAAAATGGCTGTGAAATAACATGGACGTTATTTCACTCAGGCTGCAGTGGCAGGCCTGTGTAAGAATTGTCTGAGCCCCCTATGGGTGGCAAAAGAAATGCTGCAGCCCATAGGGATCTCGTGGAACCCCAATACCCTGGGTACCTAGGTACCATATACAAGGGAATTATATGGGTGTACCAGTGTGCCAATGAGAATTGGTAAGTTTAGTCACTAGCCTGCAGTGACAAATTTAGAAAGCAGAGAGAGCATAACCACTGAGGTTCAGGTTAGCAGAGCCTCAGTAATACAGTTAGGCACCACACAGGGAACACATACAGGGCACATACTATGAGCACTGGGGTCCTGCCTAGCAGGATCCCAGTGACACAGGGGCTAAAACACACATACACACAGTGAAAATGGGGGTAACATGCCAGGCAAGATGGTACTTTCCTACAGGCAGCCTGTCGGAGTTTCATATCCGAAAGGGCAGCGCTGCCCGCGGAATAATAAGTCAGGTTCCACCAGCCTTTCCCTGGCAGTTTACACCGCCAGGGAAAGGCTGTCAGAATGGGTGACTCGGGGCCTCCTTGGGGGTCCCTGCACTGCCCATGCACTTTGGCATGGGCAGTGCAGGGGCCCCCATGCACTGCCCTTTGCGCATTTCACTGCCCGATTTACGGACAGTGAATTGCGCAACGGGTGCTGCTGCACCCACTGCACTGCTACATTGCCGCTGGCTCCATTTGGAGCCGGCGTCAATGTTCAGGCCCTTCATTCAGCTGGGCCGGCTGGCGGAAACACTTTTTCCTTTCCGCCGACCCAGCTGAATGTTCTTTATGTGGCAGGCGTGGAGTTCTGCGCGCTGGCGGTCTCATTACAAACTTATCGGGAAAACCCTCCGAGTGCGGTGCTGACTGTCAACAACTTCTGTTGACAGTCAGCACCGCACTCGGAGGGTTTTCCCGATAAGTTCGTAATGAGGGCCTTAGCGTGAAATTGTTAACTCTTGCTACAATTAGGTCAATTCAAACAAACGCTAGCAACGTCAATATGTCTGATTTATTAACGAAAGTTCCTTCCGTACTTGATGGGTTTAGGCACTCAATAATTCATCAAACATGCATTCTGTCACTTTGCAACTATCCATTCATCCATCCATTGATTTATTCTTACATTCAACCTTTGACACAATCGCAGTAAAACTCACACAAATTAAACAACATGTGCAAAATGAAGAAAAAATAATACATGTGAAAAAAGAACACATGCTGCTGCCAAAACAAGGTGAACATATGGTGGCAATAATGAAACTAAACACAGCAGCAGGTATCTGTCTTGCAGAATTATTGTGCATAGTCTATTGTTTCAAAGTTTAGGTATGGATGCCACATCTAGAACCAATTCGTTAGCCATCTTGTAATGGTAAAACAATGATATACCATGGACAACCACAATTTTTCATGGTTTCTTGGTTTAGAGGAAGTGGCCACGAAGTTAGCTGCATACTGCAGGTGAAATGGGCAGCAAGCAAGCAGCCTATTAGCATCTCTGGAGAGTTGTAGTATGCTCTTAAGAAAAATGTAAATAAAAAGAGAAGTATTGAAATGAAAGAGGAACTACAAAATTAGATGACTGAAAACAATTGACTGGCCAACCAGATGTGATATTGAAGCACACTCATTTTCAGGTGGATGTGCAGGTGTGATCAGAAAATGATATCACTCACAGGGCAAACAAGTCAATGATTGATGTGGACTGAACCATTACCCCGTGCATTACGCAGTTATGGATGGATGCAGAGTGTAAATGACAGACAGACCAAAGGCAGAAGAAATCTCACCAAAAGGCTGTCTATACCTCTGTACGAATATTGATTTATATATTTGTATAAATGTATGTATTATGTATTTTTTTACAAGATGCTGTCAGATCCTCTGAAGATATTATAGGAAGAAACATTTCAGTGCAAATCTTTTGCCCCTAGAGATTTTCAGATGTAGTAATCAACACCAAAATCCATCCTGCCAAAAAATACCTATCTCTGGGTTTTAAGAAAAAGTAACAATCCACATTTAAATGGCTATTGACTTTAAAATATCCCTTTCACAATCTGTATGTCAGGCCTACAGAATTAATTGTAACTGTTCATATTAAGCCTGTGACATTTATAATTGGCATGTCACCATAACCAGCCTGGACCTAAGGTGTTGGCCATATCCCTTTCCACAAGTCAAACATCAGGTATACTGTAAAAAATACAAACATATACAAAATTACAGTTGTCCAAACAATATGAAATACCTACTAATAGAACAGTATTGCTATTGTCCCAATCTTCTGTACCCATGGTTTGTTCCAGTGGGGTACCAAAACCCTTGCTTACTAAAGTAATCTGCGAGATGCTGTGAATCAAAATACCTGCTTACAAGCTTTAGCACAGTGTAATAACAATCCACCCTTGAAAGCCTATCGCTTTATCGAATGCTTTTCTTAGTAAGTTACTTAGGTCTTGCTTTTTCGTAACGTATCAATTTAAACAGATCACGCCTAAAGAATCTGACATAACCTTTCCCAGTGAATCAGTAAGGCATATAGGGCCATATTTATACTTTTTGATGCAAAACTGCGCTAACGCAGTTTTGCGTAAAAAAAATGAGCGCCGGCTAACGCCATTCTGAAGCGCCATGCGGGCGCCGTATTTAATCAATGACGTTAGCCGGCGTTAGCCGCCGGCGCTGCCTGGTGTGTGTGGAAAAAAACGACGTACACCAGGCAGCGCCGGCGTAGGGGGATATGGAGCTTGGGCGCCAAAAAATGGGGCAAGTCAGGCTGAGGCAAATTTTTCGCCTCAACCCAATTTGCGCCATTTTTTTCGACTCCCAACCCCCATAGAAATGACTCCTGTCTTAGCAAAGACAGGAGTCATGCCCCCTTGCCCAATGGCCATGCCCAGGGGACTTCTGTCCCCTGGGCATGGTCATTGGGGATAGTGGCATGTAGCGGGGCACAAATCAGGCCCCCCTATGCCACAAAAATAAAATAAAAAATACTTACCGGAACTTACCTTAATGTCCCTGGGATGGGTCCCTCCAGCCTTGGGTGTCCTCCTGGGGTGGGCAAGGGTGACAGGGGATGTCCCTGGGGGCATGGGAGGGCACCTCTGGGCTCCTTCCGAGCCCACAGGTCCCTTAACGCCTGCCTTGTCCAGGCGCTAAAAAACGGCGCAAAAGCGTCCGTACGTCATTTTTTTTGACCCGCCCACTCCCGGGCGTGAATTTTGCCCGGGAGTGGAAATACGGCGCACATGCCTCGGAGTCAATTTTTTAGACGGGAACGCCTACCTTGCATATCATTAACGCAAAGTAGGTGTCCACGCTTAAAAATGACGCAAACTCCATGGACTTTGGCGCTAGACGCGTCTAACGCCAAAGTATAAATATGGAGTTAGTTTTGCGTCGGAATTGCGTAAAAAAAAATGACGCAATTCCGGCGCAAACAGAGTATAAATATGCCCCATAGCATTTACCACTTGCTCAACACTATATCCAACAAAGGCCTACTGAAGTACACATAAACTGGCAACTATCAAGCATAGTTATAGGTACAAAATAGAAACAAAATTAGAGTTTGCCAAACAAAATACAACCCCTTTAAGTAGAGCTTAACAAGAATCATCTCAGTGTAATTCTACTCCCAGGGTTTGTCAGAGTGGGTAACCAACACTAAAACCTTTGCCTGCTATGGTTTTCTGAGAGATTACATGTAACCAAATACCTGATTACAGCCTACAACATAATGAGATAATGCACTGTTAGAGGCCTTTAACAAACGCTTTTCGCCCTAAACACCTAGATCAACTAACAGCATTTGTTATACCGTTTCATAACAAGCAGACCAGACATTTGACTACTTTTCCAGTAAACACATCAGCCTGACAACTTGTCACCAACAACTCATGCCTACCGTTTTGAGCATTGTCTTTTCCACAAGGTAACCATCAGGCATACAGTCCTAAAATTATAATGATATACAAAATTATAATAGCTAAGCAAAATTCTCTCTCTCTTAAGAGGGCCGAACAAGGATTCTATATCCATGGTTGGTCATAGGGGAACACCACAACCTGTGCCTACCACATTAATCTGTGACATTGCACATGATAAATATAGAGTAATAACAATCCACCCTTAAATGCCTATTGGCCTAAATGAGGCTTTCTGCCATTATGTTATGTTGTTAATTTCACTTGTAGAGCGCACGTTCACCAATGGTTCCTTGGAGCTAGCAGAAGGCGCTAGAGAGAGCACGATGATAAACAGGACTGAGAGATGTGGATCAACACAGATAAGCCTGCTTAAAAAGCCATGTTTTGAGGCTTCTTCGAAATAGCTTAAGATCAGAGTCATGGTGGAGATGGCCAGGGAGAGGGTTCATTCTGATGATGTTTTTATTGCAAAACTGCATCCACCTCATAAACTCTTCTGAAATCTGGGGATATTAAGCGGTTTGGAGTGTGTGGATCGTAAGTTTTGCGAATGGATGTACTTTTTCCACTTTCCTAGGTTTAATGTAAGGAGCAGTGCCTCTCAAGCTCTTTTAATCTGAGGTATCACATGTTAAAATGGAGGTGTTGTTTTACTTGAAGCCACCGAAGTTGATGCAGCAGCGGAGTAGCACGAGTGCTCCTTGAGAGTTGGTATATTAAATGATAGGGAGCATTAAGGGATAATAGGGGTTTTTAGGGTTCAGGGAAGGATAAAGTTAAACAGTTGTAGGGCTTTAGGATTTAGAGAAGGTTAGTGTGAATGGGTAGTGAAAGGCTTTTAAGTTTCAAGGAAGCGTAGTGTTCAGCAGCAGTAAGGGGTTTTTAGGGTTCCAGAGAACGATACCATTAATGGGTAGGATGGAGTTTGTAGGCATCTGGGAAGGGTAGTGTTAAAGAGTAGAAAGGAGTTTTCAGGGTTTATGGAAGGGTAGCATTATGGGGTAGTAAGGGTTTTAAGGTTCATGGAAGGGTAGCATTACAGAGTAGGTAGTAAGGACTTCTTAGGGTTCAAAGATGAGTAGCTGTAAGGGGTAGTAAGAGCTTTTTCGGATTCAAGGATGGGTAGCGTTAAGGTTTAGTAGGTGGCTTTTGGGTTCAGAGAAGGGTAGCAGTAAGTGGTAGAAAGGGGATATAGCATTCACATTAGTGTAGCATTAAGAGATACTAAGATGTTTTTTTAAGGTACATGGAAGGGTCGCATCTAGGGGTAGTAATAGTTTTAGGGTTCAGGGATGGTAGTGTTAATGGTAAGTAAATGTTTTTTTTAACATCCAGGGAAGGTTAGAGTTAAGGGTTCATAGAAGGGTAGGGTAATCTGTTGATACTGGCAAGAGGTACTCCTGGTTCTAGAGGATATGACGCAGTATTCACTAGAGCCTGATCCGCGGGTCACACTGCTGAACTATTTGAAGGACATCCCACTGGGGGCTTGTCATCTGACTGCTAGGGACCTTTTCCTGGCCAAGCGCAGGGTCATGCGCTCATTGCCGGTGAGACATGAAGAACCTAAAGGATCGAGTGGAAACATACACCCTTCTATAACCCCTTACCTCCAGACCTCGAGCCATAAGGGGCCCTTTTCGATTCTACTTACTCTACATCAAACCGGACAGCCCCGTTGATCCTCGTGCAACCGTGGTTGAATGACAGCGTTGCCTATTCATGTCTACAGATTTTTGATGCATGCCCTGCTGATGTATAGCTTATCCAATTGTCTGACACTCTGTGCCTTTATAACACTGTACCCTTTCTTCTGTTTTCAGGTGTTGTCATCTTGGTCAGTTTCTGACCACATTTTGTTTCAACTCCAATGTATTTGGCTATGTACCTAGGTTGTGTTTTGTTGCAATTGTTATATATGATTTCCCTTATGAATGACCATCTAGCACTTTTTGCATATGTTGACTAATCTGTATTGATGGTTTATAATAATAAAATACTAAAATAATAGTTATTTCTTGGGTGCAGGGATAGGTAGCATTAAAGGGTAATGGGTTTTTGGGTTCAGACAAGGGTAGAATTAAGGGGTTGTAAGGGGTATTAGGGTTCGTGCATGGGTAGCTGTTGGGGTAGTAAGGGTGTTTATGGATCAAGTATAGGTAGCGTTAAGGGTTAGTAAGGGGCTTGTTGGGTTTAGAGAGAGGTAACTTTAAGTGGTAGTAAGGATTTTAGGGTTCACAGTAGGGTAGCGTTAATGGGTACTAATTAATTTTTAGGATTCGGTGAAGGATACTGTTAAGGGATAGTAGGGGGTTTTAGAGTTCAGGAATAGTATTGATAAGGGCACTAGGGAGCCTTTTGGGTTCAGAGAATGGTTGCATTAAGTAGTAATAAGTTGTTTTAGGGTATACAGAAGGATAGTGTTTAGGGTAACTAAGGAGCTTTTGGGGTTCACAGAAGGATAGCATTAAGGGGTAGCAAGGGATTTTAGGGTTCAGGGATGAAAGTGTTATGAGGTAGTAAGAATTTTTAAGGTTGAGAAAGGATAGTATTAGGTGGTAGAGTAAGGTTTTCAGTGTTCAAGGAAGGGTAGTGTTAAGGTGTATTTAATGTTTCTTGGGTTCTGGGAGGGGTACCATTAAGGCATACTAATTGTTTTTAAAGTTCAACGAAGGGTAGTGCTAAGCAGCAGGTTGCGGGGAAGGGTTATGTTAAGGAGCAGTAAGGGTTTTTTAGGGTTCAGGGTTAGGTGGCTGTAATGTGTAGTAAGGGGGTTTTGAGTTCAGAGAATGGTAGCATTAAAATTAATAAGGGGTTTCTAGGGTCAGGGAAGGGTACCGTTAAGCGTTCTTCAGGGTTTTTAAGGTACAGAGAAGGATAGCATGAAGGAGTAGAAAATTAGTTTTTAGGCTTCAAGTAAAGGTAGTGTTGAAGAATAGTAAGAGTTTTTTACGGTTCATGGGAGGGTAGCATTATTGGGTGGTAAGAGTTTTTATGGTTGGGAGAATGGTAGAATTACCGGACAGTAAGGGGTTTTTAGAGTTCATGATTGAGTAGCTGTAATGGGTAGTAAGAGTTTTTAGGGTTCAGTGTTGTGTAGTGTTAAGGGTTTGTATGGGGCTTATCAGGTTCAGAGATGGGTAGCGTTAAGTGGTAAAAGGAATTTTTAGGGCTTCAGGGACGGATAGCATTAAGGAGTAGTACCGGTTTTTAGTGTCAGGGACGGTAGTGTTAAGAGGAAGTAAGCATTTTCTAAGATTCAGGGAAGGCTAGCGTTAAGTGGTAGTAAAAGGTTTTTAAGATTCATGGAAGGGTAGTGTTAATGAGTAGTAAGTCTTGTTTGGGTGCAGGGCTGGTAGCATTAAGGGTAAGAGGGTTTTCAGGTTCAGAGAAGGGCCCCGGGACCCAATCCCACAGGGACTTTTAAAATAAAAATAAGGGGAGGGGGACGTGTGCCCCCCGAGCCTTTATTGTCAGGGGATGCCATCTCCTGGGTTTAAAAAAAAAATGGAAGGGGCATGCATCCCCCCTTCCAGGTCCTTTATGGCCTTAGGACCACATCCTCTGGGGCTTGAGAGAGTGCCCCAGTGCCCACCCCGACAACCACAAACTACTACGTAAGGGGCTGCAGGAGAAGCGCCAGGGCCCCTGCAGCCCCAGCCTGCACTATAGAGGGTTCTGGTGGAACCAGCATTTTGTCTTTGCTCCTGCTCAGCGGGAGCAGCTGTTTTTAACTGCTCCCACCAGGCTGGAGCAAGTGGAGTTCCCTGCCTGGGAGAGTGTGGGCCGGGTACACCCACACTCTCCCACTCTCCCTGGCAGGGAACCACGGTGTCTCGGGGGTGAGCTCCCTGGGACACTGTGTTGTATCTTGCACCCGGGGATGGGGTCTCCGGAGTCCAGTAGAGGCCCAGGGAGGATGCTGCAGCCCCTTTCCCTTTATAATTACTTTTGACCCTGAGTAATAGGGACCCTGAGTGGCTCGGTGGGAGTGAACCCCACTCATGTCCCCCTCCCCATAATGAAAATGATTAGACCCCAGGGCCCTGGCCCACCACTAGAGGGGTCTATTTTAGTTATAATTTAAATTCTGACGGGTGTTTCTTTTTTTTTTATAAAAGCTGCGATTTCTCTGGAGTCCCGTGGGACTTGAGTGGGATCGCACCTTATAAAAATATACATACATTTTGACCCTTGGGGCCAAGGTGGTGGAGGTGCCCCCTTACATTTTTTTTTTATTAAACTCAGCACAGGGGACTAAGGGCCAGATGTAGCAAGCAGTTTTGCCCATTCTGTGTCTATGGGAAAATGTGTTCGTACATATGGCCCTAAGTCCCAGAGTCCTATAATGGCTGACTAAAACATTTTTCTTCATGTTGTAGGCGGCTATTCAGATGCTCGCTCCAGATGGAGCATGTTTCCCATGGGAGCGATTTGGACCAAAGACAAGAAAGCTCTCTTGGCCAATCAGGACCATATCTGTTTTTTTAAAATTGTGTTTGAAGGACTCTCACGAAAGTCCCTCAAACCCAACCGTCCAGATACACAAATATTTTTTATACTTATATCTGAATGAATTTACACAAAATCACAATAATCACACTTTCTGGATCAATATCTAGCTTTCTCCCAAATTTTGGTGCAATTTTGTTTAACAGTATTTGCGATATCACTTTCCCAAAAAGTCTATGGAAAATGCATGGGGAAGTTGTGTTTTGGGACCCCTTCTGTGTCTTGGTCCTCTCTTAACAGATCACGCCAAAACCTTCAATGCACGAACAAGGCAAAAGAAAGCACTTTTTTGGAACGTTTTGTGAAGATCACTCATTGT
Source organism: Pleurodeles waltl (assembly GCF_031143425.1). Classification (NCBI taxonomy): domain Eukaryota; kingdom Metazoa; phylum Chordata; class Amphibia; order Caudata; family Salamandridae; genus Pleurodeles; species Pleurodeles waltl. The sequence goes on from NC_090446.1 coordinate 124,481,618, forward strand.
AGATGCCATTAGGACTACCAACTAACTTTGTTTTCTTTTCACCACATTGGTCTGATGTGAAAAATATGCAGTCTAAGCATCTTCTCAAATAAAATGCTGGATCAGAATGGTGGCTAAAGGTATCGTAGCAATTGTTTCTGCAATGTTGTGATACAGATAAAACAAGGAAGTTCTGTGTTGATGTTAAAATGTATCTGTTTCTCTTCTATGTTTATATACTGGACGCAACATCAAAGGCAGTAAAGCAGAACTTGTTTTGCTAATTCTGGAAAAATACACCCATCTCGGTCACTATTTATGTAAATGTTGCCAGAATGTTCTCTTTTCTTTACAGTCTTGGTTAAAAGGGACAGAGCACTCAACTTGTCACTGACCCTGCATCCAGCATCTTCATTCTGTGCATTCTAGGGCTTGTAGTTTATTTTTTCACATTACAAATTCAGGACAACACACCTCATGGTTCAAAGATAAAAATAGGACTGGATCAGCTACTAAGGCCTGATAAGGGATAGCATGAGATTTCTGAAAGAAAGTGCAGTAGTCAGCAAGATTTTAATGTTTTGCAACCAGATTTGGGTCGCAAAAAATTAATAAATCACAATTTATATTACATATCCGATATTCTATTTGGAAGGTGCACCCAAAACACGCACCTTCCAAATACCGATTTGTTATGTTGATACAAACCCAAATTACTATTCAGTACCGTGTTACTGAATCACAATTTGGATTTGATGGATAGAAAAAAGCCATTTTGTGGCGTAAATAGTCAAATTTTGCGACTGTAAAAAGCCTTAGTACATCTCACCCAAAATTAGTTAGCTTTAATTATTGCTGGTGACTTCTAAAACCATTTTGTCAGGTATAAATTAATTTTGATGTTGAAACTCACTATCACTAAGAAATTGTTGCAGAACTTTAATAAGAGTGTACCCTTCTTTTCTGCATGATATAAATAAAATATAACAAAGTATGTAAATAAGACCCGTCAAAAGTTGCAGCAAATGCTCAATGGAACTTGCAGTAGGTATAGGTCTGATAACAATATTTTGATTAAACTACAGTACAAGTCCCTAAAGTCTACAGTTCTAATGGGAAACTCAAAACAGTAAAGAAAGACTATAAATTAAAACTAACAAGTCTAATTGATTACAGCACATATGGCCCAGAGTACTCGCACAGAAACCTTAAGCAATAACCTTGCCCTGCATGTCTTTACATAAATATGCTGGAAGACACCATGCCCTTGGATTATGGAATATTTCAGAAACTGCAATACAAACCTTGTAAATACATCACTTGATGCCACAAAGTATACGTGGGAAGGAAGATGCATGCACTCAAGGGAAGACGTGAATACTGGGTGAGAATAGGGGATAGACAGCTGAGACATCCTTAGTGCAACTTCATACAGACTTCAGATTTAATTAATATGAATTAAAATGGTTTGCTTTGTTGAAAGTATTAAGAAAGAAAGATCATCTTCCTTCTGGACCTGGGCATATGGACCAATGGTCAAAGCACTGAGAACACGGCTACAGCATCTCACCAAGTCACCTTCTGTTCCAATGCCACACTGCAGGACTTCAGGCTATCAGGCTAGCATTCAGATGGCACTGCAGCAAGGTCAACCTCATGATGACCATCACCAATCGATGCATCCTAGGCTTCGACTGTAAATCTCACAAGGAAGTTTACATATGGAAGAAAATGGTGGGCGTGGTGCAACAAGGGGGCAACTCCCTGACAGTTGCATTTAGAATTTTTTGCAGCTGACAGTGACTCCAGTGTGCCAGCTGCATTAAGGGTTGGGAAGGTAATATACGCCTCTTGATTTCACCACCCTCCTCCTCCAGTTCTAACCCCCATATTGAGGTACTTCTGATCCAGTGCTTAATTTCTAAATAAAAACGTGCCGGTGATCACCGGTTTCTCTGAAACACGCGGCTGCTGAAATTAAATGTGCGAGCACTGAATACTGAGTGAGAGTGATAGTGAAGCCATCTCGGGCCTCTTCAATCCATTTACAGACACTCCCTGCCCTTTCTGCTCACTGTTGCAGCTTTCTGCTTTCTCCCATTGTGACGCCTTTTCATTTTTCTCTTCCTCTGTCTTTCCCGTATGTGTCTTTTGCTCACAGTAAATGCTTGAAGCAGAAAAATAAGCGCCGGTCCACAGAAATAAGTGTTGGTGTTCCGCACCAGAAAAAACAAGCACAAATTAAGTACTGTTTTGATCTAATGCAGTTCTGCCAAGGAGATGCTAAGTGAAGCACAGAAGATCGTCCATACAGTTTGTGAAACACTTTGACTTGGTGCCCCTACAATGTATGCAAAGTGTCAGTCCCAAGCTGCAGGAACTCAACACTACATCCGCTAGACTACCAATGTACTAATACAGAACAGTGTGCCCCTAGGAATCATTCAGTCTGTGAGTGATACATGATACGTAATATATGATACAATTGACCAAATATTCATCCATGATAAATGTAATCAATACAATTTTAATGGTGGTCAGTGCTTTATATTCAAGTATCATAACATGAGTCCAATGGGTAGTCAAAATAGTCAAAACAGTGCAGGTGCTCCAAGTGACGGGTGCAGTGTAAGTGCAAATAAGTGAGCCACACAATAACAATCATATAATGTAGATGACAGTATTTACAATATATACAAAAGGTCCCCGCCCATAGTACAAAAAGACTCCTTAAAAACCCAATGATATAGACAATTGGGTTTGAACAGTCCAACAATCAATGATATGGGTGGAACCCGATAAGTTGACGTTTCAACTCCTTAAACTGAGCTACATGGGATCTTCATAAGGGCAGTAAAAAGGGTAGCAACCTGACCAAAATAATGTGGTCTGTTTTTATTATTCTCCATGTAGCATAGACAATAAAATCTGGTTCTTATTCGAACACTTGTTACAGGCTCATTAAATTATGCCGGTTCAGAACTCATAACAACACGAGGGCTTCGCAATGGGAGAAATGCTCTAGCCCAACAAAGCATGCACTCTGAACCCTTGATGAAAAACATCCACATTGTGATCCATCTTTAATTCTATATTTTCACTCCCTTGTGTGCTAGGTATGCATTCACAGCTCTGCCAACAGTCCAACATCAAACTCTATTGACAAGCACATATATTAGTGTTTGAGACCACAAATGTTCTATGGAGGGACATCATTTTTTTTCTCTCCAAAATAGCCTTGGTAGCAGGGCTAGCTTTAGTGCTGGTGGTGCCCAGTGAAACAATCTTTTTTGGCACCCCCCACCCCATGACCCCCTCCACGGATTCCCTCACTACCACCCGGCAAAAGTGTCCCTCATCTCTCCATAGCCCCTCTCACATACATTTCAATTGTTTTAAAACACTGGTAAAGGCTGGCTTTAGTAATCCACTCAGCTATCCACATAAAATATAGTTATGTTCTTTGAATCAGGCAAATTAACCCTATGCACTACTTTATCGAGTCAAAACTGCCACTGGACAAAACACAGATCTCTCTCTAGCAAGAACATTAATGACAAGAGTTATCTTGACATTTTAATTGCTTCCTGAAGGCTAGATACATAAGGAACTTTCCAGCAGGTGCTTTTAAATCGCAAATGTCTTAAGTTGTTGCTAAACACAGCGCCGCCCTGAGGTCAGCGCCCCCATCCCATCCTGGTCAGCACCCAGTGCGGCTGCACAGGTCACACTGCCCTAAAGCCGGCCCTGCTTGGTAGGCCCCTTCAACCTGAATAAGGGAAATCATTCTGCAAGGATGTAACAGCCTTTCAAGAGGAAAAAAACAACCTTCTTAATTTCAACATAACACTGTCAGTCAAAGGGCCTCATTACGAGTCAGGCAGAGCGATTTCCCTCGGTGGGGTACCACTCTGTCTGATCACATTGTCCCCAGTGTTCCTGTAACTGGTTATCCAGGACGTGGACACAAATGCCTAAATGTTTAATAACTAGTAATTCTGGCTGGTAAAACTGCATAAAGCTGCTGGCTTTCTTTCTCTGGCCAGGGCTGATCGTACAATTAACCCCCTTCCAGATCCGTCCTCCTCCCCACCTACCTATCTACTTCCCTCCACCCATCCCCACAGAGACGCCCCCACAAATATTTACTACCTGATTAAAGCAAGTGGTAATTGAATGCGTTAAGCCCCTAGGAATATGCAATACAATGTGGAATTCCACACAGTTATTCCATATGTGCAGTTTTCCCCCATTCTTAGCACTTTACCTCATAATAGGCAAAGTTCCATGCAGATATACCGGCTGGTAACAGTAATTCTGCCGTCTGGGAACCTCAGCATGGTATTACACCTAACTCGTAACAGGGCCAAAGTAGAAAAAGCTGTGTATGGGACAGAAAGTTTAAAAGGTTCCACTGCTGGCTTTCCTAAATGGCGCTGATGTACCCCTCTGGCCGGGAGTAGGAGAGGCTTCCTTCCTCTTCCTATGACCAGCTGACTCGGACAATCTGTATCCAGAAAGGCCTGTTAAGCAAGGTCAGTGTGGATTTGAATAATGCAAGCCACAATCCAGTGTGCCGCAGGGGGGCACAAAAGCGATTGCCACTGGTTTACGCTATTTGCAAGCATTCCTCCCATCAGCATTTGTGTGTTTGATGTTTCACCCTAAGTGAGCATGGATATATCCCGACATGGTTCCCTTGCTTGCTTGGGTCCAAGCTATATCTCACTGACAAACCCTAACAAGGATAAAACAAGTCTGGGTTGATTGTGCACTTCTGGAGGGGGTCTCGCAGTTCAGGATTTACTGGTCCCATGAGGAGCAGGGCTAGTGTTTGCATGCAGACCTCTGTCTAGAGCTGCCCAGTGGACAACAAATGATTGCTTAAAATGCAACCCAGTGCAATTGCCAGCAGTTTGGACTATTTGAAAGCATTCCTCCTATGAGCATTTCTGTTAAAAACTGATTTAATTTTTTCTTTATGCTCACTGCTTAAATGCAGCTCACCACTGTTTCATCAGGTCCAAATCATACTACAGTAGTGAATAGTGTTTGTAACTAGGGGAATTCTCCTTCTCCTGCAATAAATGAGAATAAAAGGCATAACCGGCCTCTGCTTTAATTTATAGTGAGACAAACTACATATCTCCCATAATTCCAGTATTGGTTGACAAACTATAGAGAAAATCCTCTACCTGAGGTAACTCTGTTGAAATTCAATCTTGACTATCTAGATTTCAGCATCTTCTATAAGGTAGCTGCAAAGAAGCAGGAATGAAAAAAACGTAATTCTGATAGACACTTCTAATCTAAAATACTTTGACTGAGGAAATGCATCAGTTGTACCTGTTGCTGAGACATAGAAGAGTGCTGATGTGGGGCGCAGTTGTGGCACTGTGACTGTTCTGGCGCGTTCCTGTTCTAATCTAAAATGAACAAAAGTATGAAATGGCTGGTGACAACCCCTTCTGTGGGTTTCCTGTAGAAATGCAGATGTTGGATGAACCCAAAAAACTACTCAGAATCCACTAGATGGGTAGGACTCTATGCGGTTCTCTTACCTTGGTGTCCTAATTAATTCATGTGAATGACTCGTTAAGGGAAGTAGATGCCACGGGTATTTGAAGGCCCGACCTGGATAGGAGAATGGGTATCAGCGTAGCACTTGACATACTGTCAAGTGCCACATGACACGGTGAAATGGGAGTTTGGAAAAATGGGCAGTGTTAGAAATGGGGTCTCTAGTTGGCAGTCGGTTTGCACCCTGTCCAAGTAGGGGCCCTCACTCTAGTCAGGATGAGGGAAATACCCGCTCACTCCATTGGTAGCTTGGCACATGCAGTCAGGCTTGTCTCAGAAGAAATGTGCAAAAGCATTTGCACATAACTCACAGTAACACAGTGAAAACACTACAAAAGGACACCACACCAGTTTAAAAAATAGCCAATATTTATCTGTGTAAAACAAGACCAAAACAATAAAAATCCGACATACAGTAATAAAGATATGAATTTTGCAAGATTTAACTTAAAAATACAGTTCCTTGAAGTCGATAGCTACACCTAGGGCTATCATGGCATCGTGATCAACAAAACCAAAAGTTCAAGCCGGCCGCAGCATCGCGGGCCAGCTTCAGTGTAGGGTAAACCGACAAACAGTACCTTGGAATTGCAGGGCGTCGTGATCCTCGCGGTCAGCTCTGGAGAGCGGTGTCGCTGGCGTCACAGTGTCAGTTCGGGAGTCGGTGAGGGGGTCGTCAGGCCCTTGAAGTCAGATGCGTTGCAGATCGAACTCCAGGCTGATGAAGTCAGTAGCGCTGGTGTGGATGGCATCGGGTCTGCGGTGCGAAGCAGGACGATGCGATGTGCGGTGGCCACAGGTAATGGTACTGGCAGCGGCTCTGTAACAGCGTCCAATGGTGTCAGTGGACCGGGCTGCAATGTGGGGCAAGACGGTGCTTTGTGTTCCTCACAAGCAGTGTCCACAGGCCCACTACAGGCAGCTGCGCTGGTGTCAGCAGGAGTGGCATCATCGGGATGCCTAGGCTGCGGTGTGAGCAAGGCGATGCTGGAGTGCGGGGGCCCCAGGTCACGGTGCCAGCAGCGGCACGGTGAAGTCGTCCAATGACGCCGTTAGTGAGACCAGGGTCGCTGTGCGAAGCGTGGCAGTGTGGCTTCGTGCGGCGTCGGCAGGTCACAGTGCAGGCCAGTGGTGTCGTTGACGCAGTTGTGGTGTGTTTTCTCCTTGAACAGCACAAAACACACAGTTCCCAGTGCTGTAGGAAGAGGAAACTGAAGTCTTTGATATCCCTGAGACTTCCAACAAGAGGCAAGCTCTACTCGAAGCCCCTGGAGAATTTTCTCAAACGGGATACACATCAAAGGTCACCCTTTGCTCTCTTTTAAGGCAGAAGCAGCAACTCCAGGCCAATCCAGCAAAGCAACACAGCAAATGGACAGTACTCCTCCTCCAGCTCTTCAGCTCTTCTCCTTGGCAGAGGTTCCTCTTGATTCCAGAAAGATTCTAAAAGTCTGGGGTTTTGGGTCCGATACTTATACCCCTTCCTGCCTTTGAAGTTGGCAAACTTCAAAGTAAAGTCACAGTTATTTGCAAGATCCTTCCTTGTCCAGGCCAGGCCCCAGACACACACCAGGGGGTTGGAAGACTGCATTGTGCGAGGGCAGGCCACAGTCCTTTCAGGTGTAAGTGACCATTCCTCCCTCCACTCTAGCTCAGATTGCTCATCAAGTTATGCGGGGTACACGCCAGCTCCCTTTGTGTCATTGTCTGGAGGAGAGGTGTAAACAGCCCAACTGTCAATCTGACCCAGACAGGGAATCCACAAATAGGCAGAGTCAAAGGATGGTTTAAGCAAGAAAAGGCCTACTTTGTAAAAGTGCAAAAAAAAAAAAAAAAAAGATGATGGACGGAATGCTGAACAATGCAAACATTCACCCCCAGTCACCACACCACCCCAGTTTGGACCCAGTCATATGCAAGTCAGTCTAGACCCTGTACCTCATGGGAACAGTCCAGCTGAACTGCCAAGCCGGGTCCTCCCTGAACTGGAAAAAAGCATCCTAGGACCGGTTTCAGGTGTCACCCTTCATCAGCAAGGCGAGCTTGAATTGAGAGGCGCAGTGAGCAGGAGACCCACGTCTGGACATACCCTTCCCACTTGGGGCGACAATAGTGAAAAATACAGAAGATGGACGAAATGCTGAACAATGCAAACATTCACCCCAAGTCACAAAGATCTGGGTTTAATCCATCGTTTTTTTTTGCTCACCACGCCACCCCAGTTTGGACCCAGCCATATGCTAATCAGTCTGGACCCTCTTCCTCATGGGAACAGTCCAGCCCAATCTGCCAAGCCAGGTACTCTCTGGACCAGAAACAAGCATCCTAGGACCGGTTTCAGGGTATCAAAAATCTCACATGTGTGTGCATCTACACAGGGTGAACTGTAAAATGGGAGTAAGGTACTTAAAATAAAATAAATATGACTATACAAGACTTTGAATATAGAAAAAATGTAATAGTTGCTAATCACATTATTCACATAGAAAGGAATAAAAAGATGGTCACATGTAATATACTGATCTTCACAAAATATCACAGGGAGGGGTAACAACCGTTAAAGCAATAACATGTTATATTAAGCTTTGTATTATTTTATGTATAATTACAGCCCTGATGAAGTCTTTTGGGAGATTTCCTTGACGAAACAAGTGTTGGCTTGGCTTGGATGCCGATAAGTCTTGACTTGGATATTGCTAAGTTATAATTGGAACTACATTGAAGGTCTTACCATGAAGGAATGAACATTATATAATAAATACTGGTCGTACTTTACGAAACATAAAGGACTGATAATGAATATGAGTTGGATGTGTGCCTGAGTGTATAAATTGTACAAATCAGCAACTTGTTGCTGATCACAGGTTTTTTTTGGGGTGTTCACCCTGTTCAGTGCACCAACTGAGGTATTACAAAAGCTAATTTGAGACAGGAAGCGCCAAAATACTCTGTTAAAACTTCCCAATTATTAATTTAGTACCCTTCATCAGCTAGGTTAGCTTGAATCCAGTGGTGCAGTGAGCACGGGACCCACATCTAGGCATGCCCTTCCCACTTGAGGCGACAAATGCAACAAAAAAAAAACAGATGATGGATGGAATGCTGAACAATGCAAACATTCACCCCCAGTCACAAAGATCTGGGTTTACACTGTGACTTACCAATCACTAAATGCTCACCCTTTTCTCTGCCTGACTTTTTTATTTATCCCCATTGTAGTAACTATACGTCACATCTCACTGCCACCATAAAACTCTATTTTTCCACCTCACCTATCTTTCTAACCTCTCTCTTTACTTCACCTCTTCTACTTCAGCCTCTGGCGATTTCCGTTTCGCCTTATATCTACACATCTGTATGCCTACATCTCTCTCAACTCTATCACTTTTCTGTCTGCCCTAACTCTCTTACTGTCTCTCCTAAATACACCTCAGTAACCTGGAGGTCGGTTTCTTATGGTTCTAGGGGACCCTGAGAAATCGACTTCAAGCACACAGGCTCATCAGTCCATGTTAATGTTATGGAGCAGTTTTGCTGCAGTCGCTTGGGGAAATCCACTTCTATGGGTAGATCCTCCACCAGGCAGCGAAGGCTGGGCTTCTCCTCTGGGCCGACTCTTCCTGCAGGGATACCTCCAGCATCCCTCTCTCAGCAGGTAAGGCAGACTCCTTTCCATGGCAGACCCACAGTACCTTCAGCAGATTGTTGCAGAGTTCTTCAGACAATGTCTCAACACGTGGCTTGAAATTTGGCTGTCAAAGACACTGGCTGAAAATTGTAGGCAGAATTCACATATAGAAATATATCCCAATGCTACCAGCATATACTTTGATCTTCTACATATATAAATTGACAATAATCTTTGCTGCTAATCATGAAGGTAGCACCAACTCTGTGCAACACTTTGTTGCACTATCAGGTCTAATCGTTCGCCATTTTCCTGATGATTTTTTGTTTTTCTTACGCACAACTCTACGATAACAGTATTCCACCATGGTGCCTGTTAGACCTGTCAGCTTTTTGGCATGTCTCCCCTGTCTTTTTGCCTTCTGACCTCCTGTTTTTGTCTCTGCGCCCTTTACCACTGCTAATCAGTGCTAAAGTGCAAGTGCTCCCTACAGGGAGTGCAGAATTATTAGGCAAATGAGTATTTTGACCACATCATCCTCTTTATGCATGTTGTCTTACTCCAAGCTGTATAGGCTCGAAAGCCTACTACCAATTAAGCATATTAGGTGATGTGCATCTCTGTAATGAGAAGGGGTGTGGTCTAATGACATCAACACCCTATATCAGGTGTGCATAATTATTAGGCAACTTCCTTTCCTTTGGCAAAATGGGTCAAAAGAAGGACTTGACAGGCTCAGAAAAGTCAAAAATAGTGAGATATCTTGCAGAGGGATGCAGCACTCTTAAAATTGCAAAGCTTCTGAAGCGTGATCATCGAACAATCAAGCGTTTCATTCAAAATAGTCAACAGGGTCGCAAGAAGCGTGTGGAAAAACCAAGGCGCAAAATAACTGCCCATGAACTGAGAAAAGTCAAGCGTGCAGCTGCCACGATGCCACTTGCCACCAGTTTGGCCATATTTCAGAGCTGCAACATCACTGGAGTGCCCAAAAGCACAAGGTGTGCAATACTCAGAGACATGGCCAAGGTAAGAAAGGCTGAAAGACGACCACCACTGAACAAGACACACAAGCTGAAACGTCAAGACTGGGCCAAGAAATATCTCAAGACTGATTTTTCTAAGGTTTTATGGACTGATGAAATGAGAGTGAGTCTTGATGGGCCAGATGGATGGGCCCGTGGCTGGATTGGTAAAGGGCAGAGAGCTCCAGTCCGACTCAGACGCCAGCAAGGTGGAGGTGGAGTACTGGTTTGGGCTGGTATCATCAAAGATGAGCTTGTGGGGCCTTTTCGGGTTGAGGATGGAGTCAAGCTCAACTCCCAGTCCTACTGCCAGTTCCTGGAAGACACCTTCTTCAAGCAGTGGTACAGGAAGAAGCCTGCATCCTTCAAGAAAAACATGATTTTCATGCAGGGCAATGCTCCATCACACGCGTCCAAGTACTCCACAGCGTGGCTGGCAAGAAAGGGTATAAAAGAAGGAAATCTAATGACATGGCCTCCTTGTTCACCTGATCTGAACCCCATTGAGAACCTGTGGTCCATCATCAAATGTGAGATTTACAAGGAGGGAAAACAGTACACCTCTCTGAACAGTGTCTGGGAGGCTGTGGTTGCTGCTGCACGCAATGTTGATGGTGAACAGATCAAAACACTGACAGAATCCATGGATGGCAGGCTTTTGAGGGTCCTTGCAAAGAAAGGTGGCTATATTGGTCACTGATTTGTTTTTGTTTTGTTTTTGAATGTCAGAAATGTATATTTGTGAATGTTGAGATGTTATATTGGTTTCACTGGTAATAATAAATAATTGAAATGGGTATATATTTGTTTTTTGTTAAGTTGCCTAATAATTATGCACAGTAATAGTCACCTGCACACACAGATATCCCCCTAACATAGCTAAAACTAAAAACAAACTAAAAACTACTTCCAAAAATATTCAGCTTTGATATTAATGAGTTTTTTGGGTTTATTGAGAACATGGTTGTTGTTCAATAATAAAATTAATCCTCAAAAATACAACTTGCCTAATAATTCTGCACTCCCTGTATATAAATTGTACTGTTGATTGGTTTAGCCATGATTGGCATATTTGATATACTGCTAAGTCCCTAGTAAGGTGCACCAGAGGTGTAAATCAAATGCTACTAGTGGGCCTGCAGCACTGATTGTGCCACCCAGATGAGTAGCCTTGTAAACATGGCTCAGACCTGCCACTGCAGTGTCTGTGTGTGCAGTTTTAAACTGCCAATTCGACTTGGCAAGTGTACCCACTTGTCAGGCCTAAATCTTCCCTTTTACTACATTTAAGGCACCCCTAATGTAGGACCTATGTAGTCACATGGGCAGGGTGCAGTGCATGTTAAAGGTGGGACATGTACTGATGTGTGTTACATGTCCTAGCAGTGAAATACTGCTAAATTCAGTCTTCACTGTTGCAAGGCCTTTCTCTCTGATAGGTTAAAATGGGGCTGCTTTTAAAACAGTTTAAAGTGCAGATTCCCTTTGAGAGCACATAGAAATGTGTAGTTTGGGGTCTCTGAACCCACAATTTAAAAATACATTTTATAGTGAAGTTGTTTTTTAGATTGTTAGTCTGAAAATGCCACTTTTAGAAAGTAAAAATAACAGAAGATGGACGGAATGCTGAACAATACAAACTTTCACCCCCAGTCACAATGATGTTGGTTTAATCCATCATGTTTCTGCGCACCGCGCCACCCCAGTTTGGACCCAGCCATATGCAAATCAATCTTGACCCTGTTCCTCACAGGAACAGTCCAGCCCGAACTGCCAAACCAGATCCTCCCTGGAGCGTACACAAGCATACTAGGACCGGTTTCAGAGTATCACCCCTCTTCAGCCAGGCTAGCTAGAATCCAGTGGCGCAGTGAGCACAGGACCCACGTCTGGACATACCCTTCCCACTTGGGGCAACAAATGCAAAAAGAACAGATGATGGACGGAATGCTGAACAATGCAAACATTCACCCACAGTCACAAAGAACTGGATTTAATCCATTGTTTTTTTGCTCACCACGCCACCCCAGTTTGGACCCAGACATATGCAAATCAGTGTTGACCCTGTTCCTCATTGGAACAGTCCAGCCCGAACTGCCAAGCCAGGTCCTCCCTGGACCGGAAACAAGCATTCTAGGGCCGGTTTCAGGGTATTACACTCCATCAGCTATGCTAGCTTGAATCCAGTGGTGCAGTGAGCACGGGACCCACGTCTAGTCATACCCTTCCCACTTGGGGCGACAAATGCAAAAAAAAAACAGATGATGGACGTAATGCTGAACAACAACTGTGCATGTACTTCTAATCCAAGGGTGTGCTCGCTAAATTCAAATTTTTAAGAGAGTCTCAGTAGCAAAGTTTAAATACTAGGGAGCACCAGATGTCTAAATATCAAATAATAAGAACTTCTCAGCTCGCTTTATACTTGGTTTGCAGATTCACCCACTTGATGACTTTATCTTGCAGTGTCCATTTTCAGAAACCCAACTTGAGGGAGTAGCCAACATACTAAATCTGAGTCTGATGGATTTCACTTCAGTCACTGAATCCAAATCTACAGCAGGAGGCAACTCAATGGGAGTGTCCCAGTAGATCAATGCATGCATAAGGTCTGGTCCGCTCACTGAATCTCAATCTAATGGAGTGCATCACTCATATATCCCAATCTTAGAAATTGCTCCACTCACAGAAGCCAAATTCTAGGCACAACCACAATCCCTGAAACTCATTCACTAGGAATGTTTAAATCACTGAAGCAAAATATCTGCCGTGGCCCACTTACTGAATCCAAAGCTTTAGAAATTAAGAATTTGTTTCTTCAATTTCAATCCCAGTGAGTGCTATGATTGGTGAATTTCAAGTACATGAAATACTTCACTAACTAAATTTTATCATGGAGTGTCCTGAACAGTGATTACCAATGTAAGGGACTATCCAACTCTCTAAATCTGAGATTTAGGAATTACCTCATTCGCTCACTCTCAGAATCCTGAAGCTACACACTGTTCGATCCATCATTGAAGCCCATCCAGTGGCCAAAGTGGACAGGAGGGATCAGAGGGGCATGACATGCCCATACGTTTTTTGATTTATGGAAAAAAACTTTCCCTTCTTTTTGTAAAAAGACAGCCATCCTAATTCCAATACTTTTAATGCTTCAGCTGATGTGTCATTCAGTGAGTATCTTGTGCTCTGAAATGGAAGCTGGGCAGACAGCTAAACAACCCTTCCTGCCAGGATGCCTATTTTCCTGAAAGAAATGCAAGGCTGTGCAACAAGTTAATTCTGCAAATGTAAAGGCTATTCTGCAAATGTAAAGGATGCTTGGGAGCCTGAACTGACTTTAATTGATCGAATCACTTTAACCTTTGTGATGACAAAGATTTATTATTTTTTAATGTTAGTGCAAAGAGTCAACAACTGAGCTGGGAAGTACGTGTTTTTAAATGTAATTGTATTTACATAGCACCTACTGCCCACAACTAATTGAAGGGACTGTTATGTTCAAAAAGTTGCATTACGTACAGTCTGGATATTACTAAAAGTCTATACTTTGGAAGCACCATTTTAAAGCACTATTTTATCTTAAACCTGTTTTCACACTTTGTAGCAATCTCTCTTAGAGTGTCTGTAATGCAAGTTTAAAATAATGACTTACATATTCACAACGCTTTCTGTCACCGGCTGTGACCGCGTAGCACTAAAAATACACGAGTCAAGTTTCTCCACTGCACCAACCAAGATTTAGTTCTGTGGCTCTCTGGTTACATACAACCAGACCTCTGTAGAGCATTAACTAATAGAGGTTTCATTAAGTACTACAGTGCATTTCTCACTGAGCAACATCTTTTTGTATTTATTTTTCAGTTACCTTGTGCATTATTTTATATGTAGCTACCTGACCATGAAAGACTAAAAAAAGTTACAGATTATTTTGGTTTTTAGCTACACTTTTTACCTCTCCTGCATGCAGTGGCGTAGCGTGGGGGGTGCAGGGGGGGCCGGCCGCACCGGGCGCAACATCTTGGAAGAGACTAAATCCACGGGTTAGGGGGCGCAAATTACTTGCCTTGCCCGGGGTTAGGGGGCGCAAATTACTTGCCTTGCCCCGGGTGCTGACAACCCACGCTACGCCACTGCCTGCATGCTTACTGACCCCGCCCCCACTGCATGCAGCAGCAGAGACCCCACGCTTTTTTTAATGCACTTCGGCCACTGGGCCCATCCATAAGTGGAACCTTTCACGGTAATTGAATCTCACCTAAGAAAAAGCTCAGTGAATCCTATTCTTGGGACTTTTATCACTCCCTCTCTAAGGACCAACTGTCAGGAAAGCTTCACAAAGTAAATCCCAGTTTAGGGAGCGTCTCGCTCACCAGATCACAATCTTGGGATGCTCCATTCTACAACTGAGGGGAAACCAGAGGGAGAGTGTCACCCATGTAGACTGGGCGAGCCCATCCAAGCAAGCTTTGTACTTGTCACTCACTGAATCCCATCATAAGTAGTACCTACCTCGCCTCCCGGATTCCAGCCTTACTAAAAAACCACACTCAATCGCGGAATCCCTCTCTTGGAAGATCTACCATACTTGCTCACTGAATTCAAACGCAGAAAAAATCCAACTTCAGGGACTGTCTCACTGATCTGATCACAAACTTAGGAGATGTCTCACACACCCACTGAAGCGCAACTGCAGGGCTTGTCTCACTCATTCAGACCTCTCTCTCTCTCTCTCTCTCTCTCTCTTCTCTCTCTCTCTCTCTCTTCTCTCTCTCTCTCTCTTCTCTCTCTCTCTCTTCTCTCTCTCTCTCTCATCTTCTTTGCGGACGCACAGCGTTGCCTCCCGCTCTTCCCCCTTCTTATCAGGAACAACCTTTCCGCCCCACAACAGAGGAAGCAGGTGTTCACCTTCCTCGAGGGGTCACGGCGTGGTGGCGTGGGACACTGAGGAGAAGGGGGAGAGAGCGCCAAGAGGTCCGGGTCAGAGGTTAACCCATCGGGTGTGTGGGGGTGGGGGGTTAAAGGAAGGGGTAGAGATGGGAACAACATGCCGCTCCACATAAGGGGGGAACATAAAAAATGATTCAGGTTGAAGAAAGGCTAGAAAGGGGACAGGGAAGCGAGTGAAACATTAATAAATACACACAGATGGTCATTTTTTAACTTGCTGACCTTGAGGTGTTTTATTGCTCAACTGAAGGGTTTGTCCTATCCTGACCCGACTCCCTCGGAGAGGAGGCGCTGATTCAGTTCTTGCTGGGTTGTTGGGGGGGGGGGGTCTTCTGTCCACCCCACATGACGGATATGGTGCAGGGAACCGTTGATAATGTTCTCTGTCCCCCCGGGCATGTAATCAGCGTCGGTCTCCTTCAAATACATGGAAACACGAAGCGAGCCTCAAAAGTATTTCTGCCTGAAACATGCAGACAGTCGCGTTTTAGGTAGAGGCACATCGTGACTTGCACTCTTTTAAAAGTATATATATATCTTAATATATATATGTATATATATATTTATATATATATGTATATATATATATATCAATCACACTGAAAGAAAACAAAGGTTACAGGGACGTTATAGTTAGGAAATAGAATTTAAAAAGCACATAGAAATTCACTTAAAAACCAAAGGTTACAGGGATGTTATAGTTAGGCTCACACTTCAAACGTTCAAAACCATAGAAATCCACCAGTTATAGTTAGGGTTATCTCAAGTGACTATAACTCGTGCCCTAAGGTAACCATGAATCGCACCCTCTGCATGCACTGCTAATTACCCCACAAATTACGGCACTTGTGACATCTTTGATAACATCATTGATAATATCAATATAATATTTGCACTAACATTTTGGATGAAACAAAATGTGCATAGCAGGGGCGCTAGTTATAGTTACATTAGGTCACAAGTTGTAGTTACTTGAGATAACTAGAACTATAATACGTGAATTACTGTGGTTTTTGTACGTTTAAAATGTGAGCCTAATTATAACGTCCCTGTAACCTTTGTTTTCTTAAGTGAATTTATACATAATCACTTTTGATAAATTAATAAAAAAATTAAATCACGTTTGAAAATATGGCAACAAGAAAATCAATAAAAAAATGATTCTGCAAAGATACAATCTGATAAACAAATAAATTGATCATCAAAAGAAAGATGAAATAATATGAAAAGTTAAAGCCCGTCCAACTTATTTGGCAATTTGGAGAATTAACAAATTATTAGGATTTCCAACTCATCCGCAAGTTAATGAAAAAATGTGAAAATTAAACTTTAAAGAAATCAAACACCTATTCCTAACTGAGGTTGTGTTTTGCATGACTTGAAAGTGTTTGATTTCCTTAACTTGAAAGGGGTGGAAGATGGAGTCAGGGAAAGCCAGGTGGTGGCTGGGAGGGTGTTGCTGTAGGGTGTGGGTTGAGCACAGAAAATGAGAAAGAAACAATTGCTGGTTGTGAAGAGAGGGAGGCAATGGAAAGATGTAATTATATGCACTCACCTTTGGCAACACCTGCCCACCCGCGTTCACATAGTAAGTACTCTAATATGTGCACACCCAAGTATACAACAGATACCTTGCTGTTGTATATAGTGCCTGAACTCACAGACTTGCAGCTTCATAGCACATTAAGGCTCTCATTACAACCCTGTCGGTTAGTGATTAAGCGGCGGTAATAACGGCAATACGCCGGCGGTTAAAAAAAAATTATTATGACCACAGTGGAAAAAGCCCACACATACAGCCACTTTAGCACACCAACTGCCACACGGTAGCACCAAGCACCACAGCGGTAACCAACAGCCAGGCTGAAGACAATGTACCGCCCACTGTATTATAACAGGCCTATCTGCCACCTTTTCCAGGGCGGTACCAACAAACATCAAAAGCACAGCGGGAACAGAACACAGAAGGCAAAGGACTCACCTCTGGACACTCAAGGAAGAACCACGATGCCATGGAGCCCGAGTTGCACATATTTTCCATGATTGTATACCTCCTCGTTCACTACGAACATCAACGCCGGCGAAGACAACCACGGTCAGTACTGCTGCCTAGCACACAAGGGAGGGGTGAGGAAAAAGAGAGTGACACACACACACAACACGCAACACCCCCACCCCCAACACCATACACACAAACAGATGCAGTAACATTACCTATGCACCCCATACCCCTCAGGAATAATGCAAGGACAAAAGGAATTGAATAAATTGAGTGTGATAAAATACTAGAAATTTGTGATTAAAAATCAAAACAGTATATACATATATACAAATGGAGGGACACTGCCCAGTCCTCAATGTCCGTGGGCCACAGGGCCACAGGGCCACATCACATAGGCCAAGGCCCCACTTGACTCCTGCAAAAACACGGAGAGAACACTGCAGGGGCATCATGTCAAAAATACACAGGCACCTCAGGGGGATGGGAAATGGGGGGCACCTCAGCCGGAAGATGGTACAACACCACTGGTCCTGGAGGGGGCTACATGCCCTGTGCGATGTCCTGGGGAGTGCAAAGCCACAGTCTCTCTAGTGGGTGGTTTGCCCACTGCTTAGTACTGGGGAGTGCAAAGCCACAATCTCTCATGTGGGAGGTTTGCCCACTGCTTGGTCCTGGGAAATGCAAAGCCACAATCTCTCATGTGGGTGGTTTGCCCACTGCTTGATCCTGGGGAGTGCAGAGCCACATCTCTCAAGTGGGTGGTTTTCCCACTGCTTGGTCCTGGGGAGTGCAAAGCCACAGTCCCTCTAGTGGGTGGTTTGCCCGCTACTTGGTCCTGGGCAGTGCAAAGCCACAGTCTCTTTAGTGAATGGCTTCTCCACTGATTCTGGACGGGGCCTTCTGCCCTATGTGCTTCATCCTGGCAAGAAGGGGGTGAGTGGATGGCTTCTTCCACTGGTTCTGGAGGGGGCCTTGTGCCCTGTGTGCTTCATCCTGGCAAGGAGCGGTGAGTGGATGGCTTCTTCCACTGGTTCTGGAGGGGGCCATGTGCCCTGTCTGCTTCATCCTGGCAAGGAGGAGTTGAGTGGATGGCTCCTTCCACTGGTTCTGGAAGGGGCCTCGTGCCCTGTGATGCAGATCTTGGGGAGTGCAAGGTCACAGTCTCTCACCTGCTGTCAGACGCACAGGATTTACGGGGGCCAGGACGCAGTACAGCCCATGGAGGTAGGTGACGGCTTCTCAGTGGTGGCAGTGGCGGTGCTGGTGTCGTGGCTGGCAGTTGTGAGGGGAGGCTCCAGACCTTCCGCTGCAGCCTCGGTCGGCTGCCCACTGGGGCTGCTGCTGCTGGCAGTGGTGCTGGTGGCGGTGCAGGCAGTGGTGGGGGGAGGCTCCAGCCCTTCCCCTGCAGCCTCAGACGGCTGCCCACCAGGGCTGCTGCTGCTGGCAGTGGTGCTGGTGGCTGTGCTGGTGGCGGTACTGGTGTCGGGGATGCCAGTGGTGGGGGGAGGCTCCAGCCCTTCCCCTGCAGCCTCGTAGGACTGAACCACCATGGTTGGTGGTGGGGACTCAGAATCAGTCCCAGCACCAGGCCTTCTGTCCATCCTGCCTGCAGGTGCAGGCCTTTTGCCCTTCCCCTTGGCAGCTGGTGGTGCCTCCTTGCCCTTCCCCTTGGAAGCAGGTGATGCATCCTTGCCCTACCCCTTGGCAGCTGGTGCAGGCACACTGTCAGTGCTGATGGCTGGTTCCCTGGAGCCTCTCCCACCTGCAGTAGCTGCCGACACTACTGTGGCCGTGGACTGGGTGGCTGAGATGCTAGCCTGGGTTCTGACCACCCTGGACCGACGTGAAGGACCGGGGGAGGGAAGAGGTCAATGGCGGAGAGGAAAAGCTTCTTAGGAACACTGGGGTGGGAAGAGGGTGAAGGTTTGGGAGTGGATGAAGAGGGAGTGGTTGTTGGAGGTGTCTGTCTGCTGTGTTTGGGTGCAGGTGCATGGGCTGGATGCTGTTGTGAAGTGGATGGCTGTTGGGTGTCTGAGTGCTTGCATTTGTGTTCTTTGGGAGAAGGGGATACAAACACAGTGGGAGAGGACACAGGGGATGTGTGCATGGATGTGGGGGTGGTGACTGCCAGTGAGGGGTGTGTAGTGATAGGTGTGCTGGTGGTAGTGGATGAGGATGTAGTGCATGCAGGTGCGAGTGGAGATGCTACTGGGAGGGTGGTGGACGAGGATGAGGAGGGAGACACAGTGGAGGCACTGGGCGTTGTTATGCCTGTACCTGGATGGTGTTTGTGTGAGTGCCTGTGAGATGATGTGTGGTGCTTGTGTTTGCCTGAGCCACTCCTGTGTGTTGTCTTGAGTGCATGCTGGTCTGAATGTGTGCTTGGGATAGGTTGGGGTTGAGGGGAATGGGACTGGGCAGAGGAAGTTGGAGGGGGGAGGCTAGAGACAGAGACAATGGCTGCCCTCAGGGAGGAGGCCAGAGCCTGGATTGATCTCTGTTGGGCCGCCATGCCAGAGTGAATGCCCTCCAGGAATGCATTTGTTTGTTGCAAATGGCCTGCCAGACCCTGGATGGCATTCGCTATGGTTGACTGCCCAACAGAGTTGTATCTCAGGCGGTCAACAGCCTCCTCACTCAGGGCAGGAGGGCTAACTGGGGCAGGGCCTGAGGTGCCTGGGGCGAAGGAGATGCCCACCCTCCTGGGTGAGCAGGCAGGGGAAACTCGCTATGGGGCTGCTGGGAGGGCGGTGCTGGTACAGGGGGTGGGGTCTGTACCTGTAGTTGGGGTGGGCACTGAGGTGTACACCACCAGCAGGGAGCTTCCATCGGAGGAGGTATCACTGTCCGAACTGTTCCCTCCTGTCTCTGCCATGGTGCTCCCCTCGCCCTCCGTCCCACTGTTGCCCTCACCGTCGGTGGATTCGGCCTGTTGGGCCCTGTGGGATGCAGTGTCCTCCATTGCCAGTGCCTCTGCTCCTCCGCCAGATGATGCTAATGCACATGGGCAGGGTGACAAAACAAAAAGGGGGGGGGGGGAAGAGACAAAGGATACACTCAGTCAATGGAAGCAACAACACCACTGTTGGCGTACACGACACACACGCACAGGGAACAGCCCTACGCACTAGGCAATGCACTACCAGTCACAATGCTAGTCACCAGCCCATGGACAGGAATACAGAACGCCAATTGCAGCATACCTGAGACTCCCAGACCCCTGCCCAGTAGTGGTTGCCTACTAGCTTGGTTGGAGGTGGTGTTCATCAGCCCTTGTCCAACACGGAACCTACCCTGCAATATCCGGCCTGGCCTAGGGGCATCCACAGGCCCCCATCCCCCACCCGGAGACCACCCCACCACACACAAGTAGTATAATGTGAAACTGTACTCACCCCCTTGTGGCTGCTGTGATGCCGTCAAGTGCCAATCCAGCTCCGGATAGGCCACCGCCAGTATGCAGGTTATCATGGGGTCAGGGTTCGACTGGCACCCCTTCCTCGTTGGGAGGGTATCCCCAGCTGGGCCTCCGCCATCTTCCTCGCCCAGCGTCTCAGGTCCTACCACCGTTTGCGACCGTGGGTGCTCCACCGGTTGTAGACCCCCAGGGTCCGCATGTCCTTGGTGATGGCACGCCATATACCCTTTTTCAGATGGGCGCTGACCTGCAGAAAAAGATACATTGAAAAAGGTATCAGTTATACCGTCCGGCCTGTTACACTCATGACCCACCATAACCCTCACATCCCCTTACGCACAGACATTGCCCGCCATACATGCATCACGCTGCCAAGAACCCTTCCACCAACCCCCCCACACGAGGCCCTCACACACAGTACTCCATGCATCCATGCTCCTTGCATCGTGCTCACAGTGTACTCACCTGTTGGTCTGGAGACCCATACAGCATTGGATACTGAGGTAGGACCCCCAACCATCAGTCTCTCCAACTCCACAGCGGTGAAGGCAGGGGCCCTTTCCCCAGTGACACGTGCCATGGTCGATTTCAGACACAGTGTAGGTCCTCTCCTGTTGAAGGTCAGGTAGGAAGTGAGTGAACAGATAAAAAATGGCCGTCACGTCCGCGGCGGTGTGTACCGTCACCGCCGGCGTACATCACCATTGGCCACTGTAACCCATAGGGCCCATACACAACCAATGAGGTGTTGCACGGCGGTACTCGACCGCCTCCCGCAACGGCGCACAACGTCAGCGCCATTCCCTCATTTCCACCTGTCCCTCCAAACAGGACAGGGGGACGCCATTTCAGGGGGGGGGGGGCAGGTCATGGTACCTAACTGCGTCACAGTACACATAGGCACCATTTGGGCCTATTCAACAAACAACCTACTGTCACTGTCACAACATGCAATGCAGTGTAGTGTTTGGAAATGTGGAATACTGACGAGCTGCTCCCCGTTTTGTCCCCTAGATTACAATCGCTGCGGATGAATAGGAGATAGAGACATCCCCCGTGTACAGAC
Organism: Pleurodeles waltl; assembly: GCF_031143425.1. NCBI lineage: Eukaryota > Metazoa > Chordata > Amphibia > Caudata > Salamandridae > Pleurodeles > Pleurodeles waltl. The sequence goes on from NC_090446.1 coordinate 124,503,269, forward strand.
CACTGGTGGACCACTGGTGGACTTGGCAACACTGGAGGACAGGCACATTATCCTCACCTGTATACTGGACAGGGCCACAATCACAGATCTGTGTGCCCAATTCGAGCCTGACCTGATATCTGCTATCCGTCACCCCACCGGGATCCCCCCTCTTGTGCAAGTCCTATCTATGCTCCATTTCTTGGCAACTGGCTCCTTCCAAGTGACAGTGTGCTTGGCAGCAGGAATGTCACAGCCAATGTTCTCAATAGTGCTGACCAGAGTATTGTCTGCCCTCATTAAACACATGCGCAGCTACATCGTTTTCCCCCAGGTGGAAGATTAGGCCACAGTGATAGCTGATTTCTATGCAATAGGACATATCCCCAACATTATTGGTACATGGTACATATATTGCATTTGTCCCCCCTTCCCCGCGGAGAAATGAACAGGTGTTCAGAAATCGAAAGAGCTTTCACTCCATGAATGTGCAGATAGTGTGCCTGGCGGACCAGTACATCTCCCATGTCAATGCAAAGTATCCTGGCTCTGTGCATGATGCCTATATCGTGAGGAATAGCAGCATCCCATATGTGATGGCTCAACACCAGAGGCACCGGGTGTGGCTAATAGGTGAGCCCTGGTTCCCACCCAGTGGATGTTGGTGTATGGGTATGGTGTGGGCCATAAGGGTTAGTGTGTGTCTAACAGTTGTCTCTCGATATTTGCAGGTGACTCTGGTTACCCCAACCTCTCATGGCTACTGACCCCTGTGAGGAATCCCAGGACAAGGGTAGAGGAACGTTACAATGAGGCACATGAGCGAACAAGGAGAATAATAGAGAGGACATTCGGCCTCCTGAAAGCCAGGTTTTGGTTCCTGCAGGTGGATCCCTGTGCTACTCACCCAAGAAGGTGTGCCAGATAATCATGGCATGCTGAGTGTTGCATAACCTTGCCTTGAGACGCCAGGTGCCTTTTCTGCAGGAGGATGAGGCTGGAGATGAGCATGTGGCAGCAGTGGCCCCTGTAGACAGTGAAGATGAGGAGGCAGAGGATGAGGACAAGAGAATCAATCAATCAATCAATCAATCAATCAAAAAAATGTATAGAGCGCGCTACTCACCCGTAAGGGTCTCAAGGCACTGGGGGGGAGAATGGAGGGGTGGGCTGCCGTTTTACTGTTCAGAAAGCCTCTTGAGGTGTTTTCTGAATGACAGGAGGTCCTGGGTCTTGCGGAGGTTGGTGGGGAGGGAGTTCCAGGTTTTGGGGGTGAGGTAGGAGAAGGACCTGCCCCTGGAGGTGGTACGTTGGATGCAGGGAACTGTGGCGAGGGCGAGGTCGATGGAGCGGAGGTGACGAGTGGGAATGTGGAAGTTCACTCTTTCGTTGAGGTAGGCTGGTCCAGTGTTCTGGAGGGATTTGTGTGCGAGTATGAGGACGTTGAAGATGACCCTTTTGTCGATAGGAAGCCAGTGAAGATATCTGAGGTGGGCGGAGATGTGTTCATGGCATGGGAGGTTCAAGGTGAGGCGTGCAGCTGCGTTTTGGACTGTGGTGCCAGCGTAGAGGGTGGTTCCGTAGTTTGGCCTGCTGCTGATGAATGCATGGGTGACGGTCTTTCTGGTTTCTATGGGTATCCATTTGAAGGTTTTTCACAGCATGCGGAGGGTGTTGAAGCAGGAGGAGTTGATTGAGTTGATTTGCTGGGTCATGGAGAGAAAAGAATCTAAGATGATGCCGAGGTTGCGTGCGTGGGTGGCGGGTGTTGTCGGTGATCCTAGGGTGGTGGGCCACCAGGAGTCATCCCATATTGTTTTGTTGGGGCCGAAGATGATGATTTCAGTTTTGTTGGAGTTTAGTTTGAGGTGGCTTGCTGTCATCCATTTGGCGGTGTCTAGGAGTCCAGAATGGAGGTTGGTCTTGGCGGTTGTGGGGTTCCTGGTGAGGGAAATGACGAGCTGGGTGTCGTCTGCGTAGGATATGATGGTGATTCCGTGTGGGCGGAGGATGTTGGCGAGCGGGCCATGTAAATGTTGAAAAGGGTGGGGCTGAGGGAGGACCCTTGGGGAACTCCGCAGATGATCTTGGTTGCCGGGGATTGGAAGGGAGGGAGGCGGACTTTCTGGGTCCTTTCGGAGAGGAAGGAGGCGAGCCAGTCCAAGGCCTTGTGTCGGATTCCTGTGTTGTAGAGGCGTGTACGGAGTATTTGGTGGCAGACAGTGTGGAAGGCTGTGCAGAGGTCCAGGAGGATGAGTGCGATGGTCTCGCCCTTGTCGACTCTGGTTCTGATGTCGTCAATACAGGCGATGAGGGCGGTCTCAGTGCTGTGGTTCTTGCAGAATCCAGACTGGGAGGCATCAAGTGCGTTGTTTTCCTCTAGGAAGTGAGACAGAAGAAAATTAGTTACTTACCTGTAACTGCAGTTCTCCAGTATTGGTATCTTTCATAGATTCACATGCTTGAATCATCCCCGTCGTCGAGGTGGGAGCCTCACGGTAAACTTAAATATATAAAAAGCAGTAAGTCAGTAAAAATAAAACCAGTAGGCCCAAGTAGGCCTCATAAGGTATTTTACAGTCTATCCACTTTGTTTTGTGAAAAGACCCAAACTTGAATATCAACCAATCAGGATTCAGCCCCTCCCAAACACTCCCAACAGAGGCTGAATTCCCTCAGATTTTCTATTAGGAGTGTGAAGTTTAATATCTGTATAATAGGGGAGCCTCTGAGGGGAGGAGGGTGGGTCGCATGTGAATCTATGAAAGATACCAATACTGGAGAACTGCAGTTACAGGTAAGTAACTAATTTTCTTCTCCAGTATTGGATCTTTCATAGATTCACATGCTTGAATCCGAGTAACGAGCAGTAATGTTTTCTTACTTACTGAATTACATTGACTGTAATTCCATCGTAATTCTATACGTGATGTGATTCACATTAGTTCAGTTTTAAATATGCACTTACATATAATTATATTTATATTCACAAACATACGAATATAAAAGCAATAAAATGTGTGTGGCAAGAAATCCTGACACAGTTTATGCTATTATTATGGAGAATACGACACGTTAAACAGTAGAAGAAAATGAACCATTAATGACCATACCTCGAGTGTGGTGGTGGGATGTGTAAGAGGCTCACCTTAACGAAATAGATGCCTCAGCACTGCTTGTCCCACTGCTGTATCGACCTGGTTTGTCTCCTCTAGACAGTAATGTCTTGTAAATGTGTGTTGGCTGGACCATGTTGCTGCTCTACAGATGCTATGTAGTGGTACACCTGCAAAGAGTGCCGCTGAAGTGGCTACCGATCTTGTAGAGTGGGCTCTCACCTTGGTGTGGAGCGGCTTTCCTGCTTTTGAATGGCAGAATTGAATCGCCAGGCCAATCCATCTTGCTAAAGTCTGTTTGGACACCGCGTGTCCCTTCTTTGTTCCGCCGAATGCTACAAATAATTGATCCGACTGGCGGATGGCCTGAGTTTTCTGTAGATAAAACTTTAAACATCTTTTAATATCGAGAGAATGTAATGTTTTTTCCGCCACTGTTTGCGGATTTGGAAAAAAGGTTTTTAAGATGACTGGTTCATTTAAATGAAATGTTGAGGGAACTTTCGGAATGAATTTAGGATTTGTCCGCAGGATGACACCTGAGTTTGTAAACTGGAGGAACGGCTGTTTGATGGTGAAAGCCTGAATGTCACTGACTCTTTTTGCCGAAGTAAGAGCTAACAGTAACGCTGTTTTCCATGCGAGGAATTTTAGGTCAGCTTTGTGGATCGGCTCAAAAGGAGCTTTCATGAGTTGCATCAACACAACATTCAATGACCATAGAGGCGGGGGTTTCCTAATTGGCGGGAAGACCCGAAAAAGGCCCTTCATAAATTGTTTGACAATTCTTGTGGAACACAAAGAGAGTCTATCTGGTGATCTGCGGTATCTGGAGATTGCTGCCAGATGTACCCGTATGGAAGAATATGTAAGTCCTGATTTTGCCAGGAGCAGGAGATATGGAAGTATCTGTTCCGGAGTAGAAGATAAAGGATGTATATTTTCCGCTGCACACCAAACACAAAACCGTTTCCATTTGAGTCTATAGGTTTTGTTGGTAGTGTCAGCTCTAGCTTTTGCTAAGATGTCTCTACACTCTGGGGAGATTTTGAGATTTAAGTATTCATTGTGTTCAGGAGCCAAGCCGACAAATGAAGAGACGACGGATGTGGGTGTGACTTGTCCCTGGTGCATCGTTAAAAGAGTCGGACTCTGTCTGAGTGGTAGATGTGGTCGTTCGGAGAGCATGAGGAGCTCCGTATACCATATTTGTCTGGGCCATCTGGGAGCTATGAGTAGAAGTCGACACCCCTCCGTCTTCATTTTTCTGATGACTCTCGGAATGAGCGGGATCGGAGGAAAAGCGTAGGCATAAACTCCTGACCATCTCATCGAAAACGCATTCCCCCACGAATCTTTTTGGGGAAGCCAACTTGCGTAGAACTGGCATTTCTTGTTCTCGAGAGTGGCAAATAGGTCTAAGTTTGGTTTGCCCCATAATAGAAACAGGCCATTGAGAGTTTTCTGGTCTAGCTCCCACTCGTGATAAGGAATTACTGTCCTGCTCAAGGTGTCTGCTAGAACATTGATCTGTCCTGGCACATGCTCCGCTTTTAGTGAAATATTGTGTTTGATGGCCCATGTCCAAATTTGTTGGGCTAGCTGCGAGAGTTGTAGGGACCTTGTGCCTCCTTGCTTGTTTAGATAAAACATGCTGGTCATGTTGTCCGTCCGGATTAAGACGCTTGAACATTGTATCTTTGGCAAGAAAGCTTTTAGAGCTAAGTGTATTGCTTTGAGTTCTAGATAACTGATGTGGAGCTGGCTCTCTTGCTGATTCCAGATTCCGCTGATTTGCAGGTCCTGGCAATGTGCACCCCATCCTTCGAGAGAGGCATCCGTTGTTACTATGTAACTTGGTGTTTGAAGAAGAAAAGACAGCCCTTTTGAGAAATTGGTTGGAGTCGCCCACCACCTCATAGTGTTCTTCATTAGAGGCGTTATGCGAATCTTGTCTTCGAAGGAGCCGAGGACCTGTGTCCATTGTATGTCCAATTGCTCTTGCAGGGGTCGCATATGGAGCCTGCAATCTGGGACTAGCGGAATGCACGATGATATCATTCCGAGCAATGATTTGTATATGCGGACTGAAACAAACTTTTTTCTCGATAGGTTGTCTGCCAACGAGGTTAACTTTTGTTTCCTCTCGTGTGATGGGTACGCTTTGCTGCGTACTGTGTCCAAAATTGCTCCCAAGAAACTCAATTCTTGTTTGGGGTATATCTGAGATTTCTGGTAGTTGACTACAAACCCCAGGCTGTGTAACAAATGAAGGCAATAGGAAATATGATTTGTTACTTGGAATTTTGAGGGTGCCTTTATAAGCCAGTCGTCCAGGTAAGGGAAGACCTGGATACCTGCCTGGCGAAGATGTGCTGCTACTGGAGCTAGCATTTTTGTGAAGATTCTGGGGGCTGATTTGAGACCGAATGGTAGAACCCGGAATTGGAGGTGCATACTTCCTACCCTGAACCTTAAAAATTTGCGATGGTTGCGATATATGGGGATATGAAAATAAGCATCCTGGAGGTCTAGGGATGCCATCCAATCGCCCGTGTTTAAGAGACGCAGGACATCCTGCAACGTTACCATCCTGAACGATTGTTTCTTTAGAAACTTGTTTAGTGCTCTCAAGTCCAGGATGGGGCGCCAGTCTCCTGAGGGTTTCTTGAGAAGGAAAAACCGGGAATAGAATCCCTTGTTCCTTTGAGATAAAGGGACTGGTTCTATTGCTCCTTTTGTTAGCATTATCCTTACTTCCCTGAGAAGTTGGCTCAACCTCAGAGGCGGTGTACCCGATGGAGGGACACTCGGTGGTGTTTGGATGAATTCCAGAGTATGACCTCTGGTCACCACATCTAGTACCCATCTGTCCGATGTTATAGCCTTCCACTTGGGGAAATAAGAATTGATGCGACCTCCGACCTTCAATATTGATTGGGGAGGTGTTTAGATTATCCGCTGGTCATTGCTTTCTGCCTGTATCTCTTGCTTGGGCAGCTCCTCTTCCTCTAGCCGGATGTTTGTAAGCTGCGGCTGGTGGTAATCGATAATGCTGCTGTTGTTGATGGTGCTGATGTCCTGGTCCTGTGGAGGAAGATGTATATTGTGACCTGTATTGTTGGTATCCACCTCGAAAGGAGTAATTACCTCTACCCCTTGCTCCACGAAAAGGTAGTTTTTTATATTGCAGGGTACCTAGGGATTTTGCCGTATCGGTATCCGTCTTGATAGCCTGCAGCATATCATCGACATGTTTGCCAAACAAACTCTCTCCATCGAAGGGCATGTCGAGAACACGAGTCTGGACTTCTGGTCTGAATGAAGTAGCTTTAAGCCACCCTTGTCTGCGCAGGACTGCTGCTCCAGCTAATTGTCGAAAGCCAGTGAGGGAAATATCTATTGCACTGTCTATTATCTCTGCGGAAACCCTTTCTCCCTCCTGCAAGACCTTTTTAGCCTCCACCTTGAGATCTTCTGGCAGTGAATCTACAAAAACGGACATGTCTGCCCACATCTGCCGATCGTACCTTCCCAGGATGGCGAGGGAATTTGCCGCCTTGACCGTTACTGCAGCAACCGAGGAGAATTTCTTACCGATATTGTCTAGTCTCCTTCCCTCTTTGTCTGGGGGAGACGCAATAGGTGTAGAGGGGTTTTTGGATCGTCGTTGAGCCGCCTGTGATATAACCGAGTCAGGTTTCGGTTGTGAGACTAAACAGGCCGGAGAATCATCTGGGGCCTTGTATTTTTTCTCTAGCCTTGGCATTTGTGAAGGCACTGTTGCCGTGTTTTTCATTGCCTTCAAACCCTCCTGCCATAAGAAATCCACAATAGGTATGGCTCTTACAGATCTCTTTGATGGCTCTTTAAAGTCATACAAAAAACACTCAGTTTCATGGGAAACAATTTCCAGGCCAAAACGTTTCGCCGCTCTCTCTATGATATTATGGAAACCTCCTATGTCTTCTGGAGGAGAATCCACTGGAGCTGCTGGAGGTGGAGATGGTGTGGGAACGAGATAGTCGTCCCATTCACTAGCCGCTGAATCTGCTAGCTCGCCCTCTTCCCTTTCGTCGTCCGACGAGAGGTAAGCTTCCGGAGCTTGGCTAGTTACAGGTCTACTAGCCTGTGGCGTTTCGGAAACATTAGTAGTTTGAGCTTGCTGGTAACTCTGAGGTCTAGGTGGCGTGGACTGAGTTGACGGTGGGAACCTTTTATAGTAGTCCTTCAACATATGTTGTAAATCTGTCACTAATGTGCTAGGCATAGCTAGAGGCGATGGTTGGTTTGCCTGTGGATAAGATGTTGAAGCATAACTATGCTGGTAATGTTGATCCTCTTCTTCATCAAACTCTTGACATTTGACATTTAGTTGGGACGGGCTACTAGCTGCCCCAAACATTCCTTGAACGTCATCATCCTCATCGTCTAAAAGATGTTGCGGTGGGTATGGCAGCACCTTACTTGGTGATGTATGCATCGGCAAAATGTCAGATGGCTTGTCCCCTATATTAATAAGGGAAAGGGGTAAGAATCTGGTGGAGTCCTCATGATGGTATGAGGAATGAGCTGGTGAAATGTCCAAAGGTTTGTAAACTGTTAATGCTGTGGTGATCGTCGGATCCATCGTCGACGATTCCCTCGTCGACGGTTCCCTCGTCGACGGTTCCCTCGTCGACGGCTCCCTCGTCGACGGTACTGTCGTCAACTGTACTGTCGTCGACGGGTCTCTCGTCGACGGGTCTCTCGTCGACGCTTCCGTCCATGACTGCGTCTTTTCCTTAGTCGACGGTCCCTTCGTCGACGGGTATTTTAGCGACGACGGTCGCTTCGCCGACGTAGTTTGCGTAGATGGGAGTGCCCTGGATGATTTGTGAACCCAGGAGGCCTCCGCTGTCGACGATGTAGTTGCCGACGAAGCTCTTTTGAAGATTTTTGCAGTAATAATCGTCGTCGATGACAAAGGCGACGACGTCATAATCATCGGTGAGGATGGTGTTGTGAACGTCGACGATACCGTGGTCGCTGTTACCGTCGACACTGTCGTCGACGGGGCGGTCGTCGACGGTTGTTTTTTCACCAAAAAGAGTTTTTCTGACTCTTTTTGTGGTGACAGAGACAGGGATGGTTTCTTTGAGGTGCTTTTCCGGTGTAACGGCGTAGTAGGTTCTGAATGAACCTTTTTTGGTCCATGTTTAACTGCCTCTTCAGTTAAGACTTGTTTAGTCTTTTTGTGCATTTTTCTTGGTGGTTCATCCGCACCTTTATCTCTCTCACCTGTTCTTTTCTGAGGGCGAGAAGTTTGTGGTGACTCTTCGCTGTCTGATGAAGGATGCTCTAAGGCTTTCTGTTTTTGCAGCCATAAGAGAAGTCTACCCTCTCGGTCTTTGAGGGTTTTTTGACTAAAGGTGCGACAGATTTTGCAGTCTCTCACCTTATGGTCTGGATGAAGGCAGTAAATACACTTCTTGTGGGGGTCATCAATATGTAGTCTCTTCTTCCCACAGTTGTCACAGTCTCTGAACAGACCCTTCTTTGCCTTTTCAGACATAGTAAAGTTGTAACTAGTTTCCTGAGAGAAAAAACAATCTTCAGTCAGAAAATAGGAAAAAAACTGAGCAGAGCTCAGGGAGACTCCCTTCACACGACGTGCGGTAGAAAATCTGAGGGAATTCAGCCTCTGTTGGGAGTGTTTGGGAGGGGCTGAATCCTGATTGGTTGATATTCAAGTTTGGGTCTTTTCACAAAACAAAGTGGATAGACTGTAAAATACCTTATGAGGCCTACTTGGGCCTACTGGTTTTATTTTTACTGACTTACTGCTTTTTATATATTTAAGTTTACCGTGAGGCTCCCACCTCGACGACGGGGATGATTCAAGCATGTGAATCTATGAAAGATCCAATACTGGAGAACAGCTATTATACGACAGTACTTCCAGTGACACACAGGTAGGCCACTGTAACTTCACTTAGTTTTGTATTTGACATTGTACATGGCATGCAGATTTTCACACTTACTGTACCCTTTGGCATCTCTATTTTCAGATATCTGTGCCCCACTCTGGCACCTAGTGTGTTGACTGTAGCCAACTACAGGTCATTCCTATGTATCCGCTAGCAGAGTTAACTGAGTTTTGGGTTTGCAGAGTTCGGCAAAAAGACTCTGCTAGCCCAACAGCGGAGTGAAGCTCACCGGCGTGCGCTGTCACTGCGTGTCCCTTTTAAAAAACTGAGCTTCACTTTACACTCGGCCCAAAATGAAGACATTTGCCTTATGACAGGCAAGGAGACCCCTGATAAGGCTTTGTTTTCTGCTGGTCGGCATGGAGCTTCTGCTGCAGGCTACTGCTGCAAGTTGCTGCTGAGGGGCTGCTCCGGAGCCAGCTCTGGTTCCAGCCCCTCCCTCCTTTCACAGTCCTCAGCAGCCCGGGACCAGGGGGCAGAGGGAGGACGAGAGTCAGGCCTCTAACAATCGGGACCCTGGACCCAGACAGCATTCAGACCCTAGTTTTGCTTTCTCGTCTATGCACACATGGGGGCTGGCACTGGGCATGGACAGTATTTGCATATGAGGGGGGTCTGTGACAGTCCTTGAATAAAAGGAAACTTGCAGGCAGAGCTCCAGGGAAGAACCCTGTAGCCGGTTGTCGGTGGACCCGGCTCATGACGCCCCAGAGTGGCGGTTGCCACACGGCGTCCGCGGCGAGAATGACGGCTTGCCCTGTTCCCTGGGCAACGGAGACGCCGGAACCTCCCTCGGGAACCCAGATATCCGGGTTCCCGACAGAACTAAAAGAGAGGACGGACTACACTTGAAGAAGGTGGAGGACGCGGAGAAGGCGGAGAAAACAGAAAGGAAGGAGACCGAAGAAAACACCGAGAACGAGGAAAGGAAGGAGGACGAGGACGGCAGGAGGTACAGCCGACCAGCGGGGAACAGAAAGGAACGGTGACACACATGCATACCGCCACGCCCCAGGAGGGACGTGGCTAACGAAGGCATGGTCCTTTTTAAAGGACAGTATACTTACGAAACTGGAGAGTTACGGCAGGAGGGGAGAGGGGAGGAACGGTACGGGAGGAGGGGAGGGAGAGGCTTGGAGGGAACAGAGAGGAGACGGGGAGCACTAAAGAAAGGGGATGTAAACTACAAGACTTCCTTCATTTAAAAACCCTAAAGAGCATGTGAAACAAAAGTCATATTCATGGGGAAAGCACAAGGAGGTGACTTTGCACATACCCGCTTATATAATAACACTTACGCACCCGGGAGCTATCTCTCTCTCTCTCTCTCTCTCTCTCTCTCTCTCTCTCTTTCTCTCTCTCTCCCCCTCCTATTTACTCCTGCTATGAACTGGTAACCAATATCAATCAATCAATCAATCAGTGAATTTATAAAGCGCGCTATGTACCCGACAGGGTTTCGAGGCGCTGGGGAGGGAGGGGGGGTGCTGCTAGCGTTCGAAGAGCCATGTGTTGAGGAGTCTCCTGAAGGTGAGGAGGTCCTGGGTCTGGCGTAGTGAGGTGGGGAGAGAGTTCCAGGTCTTGGCGGCGAGGAAGGAGAAGGATCTGCCGCCAGAGGTCTTGCGCTAGATTCGGGGGACGATGGCGAGGGCGAGGTTGGTAGAGCGGAGTTGACGTGTGGGGACGTAGAAGTTGAGTCTGGTGTTCAGGTAGGTGGGTCCGGTGTTGTGTAGTGCCTTGTGTGCGTGGGTGAGGAGTTTGAAGGTGATCCTTTTTTCCACGGGGAGCCAGTGGAGGTCCTTCAGGTGGGGGGAGATGTAAAATCGGCGGGGTATGTCGAGGATCAGGCGGGCGGATGCGTTCTGGATGCGTTGGAGTCGTTTGATGTCTTTCGTTGGGATGCCTGTGTAGAGTGCGTTGTCGTAGTCAAGTCTGCTACTGACGAGGGCTTGAGTCACCGTCTTCCTGGTTCCTGTTGGAATCCACTTGAAGATCCTGCGGAGCATGGGGAGGGTGTTGAAACAAGAAGAGGAGACGGCGTTGATCTGTTTGGACATGGTGAGAGCAGAGTCGACCCTGACTTACCTTCATTTTTTGTTCCTCTTTTCCGGTGCTTCTGGGAGTACGACAGAACATCTTCGCCGGTCAAGAGGGGACCTGGGAAAAGAAAGAGAAGAGACACTCTGCGGGAAGAAGCACACCACCCTTACACTGTTGACAAAACAAAAGACTATAAAGACGTATAAATAAATTCACGGTTTCACACCCACTCAAGCATCCGAGTCCTTATTATCACCTGGCCCACTGCTAAAAACCCATCTCCACAGAGTCCCTGAGCTTTCTCAGGGAGTCTGGGGAGACATGTTCCACTTCTTTTCCGTGGAACTCTGATCGCGAAATAATTTTTTGCCAAGCACAACCCCCCCCACCAGATATGCAAATAAATAATGTCCAGGCGTTTACTTTTGCTGCCGTGTCCAGTTTACTGTAGATGATTATTCTGAGGTTCATAGCATAGGTTCTGGGTGTGGACCCAAGTTAGGCCGGCCATCAGTTAGAGTTGCATGGTGAGCTGTCCTTGCCAAAGATCACTACTTCTGTCTTGTCAGTGTTGAGCTTGAGTCAGCTGGCTTCCATCCAGTTGGCGACTTCAGACCTGCAGGAGGTGAACTTGTTTCTTGTGTTGGGGGGTCTTGTCTGAGAGGGAGAGTATGATTTGTGTGTTGTCTGCGGAGGAGAGCATGTTGACATTGTGTTCATGGATAATGTTGGCCAGAGGAATCATGTATGCACCAAAGAGGGTAGGACTGAGCAATGAAACTTGAAGGACTCTGCGGATGAGGTTGCTGAGTTTTGAGGAATAAGATGCCAGGCTTAGAGCTTGTGTTCTATCTATTAAGAAGGAGCAGATCCATCAGAGAGAGGGTCCTTGGATGCCAAACTTGTGCAGGTGCCTGATAACAGTGGGGTGAGAGACAGTGTCAAATGCTGCACAGAGGTCCAGGAGAATGAAGGCTGCAGTGTCTCCTCTGTCAAGGATCATGCTGATGTTGTCTGTGGTGGCGATCAGTGCTGGTTCTTTTCCCTGTTCCCCTGTAGACTACTTCTTATCCCATTACAAATGTTTTCCTGTCCTGACCTGTTGTGCAGGTCTTACTATCACATAAATACGTGTCTCCTGTCTCAATGTGAGTGCATTCCTTTTCCCTGTGTCATTATATTCCATTTCCCAGTGTATGTGCCTCCTTGTCCCAGGGTATGTGTCAGCATATCCCAGTGTAAGCATTTACCTGTCCCAAATCCTCGGTTCCTATGTCCCAATCCAGTATAATTGTCTCCCTATTCCACTTTTTGTATTTATTTTCCCTTTTCCCCACACGCATTTTATATAGATCACGTTTGCTTTTTCCATGCCTCATATACATGCCTAGGCCACGTCTGATTGCGTAGGTCATAGCTGGTCCATTCCCCCGTCCCTCACAACAACGTAGGTCAAGTCAGGCCCATTCACTACCTCAAAAATTATTTGGTTTCTTGTTTATGGGTGTATTGGTCACATGGTAAAGAGTTCACAAAATTCCTCAGATTTTGGCATGGAGTGCATGGCTGCTTATGTTCTATAAATGGATGGCAAAATCAAGGGCATGGTGCAAAATTATGTGCGGGGGTACAAAGATACTTGGCAGAGGACGTGCATCTGGGACAGGAAGACATGTAGACAGGAGACGCACTGTACACAAGGGCATAAATTACGCTGGCACTGAGAGTGCGCTGACACCGGGACAGGGAATACACTGACACTGGAACAGGAAATTACATTGAATGGAACAGGAAATGCCCCGAAACCGGGACAGGGAATACAGTGACTGGGTCAGGGAATACTCTGACGCTGTAGCAGGAAATGCACTGGTGTTCTGACTGGAACTGCACTAACATTGGAAGAGGAATGCTGTGACACTCCCTTTGGGATCTTGGACACTCAGACACAGTGGCAAGACGAGGCAGGGCCTGGGCAGGGGTTCTTCCAGACTGGAACCGGAAATGTAACGATGTGGGGGAAAGAATAGAGATATGGGAACTGGGACAGGAAGGCACATGCACTGGGGAAGCGAACACACTGGAACTAGGACACGGAGACACACACTGGGACAGTGGATACTCTGAAACTAGGACAGGTAGAAACATACACTGGGACAGGGAATACTCTGAAACTGGGACAGGGAGATGCATGCACTGGGACAGGGAATACTCTGAAACTAAGACTGGTAGAAACATACACTGGGACTGGGAATACTCTGAAACTAGGACCAGTAGACACATACACTGGGACAGGGAATACTCTGAAACTGGGACAGGGAGATGCATGCACTGGGACAGGGAATACTCTGAAACTAGGACCAGTAGAAACATACACTGGGACAGGGAATACTCTGAAACTGGGACAGGGAGATGCATGCACTGGGCCAGCAAACACTCTGAAAATGGGAAAGGAACGCTTACACAGAGGTCCTGAGGACACAGACGATAGGAGGAGAAACATACAATGACACAGAGAACACACTGACAGTGGGGCAGGGGCTACAGTGATGCTAAAACAGGGAATACCCATCAACAAGGCATAGACAACACTGTTACTGGGACACCGAACCTTGAGGCAGGCAGGCAAGTACACTATGGCAGGTATATACCAGCGCTGAAACAGACACCACTACATTTGGACAAGAAGACTATACCACTAGGACAGGGAGACTTGCACTTTGTGGCAGGTAATTCAATGATACTGGCACAAGGAATATTATAACAGGGACTGGGAATACAATGACAGGCTGGGCTGGTCTTGGAACCAAAAGCAACCTTTGCAATAATGTTCAAACCCCGCTCCCTCCCCCCTCTCTCTCTTCCTTTCTCTATCCTCTCTCTTTTAACTCTCTCTCTCTCTTCTGAAGCTCCCACTGTACCTGCTTTAACTACCTGGGGGAGCTGCAGAAAGTGGCAGAGGAGGTAGCAATGGCCCCGCCTCTGCCCTCATTACCCGGCCTCCAGTGGCTGCAAGGTACTGGGAACATGCCCGGGGGAATAAACAGCAATCCAGTCCTGATGATGGGGACAGGGAGTGCACTGCCAGTAGGGCAGGGAATGTGCTTACACTGTGTAATGGAAGACACAGGGACAGGGAATACAGTGACAGTGGGACAGGGAATACGCTGATACCAGGACAGGGAATGTACTGACACCGGGACAGGGAATGTACTGACACCTGGACACGGAGTACACTGACACCAGCCCAGGGAGTACAGTGACACTGGGACAGGGAATGCACTGACACCAGGACAGGGAATGCACAGACACCAGCATAGGGAGTCCACCGACACTGGTTCATGGAATGCACTGACACCGGGACAGGGAATGCACTGACACTGGGGCAGGGAATGCACTGACACTGGGGCAGGGAATGCACTGACACTGGAACAGTGAATGCATTGACACAGGGACAGGGAATGCACTGACACCGGGACAGGGAGTGCACTGACACCAGCACAGGGAGTACACTGACACTGGGACAGGGAGTACACTGACACCCGGACAGGGAATGCACTGACACCAGGAGATGGAATGCACTGACACCAGCCCAGGGAGTACACTGACACCATCATAGGGAGTACACTGAACTGGGACAGGGAGTACACTGACACTGGGACAGGGAGTACACTGACACTGGGACAGGGAGTACACTGACACCGGGACAGGGAATGCACTGACACTGGGACAGGGAGTACACTGACACCGGGACAGGGAATGCACTGACACCGGGACATGGAATGCACTGACACCAGCCCAGGGAGTACACTGACACCGGGATGGGGAATGCACTGATACCAGCCCAGGACACTGACACCGGGAGAGGGAATGCACTGACAACAGCACAGGGAATGCTCTGACAACAGCACAGGGAGTACACTGACACCAGCACAGGGAGTACACTGACACTGGGACAGGGAATGTACTGACTGTGGGACAGGGAATGCACTGACACCAGCATAGGGAGTACACTGACAGCGGGACAGGGAATGCACTGACACCGGGACAGGGATTACACTGACACTGGGATATGGAATGATATCACTAAGGTGGGGGCAACGAATAAGACATCTGGAATAGAGAGGCAATTATACTGAAAAGGGAAAGGTTCTGACACTAAGATAGGGAGATGCTAACATTTTTAATAGGACACTCTAGTCCCCTTGACAGTGCGACGCGTATGCTGGGCAGGAGAATACATAAACAGTGAGACAACAAATACAGTCACCGAGAAAGAGGGAATATGAAGACTGATGGATACTGAACACACTGATACCGGGACAGAGGATACATTGACAATGAGACAAGAAGAAAGAAGATAATGAGACAAGTAAGTACACGCAAATACATTGACAAACATTGAGAAATAAAGTCACACTGGATTAGAAGAACAATTAAAGCTCAATATGGGTTTCTTCTAATAAGAGGCAGGGAACACCCTGACACTGTGCAGTGGATGTAAAGACACTGGAACAAAGATACTGAAATAGAGAATACACTGACTGTGGGACATAAAAAAACGCGATCTTGGGACAGGCAGACACATACACTGGGACAGGGAGTGCTCTCACACAGGGAAACATACACAGGGGCAGGGAATAGAATGACAATGGGAAAGGGAACGCACTCACATTGAGACAGTATATATTTCTATGACAGTGGGATATGCACAATGGAACAGGGAAACATTTGTGGTGTGTTAAGGAGTGCTCTGCAAGGGGACAGGGAATAGACTCATCCACAGACATGGGGCTTAGAAACAGGGAGATACTTGTTTTTGTGCAGGTGGAAGCACGTACTGTGGCAGTAAATACACTGCCCTGTGTCTGGGACTACGCAAACATCGGATCGGGTAATATTCTGACGTAGACAGAGGAACTAGAACAACACTCAGAAGCGGGCTCTACAGATACCAGCAATAGTTCAGCAAGAGTCCCATGAGCGCAAATACTAGCAACAAAACAGGACGCCATCACTATGGTTTGGGAGTAAAACCAGTTATAACTAAGGAGCATCCCTGGGTCTCGGTGCCAGTGCACCTGCTGTGCTGTTGGCAGCTATGCCTCTTGATATCAGTCAGGGAAGACACACTGAGATTTTGAATACCGTGATATTCACACTTGGACATACTTTTCCTGACTCTGAGGAAGAGAGTCAGACACACTGGCCCTGTGAGAGACAGTGACAAGCACTTGGGCAGGGAAACGTGTCCACTGAGATAGGGAGACAGTGATATACACACACACTGTACCACTTAAACACAAGATCACAGAACATGCTCACCTTGATGTTGGAGGCACATTGCAAGACTCACCAGGTCTAGGGAGACTTTACCTTAGGTAAAGCCCTCACCCAGCAGACAGTCAGCCGTACACTGAATCAACCACCAGCTCCCAGAGGTACTGGGACTAGCAAACACTTCTGTTTAAAGCCTCAATAACACAACAAACAAAAGAACACCAGCTGCCTACACCATCTTTTCCACTTTTGTCTTATAATGTTTTACAAGTACAAGGCACAGCATTTTCAATGGTCCCTTAGCATTGCTTGAGACTCAAAAGCTTGAAGTGTTGTCCTCAAATTAAGAGTGTTTGAGTGTCTTATGACTCTCCTTCTCTAATCCAGTCTGTACCCCTAATAGTATCCCTGGTTTAATTGAGCTGTATGGCTCAAAGGAAGTTCTAATAAGAGGAAGGACAGATGGCTAAGTATTTCCATTTCATTGCAGAGCAGCTGGTGAAACCTCATGTGACTTCACGAAAAAAACCTGGGAATCATTTTCCCCATGAGCAGAATAGTGCTGAAAAGGGCCGTCTGCAGTTAATTAGACTCTGGAAAGTATTATAAGTTCTAGAAACTAATCACTGAGTGAACATAATGGTGCCCTTGATTTACTGTCATATCATGTATGACACTTAGGTGACCACCTCCCACCAAGAAATTAGTGACACAGGTTCCTGTCCTGGATGCTAGTGAGATAACCTAATGCAAGCTGGATGTTATAGTCGTGTTTTGATTCCATTGAACTAATTAGATGAAACACATCAAATTCATGGTTCATTGGAGAAGGGTTCAGGACTGGACACAGTGTCCATACTTACCTGGAGTGATGTGGTCACCCTACTGACCATGTGCAAAGATTACAGAGACAGTCTGCTAGAATGTGGTTGAATTTGTAAAATTTGGCAATGAGGAATCCAGCACTGAAAGTCCTAGACTGGCTCCCAGTGGAAGCAAGAATTAAATTCAAGACACTGATCTTCATGAACAAGGCTACATGAGCCAAGGCCCTGGATATCTTAATAAAATAGCCTAGAACAACAAGCCAGCTGCAACTTCTCATCAATCACCTCTCAAATGGTGGTGCAATCTATAGTCCAGGGACAAAAAATGGGGTAAGCATGTTGGTGGCCTGGGTCATTGGCTGTCAGATGCACTTTACCCTTACATGAAGGTATAACCAAATTGTGTGTGTTCAGGAAAAAGTTAAAAACAGCAATTCATATGTAGCCTATTCCCGTGACCTGCTCCATGAAGGGCAGCGATTTTCAAATTCTAGATAGTGGCTTTCCAATATTTATAGTGTATGAATGAGTTCTCTGCAGTGACCAATAGGCAGCACTGCAAATTGATAAAGTAATTTTGAAGCCTATAAAGAGTACGTCTGTAGTATTTTTTACATACTCTTAGATGATTTTTGAAATGGCCACAAAACATCTAAACTGTGAATATTGAGGGACTATTCATCCATGCTTAGTACAAACAGAAAGGACTGTGCCATCTTTGCAACTTTACTTATGGGATTTTGGGGTTTTGGGGACAGATTCTCAAAGGGAAATACATAAGAATACTCTTCTAGTTAGACTATTTCCTGTATTTAGTGCACTTGTGAATTAGCCTTAGAGGCAGTACTTTTTAAAATGTCTTCCTAAATAAGAAATGTACATGAACGATTACACCCTCCTCTGTACTCACTTTGCTAATACTCGCTGACTTCACAGATCTGTAGCACATGTTAAAGGAAGAGCTGGATGATCCTGGTACATTGCAAATCCACCATTATCTAATAGGCTGTATAATGAAGGCTTATTTGGCCTGTGCGTGAATTTTACTACATTCTTATAACCTCTGGCAGATTCAATTTTTTGGGCCATCCATATTTTGTGTAATGGCATTTTTCTTAAAACTTACCATACCTACACATCATTGCTTTTGCGTAGCTGGTTGGAGCATTGCTGTCTCACGGGAGCAGTGAAACAGAATGGATGTTACATGACTTACAGAAACAAGCATTTGCAGTGCAATAGGTCTCACATTTGCTTGAGTTAGAGCTATTGGCATTCTAAATTCATAGCTGGACTTTTCTTGCCACATAAATTGGTCAGCCCTGACTCATAATTTCGTCTTTTTATGTCATATAATTCCAGAGGTCCTGCATATAACTAAAGCACTTCTGTAGGAAGCTGGTTCTGTATATACTATATCAAATTGAGTTATAGTGTGCACAGAGTACAGGGATTCCCCAGAGGCTTGATAGAGGCTGAAATAGATAATACTAATGCTCTATTTGTGGTAATGTGGTCGAGCAGTTAAGCTTATCAGAGGGTAGTGTTTTGCATTTGTTATACACACACAAGCAATAGAAGAAACACACACTCAGTGACTTAACAACAGACCAATAGGATTTTAGATAGGAAAATAGATTTAATTTATTTCTGGAACCATATGATTCAGTTTGCAGGCAAGAACATAAAATAAAAGGTACTCTGCATATATGTGATCAGGACTTTGAATAGAATCAACAATGTATACAGTTTTTCTTAAAATGGAAAAATAGCTATTTTTAAAAGTGGAAGGGAAAAAGGGAAAGGGAAAAAAGGAAAAAACTGAGGAACTTCACACATCCCAATATAATACGAAAGTGACTGGTATATTCTGTCTCTTGTATCTGTTGTTAGCTGAAAGACATACTGTGGATTTACTAAGAACATACAGGGACTTGGTGGTTCTGAACACTCTGTACCACTGGAGAATCGTTAGGGAAATACTGACTGTGAGTCTGTCATGTATTTATTTTTTATTTGGCACCAGGATAAACACCTTTCCACCAGTCACATTTCATACTAGAAACAATGGTGGTACCTAGAGACAAAGCTGGCAAAGAGGTTAATATTAAGTCAAAGAGATTGTTGTTGGTGTGGATCAAGAACCTTCTGCATGAGGATTACAGAGGCAGACAGAGACAACACAGAAACATTTAAATTGGTAACTATCATGCACAAGGTTTCCGGATTAAGAAGTCCGGTCCCTGCACTTTATTTGTAACAAAAGTGGAGGAGCTTAAAGTTTTTCTCAAGAGTCGGCTGACGGCACAAGGATTTTCTTCATGCCTATTTGTTCCAACAATGTACACTTCCTGTTCCTCTATTTCACTCTTGCAGGTTCTTTTTATCTCTTCTTTCCCTAATTGTCACTTTTATCTTACAGTAGACTTACAGCGTGCCCATTGCTTTCCATTGTTTGGATCCATCATCACACTAATTTGCTTGCTTTTTATTAGTTGGCATATGCCTGCTTCAGTTCCCCTTGTTTGGCCTTCTGCTGCAGCATGGAAAGTACTTGTGTCTCCACATCTCGCGCTTTTGCAGCTATTTTTTTTTTCTTCTTGTTGAAGGATTCCAAAAGAGTGCATGTATTTGCATTTAGTTTCCCTCAGATCCATCTCTCTCCCCCTTCCGTGTCACACTCTCTGAATTGTGTGCAGTATTCCCCCTACGTGTTGTTACTTGCCGCCTCTCATCCTCTTCCCGCTGTTCGTGTTGTTGCTTGCCCCCACCTGGCGTCCCTGTTGTTGCTTGCCCTCTCCCATTCTCCTCTCTGCTATCAATGTTGTTGCTTGCCCCCACCAGCCGTCCCTGTTGTGTTGCTTGCTCTCTCCCACTCTCCTCTCTGCTATCAATGTTGTTGCTTGCCCCCACCCGCCGTCCCTGTTATTGCTTGCCCTCTCCCACTCTCCTCTCTGCTATCAATGTTGTTGCTTTCCCCCACCCGCCGTCCCTGTTGTTGCTTGCCCACTCCCACCCTCCTCCCTGCTATCACTGTTGTCGCTTGCCCCCACACGCCGTCCCTGTTGTTGCTTGCCCACTCCCACCCTCCTTGCTATCATTGTCGTTGCTTGCCCCCACCCGCCGTCCCTGTTGTTGCTTGCCCACTCCCACCCTCCTCCCTGCTATCAATGTTGTTGCTTGCCCCCACCCACTATCCATATTGTTGCTTGCCCTCAACTCCTGTCCAAGTTGTTACTTGCCCTCATCCACTGTCCATGTAATTGCTTGCCCCCCAGCCTTTTGTTTTGTTGCTTGCCCACACAGTGTTTTTGCCTTTCTCACACTCCTCCCTGCTATCTATGGTGTTGCCTGCCCCCACCTGCCCTCGCTGTTTGTTGCTTGCCCCCGCAGTTTTTGCTTACCCCCTCCCACCCTCTGTTGTTGCCTGCCCCTCCCCCCTTCTGTTGGTGTTTGCCTACTCTTTTCCTCCTGCTGTCTGTCTTGATGCTTTTACCCTGCAGTCCTCCTTCCACTGTCCGCCTTGTTCCCTGCCCCCTCCTGCCCTCCATCCATTTTCAATGTTGCCGCTGCCTGTAGTGTTGGCCCATGTATATAGGCCTGCCCACCTTACACCATTACGAGGGGATGTTCCCCCGAGTTACCCCACAGGTGCGAACCACATGAGGGATTCCAAGTGTGATGTGGGCTAAGGTATAAATAAAACCGCACGGAGGCGCGAAAGTTGTAGCGAGAAACCCATGGAGACGTAGCCGTCACCAGAGCAGTAAATAAAGAAGCGTTCAACTACTACCACAATTGACTCAGTGTGGTTATTGCAGTGAACGTTACAATTGCTGACAAAGGGAGACGATGCCTAAGGCCTCCCTCGACCTGGATCTGCTTCCTCACCCTCTACACCTACCGTCCTACACCTGTCGAAGTGCAGTCCGTGCCACATGTGCTCCTGTGCACGTTTCTGGCCTAAGCCGGAGGCTGCCCTTCTCCCGTCTCCTCGCGACGGCCCAGGGCAGCGCAGGCAGCCGCATGCGCTCCTCCAGCGAGGTACCTGGGACACAGCCTCTTCCTCCGGCCGACAAGGTAATTTCCTATTGGCCCCTCCCACGGCCAGCATGCGCCCCCCATTCAGGGCCTGTTTCTTCAAGCCACCTGGCCTGCATTGCCTAAGGACTCACCCCTCCTCACGTTGGTGCCAGCAACTGCAGCAGCGTCAAGCCAGTCCTGTCCACAGGACACAGTGCAGCCCACCTGCTGCCCTCCCTGCAAGCTCTGACTCTGCTTACCCCTCCTGCTGGAAGCCCCGCCCAAGACTCTGCATCTGAGACTCTCCCGCACTGACAGTTCTATCCTGCGCTGATCTAACCGTGATTTAACCGAGATCTTTGTGACAGGGGATGAATGTTTGATTTGCTCTGCATTCGGTCCATCATCTGTTCATTTTGCATTTGTTGCTCCAAGTCGGAAGGGTATGCCCAGACGTGGGTCCCGTGCTCACTGTGCCACTGGATTCAAGCTAGCCTAGCTGATGAAGGGTGATACCCTGAAACCAGTCCTAGGATTCTTGTTTCCAGTCCAGGGAGGACCTGGCTTGGCAGTTTGGGCTGGACTGTTCCCATGAGGAACAGGGTCAAGACTGATTTGCATATGGCTGGGTCCAAACTCGGGTGGTGTGGTGAGCAAAAAAAATGATGGATTAAACCCAGATCTTTGTGACTGGGGGTGAATGTTTGATTTGCTCTGCATTCCGTCCATCATCTGTTCTTTTTGCTACCCGCGTCCACTGGCACACCAGTTATCAGCTCCACAGCAGGCATCCTGGCACTGGAGCCTTTTACTGTCATAGGCGCCCCGCCCACCCAAGCCGCCAGGTGGAAAGCTTGGTTGGAACGCCTCAAAACCTATTTCGAGGCCCTGGAAGTGAAAATGGAGCAGAAATGGCCTTTGCTTCTCCATCTGGGTGGGGCAGACATCCACAAGATCTCTAAGTCTGTGCACGAAGCGAAGCCACACACATACCACACGTTAAAAGAAGCCATTACTGCGCACTTCGAGCCATACGCCAACCCGGACTACGAACGTTTTTTACTGAGCTGAGCTCGCCAAACTGCAGACGAATCAGTGGATGTGTTCTATGCGCACCTACGAGACCTGGCCAGCACCTGCACATTACAGGATGAGGAAGATGAGATAAGAGCGCAATTTATCCAAGGCTGTTCCTCGTCAAACCTGCGGGAGCGCATCCTGCAGCAACCGAACAGGTGGATAAGAGATATCCTCAATCTAGGCCGCTCGCAAGAATAGTCCAAGTCAAGAGCAGCGCACATGGAACAAGTACCAGGAGCCCAAATAAAGACAGAACCTGTCAATGCAGTAACAACGGTCACCCCGAAAAGCAAGACTGACGCCCCGAGAGGAAAGCACAGGGACAAAACCTGCAAATGGTGCAGCAACCCGCTACCTCACCCAGCCAGCTGTCCAGCACGAGGAAAAACGTGGAGCGCATGCGGCAAGCTCAATCACTTTGCCAAACATTTGTCGCTCCACACCAAAGATTCTCACTACACAAAAGACTGTCCGAGCAACATCAGCCTCGTCCGCCACTGCCTCAGACAGCGACATGGACGATGACCCACAGGTGGTTCACATCATATACTCCATTGGCAACTGGAGACTACCCACGTGTCACGTGGCATTAGGCCACCAGCAAGTCTCCGCCCTGATAGACACTGGAGCGTAGATCAACCTTATGGCTGAGGGCGTATATAAAACCCTCACAGACCCACCACTGCTAAAGTCCACCTCAGAACAAGTCCATGCCTTCGGTAGCTGACGCCCATTGGACACAGCTGGCGTGTTCACCACGGACGTCATGCTCGAAGACTCTAAGATCACAACTATGGTCTACGTCTCAAGGGAGGGAACAGGATCCTTACTCAGCTACAGCGCGGCTCAGAATCTCAACCTAATACGTTTTGCATTTAGCATTCACGCCAACAGGCTGGAAGACCTGCTACGAGAGTTCAGCCCACTATTTGAGGGCATCGGATGTCTAAAAGGCCCCTCTTCAATCTCCACATAGACGAGTCCGTAGCTCCAGTGGCTCTCTAGCACAGGCGCGTGACGTTCCATCTTCGGCCCAAGGTGGAAAAGGAGCTCCTCATGCTAGAGCAGGCCGGCATAATAGAAAGGGTGCCAGGACTGAACCTGTGGGTCTCTCCCATTGACGTGGCCAAGAAACCCAAATAACCAGATGCCGTGAGGGTTTGTGTGGATATGCGCCTCCCCAATCAGGCCATCCGAAGGGAAAGGCATCTAACCCCAACTATTGACGACATCATGGGAGAACTCGCAGGGTCCAAGTGGTTTTCCAAAATGGACCTCCAGTCAGGTTACCACCAGATCACTTTACTCCTTACCTCACGCCCGATCACCACGTTCTCCACCCATACAGGTCTCTGGAGGTACACTGTTTAAATTTTGGCATCTCCAGCGCAGCCTAAGTGTTCCAACAAACGATTAAGGAAGTGTTAGAAGGGCTCACCGGGGTGCTCAACGTAAGTGACGACATCCTAGTTCACGCCCCCACTCTGGAAGACCACCTAGCAAGGGTGCGTGCAGTTTTCGGAAGGCTGCAGGAGCGCGGCCTAACACTCCACTGAGAGAAATGTGAATTCCTCAAAACAAACATCAGTTTCTTTGGCTATCATTTCTCTGAACAAGGCATCTGTCCAGATCCCCTCAAAGTTCGGGACATCCAGGAAGCCCCAGCATCCTCATCAGCATCTGGAGTACGGAGCTTCCTAGGGATGTTCACATACTGTGGCCGGTTCATAAAGAACCTATCAGACCTGACCAGGCCCCTTCGATTGCTAACCCGAGCCGATCACCCTTGGGCCTGGGAAGCCGAGCACAAAAAAGCCTTCGAAGACACAAAGAAAGTCCTGTCGGCAGAAACCACCCTTGCCTTTTTCGATCCCCGGCGAGAGTCCCAACTGGTGGTCAATGCCAGCCCCACCGGCCAAGGGGCCGTTTTGACACAGAAACAAGACTATGGAGACTGGGCATGCATCGCATTCTCCAGCCAGACCCTCACCCCGACGGAACAGCGATATTCTCAACTATAGCGAGAGGCCATCGCCATCTACTGGGAGTGCCGCCACTTCCGCATCTACGGAAAGGCCTTCACAGTAATCACAGACCACAAACCACTACTGACGCTTTTTGAGGGGTCCTCCACGAAGCCTCCGTCATGGATCGAGAAGTGGATCCTCCAACTACAGGAGTATGACTTCAGCGTAGAGTACCAACCAGGCACCCGGAACCTGGCTGATTTCTTATCCCGGCATGCCCGGACAGCAACCTCGCAGGAGGCAGAAGAGGCGCAAGAGACAGAAGAGTATGTCAGGCTAGTAGTCGACCGAGCCCGCCCATTGTCCATACCCCTCACAGAGGTGGTGGAAGCCACTGACCAGGATGACTGCCTGCAAATGGCCATACAAGCAGCCAGATCGGAAGACTGGCGCCCGCTGAAACACCCAGCGGCGTTCCGCACCGCTGATGCCCGGATCAAGCTCCAGGCGCTGTTCAACATCAGACGCGAACTGTCTGCTCGACGGGTCTCACATGCTTATAGTAGTGGATGACTACTCATGCCACCCTGAGGTAGAGATCGTACAGTCCACATCAGCCAGGGCGCTCATCCCTAAGATGGAGAAACTAATGGCCATGCACGTATTCTTCGGTGAAGTGCGCTCTGACAATGGACCCCCCCTTCAGCAGCCGTGAGTGGGCTGAGTTCCTAAAGTCCAGGAACACCCGGCACCGTCGTATCACGACCAGATGGCCGCAGGCGAACGACGAAGTGGAGCAGTTCGTGAAGACGCCCACCAAAGTGATCCGGATCACGATAGCTGAGGCGCAAAATGTGGAGAGCTCCATATACGCCTTCCTCCGTGAGTACCGAGTCACGCCCCATGCCACTACGGGGGTAACCCCGAGCCAACTTTGTTTTGGCCGGACAGTGATATATACCATACCGCACCACCCTGCGTGGGCTGCACAGCCGGAACCCCAGAACCACTCAACTCAGTGGAGGTCACACACCCACGCCTACGCGTTGCGGAAGCAGCGAGCCTACCTGGTGACTATACATGTGGGGGATGCTCTCCTAGTGGAAGATCGCCACCCTGGAGGGAAATTCCGTCTACTATTTGGGTTGACCTGTGTGTGGTGACAGTGGTCAAGGGGACCATGGTGACAGCGACGAGAGGGTCAGGCACTGACTTGAAATGTATGTCAATTCAAGCGACTCTCACCAGCTGCCCGGTCCGGAGGAAACCGATGGAGCGACGCCAGATCTGAAGATCCGGATGGCTCAGACACTGCCCAACCATGACCCTGCTCACCCCATCCCAGCAGAGTGCCCAATGGTGCTACCCGAGGCGGCCAACTCACCAGAAGCACCAAGCTCCCAGAAGCACCGACACAGAACCCCGACAGCCAGCTGGAAGGCGCAGAGGAGGGCGATACCACCTAAGGCACAACCAATCCCTCAAGACGCTATGCTGAGTTCTTGTCAGACTGATCCCCCTTTTTCCCACAGGTCTCAGGCTGGTGCCTGTCTGGCACAGCGATTCCAGCTGACGCGGATGTATCTTTTACCTGCTTTGATTACGTACTTGTGTCCGAAATTTCATTTGTGTTCCGTCATTATGTTGTGTTGTTCTTCCCCAGTTGGGGAGGACTGTAGTGTTGGCCCGTGTATATGGGCCAGCCCACCTCACACCGTTAGGCGGGGATGTTCCCCTAATTTACCCCACAGGTGCGGGCCACATGAGGGACCCCGAGTGTGACATGGGCTAGGGTATAAATAAAACCACGTAGAGGCGCGAAAGTTGTAGCGAGAAACCCACAGAGACGTAGCCGTCACCAGAGCAGTAAATAAAGAGGTGTTCAGCTACAAGCACAATCGAATCAGTGTGGTTATTGCAGCGAACGCTACACTGCCAACACCCGCCATCACAAAAGCACTGTGACGCAGTGAGCAATGACCCGGTCATAACACTTAAAAAAAAAAAAACTTTCATGTTTTCCACCAATCCCTCTCTCCTTCCATCCCACTCTCGTTGCTTCCCACCACCCGCTAAAGGGGTTAGTTACATTTACTGGGAACTGGTTACATGGCACCTCGGATTGGAGTCATCTAGATTAGAAACCACCCAAAAGTAAGCCATCAACCTGACTCACTTAAAACAACAAAGGTAAGAAAAGAGGCTGGCTGACCTTCAGTCTGTGTTTCTCAGACCATCCCACTGTGTTATAAATAACTTTTTTAGTAAATCATGCATGTTTGGGTTAGGTAGCTTGGTGTATCAGTAGTTGTTGGGATCTGCCAGCAACCTGCAGTTTACAGGATGGAATCAAGACGAGGCCACCTCAGGCTTTTATCCTCTGTGAGAAAAGGAAAGCTGCATCTGTTATTTACAACTGTACCTAATGATAATTTGGTGTTAGCAAGCGCTACACTGAAAACTTTTTTGTATTTAGAAATGTATTATTTTTATGCTTACCGATCTCAGTTTTGCCCTGCAGTTAAGAAGGTTCGACAACTCTGGTTTATCTCTTTCAGCTCCTGATAAAATATAACATTTTCGTTTTAAAATCCTGTCTGTTCTGGCTTCACGCAGAAAGGGTTGAATTTTGTCCCTGACTTCTGTCATCTACGTCTGACAAAGACTCGCATATGGCACGACTAATGGCATCACTTTGGAAAGTAAAAACAAAAAAAAACCTTTATTAAAAGAAGACGAATAAAACAGACTATTAACATGAGTAATTTACCAACCTGCTTGAAGTAACTTTTACAACCTACACATGCTCATATATGTGGCAATCACAACATGCAATGACCACAGTAACTTGGCTTTGATATAGTGCTTCATGCTAGTGCTTCTCAGCACTGTAAAGAAGAGATCTGTGCACTCCCTGATATAACAGTACGCAAATTAGCACTCTGAATGTTGGTGTGCTGAGTGTGCCTTGCCCAGATTCAGACTCGAGACTTACCACTGCAAATGTCAGAGGCGAACTTTAACCCACTGCGCCATCATGCATCACGTGATGCAATTATGTTGATCCTAGGAACATTGCTTCTGATCGGAGACTGAACCTGAACCCCCAAGAACGAATGAGGAGTTTTTTCCAGAGTTGGTAGATGATCGAAGCAGAAAAACAAGCATGGAATTGGGGTTCCTCAAAGTGCACCCCAATTTTCTCCTATATAAAAGTGCCTTTCTGCATGTTGGTGATTGTCATATGAGCACAGGCGATCGTGTTGGTGCCGAGATTCTCTAGGGTTTGCTACCTGTTTTTATTCCGGAGCCAGAGACAATCATCATTGCGCATCTACTAAATAGTCAATTATCCCCCAGGTTGGTACAACCTATGTTCACTTAGGGCTGTAAAGAGAAGTAGCAGAGGCCCTGGCGCATACCTTTCTGTTTTTATACAACTCAAAGTTACTTTAGGGACATGACAAGTTTTATTGAAGTCGTGGTATCAACCACTCCAGTGCCGGTCCTTTTGTTTTCCAGGCTTTTTTCGAAAATATGTTTTTCTTCAATCTCTTTTTCAATCCCTTATACCTATATTTAACCTGTTACTGTTACATTTCGTCAGGCGTTTGGTGTTCCTTCTCCGAGATAATGTTACCTGCAAAGACTTCCGATTCTTGGCGCAATGTAGGGAGAAAGCAAGGCCCATATTTATACTTTTTTTTAGCGTCGCATCTGCGCCGCTTTTTGATGCAAAAACGGTGCAAAACTTACAAAATACAATTGTATTTTGCAAGTTTGCGCCTCTTTTGCGTAAAAAAATGACGCAAATGCGGCGTTAAAAAAGTATAAATATGGGCCCAAATGTCCCGAAGCGAGCTTATTAGAAGGGCACAGCCTCTAAGCCTTATTATTTTCCATCACATATTGGCGTCTCTAAGCCTTATTATTTTCCACGTCACATATTGGCAGTCTGTCCTCTCAGAATTTGTAGTTGGATATCAATGTACTGATCTCTATTTTTAGTTTGTGGTGCCTTGATCTTTCGTTTTTATGTTACCCCATATGCATTGCACATTTCTACCATTTTGCAATCATCCTTCAGTGCTTAATTTGTAAGTGCAGGGGATCCAACTTTTTCTTAGGAATCCACCATCCGGAGCAAATGAAAGCCAGAGTTGGAGAAAATTTAGCCTGCATTCTCGAGCATTCCACCTGCAGATAACTAAGTTAGACACTAGTGCAGTGTTTCCCAACCTTTTGACTCCCGAGGACCCCCACTGAATCACTACTGGAAGCCGGGGACCCCCAAGAAATTTGTACGATTTAAATTTCTAACATTAAAACAGTAATTCGCAAAAAATACACAAACAAGTACACACCAAACAAATACTCAAATTAGTAAAGATATCATTATTTTATATTGGAAAAAATTGCAAAAATTGGAAAATTTAATGGGAAGGTTGGTGCTGCATCTCAGCGACTAACTTTTCAATGTTTGGTTTTATTTAGGAAAACTGAATCCTCACGTCAGATTCTACATTTTGTTTTTATTTTTTAGATACATAAACTTTTTAATTTAATGTGTGGTGGGCAAAGGAAGTAAAACCATAAAGGCCTCTAATCTCTCCATACCCTCTCTGTCACATGTATTTAATTTGATTTATAGCACCTCTCATACATGTGAAGGGTGACAAAACACTTTACAGGGGACTACAAGGTGTAGGATTCACCTCATAAATACTGTTAGGCATTTTCTAAGAGTGCCTGGTCTGGAAAAACACAAACTCAGGATTCAGAACATAACACAGTGGCTAGCCTTGACTTTAATAATAGCGTACTTCTATGCAAGCCAAACTTTTTTTTAGCAGTAATGAAAGAATTGGAAAAAAATATAATTTTCGAATTTGTTCCATGTAGTTCTTTGTTGGCAGTTCATAACTCACTGTGGTAGATTATGATTGTGACTTATGAACTGCACAATAACAAAAGAATCTCGGTGACAAAAGCCGTAACTCACTGTGCTATGCACTTAAAATGTGGTTCTCTTTGCATGATCCATGTTCTTTGCATCTGGCATATTACCCATCTGCACTACCTCCAATGAGTCAAAACTGCCACTACTAGACCAACTCCCATCTCACCAGCAGGTACATTAATCACCAGAGTTATCTTGACACTTTTATTTTTGTCGGAAAGCTTACACTGAACTTTGCAGTGCATTTAAAGCTGCCGCACAAATGAATAAACAGATAAAAAAGCACGCTCGTTTCTGTAGAGGGCCCAGCTGGAGAAGTGCCTTCATGCCGGTCCAGGCCTGCGGACCCCCTGGGAATGTGTCACGGACCCCTGGGGGTCCGCGGACCACAGGTTGGGAAACACTGCACTAGTGTTTATCTGTGATTTCAGTTTCTGACCACAGAGGTGTATTACGCCAGCTTAAAGTTTCTTCTCAATGACATTTAACCTCTGGATTTCTGTTTGGGTAGTGAGTGGTTCCTTTGGCCCACTTTTAAGTCCCTGGGCAACCCTCTTCACACACCATTATGACTCTCTGGGATGCCGCTCCAATGGACTGTAGAACTGACTGTCTCAAAGTAGTACAGTAATATACCGGAAGGACCAGATATTCTTTCAGTGGCTGGTACTGCAGAGAAGGTAAGGGGCATAGCTTCCATCAGTGCAACAGGTGGAGTGGCACAAGGGTCTAGAGGCCCGAGGGGCCCACTGAACCCTGGTTATTGTTGTATTTCATAATTTAAACACCAACTGCGGCTGGTGGGGGATTTCCTTCCTTGTATGAGGGCCCATTACCCTTGCTACGTTACCAGGGAAAGTGGCAAGTTTGGACTCTCCTGTTAGGCAATCTGGGAGATCAGTGTATAGGCCGTTATTAGGTCGAGCGTGCACGCGCTTTGACGTGTTGTAATCTATCTGTGAGCTTTTAACCACTCCCTACGCATGCCCATCCTATTACTCGTTCAAGGGCTTTCCTTTAAAAAATCCTTTGTTAACATTGGTAAATGCTTTACATTTGTCCCTCCTTGGGGCACTTTTGTTACCGCCTTGGACACCAGCACTGTTACATGGATAATTGCAGGATTGGCAATATGTCTGACTGCAAGCGAACTTCTTTCTCCTTTTGTGTCTCTCCTTCCCACTCATCCTTATGGCGGCTGTTAGAAATGGGGTCTTTGGTTGGCAGTCAGGTTACCCCCTGTCCAAGCAAGGACCCTCACTCTAGTCAGGGTAAAGGAGAATCACCCTTAGTTAACCCCTGTTCACCCTCTTGGTAGCTTGGCACAAGCAGGCAGGCTTAACCTCAGAGTCTAGGTGTAAAGTATTTGTACCAACACATACAGTAACTCAGTGAAAACACTACAAAATGACACAACACATATTTAGAAAAAAAGGTAACGTTTATGTAAAGAAAACAAGACCAAAACAACAAAAATCCATCATACACAAGTAAAGTTATGAATTAAAAAGCAAAAAGAGTCTTAAATCCTTAGAAAACAGTGCTAACACTGTTAGCGTGAAAAAGTACCTTGGTTCCGTCAAAATAACACCGCGCAGGCGAGTGTGCATCGGAAAAGGCCAGCGATGGGTCGATTTCTCAATCGCAAGCGAGACCGTGCGTTGTTCCGCCTCTGGTTGCGTCGGCGTGTGTCGTTCTTCCTCTCCGCAGGACAGCGATGCGTCAATCCTGACAGGCACCTCAGGTCCGGGCAGGCTTTGCGTCTTTTTTCCACAGCCAGCGTGATTTGCGTCGAAAATCCTGCTGCACGGTGTCAGCAAAACCGAGCTATGTGGGTTGCGATGTTATCAGCCCCCGTCAGCGGGTGTTGCATATCGTTTCTCCAGCCGCGTTGAGGAAATTCGATTTTTAATACGATCGTATCGACCCGCCATTTTGTGGCCCGCCGCCATTTTATGTTGCCTTCACTCAGGCAGCACAGCGAACGAAGTCCATTCTGCCTTTTCTGCTTATTCTGCAACATGGTGTTCAAAACAGCCTTCTGCCTCTATCTTTACAAGGCTGGTATTAAGGTCTGACCGAGTACACTAATCCCTGTCTGGTTTTCTAATCCTTGTTTCAACTATCTGTAGGCTCACACTATTCTCCGCCGATCTTATCTTATCGTCTGGCCTTCGCTGTCCTTTGCTAGTATTCTCTCATTTCACAACTGTCCTCCAAACGCACACAAACTTATCGCACCACATGCAACTTCGTTGTGGATCAGTTAATGAATTAGTTCAAGGGAGGGGTGACAAACACAGCTGGAGGGGAGGCAACCTTAAGTCACTTGATACTTTGTTTTCCAATTCCTTCTATTGGTGCTGTCTTGTTTTCCGACATTTCTATTGGCTCTGTTCTATCTTTACATTATTCTTACTGGCTCCTTTCTATGTGTTCTGGGAGTGTATGTAGTTAATAAATGGTTTTTATACGGTATATAAGATTGTGCGCCACAAAGTAAAGTGGCAGTCTCCTGAGAACATACCTTGTGTACTTCTTGGACAACTGTACTAGCTGCAGCTAATAAAATCTGATCTTTTACGCCTGACAGAGTGTCCCGTGTCTCTGTTAGTTGAGGCAGGTGAATCCAAGGAGATTTCAGGCGTACCCTGCGCCGCCAGGCCCATAAGGTTCTGGTTCTTCAACTGGCGCCCAACGTGGGGCGGCTTCAGCGGTACCGGTTCTGCCTGAAGGTCGTGAGGAACCCCGCAAGAAAATTCTGGAGGAATCGCGAGCCACGTCAAGCGACCCCTGTATGTCGAAGTGGTCCGAAGGTCTTTTTCAGCGCGGTTACTCCTTCCTGACGGCTACTGACGACTGCTGCCCTGACTGCCGCCCTGCCTTGGCCCTTTCTTTGATGATGTATGGTAATGGAGACGATAGACGGGCCTCTGTTGGTGTAAGAAGACATCCTTAGTTAAGTATTTGGTGGGTCGCGCCCACAAATTTTGGTCTTTGTTTTGTCCTTAGGTCCTTAGATTTGGCCATTGCAGTGGCCAAAGCCGAGGGGTAAGTGCATTTGTGCTGTGTAAACTGAAAGTTTTACCCCCTTGATGTTTGTGAACAGCCAGTAAAAATCGTGAGATGTCTGGTCTGACTAAGTTTGGAAAACTTTGTTGCTTTGGTTGTAATAGGGACTCCCAGCTTGAGGACTCCTGTCCGATTCCTTCGGTTGGAACTCCCACATATGAGCTCTATTCTAAACATGGTGTTGGTCCTATTGCCTTTAATAAGACATGGACCCGATATACAAAGAAAGATGGTGTTTTAAAATGGCCAGAAAATGGTAGTTTCGAAACTGATGTGCTAGATAATTTAGAAGCAACGTTATTTAAAAGAAAAGCCCGGCCGGCAATGTTTGACTCTTTTCGCCTTTGGCGTAAGGAAGCCAAACAGAGAGAAATTAAACAAGCGAAACGAGATAGGAAAACACAGGGAATGACGATTATACAGGCTGCTCAGCAATTCAAAGATGATGAAATAGATAATGCAATGGAAATTTCAGACAGACAGCATCGAATGGCAATAGATAAATGCTATCCGACGTTGCCTATCTCTTCCCTTGATAAGAGAAAAGATTTTGAGGAAGATTCCTTAATGTCCCACTTATTGAAATTGCCTCCGCCCTATGTACAAGGTGCTAATGCACCCCCGATGTTACAGCCTGTTCAGCCGCCAGTTGTGCTTCCGCCTGCTCCAGCTTTTCCACATTTGCCTCCTCAAGTATTGCCTATGCCAGCTTTGCCTTTAACTCCTTTGCCTTCTGCTCCTTTGGCAATTCCTAATGCTCCTTTAGTTAATTCACCTAATACCTTGTCCCCTATCCTTATGTCAAATTCTCCATCTATGCGTAAGCGATTTGCAGATACTGTCTCTGGTCTCTTATCACCTTTCTTTGAAGCTTTAAATGTGTCTCCAGCTTTTTCTCGAAGACAGTCTCGTAGTCAATTCCCAGACTCCGAAGAGCGAGAAAAATTGGACTCACTTGCTTGTAGATGGATCAAGAAGGGTCCCCAATATAGTACGTCTGATATTATGTCCACCTTTCTGCAATGGAATGCACCTACGCAGAGATATGTTTTTAAAGTTATGTGCGATACTCTCGCTAAAGAATGGGAGGATATGAATTTGGGTTCGGTCCCACAGGATCTGTTAGATGTTCAGGCTGACTTTGACAAAGGACTTATTGTGGGTCCTAAGGTTGAAAACGCTGTCAGAACACTTATTTCTTTCAGATCCCTATTGTTCTCACAGACTTTTCCTGATTCTGATCCTTCAGTTAGGACAGCACTGAAAAACTATCCCATGAGAGAGGTTTCTCCAATATGGAAGGAAGAAGTTGCAGCAGCAGGTGCTAATCCAGCTATTCCTGCGCATTTTCAGCGCATATGGATACATGTCCCCTGGAAAAGGTCTGAAGTTTTAGCACTTAAACAGTCACTACCAGATTCACGCAAAAATCCTGCTGGTTACTATAAAGAGTTGTCGCAAACAGTTGATGCATGTACTATGAATCTAGCAGATATTGACATGTTGATGGGAAATGTAGTTCCACAGACAATATGGGCTAAAATTCGTAGAGAGGATCACGCTCAAGAATTAGGCGGCGATTGGAACGCTATTATTGCCGCAGATAGAGGTCAAGTAGGTGGTGCAAA
This sequence comes from Pleurodeles waltl, assembly GCF_031143425.1. Classification (NCBI taxonomy): domain Eukaryota; kingdom Metazoa; phylum Chordata; class Amphibia; order Caudata; family Salamandridae; genus Pleurodeles; species Pleurodeles waltl. The sequence continues at coordinate 124,537,207 of NC_090446.1, forward strand.
GCCCGACGCTTTGATCTCAGAACTCCCTGGTAGGATTATTACATTAATGAAAACAATGATGCCTGCCTTGAGAGTTAATTGGGATAAGCTAGCAGCATGTAAACAAAAGAAAGATGAAAGTGTTTCCGATTTCTTTACCCGATTCGAGGAGACATTCATTGATCACAGTGGTCAAGATATGGCTACAGAAGGGGGACAGCGATTATTTGTGGATAAGTTCGTATATAACTTGCTTCCTGAACTATCACACAAGCTAAAAGACTCCGAGAGTTCATGGGCAGTTTCTTCTTCCGCCCAGATATTGGCTACTGCACAATATTATGAAAATAGAGACAAAGAAGAAAGGGAAAAACAAGAGAAAAAGACGAAAGAATTAAAAACTAAAGTTCTCTTGCAACAGGCTTATCCTCCTCGTTATGTTCAGCCTCAGTTTCAACAGCCTCCGCAGTTTCAGAGGTTGTATCAAAAGCCTGAACCATTCATTCCAAGACCTTTGCTAGGTCCCAATCAATGTGCTTATTGTAGGGAGGAAGGTCATTTTAAGAACAGTTGTCCGGCATTGTTGCAGCGTAATGGAGCAACATCTGCTTCACGAGGTCGTGGTGGTCCTCAGTCAGCAAATAGAGGTAGAGGTCGAGGTGTGTTAACCCAAGAGCAGCGTTCTTTTGTTCCTCCAAATTCCGGAAATTACTTTGACCAGCAAAATGTTAGGTCTACACAGTATTACAGTGAGGATCAGTATATTGAAGGAGGGAATGAAAGTCTTCATTTTGAATAGGACAGCCATGGACAAAGTAAGGGGGTTACGTCAATTCCAGTGGATCAGAATGGACCTTATGTTAATGTCACTACAATGGGTGTTTCAGAGCCATTTCTTTTAGATACTGGTGCCATGAGAAGCTCTATCATTCATTCTAAACTCCCTGGCGCACCTTTGTCTGGCTTAACGAATGTATCTGTAGGATTTTCTGGCGCCCCTGTTCGCAATCCAGTTTCTTGCCCTTTGCCTGTTTCAATAGGCCCTTATGATTTAGAAGCTCCGCTTCTTCTGACGAATGGTTGTGGTGAAAATCTGTTGGGTTTAGATCTATTAAAAAGAATGCATGCTACGATATATTGTTCACCTTCTGGTGTATACCTCACTCTAGGACAGAAAATGACTAGTCCAATGTACTTATCAAAAGATCAATTCCCACCTGAATTGCTTTCTCTTCCCGAAACGCTTTGGGCTACGGGTCCGAATGACGTTGGTTGTCTTGAGATCCCACCTTATGTTGTTACTCTTAAGCCCAATGCTGAAATGCCACGTATTCCGCAATACAGAATCTCTACTGAAGGTGAGAAAGCACTTCTGGAAATTGTCCATGATTTGATTCAGAAGGGTGTGGTTGAGGAAACGAGAGGAAATACATGTAACAGTCCTGTTCTTCCGGTTCTTAAACGCACTGATCCTTCTCAGCCTCCTGTTTATCGTTTTGTAATTGATCTTCGGGAGGTAAACAAGATTGTCGTACCGCAGTTTCCTGTAGTCCCAGATATCACTGCTCTGTTGACGATGATACCTTCTACAGCGACTTGGTTTTCAGTTATTGATCTAAAGAATGCTTTCTTTAGTATTCCCATCACCGAAGAGAGTAGAGATATTTTTGGTTTTTCCCTCGGAGGCCGAAGCTTCCGGTTTAAACGCGCACCTCAAGGTTATTGTGAAAGTCCCTCTATTTACAGTCAAGCTCTAAAATGTCATCTTGATGCCTTTTCCTTACCGTCCGGTGCCGCTCTCATTCAGTACATGGATGACTTATTAGTTGCAGCTGATTCAGAGGAGATTTGCAAAAACGTGACCGTTGCACTGTTGCGTCATTTGTTTGATCTGAATCACAAGGTTTCTCCTTCTAAATTACAATATGTCTGTCGCGAGGTGACTTATTTGGGTCATCTCTTGTCAAAGGAGGGACGACGATTGACCCCCGAACGAATTCAGGCAATTGCACAAATGTCAGTGCCATCCACACAAAGAGAGGTACGTGCCTTTTTGGGCATTACTTCTTATTGTAGACAGTGGATTCCGAGTTTCTCTTTATTGGCTAAACCGCTGTTGGCGCTAACTTTAAAAGATACGCCTCAGCCTCTTCCGTGGACTGACGAGTGTCAGAAGAGTTTTACTGATTTGCGTATTGCTTTGTGTTCTGCTCCTGTATTGGGTACTCCTGATTACAGTAAGCCCTTTACGCTCTATGTCCACGAAAGAGAGGGTTGTGCATTGTCAGTCTTAACGCAGCGTTTTGGAGATCAACAGCGACCATGCGCATATTTCTCAGCTACGTTAGATCCAGTAGCTAAAGCATTGCCTAGTTGTCTTAAGGCAACAGCGGCAGCAGCAATTTCTATTCGACAGTCTGCTGGAGTAGTGCTAGATAATACTCTCATTGTTATGGTGCCACATGCAGTGGATACTTTACTAAATAGGACAAAAACGCAGCATCTTACGAGTGCTCGGTTGTCCGGATATGAGCTGACGCTTTTGGCTAGTCACATACACATCAAACGATGTAATACCCTGAATCCAGCTACTTTGTTGCCTCTTCCAGAAGAGAGAGATGTCTCTGAACAGCATGATTGTTTTCTCCGTACTGAAGAAGAGACTAAGGGTAGAATTGACCTAAAAGACACGCCATTAGTGAATCCAGATGGAACACTATGGGTAGATGGTTCTTGTTTCAAGCTCCCGAATGGAGATACAGTTTCAGCCTACGCTATTACTACTTTGCATACGATTGTGGAGACAGCACGCATTAGACATAATTCAGCTCAGGCAGCTGAATTGATAGCCTTAACTAGAGCGTGTGTGTTATCCAAAGGAAAAAGAGTAAACGTGTACACTGATAGCCAATACGCTTTTGGTGTAGCGTTTAACTTTGGGCGCTTATGGAAGGAAAGAGGATTCTTTACTTCCCATGGTACTAAGATACAACATGGTCAATTAGTGACTGAACTTCTTGAGTCACTTACAATGCCTACTCAGATAGCGATCGTGAAGTGTAGTGCACACAAAAAGATTGTGGACGATGTTGGTCGAGGAAATGCATTTGCAGATGAGGTAGCGAAAAAGACAGCCAGAGACAACACAAGTCGAATGTATGTTGCAGGTCCCGCAAACTGCGTAAGAGAAAAGGGAATGTGTGAAGATACAGTAGAGAGTGTGAAATCAATTCAAGGAGAGGCTACGGAGAATGAGTTGAGAAAGTGGAAGGAAAGTACAGGAATGTTAGATGAGATGGGATGTTGGGTTGAATTATCAGAACATCAACGTTGGCTGTTACCAGATGCTTATGTACTACCTGTAGTTACTATGGCACATGGTCCAGCTCACCTAAGTGCAAAAGGAATATGTAAACTTCTGGCTCCAGTGTGGCAAAATGAGGGGATCCCAAAGTGTGCAAATAATGTAGTAAAACATTGTATTGTTTGCTTGATGTACAATCCGGGAAAGGGAACCCCAACTCCAGCAGGTCATTTTGCTCCTCCAACATATCCATTTGAGGTGTTGCAGATCGATTATATTCACATGGAACGATGCAACAACCTCAAATATGTTCTGGTGGTAGTATGTGCTTTTTCTAGATGGGTAGAAGCCTACCCTCTGAAGGACAATACTGCTTTATCAACTGCCAAAATACTTTTGAAAGAATTCTTCCCTAGGTTTGGTTTGCCGCGCATTGTCTGGAGTGACAATGGGAGCGAATTTGTGGGTCAAGTCATGCAAAAAGTTTGTGCAGGTCTTGGCATAAAACAGATGTTCCACGCGGCGAATCACCCACAGTCGGCTGGTTTAGTAGAATGCTACAATGGAACCTTGAAGCTTAAAATTGCTAAGGTGCAAGCTAGCACAGGACTTAATTGGCCTGATGCTTTACCATTGGCTCTTCTGTCCACCAGAACAGCAGTACACTCTCGTTTGGGGCTTAGCCCTTACGAAGTGATATTTGGTCGCCCAGCTAATGTATGGGGAGTTCCTCGCCCTAAGAAATACTCAGACTTGCCATACCCGATGTTGATTGACTACTTGCATGACCTTACAACTAAATTGCGTGTTCTTCATCAACAGGTTCAGAGTGCTCTACCAGAGGCTTCCACAGACCCAGGTCATTCCATCCGACCAGGTGACTGGGTCTGCACGAAAAATTTCCAACGACAGAGAAATTTGGAGCCCAGATGGAGAGAGCCACGCCTGGTTCTTTTGACCACAAGAACAGCAGTTAAAGTCGAAGGAAAGAAAAACTGGGTGCATGCCGTGCACTGCAAGAAAGTGCCTTTGCCCTTGCCTTTCGATCAGTGGGTCCGTAGAGGCATCAGTGACTCTGAAAGTGAGAAAGTTCCGCAATTTGTACCATTCAGTGATGCGCGTCTAATTGGAACACTTTCTGAGAAAGAGGACGACGACATCCTTCAAGAAGCAATACCATCGCATCGTCGCTTGAACACGACAAATCCAGGAACATTGTTTCAAAACCAGACTGCCTCTGGACAGGAACGCTATAATTTGAGACCAAGACCAAAGAACTTGTAAATTTCTCTCCTATGTAGTACTCTATCCCGGTTGCAGGGTCACGGTAGGAGTCTTAGTTACGACCTGAGTAAGTGGCAATAGGCCTGCAGGACCTCACAGTGTCATAGGACGGTAGATAATCGTGACTACAGTGATTGAGGAAGATTGCCGTGAGCATCCACTTAGAAAGATGGAGGCTACATTAGATAAAAGAGAAAGTAAAAATGTAAAGAATAATTGTAAAGAAATATGTAGTCGTTGTAGTATTGCTCTATGCGTCATTATATTGTCGTGTATTCTTTTGGCATCTGTAAACTGGATCATTATTACTCTGCAGCAAAAAGTTGTCTCTTCTCCTACCTCTACATCTTCTTCTACTATCTCTCCGCACCTATTTCACACTCTTCCCCAGCATGAACTCATCAGAAGAACTGAATACTTTAACAATTCCTTCGTCCAGTTGTTACATCAACATCAGTTAGTGATCAATACAACTGACTGTTGGGTGTGTGGACTCATACCACATACGGTAGAAAAAGGAATGCCATATTTAGTTCTTCCATTCTCCTATGAAGGTTCCGCTTGGGCTTATTTTGTCATTTTCAATAATGCATATCAAAGTAAAATTAAACAACCTGTCAGTTCACATAGTGTTGGTTCAAATTTCAGTCATAGTTTATTGATAAAGGGAATGGTAGCTATGGCTAAAATCATGGAAAAAAGTGAAGCTTCCATAGATGAAAGAAAAGCATATACCAATTGGAACATAACTAATTACATTTCCAGCCTCAATGATAAGGTTAAGCAAGGAAAATCTCCTCCGATACGGGTCATACCCCAACAAGGAAATTTCTGTCTGCAAATAAATGGTAGAACTCCAAACACCGGACAAAGAGAAAGTTTATGTTCCCATACATATGTTTATTCAGCCCTGAATTCACTGCCGTTAGTACCATCTCAAGGTACATACTTCGTTTGCCACGATAGGGCTTATACATGGTTGCCAGCTGATTTCTCTGGTACTTGTTATATAGCCTTTCTTCTTCCCCCTACATACACCGCTCCTGCGAACCATCATAAAAATAGATATGGCAGAGGGATTGTGGATTCGAAAGACACAGCAGGACAAGAGGGAGGAGATTTCCTCAAAGGATTTCTTCCCTTCTGGGGTCCAATGGCCAACAGCAGAAATATAAGGCAATTGGTTTGTGTCGTAGAAACCACCATAGACATCACTGTAGGAGCTTTAAGTAACATTACAGCTGAACTACAGGCTGATCGTCTTATGACCTTGCAGAACCGTGTTGCCTTAGACTTTGTTCTTGCGGACCGTGGTGGAGTATGCAAATTGATCGGATCAAGTTGCTGTATTTTCATACCTAATGACGCTCCGACAGTATACCAAGCTATCTCTAAGTTACACATAATCTCCGAGTCGATTCATCAGGACGAAGGAGATTGGTCCTTTTCAGAGTGGTTTTGGGGATTACTGTCCAAATGGGGTTGGAAGGTATTGACATTCTTTGGAGTAATTTTAGCTTTTATATTCTCTTGTTGTCTTTGTATGCACTGCGGTCCTGCCATCTGCAACCTATGTGCTACTGCATGTATTCCCAAACCCAAGTCACAAAGAGCAGAGAATATCAAAATGATGGTACAGCAACAGCTTGATGACCTCATGGCCATAGACATCGACTCAGATTAACATGAGTTTGTGTATCTTGCCTGAGTTCTGGCAAAAGGAGGGTCTGAGGAAATTCGATTTTTAATACGATCGTATCGACCCGCCATTTTGTGGCCCGCCGCCATTTTATGTTGTCTTCACTCAGGCAGCACAGCGAACGAAGTCCATTCTGCCTTTTCTGCTTATTCTGCAACATGGTGTTCAAAACAGCCTTCTGCCTCTATCTTTACAAGGCTGGTATTAAGGTCTGACCGAGTACACTAATCCCTGTCTGGTTTTCTAATCCTTGTTTCAACTATCTGTAGGCTCACACTATTCTCCGCCGATCTTATCTTATCGTCTGGCCTTCGCTGTCCTTTGCTAGTATTCTCTCATTTCACAACTGTCCTCCAAACGCACACAAACTTATCGCACCACATGCAACTTCGTTGTGGATCAGTTAATGAATTAGTTCAAGGGAGGGGTGACAAACACAGCTGGAGGGGAGGCAACCTTAAGTCACTTGATACTTTGTTTTCCAATTCCTTCTATTGGTGCTGTCTTGTTTTCCGACATTTCTATTGGCTCTGTTCTATCTTTACATTATTCTTACTGGCTCCTTTCTATGTGTTCTGGGAGTGTATGTAGTTAATAAATGGTTTTTATACGGTATATAAGATTGTGCGCCACAAAGTAAAGTGGCAGTCTCCTGAGAACATACCTTGTGTACTTCTTGGACAACTGTACTAGCTGCAGCTAATAAAATCTGATCTTTTACGCCTGACAGAGTGTCCCGTGTCTCTGTTAGTTGAGGCAGGTGAATCCAAGGAGATTTCAGGCGTACCCTGCGCCGCCAGGCCCATAAGGTTCTGGTTCTTCAACGTGCGTCGATCTTCTAGCCTCGATGCTGGAGTTTAGATTTCAGCCCCGAACCCGGCGGTGCATAGTTTCTCAGCCGTGTTTCAGAAGGTGTGTCAAACTTTTCCCCACATGGCGGTCTGTGTGTGGATTTTCAGTCTTGGTTTGCCAGCTTCACCTTTCAAGGGCCCAGGAACTGGATAGGGCACCACTTGGCAGGGCAGGTGTCTCCGCAGAGAGTTCAGGTGCTGGCAGGGTAAGTCTTTGATGGCCCTGAGACTTCAAGAACAGGAGGCAAGCTCAAGACTAGCTCTTGGAGATTTCTTCACAAGCAGGAATGCACAACAAAGTCCAGTCTTTGTCCCCTTGCACAGGCAGAAGCAGCAACTGCATGGTAGCTCCACAAAGCACAGTCACAGGCAGGGCAGCACTTCTCCTCAGCTCTTCAGCTCTTCTCCAGGCAGAGGCTCCAGAAGTGATTTAATTTTTCAGGGGTTTGGGTGCTCTTCTTATATCCATTTTGGCCTTTAAAGTAGGCCTACTTCAAAGGAAAGTCTCTCTTGTTTGTGAACTCCTGCCTTGCCCAGGCCAGACCCCCGACTCACACCAGGGGGTTGGAGACTGCATTGTGTGAGGGCAGGCACAGCCCTTTCAGGTGTGAGTGACCACTCCTTCCCTCCCTCCTAGCACAGATGGCTCATCAGGATACGCAGGCTACACCCCAGCTCCCTTTGTGTCACTGTCTAGAGAGCAGTGCAAACAGCCCAACTGTCAAACTGACCCAGACAGGGAATCCACAAACAGGCAGAGTCACAGCATGGTTTAAGCAAGAAAATGCCCACTTTCTAAAAGTAGCATTTTCAAACACACAATCTCAAAACCAACTTCACTAAAAGATGTATTTTTAAATTGTGAGCTCAGAGACCCCAAACTCCACATGTCTATCTTCTCCCAAAGGGAATCTGGCAGTATTTCACTGTCAGGACATATAAAACACATTAGTATATGTCCTGCCTTAAACATACACTGCACCCTGCCCATGGGGTTACCTAGGGCTTACCTTAGGGATGTCTTAAATGTATGAAAAGGGAAGGTTTCAGCCTGGCAAGTGGGTACATTTGCCAAGTCGAATTGGCAGTTTAAAACTGCACACACAGACACTGCAGTGGCAGGTCTGAGCCATGTTTACAGGGCTACTAATGTGGGTGGCATAACCAGTACTGCAAGCCCACTAGTAGCATTTGATTTACAGGCCCTGGGCACCTCTAGTGCACTGTACTAGGGACTTACCAGTAAATCAAATATGTCAATCATGGAAATCCAATTACACATACATTTTACATAGGAGCACTTGCACTTTAGCACTGGATAGCAGTGGTAAAGTGCCCAGAGTAACAAAAACAGCAAAAACAAAGTTTAGCACACATCAACAACCTGGGAAACAGAGGCAAAAATTTAGGGGAGACCACGCCAAGGCTTACAGCGGCCATGGCGCTTTGAATCAGCTTGCTTATGTCAACTGTTTAACTTTTCATTTTCAATTTATGTGTCAAGAAAAGTCCAGTTAAGAGTTTACAACGCTAATAGCTCTAAGTTGAGCAAAAGTGAGACCCATTGCATTGCTTGTTTTTTACGGAGGGTTGTGCTTTACTGTTGATTTCCCAGGTATTACCACAAACATTACCTGCACCTAGCAAAAATGCATAGTCTCCCATACCTAGCAAAATTCCTATACAACATGTCTTTACAAGTTCAAAACTTCCCCAGTTTACAATGTTGGACACTTTTTTAGCTAGCTTATTTACTAATGTGGCCACGTTTATTTTGGTGCCTGGGTCTACTTTCTGTCCCAGTCCAACCCTGGAAGGCAGTAATTTTCTCCAATGTGGCATCAGAATTTAAACATGAAGGGGAAATTGCCTCAGTTACTTTCTGCACCCATGGTCAAGGCACTTTCTATGCACACTGTAAGGAAATGCCTCCTTGGCATGGTTACCCCCTGACTTTTTGCCTTTTGTTGATGCCAGTTTTGACTGAAAGTGTGCTGGGACCCTGCTAACCAAGCCCCAGCACCAGTGTTCTTTCCCTAAAACTGTACCTTTGTTCCCACAATTGGCACAGCCCTGGCACCCAGATAAGTCCCTTGTAAATGGCACCCCTGGTACCAAGGGCCCTGATACCAGGGAAGGTCTCTAAGGGCTGCAGAACGCCTTATGCCACCCTGGGGACCTCTCACTTAGCACATGCACACTGCCTCACAGCTTGTGTGTTCTGGTGGGGAGAAAATTACTAAGTCGACATGGCACTCCCCTCAGAGTGCCATGCCCACCTCACACTGCCTGTGGCATAGGTAAGTCACCCCTCTAGCAGGCCTTACAGCCCTAAGGCAGGGTGCACTATACCATAGGTGAGGGCATAAGTGCATGAGCACTATGCCCCTACAGTGTCTAAGCAAAACCTTAGACATTGTAAGTTCAGGGTAGCCATAAAGAGTATATGGTCTGGGAGTTTGTCAAACACGAACTCCACAGTTCCATGGCTACACTAAAATCTGGGAAGTTTGGTATCAAACTTCTCAGCACAATAAATGCACACTGATGCCAGTGTGGAATGTATTATAAAATGCACCCAGAAGGCATCTTAGAGATGTCCCCTGAATACCAGTCTGACTCCTAGTGCTAGGCTGACAAGTTTCTGCCAGCCTGCCACAACCAGATGAGTTTTTGGACACATGGGGGGAGTGCCTTTGTCCCTCTGTGGACAGGAACAAAGCCTGTACTGTGTGGTGGTGCTTCTCACCTCCCCCTGCAGGAACTGTAACACCTGGTGATGAGCCTCAAAGGCTCATGCCTTTTGTTACAGCACCCCAGGGCATCCCAGCTAGTGGAGATGCCCGCCCCTCTGGCCACTGCCCCCACATTTCGCGGTAAGGCTGGAGGAGATAATTAGAAAAACAAGAAGGAATCACCCACCAGTCAGGACTGCCCCTAAGGTGCCCTGAGCTGAGGTGACCCCTGCCTTTAGAAATCCTCCATCTTGAGATTGGAGGATTCCCCCAATAGGATTAGGGATGTGCCCCCCTCCCCTCAGGGAGGAGGCACAAAGAGTGTGTAGCCATCCTCCAGGACAGTAGCTATTGGCTACTGCCCCCAGACCTAAACACACCCCTAAATTCAGTATTTAAGGGTGACCCAGAATCCAGGAAATCAGATTCCTGCAACCTACACAAAGAAGAAGGACTGCTGACCTGAAAGCCCTGCAGAGACGACGGATACGACAAGTGTCTTGGCCCCAGCCCGTTTAACGGCCTGTCTCCAAACTCAAAGAACCTGCACAGCAACGCATCCGACAGGGACCAGCGACCTCTGAAGTCTCAGAGGACTGCCCTGAACCAAAGGACCAAGAAATTCCTGAGAACAGCGGCACTGTTCAAAAACAGCAACAACTTTTTTGCAACTTTCAAAGACTTCACTCTTCCCGCCGGAAGCGTGAGACTTCACACTCTGCACCCGACGCCCCCAGCTTGAGCTCCAGAGAACCAACACTGCAGGGAGGACTCCCAGGCGACTGCGACCTCGTGAGTAACCTGAGACGACCCCCCTGGAACCCCACAGCGAAGCATGAAGAGAGGATCCAGAGGCTCCCCCTGACCGTGACGGCCTGGAACAAAGAACCCGATGCCTGGACCAAGCACTGCACCCGCAGCCCCCAGGACCAGAAGGAACCGAACTCCAGTGCAGGAGTGCCCATCAGGCGACCCTCTGCCTAGCCCAGTTGGTAGCTGGTCCTAGAAGCCCCCCTGTGCCCTGCCTGCACCGCTAGAGTGACCCCTGGGTCCCTCCGTTGATTCCTATTGAAAACCAGACACCTGCTAAGCACACTGCACCCGGCCGCCTCTGTGCCGCTAAGGGTTTGTTTCGTGTGCCTACTTGTGTGTCCCCCAGTGCTCTACAAAACCCCCCAGGTCTGCCCTCCGAAGACACAGGTACTTTACCTGTTGGCAGACTGGAACCAGAGCACCCCTGTTCTCCATAGGCGCCTATGTGTTTTGGGCCCTCCTTTGACCTCTGCACCTGACTGGCCCTGTGTTGCTGGTGCAGTGACTTTGGGGTTGCCTTGAACCCCCAACGGTGTCTGCCTATGCCCAGGAAACTGAACTTGTAATTGCTTTACTTACCTCAGAAACTTAACCTTACTTACCTCCCCCAGGAACTGTTGATTTTTGCACTGTGTCCACTTTTAAAATAGCTTATTGCCATTTTAACTAAAACTGTGTATGTTACTGCTCTAATTCAAAGTTCCTTACTTACCTGTGTGGAGTACCTTGCATTTTATATATTTACTTCAAATCTGGAATCTTGTGGTTCTAAAATAAATTAAGAAAATATATTTTTCCATATAAAAACTATTGGCCTGGAGTTAAGTCTTTGAGTGTGTGTTCCTCATATATTGCCTGTGTGTGTACAACAAATGATTAACACTACCCTCTGATAAGCCTACTGCTCGACCACTCTACCACAAAATAGAGCATTAGAATTATCTAAATTTTGCCACTAACTTACCTCTAAGGGGAACCCTTAGACTCTGTGCACACTTTCTCTTACTTTGAGATAGTATATACAGAGCCAACTTCCTACACACACATAAAATGTTTTTGCAGAACTATAAAGGCAAGGCTTCGGAAGAGGACCTACCACATTCTGAACACTGTATTTTCTGAAGCTAAATATCAAACTTCACTCACGTTAAGTAAGACTAATGAAACTATGCTCTCAAAGTTTTAGAATTTATTTTTAATCTAGAAGGGAAAACATTAGTCAATATTTTGGGTGTGGTAGGCACAGGGGACTTTTTCTTCATGGGGTTTCATTGCCTTTTTAAAATGGTGTGTCAGGCATTTAAACCAGTGCTTAATTTGAATCTATAGTTTTCCGGTGTGGGGCACCGGCACTTGCTTTTGAGGGCCTGCACTTATTTTTCTGCCTCAACCATTTACTGTGAGCAAAAGGACAGGGAGTGGCTGTAAATAGATTAAAGAGGCCCAAGATGGCTTCAGGATTACGCTGCCTCAGTATTCCGTACTCGCATATTTAATTGCAGCAGAAGCACATTTTTGAGCACCAGCATCTTTTTATTTATAAATTAAGCACTGCTTTGAACCATTAAAAATTTGAAGTTTGTAGCAAATCTGCCTTTCCTGAGTGGTCACCCTGAATTTTTTGCTATTTGCTGGATTTACTCATTCTAACCAGTAGTAAATTGTCCGTGCTCCCCTTTTAAGCATTATCAAATTGGTATACTCATAACTGGCATATTTAGCATGCCTATAAGTCTTTGGTATATGGTACAAAGTGTACATAGCGCCATCCCCTACAGCAGTAGTTGCCAACCTGTGGTCCGGGGACACCTGAGGGTCAGCGAAGCCAACTCAGGGGGTCCACGACTGCTTAGAAAAATAAATAATATTAACAGATTAGGTCCCCAGCTTTATCTAATGACTCACTGGGGGTCCCCGGATTCCAATAATAATTCAGTGGGGTCCCTTGGTTCCAGTAGTGATGAAATGGGGGTCCACAGAAGTCAAAAGGTTGGGAACCACTGCCCTACAGTGAGAGTTCAAACATGGCTTCATGGATACCACTGTAGCCTGACTCTAGCAGTGTATAAACCGCTATTCGATCTATCAAATTAAGCCCTTCTCACAGGTCTAGACATTCTTTTTAAATATTAATAAGTGTTGGAAATGGCCCTTTCTGCAGGGTTATCCCCAAACTTTTTGCCTTCCTCCTCTTATTTTTCTGACCCTCTTTTTGTTAGCTTTAGAACTCTGGGCACTTTGGCACCGCTAACCAGTGCTAAAGTGCATGTGCTCTCTCTCCTAAAACATGATATGATTGTCTTAGACCTGTTTGGCATATTTAATTTACCTGTAAGTCCCTTTTAAAGTGGTATACCATATACCCAGGGCCTGTAAATTAAATGCTACTAGTGGACATGCAGCACTGACTGCATCACCCACAGCAGTAGCCTTTCAATCTTGTCTCAGGTCTGCCACTGCACTGACCTGGCAAGTCAAACTACTTGCCAAGACCTAAACTCCCTTTTTACTACACCTACGTCACGCTTAAGGTGGGTTCTAGATAACCGTAGGGGCAGGGTGCTGTGTAGGTAAAAGGTAGGATATGTACTTTTATGTTTTACATATCCTAGTAGCAGTGGCGGCTTGTGGGAGGGAAAAGGGGCGGGCAGCGTGTTACAGGGGGTGGGGGGAGAAATAAAACAAAATAATATTTTAAAAAAAGCTTACCTTAATGCTGCACTGCTCCGCTCCTCCATCCTCAAGTGTAGACACAGGCACCAAGCTTGTCCTGCGGCCAATCCGGATGCTGCTGGGAGCGCCTAGCCAGGAGCTGGGGGCCGGTGCCTCTTCCCTCCAGCCCGGCAACACAGTGCCAGGCTGGAGAGAGCACACTGCGCATGTGTGTTTAGCCGGCCCAAGACGGCAGCCAAACACACATGCGCTCTGAGGGGAGTGCACAGTGCACTCCCCTCATCCTCGTCACAGTCCGTGGCCCCGTCCCTTTTAATACAAAACAGTAATAAACATAGTTTATTATTGTTTTGTATTAAAGGGTTTGCAGCAGCTGCGGCTGGTAGGGGGGCGATACCCCTGGCGTTGGCATGGTAGTGAGCAATCCTGCTTACTGATGTAGTTGGATTTTACATTACAATTTTAGAAGTGACACTTTTAGACAGTGGGCATTTCTCTGTGTTTGCAGCCTGTCTCCATGCCACATCTAGAGAAGAGTTACAGCTACACTTGTGCATACTTTCCAGACAGCCACAACACAGTAGGGTCTGGGTGTGACAGGAGAGGCATCTGATTCCCGAGGTGGGTCCCACTTACATGTCAATAGGTTGTGTCCCTGACTCACACCAGTACTTCAAATGGACCAGTACTGAGTACCCGCTCTTCTCAAGTAAAAGATAATACTTTTAATTGGAGAGTACAGGCACTTCTCAGAAACAAGCAGGTACTCTGATTGAGAGTACCTGCACTTCTGTCGTTCCATTTCAAGCAATGGGCTGATTTACCCCCCACTGATTTCTGGGGCCAGAGTTGGGTTAAAAGGGGTTGTGTTACACTCAAAAGACGAACCCTTTGTAGTCACCCTTTGAACAAAGACATTTTGGGGTAAAAGTGCAGGGGCTTGACCCCACGTTTTGGAGCACTTTTGGAACTGGGACTGAACCTCTGTCAGAAGGACTGCCGCGCTGAACAAAAGGATTCATCAGGACTGCTCTTCTGCTGTTGCCCTGCTGCCTGCTGTTTGCCGGGAGGCGTAAACTACTCACTGGATTACACTTCTGCTTGTTGCCTTGCTGGCAGCGGCTTCCTGACTTTGATCACACCACGCACTGCTGGGTTGCCAGGAAGAGCCACCATTTCTCACCTGCATGTGCTGGCCTGCTGTGCAGTCCTTGCTCTGTGCCCAGAGTCTTCTCCTGTGTCTGTTTGCTCCCCCAGGATTGGCTGTGGGGTGCTGTGTCCAGCCCTCAAAGTCCCTTTTATATCAGCACCTGGTGAGCACTTTGTTAACTTTCAGCATGTAGAGAGCGCATTATCTTTTCTGACCTTTTCAAAGAGATGGTGTGTGGGGAGTGCCGCTGACCCTCTGGCCCAGTGGAAGCCCTTGATGAGTGCTCCGCATGCCACCCATTTTAAAAGCCAGGCGCTCTTTTTAAAAGCCGGCGCTGACAGCCACAGAGGTGTGGGAACCCCTAGGGATGGGCGACAGCAGAGTAGTGGAATTCTGCTGCTATTGGCCCCATCCACTACATTAGTCACGAGAAAGGAGACTCTGACAGGGTGGCCTGCAACCAAAAGAATCATGAGGGCCGCCTCTATTGCCAAGGTACTGTGCCCCAGACTGGTGCGGGCTCTGGAAGTAATGAGACTTCCCCGCAACCGGGTTTGAGGAGCACGCCATAGAGGTTTACCGCCGCAGTACAGGGTGCCCGTGTGAGGTCTCTCGCGCCTACCTTCGGAGAGGGCCCTTGCCTCTGTTGCACCAGACATGGGACATTGTCTGCCTCTGTGTTGTTCGGGGAGGTGAGTGGGCCCCCTTAGAAGTCACCATAGCCACCTTCGCGGAGACAACTTTTCTGGGACACTAAAGTTACCATACATTGTTTCGTAGGTGCGCAGGTGTTCCTGTGTCTGACGCTTTGGTAATCACTACAGTGGATCCCTAATTACCATAATACACATAATATGAGGGCAAGTGTCCTGCACCCTAGGTATGGGTAAGGAAAATTTTGTGATCTGTGCCTGCATTGCTGACTGGGGATTTCTGCGTGTTACATACCTAGAGTCAAAGGTGCATTTCTTCAAGAAGTACATACATGACTCGTGGTGTACCACAAGTGAACCTTGTCTGTCACTGCACTGCTGAGATTATTTGCCCTAGCAGTGGAGAAGTGTGGCTCAATGGTTAGAGCGGCAGACCCTGAAGCAGAGATCTGGCTCAAGACCAGGGTTCAAGTCCCGCTTCGGCAAGTCTTGGGCTCAATTCCCCTTGATCAGATAATTCTCGCCTCGGTGCCTAATCTAATTCATGGGTCCCACTCTGCAACTCTGGGCAATAGCTTGCTTAATCTCCACAACGGCCCCAACAGCGCTTGGATGCCTGGCTTCACCCTGGGGGTGCTCAGGAGTGGGCGCCTCACAGGGAAAAGCCAGGAGGGGTTCCATAGCGGTATGAGTACAGCGCCTTGAGACCCTAACGGGTGAGTAGTGCGCTATACAAGTGCTAATTTATATGTACATTACTTATAGAGTAATGATGGTTTATGTCATTTGGTCAGATGAGCTCCTCATTTGCACTGACTCTACTGAATGTATAATGAGCCTAGAAGGTATTGCCTAATGTGTCAATCAATCAATCAATCAATCAAAGCATTTGTAAAGCTCACTACTCACCATGAGGGTCTCAAGGTGCTGCGGGGGGGGGGCTTCTACTGCTCGAACAGCCAAGTCTTGAGGTGTCTCCTGAAGGTAAGTAGGTCCTGTGTCTGTCACAGGTGGGTGGGAAGAGTGTTCCACGTCTTGGTGGCAAGGTGGGAGAACGATCTGCCACCAGCGGTTGCTCTGTGGATGCGTGGGACAGTGGTGAGGGCAAGGTCAGCGGAGCGAAGCTGTCGGGTCGGGGTGTAGAAGGACAGCCGTCTGTTGAGGTGTTCTGGTCAGGTGTTGTGCAGTGCCTTGTGAGCGTAGGTGAAGAGTTTGAATGCGATTCTCTTGTTGACAGGGAGCCAGTGCAGGTCTCTGAGATGGGCTGTGATGTGGCTGTGGCGGGGGATGTCCAGGATGCGGCATGCGGAGGCGTTCTGTATGCATTGTAGTCTTTTCTGGAGCTTGGCCGTGGTTCCAGCAGAGAGGGTGTTGCCGTAGTCCAATTTGCTGCTTACAAGGGCTGGGTGACCGTCCATCTGGTTTCAGTGGGGATCCATTTGTAGATCTTCTGAAGCACGCAGAGCGTGTTGAAGCAGGAGGAAGAGACGGCGTTGACTTGCTGGGTCATTGATAGGGATGAGTCCAGGATGAATCCCTGGTTGCGTGTGTGGTTGGTGGGTGTCGGGGCGGTTCCCAGTGTGGCAGGCCACAGGAGTCATCGCAAGTGGAGGGGGTAGAGCCGAGGATGAGGACCTTAGTTTTGTCAGAATTCAGTTTCAGACAGCTGTTCTTCATCCATTCGGCAATGGCCTTCATTCCTTCGCGGAGGTTGGTTTTGGCGGTGGCGGGGTGCTTGCTGAGGGAGAGGATCAGCTGGGTGTCATCTGTGTATGAGATGATGTAGAGGTTCTGAGATCGGGTGTTGGTTGCGAGCGGAGCCATGTAGACGTTAAAGAGGGTCAGGCTGAGGGACGATCTCTGGAGTATGCCGCAGATGATTTTGGTGGCTTCAGAGAGGAATGGAGGGAGGCGGACTTTCTGAGTTCTGCCATTGAGGAAGGAGGTGATCCAGTCCAGGGCTCTGTAGCGGATCCCTGCATCGTTGAGGCGTGTGCGTAGGGTGTGGTGGCAGACGGTGTTGAATGTGGCCGAGAGGTCCAGGAGGATGAGGGCCACAGTTTCGCCGTTGTCAAGTATGGTCCTGATATTGTCAGTGGCAGCGATGAGGGCGGTTTCGGTGCTGTTGTTGCTGCGTAACATTCTGACCCTGGCCTTATCTGAATACTGAGTCTTATGATAATAATTGTATTTCATGCTGAATATTTATGATTGGTGTTGTTTTGGGCTAATGATATATACAATATAAGACACATATTATTGGTTCCATCATGTGTGGAGTTCCTTTTGTTGTGTACTTCTTGTGTTACTGATGTGTACGTGTGTTGCGCCAATGCTTTACACATTGCCTCTGGGGATAAGCCTGACTGCTCTGAGCCCAGCTACTACGGGGTGAGCACAGGTTAACTTTGGTGTGTAACTTACTTGCTGTGACTAGATTGGTGGGTTCTGCCTGGCCTAGGAGCATACCCAGCCAACCAGAAACCCTATGCTGTACAATAAGTCCTCCCAATGTAAGCCTTATAGCCCACAGGCAGAATGCATGGTATTTTAAAGTAGGACATGCAGAAATTTAAACTTAACATGTCCTTATAGTGACTGGCACCACAAAGCTATTTTCACTGTTTGAAGGCTGGCTGGCCTATAGACAGATCAACACTGGAATGTGATATTAAATACTAATACTATATCTCTGGAAAGGGACTAGCTAGAAAAAATATTAAACCATTATTTTAATAGTTATTAAAATACAATCCAATGGTGAAGTCTGATTTAGATGTCAAACAAAAGTAACTTTAAAAAAGTTAAACTTTACCTGCATTGACTATCATATGGCTAATCAGCATAATCCTCAGCCAACTCTGAACCAGTAATTAGTCTTGAATGGGTGTGAATAGTATGAAATGCCTCCCAGGATCCAACAGGCTGACCTGAACAGGAAGAGATGACTCTTCTGAACCTCACGGAATAAGCAAGGTAGGGGCTCTGGCATCCTTTTTCATACTATGGTGTTAAATCCTGCTGGAGTGTCAAATCCTGCTTGACTGGTATGCAGGGTTTACAGAGAACACTTGGGGCACACTTGAAAGTTAAGGAAAAGCATACCAAGACAATTCTGTGTATCCATGTCTGGTTGCTGACTAAACCAGCTTTTCTCCTACCAGACCTCTGCCTCTAGTTTTATTGAGGGTACACTTGGTGCCTCAAACTAGATTTTAGTATTAGATGTAAGAGGACATTAGGATTACCATGGAACACTCACAACACGCACTGCCAGCTTTCAGAGCCCGCATTTAGTGTGGAAGAAGACTTTCACCATCTTCAAAATGCCTATAGTGGGGACAGTTGACCTGGGGAACTTTTATCCAGTGGTTAAGGCATGCCTAGGAGTCATTCTCACCCACTAGCTAATGTCAGGCACACACGTGGGACCTTCAGGCACCCACTTCAGAATTACTCTGGACCTGAGGAAGAAAAGCAGACGATTGTAGGAACGTGGGGTATTATGCAGTGAGGCTGGTTAGGCTTCACTATGCAATACCTTCATGCTACCCCGGATAGGTCCTGTGGATTCACACTAATGAGTAGGAACATGAACAATAAGTAATTGACACGATTTGAAAGACATCTGACACCAATTTATAAGAACAGAGCAGATTTTTATAACATTTTAGACACCAAAAAACAAAGACAATTGGATGAGTATAACCGGAGTTATAGATTTTTAACGGAAAAATAAATCAGAGCTTTTAAAAGTTGCAAAACTATAACATTGCGGTTTGTGGGAAAATGCACCAGTGACAATCGGTCACTTTTAGGTTGAGTCCAGTTGAAGCCACAGGGGAGTAAGGCTCCGACAGTCAGTTGAATTTTACGTGGCTCCGATGCCTGGGTTCATAGTTATTCTGACTATCTCTTGTGCTGAATGCAGAAACCACAGGTGCTTGTAGTGCCTCTTACATGGTGCTGGTGAGGAAGGGGATGCAAAATCTCAACAATGGGGCCACTGAGGGGGCAGGTTGAAAATGGTGCAGGACTCCCTCGAGGCACGGCGTCAAGCATAGGTAAGGTAGCCCAACTGGCCACCAACAATCCTTGGTAGTAGCAAACACAGCTTTTGGTTACTTTGACATCCTGGAGTCTGGGGGAAAACAGTAGTCATCTGAAACTTGCTGGAGTCAGAACTACTTTTCCCACAATGCACTAAACCATTTACTTTTGAGCGATCCCTTGGCAGGCCCAATGGCTAGTGATTATTTGGTTCCGGGAGAGTGATTTGTCTGCGGGAAGCAGGGGACCAGTACCTCTGGTCCAAGGGAGATCTGGAATTGCCTTTGGGTTGCAGAGTGGTTTCTCTTTCCTTTGTAGCTGATCTCAAGTCAAGGACAATAGTGGTTGTGTAGTTGCAGGGTGGTTCGACAGGTGCAGGATATAATGCCTTTGCTTTGTGCAGGTCCTGAAGTCAAAGCCATGGGTATCTTCTTTGTCGCAAATCAAGAAACTCTGAGGTTCTGGTGCCAGGGGTGCCCTTTATATCCTGGATTTAGGGGCGTTATTGGTGTGGGTGCAAGTAACCAATAGGCTACTAGCCTCAGTAGCTAATCCGCCCGAGGTGACCACATTCGGGAGTGTGAACCACCTTTTCTACCAAGAACCCACTATTCAACCACTTTTAAAAATGTCAGAAACTTTCTTTGGCTGCACAGACCACATAGCCCATCCTAGTGGTGTGGCTAGCCTTCTGGGGGTGTACACCTCCTCACTATCTCATTTTCTCATCTGCCTTGGGGCAGAGGGCTGGCTTTGTCCTCCTCTAGGAGGTAGACTGCTTGCATATTAGAGGCGTTGTTGGACTTTAAAATTTACGCCTCGATGTGCCACTTCACTAACCATCCTGTCAGGGAGGGAGGTAACACATCGACTCCCAGGCAGGCCTTTGTTTCTGACTTCTGGGAGAGTTCACACCTTCTGGCAGGGGCTCAGATTCCTGCCTCTGTAAAAGCAGCTGCAGGCTGCCAGCCAGGGCACAGGAAATGCTGTGGCAACCAAGTGGGCAACCTCTAAAGTAGCCATCTGGGTGCATGCCACATTAAATCTGACTTTGGGAAAAAGTCTGCTTTGATAAGACAAGTTGTTTGATACCAAACATCACACATTTTAGTTGGACCATATTAAAGGTGGCAATATCAGGGTGCCCAAGGGCCAGTCCACGTTAGCCTATGGCCCCCTGAACACTTATAGTAGCACTTAATGGAAAGAGGCTACTATAGGAATATATAAGCTTGCACTTAATATAATGCACCCGGCCACTTGCGCTCAGGAGGCCTACCTTAGGGGTGACTGGCATGTATTAAAAATAGTGCTTTGACCTTGCCACACATGGTGACAGCAAAGTCAAGTCTGAGCAGTTTACAATGCTCATGCAGTTTGCAATGTCATCTGTTTACTTGGATCATTCAGGGTGGCACATATAGTGCTTCAGGCCCTGGTGATCCCTTTAACTTCCTTACCCTGGGTACCAATGGTACCATTTACCAGGGACTTATAAGGCGTTCAAAGTCATTGCCAATTGGGGTTGCCATTTCACATTTATCATTTTTAGGGAGAGAGCACTGGCACTGGGGCCTGGTTAGCAGGCTCTAGTGCACTTTCAGAGTTGAAACCCAGCAGCTAGTAGTTCAAATGGGGACAAAATGCGGGGGAAACCTGCAAAAAAGCCTGTTTTATTACAAGGACTGCATCTAATGTCTGTGACCTGAGAAGAGCCCTGAAGGACTGGACCTGAAGCTGCAGGGATAGAACAAGCTACTTGAGGCCTTTTCTGCAACTGGTCATATGACCAGTGGCGACTGGACCAGGAATGGACCAGCTGTTAGCCTCTGCCTAACATCTTATGAGACCGTAAGTGCTTCTCCTGAGTTTCTAGGGGACTTTAAAAGTGTAGTCCTGTAATGGCTTGGGTCTTAAAGTCAGTCTTTGACCAGGGTGAATCTGGTTGGTGTATCTGACCCGCAGTCCCTCACGTCAGAGTCAAATTGCACGTAGATCCTGGCCTGCTGCAACCATTGCCTCACACTAATGCTTTGTGCTTTTTAGTGTTGTTTCTACTTAAAAAATGCATAATGATGGTTCCGTCTTATTGGATTTTTGCAAGTTAGGTACCATTTTGTTAAGTACATTTTACTACATTTTTCTAATTCGGTTTGGGATTTTTATTGTTTTGCATTTTGACTATAATACTATTTTGATACTTCATACATACTTTACACATTGACTTAAGCCTGTCTGCTATGAGCCACAGCTACCAGAGGGTTGAGCTCAGTTTAATTTAGTGTCTTTATGTGTTCGCCCTGACAAAAGTTGTGATTATTATTTGATGTGGGTAAGTCACCCCTTCAACCAATAACCCATTTTCTTACAAACTTGATCTGTTCTTTCTTCGTAGAAGAACTTCATTTTTTTTATGTTTACTTCCACTGGATGGGAGTACCCACGCTGGTTTAGGTTATGCAAACATTTAGAGTCTGATACTCAAAATATGAGGCCAGTTGAGTTGAATGTGCCTCACTTTGTGAATGAAAAGTCCTAATTTACAATGCACAAAATGCATTGAAAATCATCACCGCTTTTAGGAAGAGAAATGCACACACTATGCATGCTTGTGAGCCATGATGGAAATGAGAGCAAAACTGTGTTTCTTCCCTTCTTGAGATTGACAATGACATGCACAGAGTGTTTGAGATCAGTCATGCTGTTGATAAGCATGATATAGTTATTAAGAGCCGGGGGTGGTTAAAACTATCTGCAGGTTGTAGACTGACACTATCTCACAGTGTATACTGTTCTTGTGCATGCATTGGGAGGTGGTTGCAGACAGTAGTCCCTTGGACTGCTGCATGCTCTACCTGATGTCCATTTCTGTGGTCCTTTTTATGACCCTGGTTACGGTCGTGAGCCACAACACTGGCACTTCTCAACTTCAGTGCTTAATTTGTAAAAGAAAGAGCGCTGGTGCCTGAAGCTCTACTCAGAAGCCCGTGGTCGGTGCAATTAAACATCAGCGCACTGAAGAACACAGATGTGTAGGCCTAAATGCACCTTAAGGCTCTTTAATACCAGACACTACCTGTCTCTTTTTCTCACTCTTGCAGGTTCCTGCTTTCTCCTTTTGTTAATTTTTTTCCGTATTCCCCTTCCTTTCTGATATGTGTGTTTTCCCTCTTTTGTGCTCGGCAAATATCTGATGGTGGAAAATACGTGCGGGTGACCCACACCGGCTCAAATTAAGCACTGCAACTGCTAATTCTCTTCCATGTGGACTTCAGCTCCAACATTTGCTATTAGTAGCCACAAGGCGCAATGCGCTTCCCGCCCCATTAATTGAAACGAGGCAGATCGCACCTAGTTGTGAACAGTCCCGTTGCGACCTTTTTGGTGCATCTGGTACTTAATACCACCGCATCTTCTTACAACAGATGACCCCTCCCTCACTTCCTCTCACTGGATCTCCAATTTTCCACGTCTCCCTTCTGCATCCGTGACATCGCCACCCATCTATGGTTTCCTCTGTCTCGGTGATTCTCAGGGGGTCTTTATCTCGGATCCGCCTGCCAGTCCCTTCCCACCCTTCCTAGTCACTGTTCCGGCTTCCCGTCCACCCCCTTCTTCTCCCACTACTCCCCCTCATTGACCTCGTTTCCTTCCTCCCCCCCCTTCTCATTCTCCCAGGCCTTCTATTCTCGTTCCGTGGACTGCCCTTGCCCCCCTCGAACTCTGTGTCCTCGTTCTCTACATTTTTAGGTCTTCCAAATTGCCTTTCCCTGAATGTCACGTGTCTCTCCGTCCTTGACCCCTTCAACCCTCCCCAAACTCTCCCCGATGATTTTATTTGTTTTACTTTAACATGTACCTCCGTGTGCGCTGTTTACTTTTAATTTACTCTGTTTACTCCTTTTCCTAATTTCCCTCGTGTACCTGCTCTACTTTCCTCCCTCTCTCACTCACACACTTCTGGCCATCTGCCTGCTTGGCGCCTTCCCCCACCTCCACGAAGGAGAGAAGGGTTCCCGCTTTCTGGCGGGAGTGTGCGCCACGCGCGTGGCCTCTGTGGCTCCTACCTCTGGATAGAGTACCTCAGTGCCCTGCAACTGAGCGCATGAAGCGCGTGAGCTCCTCACGTCCGCTGCCCCCTCCAGACCCCTCTCCCGCTTCAAAATGGCCCCCACAGCCCCTGATGAGCAAGAGGAAGCCCGGGGCCACAGAGGAAGCGGGCAGAGGCTCTGCGCACACAGATGGAGGGCGGCGGGGGAGGAGGCACCGGGGCTGGTGGGAGATGAGTGCTGCTAATTTGGGAAGGAGAGGGGCAGGGGGAGCAGGAAGGACTGTCCGCTGCGGAGGATGAAAGAGGTCGGGTGGAAGAAGGGGAGGTAGGAGGGCCGTGGGAAAAGGAAGACATTCTCAGAAATTGTGCCCAGGGTGCTCCTGCAAAAGCAAAGACGCCACTCGCCAAAACATTGTGCCATGGCAAACAGATCTGAGGACCCACTGGGCTCAGATGCGTTCTGGAGCACAGGTAACGGCCATCAGTGCTGGGGAACAGTCAGTTATATGTCTGCATCCCCAGAGCCACCCTGACCAGGAAAGATGGGCGTACATGCCAACACTTCAAACCAGGAAAGTGGGAGATTTTGGGAATGCATTTTCATGGGCGTCGATTCACCAAATTGGCTGGGGTAGATAAGTGATATCACATGCCCTGTGACCAGTGATGATATCTTAGGATGTGACATCACCCCTGGTCGCATCACAGGAAGTCATGTCACATGACCTTTGATCCTGAGAATATCAGGTAGCAACATCACCAAAGTTTTAATAACAGCAAAATTAAAACCAGGGTTATAAAAAAATGACAGCGGTACATGTTTAAATTATTACACATATTCCAGTAGGGCTGCCTTAATTTGCCTAATGGCCATCTTATGCTGCCCAATTACATCCCGCAAAGTCCAATTATTGCCCCCAGTGGCAGCAGTAGAGCCACATGGAAATTCACAGCTATGGCAGAAAGTCAACAAGATCAGGAACAGCATTGTCTTTAACAATGAATACTTCAATCATACTCGTAGACTTCAGCTATGAGGGGTTGGGGGATTCTACCCTGAGAAAAAGTTGAAAAAAACAGGGTCCAATTTTAAACAAATTGGCACATAACCATTGGGGTGCTAAGGATTATGTAGCTTGGCTCTTCACAGGAGCTGACCCCGTTATTTCAAAACGTGCAGTGGTTGCCCCCATTATGTCAATGTGGGTGTACTCCCTAAACCAAGAATAAAAAAATTTCTAGCTTTCGCATCAAGAATTTTCAATTCTATTAAGGACACTGAGGCGAGGATTATGCTTTACTCTCTTTGCTGCACAGAAAGCAGCAGCCAATGAAACACATTAAACACAAAAAACTACATTTCCCAAGATCCCCAGTAGTCCATCACAGTCCAATCATATGTCATCCTCATATATATATGCTCCATGCAACAAAGTCCTTCCTCTTTCTTTGCAACAGGACTGAAAACATAACCTGACTCTTTAACTGAACGACCGAACTTCTCGACTTCTTCCCAGTGTCGTCGACCTACAGGGCTCTCACATTCCAGGTGAACTAATCCTCTGAACTCCAGACTTCATGTGCCTTTATTATCCGCACCTAGGATAAACAAAATGGACCAGTAATACATATTCCCAACAATTGATCAACAGGTGGGTATTAACAGACGTTTCATACCATAAAATAAAACGCAGATCAAACAACATAATCTTGTCAATTATATGGGCGGGATAATCCTCGCCTCCGTGTCCTTAATAGAATTGAAAATTCCTGATGCGAAAGCTAGAATTTGTTTTATTCTATGTCAGGACCGGAGGCTTCCGATAATGCTAATTAAAAACTGATCCACAACTACCAATGCTACATCAACAATATGTTTATGATAAAACACTTTGAATTAAGAATCTGAAGACCAGTCTGTAACTGGCATACTGTCCTCCAAACGAAAACCTGTACCAAAAGGTTTGGAGGCCATAGCACCCAGAACTGAGTGCACTCCAAACGTAGAAGTATCTATACCAGCCTCGTTTAGCAACCATCTAACCCACCTGGCTAAAGTAGCTGACAAAACCGGACCAAATGGCTTCTGCAAGGAAACAAGTAATTGGCCTTGGAAATCACGACGAGCCTCACAAGTAAATTCTTCATAGGCTTTCAAACATTTAACAACACATGACGTTTGATGATGAGGAAATACAGGATATGAAATACATTTAGAAGCTTTCTTTGTTCCTTTGGAAATTGTAAAAGACACTCCCGGAGTAGATCCTCTACCTGCTACATCGAGTGCCTTAACATCAGAAACACAGCAGCACAATATTCAACACAGAATGTAGGAAAGTGCCACCTGGCATGTTACCCCCATTTTTGGGGTCGAGCCTGCGTTGCATGCGCTCGCGCATGCGTATCGCTGCGAGACGCTTTTGTATTTAGAAAGGGCTCGGAGCCCTGTCAACTTCACGTCAGTGTTTTTTATTGGTTCGTGGGCTTGCCTAATAAAATCTGCTTGCTTTCATTAGTCGAAGGCAAGCATACGTCATGCCTTTTCTGGTGGCTAGCCCTCCTCGAGCGCTGTGACCAAGTACAGAAAACATGCGAGGCTAGCTGTTTTCCATTGGGCTCGTGGACTTTTTTTTCTCTCATTTATGAGGGCGATCTCGCTTGCCAGAAGTCGAGCGCTTTACATACTTGATTTCACTTTTTCGGGTTACGTACATAAATGCACTTTTGCCCGATAGGTGAAAAGTCGGGTTAAGAGTTTACAACGCGATCAGCTCTAACATGAGCAAACGCGAGACCCGTTGCATTGGAAATGCTTGTTACTTGTGTGTATGTTTGTTTTTGCCTGTGTCACTGGGACCCTGCTAGCCAGGACCCCAGTGCTCATAAAGTATGCCCTGTATGTGTTCCCTGTGTGGTGCCTAACAGTATCACTGAGGCTCTGCTAACCAGAACCTCAGTGTTTATGCTCTCTCTGCTTTCAAAACTGTCACTACAGGCTAGTGACTAATTTGACCAATTCTCATTGGCACACTGGAACACCCTTATAATTCCCTAGTATATGGTACCTAGGTACCCAGGGTATTGGGGTTCCAGGAGATCCCTATGGGCTGCAGCATTTCTTTTGCCACCCATGGGGAGCTCAGACAATTCTTACACAGGCCTGCCACTGCAGCCTGAGTAAAATAACGTCCACGTTATTTCACAGCCATTTTACACTGCACTTAAGTAACTTATCAAATCAACAAATCACCTATATGTCTAACCCTCACTTGGTGAAGGTTAGGTGCAAAGTTACTTAGTGTGTTGGCACCCTGGCACTAGCCAAGGTGCCCCCACATTTTTCATGGGAAATTCCCTGGACTTAGTGAGTGCGGGGACACCATTACACGCGTGAACTACATATAGGTCAATACCTATATGTAGCATCACAATGGTAACTCCGAACATGGCCATGTAACATGTCTAGGATCATGGAATTGTCACCCAATACCATTCTGGTATTGGGGAGACAATTCCATGCATCCCTGTGTCTCCAGCATACAGCCCGGGTACTGCCAAACTAACTTTCCAGGGTCTCCTCTGCAGCTACCACTGTTGCCAACCCATCAGACAGGTTTCTGCCCCCCTGGGGCCTGGGCAGCCTGGTCCCAGGAAGGCAGAATCAATCAATCAATCAATCAATCAATCACTGCATTTGTAAAGCGCGCTACATACCCGCAAGGGTCTCAAGGCGCTGGGGAGGGGGGGTGCTACTGGTCGAAGAGCCAGGTCTTGAGGAGTCTTCTGAAGGCCAGCAGGTCCTGGGTCTGTCGTAGGATGGTGGGGAGAGTGTTCCAGGTCTTGGCGGCGAGGTAGGAGAAGGATCTGCCGCCGGCGGTGGTTTTTCTGATGCGGGGGACTGTGGCGAGGGCGAGGTTGGCTGAGCGGAGGCTTCGGGTGGGGGTGTGGAAGCTGAGTCGGTTGTTGAGGTAGGTGGGTCTGGTGTTGTGCAGTGCTTTGTGTGCGTGGATCAGGAGCTTGAAGGTGATCCTTTTGTTGATGGGGAGCCAGTGCAGGCCTCTCAGGTGGAGTGTGATGTGGCTGCGGCGGGGGACATCGAGGATGAGCCGGGCCGAGGCGTTCTGGATGCGTTGGAGTCGTCTCAGGAGCTTGTTTGTAGTTCCTGAGTAGAGGGCGTTCCCGTAGTCGAGTCTGTTGGTGATGAGGGCCTGGGTAACGGCTTTTCTCGTGTCAAGAGGGATCCATTTGAAGATCCCGCGGAGCATACGGAGGGTGTTGAAGCAGGACGCGGAGACGGCGTTGACTTGCCTGGTCATGGAGAGAGTGGAGTGGAGAACAAAGGATTTCCTCCGAGAGAGGGTGTTACACCCTCTCCCTTTGGAAATAGGTGTGAAGGGCCTGGGAGGAGTAGCCTCTCCTGGCCTCTGGAAATGCTTTGAAGGGCACAGATGATGCCCTCCTTGCATAAGCTAGTCTACACCGGTTCAGGGATCCCCCCAGCCCTGCTCTGACACGAAACTGGACAAAGGAAAGGGGAGTGACCACTCCCCTGACCAGCACCTCCCAGGGGAGGTGCCCGGAGCTCCTGCAGTGTGTCCCAGACCTATGCCATCTTGGATGCAGAGGTGTGAGGGCACAATGGACAGCTCTGAGTGGCCAGTGCCAGCAGGTGACGTCAGAGACCCCTCCTGATAGGTGCTTACCTTTCTCTGTAGCCAATCCTCCTCTGTGGGCTATTTAGGGTCTCTCCTGTGGGTATCTCACCAGATAACGAATGCAAGAGATCACCAGAGTTCCTCTGCACTTCCCTCTTTGACTTCTGCCAAGGATCGACCGCTGACTGCTCCAGGACGCCTGCATAACCACAACAAAGTAGCAAGAAAACTACCAGCAACATTGTAGCACCTCATCCTGCCGGCTTTCTCAACTGTTTCCTGGTGGTGCATGTTCTGAGGGCTGTCTGCCTTCACCATGCACTGGAAGCCAAGAAAAAAATCTCCTGTGGGTCGACAGAATCTTCCCCCTGCTAACGCAGGCACCATACTTCTGCATCACCGGTCCTCTGGGCCCCCTCTCATCCTGACGAGCATGGTCCCTGGAACACTGGAGCTGGGTCCAAGTGTCTTTGACAGTCCAGTGGCCCTTCTGTCCACATTTGGTGGAGGTAAGTCCTTGCTTCCCCACGCGAGACAGTAATCCTGTGTACTGCGTGAACTGCAGCTGCTCAGGCTTCTGTGCACTTTTGCAAGACTTCCTTTGTGCACAGCCTAGCCCAGATCCCCAGCACTCCGTCCTGCATTGCCCAACTCGCTGAGTTGGACTCAGACATCGTGGGACCCTCCTTTGTTGCTCTGAGTCGAACGTCATCCTCAGATCTTCTAAGTGCCTGTTCAGGTGCTTCTGCGGGTGCTGCCTGCTTCTATGTGGGCTCCCCGTGTTGCTGAGCGCCCCCTCTGTCTCCTCATCCAAGGGGCGACCTCCTGGTCCTTTCTGGGCCCTGGCAGGACCCAAAACCTTCAGCCGCGACTCTTGCAGCTAGCAAGGCTTGTTTGCGGTCTTTCTGTGTTGAAACAACTCTACATCCTCCAACATGCTGTGGGACATCTTCTGACCAAAGGAGAAGTTCCTGGCACCTTCCATCGTTGCAGAATCTTTGGCTTCTTCCACCCAGAGGCAGCCCTTTTGCTCCTTCATCCGGGGTCTAGTGGGCTCCTGCCCGCCCCCCCCCCGGACACTTGCGTGACTCTTGGACTTGGTCCCCTTCCTGTACAGGTCCTCAGGCCCAGGAATCCGTCTTCAGTGCTCTGCAGTCAGCTGTTGTCCCTGCAGAATCCCCTATCTCAACTTTACTGTCTTTCTGGGGTAGTAGGGTAATTTTACTCCTACTTTTCAGGGTCTTGGGGTGGGGTATCTTGGACATCCTTAGTGTTTTCTTACACTACCAGCAACCCTCTACACACTACACTAGGCCTGGGGTCCATTTGTGGTTCGCATTCCACTTTTGGAGTATATCGTTTTTGTTACCCCTAGGCCTATTTCTCCCTATTGCATTGTATTGTGTTCTACATTGTTTGCACTACTTTTCTAACTGTTACTTACCTGATTTTGGTTTGTGTGTGTATATTTTGTGTATATTACTTACCTCCTAAGGGAGTACATCCTCTGAGATACTTATGGCATATTGTCACTAAAATAAAGTACCTTTATTTTTAGTAACTCTTGAGTATTGTGTTTTCTTATGATATAGTGCTAAGTGATATAAGTGGTATAGTAGGAGCTTTGCATGTTTCCTAGTTCAGCCTAAGCTGCTCTGCTATAGCTACCTCTATCAGCCTAAGCTGCTAGAACACTACTAATCTACTAATAAGGGATAACTGGACCTGGCAGAAGGTGTAAGTACCCCAAGGTACCCACTATAAGCCAGGCCAGCCCCCTACACAGAAGCACCTTGATCTTCGCTGGCAGCTGTTTGCGTGAAAGATCTTCGTTGCACGGCCAGGCTCTCAAAAAACGCAAAACTACATATATACGCCCCAAACAACATTCCGTTTGCCATTGTTCCGGATTCGTTAGGTGCCAGCTCTGCCAACTTTGGGTCAATTCTCATGAGGAAAGATCATCTACGCTCAGTAGACATCGCACAGTTGGCATTGCCCAACAGGCGTATAACTCTCTGAGCCCACTCCAAGATAGTATCAGAGTCTAAGGGGAACTAGATTCCTTCGCCTGTACTGCGATCTCCAGAAGTTTTGTAATGGGACCAGAAATGTCATGCAACTTGTCATGACAGCCCTTCCATGCCCGGTCCAGACCTTTCTTGGGATCCTTTGTGAATTTTTTAATAAAGGTCGCTAAGTTTGGATCCAACTCAGGTGTTTACACCACCTTGCCCAATAGTGAGGGGCATGGGCATTCGAAGCGCAAGGTACTGCGGACTTCACAATGAAATCCTTCACGGAGTGTGTCCTGCACATATTCTGCTACTTCTCCACAAGGTACCCACTCAGTGGATCGAGGGTTGATAACGGTTTCTGGGTCAAAGGATAAAGTCCGCTGACTCAGTTATCCTCCTCAATGTTCCGAGATTTGCTCTTGCACTTACCTGATGGCTTAGGGTCATATTGCACTTGATCTGAATCAGAAGAGTGGGAAGAGGCAGACTGTGAGGCATCCAGTGTGACTGTGGAGAGCCCTGTGGCTGTGTCTGAGGCTCCCAAAGAAGTGAAGGAATCATATTCATAGTCCTTTAGCACCGACGCAGCCATCTGCGCAAGAATCTCCACCGATGATGCAGGACCAATAGAGGCTCTCTGGCAAAACCCAAATCAGATGTCAGGTCATCCCTAGACACATTTGAAATAGGGGTTCGCCCCCTGAGCTCCTGATGACCATATCTCATCAAGGGGTGAGTGAACGGCTTTAAAACCTTAATTAAAGCCTGATTTACTGAGTGCTGGACATGATTGCCTAGGGCCTCAAGTAATCTCTCCTCCATGTGATGGTCTTCCTTCACTTCAGGGAGTTCCTGATAATAATCTTCCTCATCAGCGTAGTACGCCATCATTAAGACTAAGAGGAATGGAGGATTTCAAGGGGGGGCAACACCAGCAGGTCAAGCAATTCACCAGGCACCAAGAGCTTAAAGGTGAGGCAGCACAGAATATAATGTGGAGAGAGCATCTGCTTTTTCACCCCCAGGGCAAAGCCTTACACCTTTTTTGCACCCCGTCGGTCGTTCTCCGGACAAATTTGGAGCCTGCAGTGGTAGCACACGATGCTCTCGGCAAGACACGCCCGAAATACCGAGCGGGTCACCCGAGCGCATGCGCGGCACCAGAAATGGAAAGAGAACTACGTCCTCTGCCGCCAGTGGTCGCTAGAAGCTGTGTCGAAGCATGTTGAACCCCACACGCCGAGATTGGCCAAGTGGCTTGTCTGGGAGCGAAGCTCCACTTATAGATCTATAGCCATATAATAAAAATATATAAATATAATAGGATGCGTGTAACGTTCTGCATATCTTGCGAGATCCGACTCCTGCAATGCTTAAAGCAGATCCCGCAGGACCGTCAATTTACAAGTAGGCACAGCGACACGCCAGGTTCGAGTCCCTCTCCAGCTCCACATTGCCAGTATTAAAATATATGCACACACTATGGTACATTCAGAAAAAAGGAAAATATGTAACTCGGGCTGCAACAGCAAAGAAAGAGGAAGGACTTTGTTGCATGCGGCATATATATATATGTATATATATATATGAGGATGACATGATTGGACAGTGATGGACTACTGGGGATCTTGGGAAATGTAGTATTTTGTGTTCAACGTGTTTCATTGGCTGCTGGTTTCTGTGCAGTAAGGAGAGAGAAGAATATTCCGAAGATCCGGTCCTGACATAGATTCACATACATTATGCCAGTGCCAGATTTATTACAATACACTTAACTGTGAAATAAAATCACAGGCCTGCATAGAATGTAACGTTTTATAAAATGTTTCTAAAGTGTTGCCCCACAGAAACCCCTCCTTCAGCATTGCCAGTTCTATGAAGCTGTTTCGTTCATGGTTGACTTAAGAGAAGTTGACACAATGTGTCCAGTTGTGCCAAATGTCTCCACTCAAGAAAGGTTTCTATTGACCCTGGGCTTGAAAGGCAGGTTGCGGAATAACCTGACGATTTGTAACAGTTTCTGAACAACTGTTTACAAACGCGGTCACAGTCCGCCCGTTTTAAAAGGACAGCTGCATGCGGAAAATGGATTTCCCTTTTTCTAGTGTTGCGAGGGAGAGCCCAGGGATCGCAGCTGCGACCTCTAGTGACCCCAAAATGACGTCCATCTGCATTTTCCCCATTGACTTTTATATTAAAGCAGAGGCAATTAATGGGAGACATCGAAAAATAAAAAAAAAATTGCATCAAGTATCGGGAGCCTACCACCTGACTCGGGCCCGTGGAGAGATGGATGGGTCATTGATAATGTTCCGACAGCTGAGTGCAACCTGCGTTCATTCTTTCAATGTGGATGAGTTGAGTACAGCGCTATAGCAACCATAGGAAAACAGTAGCTCGAGCCTTTGGGTCCTCTTGACTTTGCCAATGACTTCTGATGATGCACTACAGGATCAGGCTACTTTCCAATGCTGTACATCACGGCCAATAAATAAGTAAATAAAAAAAAGCACTATGATGCGACCGCAGCTGGTAGTCACTTCGGGCCAGATGTAGCAAACTTGCAAATTGCGACTTGCAAATTGCGAGTCCTTCCGACTCGCAAATTGCAAGTCGCAATTTGCAATGCAGAACGGTGTCTCAGACACCGTCTGCGAGTCGCTATGGGGTCGCAAAGACCCACCTCATTAATATTAATGAGGTGGGTCGCATTTTGCGACCCCATAGCGACTATGGGCACTCGCAAAGATGGAGGCCTGCTGTAGTCAGCAGACCTCCATGTTCGTGACTGCTTTTAAATAAGGCAGTTTTTTTTTTTTAAGTGTAGCCCGTTTTCCTTAAAGGAAAACGAGCTACACTTAAAAAAAAAAACGAAACCTTTAGTTTCGGTATTTTTTCAGGACAGGTAGTGGTCCCTTGGACCACTACCTGCCCTGAAAAAATAATTTGTGGTCCATTCACAAAGGGGAAGGGGTCCCATGGGGACCCCTTCCAATTTGCGAGTGGGTTACCATCCACTTCAAGTGGATGGTAACTGCGATACCATTTGCGACCGCATATGCGGTCGCAAATGGTATTGCATACCACTGCAAATCGCAAATAGAAGGGAACACCCCTTCCTATTTGCGATTCGGAAATGCATTTTGCGAGTCGGTCCCGACTCGCAAAATGCATTTCTGCATAGGAAAATGCGATTTGCGACTAGCAAACGGCATTTTTTGCTGTTTGCGAGTCGCAAATCGTTTCTTACATCTGGCCCTTCGTTCCATTGGCGCGCATGCCTGTCGTATGCATGTGCAAGAACACAGGTAGGCGCCAGTGGAAAGACACAGGTGCCATTTGCTTAAATGTTATACGTATTGAACCAAGATGGCGAACGCCACCTGGATCAGTAAATACAAAATACGATTTATTTTAGCACGAAAGTGCTTTTAAAAAAAATAAAAAAAATGACTGTTGGGGTAGAGGGTAACACGAGAGCAAACGGGGGAGTGGTGGGTGAGGAGAGGAAAGGCATTGCTTGAGGGAAAGCAACAAAGGAACAGGAGAGAGAAAAAACATGAGGTTGAAGGGCATCAGAGGGCGAGAAGCACAGAAAACTGGCAGCAACATGGGAGGAAGGGAGAAGCTCACACTGGGGAGAACAAGGTGAGCGAGAGGGGTGGAGGAAATACACGAGATAAAGTCAGACTGCAGAGAGGCATTTGAGGGAAGGACACGGTGAGAGAAGAGAAAGAGAAAAACACCAGCGCCCTCGAAGATTGCTTAACCAAAAAGAAAAAAAAGCTCCCTAAAAGTGAGCAGTGGATCGAAAGACGGCTAATTAGATGATAAGGAGGCTTTGATCCAGGGGAGGGGCATACAAAAGCTGAGACACGGGAAGAACCAATGAATATGAAACAAGCAAATGAGAGTGACAATAAAGACAGCCAATGATAAGCAGAGGGCTGGCTGAAAGCCCTGTAAAGCGCTACAGGTCTTGTGGGTTGCTTGCGCGGTCTGGTAGGCCTCGCCTTAAAGGAAGTTAATGTAACACACACAACAAAGAAACTGGAGGTCTATTAAAATGGGAAACGTGCTTGCATATGGGAACACCCACATTTTTGGCTATATTGGTGGGGAGTGGGGGGTTTAGTCCTATGGGGGTACTTGGGTACATGCACCTGCTCCTGTGAGCTCTTGGTTACATGTGCTGCAGGGGGGGGGGGGAGTGTGTGTAGGCTCCCGGGGAATGTGGCCTTTCTCCTGCAGCTCTTAATGTGTAACAGAGGTCAGGCTTCGGAGTCGCGAAGAATTCCCCCCCCACGCCCCCTCCGTTTTCCCAGCGTTTACTCCACATCTTGCGAGGCACAGCACCCCTCCACCCCACCTAACGCCTCCCACTAAGGTGAAGGAATGTGAGGTGAGCGCGGCGCCTGCTCACGGTTGTTTCCTTATGGGACTAACCCTTACCCCCCACCCCCGTGCACGTCTCTCTCCTTCCAACCCCCACTCGAAGAATCCAGGTGCCCTATACTTGGGCCAGACCTTTGCCCCAGTGTACTGAAGAATGCTGGCAATTAACCCCTCACGCCCCGGGGCCCAGCCCTGCCGTCGGGGGCCTGGAGAGCTGTCATTAAGTAAGTCCACGAGGGAGGTGCCTACATGCATGCCACATTGTGCCCCCTCACCCAGTGCAGAGTTGTCACCCATCCACGAAATACCAGCCACGTGTCTAGCAATTATGAATTCCAGGCAGAAGCAGACAGTCCTGCAAGAAACAGATGTCTGTGGACAGACTGAAGCCAGTGAAAGGCTGGCAGGGCTGGACCGCTGTCAGTTATGTGTTGATCGGGTGCTTGTGCCAGGCCTGACGGGCTTTTTTAGAGATACGAGTGTGGCATAATCTATATTTATTGCACAACTGCATTTCTGTAGCGCTGTCCTGCCTCTTGCCCAGGTCTCAAAGCACGTTCCAAGTGGCCACGTGAGTAAGTACCATTTCACCTTTGCTTAGACGGGAGAAAGGAGTTAGTTGTAGCAAAGCTTATTTGAGTTGAGATTTTGTGTTGTGTGTAAGGCCCAGAGAGCGGGCTCCAAAATCAACAGTTGATTATACATACGTTTTACGTTCGTGGTTGAAAGAAAATTAATGAGAAAATAGATCACAAACAACATCTACAAATCATGGTACTGGTGTAGCTCGAAAAAGTATTAAAGTTTATTTTGTACAGCAAACAAATGCCTTCATTATACATCTGTGTTCCAAAATATTAGACATGTTCCCACTTTTTTCCACACACCACTATACCACACTCACAGTTCTACTAGGTTGAAGTTGGAAAATTCGCAGACAGGAACAAATATACATTTTTGTGCTACAATAGCAGCAGTTTGTCAAAATAACTATGACCATGTTGACATATAACATATTAACTACGCTTGGCAGCCTGTCTGTGAAGGAACTGCAAATGCTGCTGGAAGAAACACACTTTAATGCCTTCTAGAGCTCCTTCACCATCTGAACTTTAATGATATCTGTGCTGCAGCACCGCCCACACCCTGAGTTGCAACACACCTGGGCCTACTTAGGGCAAGATACATCAGTCTTCACATCACAAGGCAAGAGTATCTTGTACCTTTGTTGATTTGGTGTTATAGCGAGTGGTTCAAGTTCAAGATCACGCCAAAGTTTTTATTTAGGTCATTCAACACCATCAGAGGTTGTCCCATTTCCAGGGGCCAGAAGGATTTATGGTTGTCGTAATCTGCAGGGAATATTTCTGTGTTTGAGGATTTAAAGTTTGAGAGGACTCTGCAGCATCCAGTTTTCCATAGTTATCAGCCATTCGTTGAATCCATAGGTCGTGATTTCAGGAGGTTGTTCCAGTTTTAGCACAATCAG
Source organism: Pleurodeles waltl (assembly GCF_031143425.1). NCBI lineage: Eukaryota > Metazoa > Chordata > Amphibia > Caudata > Salamandridae > Pleurodeles > Pleurodeles waltl. The sequence goes on from NC_090446.1 coordinate 124,573,009, forward strand.
ACTATCCTCGTCACAGTTGTAGCATGTTAAGTTGAAATAGTTCACACAGTCAGGAAAAGGAGCTAAGTAAAAATTAAAAAGTAGCAGTGGAATTGTTGATCCTTGTGGGATTCCAACTTGACAAGTGAGTGGCAAGGAGCTAAAAGAAAGCATAGAGATGATCTGAGGTCTATCAGTTAGGTAGGCTTTTATCCAGTTTTGCTCCGTGCCCTGGAGAGCAGTGAGATACAGTCTTTGGGCTAATACTTCATGGTCAGCTGTGTCAAATCAGACAATAGGTCAATTATGAGTACTGCATTAGTGTCGAGGGAGTTCTTGAGGTCACCCCAGATGGAGATTTATGTTGATTACATACTTTTACAATTTTGATAGCCTTCTGCTATGTTTTTAGATCTGGAAATAAACTGCCTTTTTGTAAGTTTATCTAGGAAGGCAACATTTGACATTGGTCTGTAGTTTGCAGAGTTGCCCTATCCAAGACCTAGTTATTTTTAGTATTAGTTTAATAAAGGATATTTTAAAGCCACTAGTTGACAAAGTCGAGTTTGTAGCGTCTTCCCCGCCCAAAGTACCTCCCAATGACTATGCCACACACAGCTGTAAATCATACGTCTTTATTCTTCTGTGTACCTGTGAACTGTGAACTCCTCTACATTCTAAGCCACGCTTTCATTACATTCTATTCTAGCGATTACGTCACACTGATACGAAGTCTGTGGGGAGCCAGAAAGGTTTAGTTCTATATCATGCAAGACACTACATAGTTGATGAAGCACTCAGACAGGATTGCGACCAATAAGTGCCCCACAATGAAACTCCACAAAATTAGAATTCCACAACCTGCAAAACACCTTGGGGACAGCGCCTCAAATAGATAGCTGTGATCTAATGGCAGATCACTCAACTACCTTTGAAGTCAAACCCAAATGTAGATTAATAACGCCAAAGAGAGACTCTCAATATTATTCCTTCAAGCAGCTCTCTCTTTTGGAATTGTGTAACCTGGCGAAGGCCCTGTAGTCACAGATCTTTGCAGGCGGGAAACAGGGCATCCCCTAAACAGACTGTTGTAGTTGATCAAATTGGTACTTTAAATGAGAGGTCTTTTTACAACTTCATCCCCAGGTTTCTGTCCACTGAGGCGGGAGCAGGGGACATATCAAGGTCCTTTGGCAAGGCCTCAACTGGTTCAGAGGAGTGGAGTTGCCAAATGCAATTACTTCCTATTTATTAAAGTTTAATTTTAGGCAACTTAAGTACATCCAGTTTGGTATAGCGGAGAGATGGCACTGGAGCATTTCAGCTGTTAGATCATCAACCTGCTAGAAGGAAAGTATCGATTGAACGTCATTCATATATGATAATATATTAGAGCCTCACAGTCCCACAACCTTGGCTAGAGGTGGCATATGTATTTTAAATGAGGTGGGACCTAGGGATGAGCCGCGAGGGACACACTGGCTCAATCCCCTGTAGCTTGACCTAAAAGCAAATGTGAGTTACAAACTGTAGGAAGTTGTTTCTGTATATACTATATCAAAGTGAAATATAGTGTGCACAGAGTCCAGGGGTTCCCCAGAGGCTTAACAGAGGCTAAAGTAGATAATACTAATGCTCTCTTTTGTGGTAGTGTAGTAGAGCAGTTAGGCTTATCAGAGGGTAGTGCAAAGCATTTGTTGTACACACACAGACAATAGAAGAAGCACACACTCAATGACTTAACTGCAGACCAATGATTTTTATATAGCAAAAATATATTTTCTTAATTTATTTTAGAACTACAAGATTAACGTTGCAGGTAAGTACTTCAACGGATTCAGATTTCACATATGTATCAACAGTACTTTGTTTGAAATCAATAAGTTATACATTTTTTGAAATATTGGCAATAATCTGTTCTAAAACTTGACAGTGCAATTTTCAGAAACATTTCCTGGGGGGAAGAAAATTTAGATCGATTTGCAGGTAAGTACAACACTTACAGTTCCAGTCTTGGGGTTGGGAAGTGAACAGGTTGGGGATCAAGTTAAACCCAAACACCCACTACCAGCAACACAGAGCCAGCAGGGTGTAGAGGTCAAAGTATAGGCAAAATTAACATTAGCTCCTACGGAGACTAGGGGGCACTTGGTTTTGGATCTGCAGGCAGGTAAGTACCCGCGTCTTCGCAGGGAAGACCTGAGGAGTTTAGAGGAGCCCTGGGGGGGCCACAAGTAGGCACAAAACATACACCCTCAGCGGCGCTGGGGTGGCCGGGTGCAGGGTGCACACAAGATGTCGGGTCTCCAATGATTCTCTACGAGGGGATCCCGGGGATCGCTCAGAGGCTGCAGGCAAAGTCCAGGGGGTCGTCTCGGGCAAACCACAGGATAGACTGGGAGGAGAGCCGCCTGCTGAACATTGCTGCACAGGGGGTCGGTTTCTCCAAGGCCTGGGGGCTGCGGGTGCGGTGGGTCTTTAAGCATCAGACATCTTTGTCCTGAGCTTTTGCGGTCAGGGGGGTCCTCGGGATTCCCTCTGCAGGCGTCATTGTGGAGGGGTGGAGAGGTCAACCAAAGGTGGGCACTTGCTCAGAATCGCCTGAAGATCATCTTTAGCTGCTTGGGCCACATGGACACAGGCTGTGGGCATTGGGTCCAGAGTGGTTAAGACTCACGCATTTGGAGAGAGGTTGGAATCCTTAGTTGTTTTTTCTTCTTGGACAGGGCTGCTGTCCACAGGAGTTCTTGGTCCTTTTGAGTGCAGGGCAGTCCTCTGGAGCTTGGCAGAGGTCGCTGGTCCAGCTGGGTGCGTTACTGTTCTTTTGCAGGTTCTTTGAAGCCGAAGACAGGCCGGTAGGCCTGGGGCCAAATCAGTTGTTGTCTTCTCTGCTGAGGGATTCAGCTATGCAGTCCTTCTTCTTCTTGTCAGGTCGCCAGGAATCTGGTGAGCTGGGTTCAGGGAAGCCCTTAAATACTAGATTTAGGGGCGTTACAGGGGTCAGAGGGCAGAAGCCAATGGTTACTGTCCCTGAGGGTGGCTACACACTTCCTGTGCCCACTCCCTTTGTGCAAGGGGGCACATACCTAACCATATTGGTCCCTGTCCTCCAAACCAAGATGAAGGATTCTGCAGGGAGGGGGTCACTTCAGCTCTGGACACCTTAGGGGAGGTCCCCAGCTGAAGTGGTCACTCCTCCTTGTTTTTCCTAAGTTTCCCACCAAACAGCAGCCAAAGTGGGGCTTTGTCCGGAGGACGGGGATCTCCACTAGCTGGAGTACCCTGAGGCACTGAAACATGAGACCTGAGCTTTTGAGGCTCACCACCAGGTGTTACAGTTCCTGCAGGGGGGAGGGGAGAAGCACCTCCAACCAGAGCAGGCTTTGTTTCTGGCCTCAGAGAGCACAAAGGCTCTCACCCCAGGGGGGCAGAAACTTGTCAGCTAGTGGAAGGTTGGCACAGACCAGTCAGCCCTATATTAGAGGACTGAGTTAAATATTATGGCCACACTGCACTTACAATGTCTAAGAACAGTCTTAGACACTGTATGTACATATTGCTCCTGCAGCTATGCCCTCACCTGTGGTATGGTGCAACCTGCCTTAGGGCTGTAAGGCCTGCTAGAGGGGTGACTTACCTATGCCACAGGCAGTGTTTTGTGGGTATGGCACCCTGAGGGGGATGCCATGTCGACTTTGCCTTTGTCTTCCCATCAACACACAAAATATGCAATGGCAGGGTGCATGTGTTAGGTGAGGGGTCCCTGAGGGTGGCACAACACATGCTGCAGCCCGTAGGGACCCTCTCTGGCCACAGGGCCCTTGGTACCACTGGTACCTTTTACAAGGGATTTATCTGTGTACCAAAGGTGTGACAATTGTGGAAACAATGGTACATTTTTAGGAAAAGAACACTGGTGCTGGGGCCTGGTTAGCAGGGTCCCAGCACACTCTCAGTCAAGTCAGCATACATATCAGGCAGAAAATGTGTGTGGGGTGTAACTGCAACAAATGCCAGTTTCCTACACAAACCACAAAAGATAATGGTAATCAATGGGCAGAATGCATTCCTAGGTCAGCATTCCGAATGTCCCCAAGATGAATTTAGCAAACTAGACAACTGCAGGTAGGCTTTGACCGAAAAAATTACACTGATTTCCAGGCTGGCACCACAGCAAATCATACAACCTTACAAGAAGACTATTGGTGGTAGCTTTTTCTCTGTGCAAGTCACAAAACTATAGAACTAACTTCACTCAAGAATGAGAGCCATCAGCAACCGCTTGAAATTCAGGAGAAAGGTGAAGGCCCTGATTTTTCTTCCTTTAATCTATGTGGGAAGTGTAAGGAAATACTTCGTTTTGGATGAATACCCGCAAAGTTTTGGACTGATGCTGCTGTTTCTTTCGTCTCTGGCAGTGCACAGAGTTTTACCAACTAGGACTCAGTGCCAGTGCTCTGACCCTTAAAACATATATCAGTAATTGTCTTCTACCCAATTGGCATGAATTAGCTTACTTATAAGTCTCTAGTATATGGTACCAGGTGTACCTAGAGCCTGTAAGTTAAGATGTGCCTCATTGCCTGCAGTACTTATTGTGCCACCATGAGTGTCACAAAGTAAAACACAACTCCCAGCCTGCCACCACAGACTGGTTGAAAAGTTGACGAATTCCTAACTAACCTTTACGATTTAAAGTAATGGCAAAGTGCAAATTTACCTTCTTAATGCACATAAATCACGGCTTAGGCAGGGCTATCGAGTCCTAAGGCAGAGTGCAGTATATTAAGAACCAAAACATGTGTTTTACATGTTCCGATAGCAAAAACACTAAATTGTTGTTTTTACTGTGTACGAAGTTAGGAGCCTATGAACGAGTCAAGGGTTACCCTCTCACTACTCAGCCGTACTAACTTACGAATAGGACTACTAAAAAGGATACTCCAAGGTATATAAAGAATTGTGGCGTTAAAGTCAACCTAATGCTGAAATCGAATTTAATAAAAGACAAATTTAAAATATTGCCACTCTGTTGACCAAGTTTCCAGTGGCCATTTGTGGTTGCTTACCACAAGCAGCTTTCTGCCCTACTGAGCAGGAGTGTGAGCGACTCCCAGAAAGGAACAACAAGGGCCTGCCATGGTGAGAGCTGTGAATCTCTTTCTGGCAGGAAAGCCAAACAGGGTGTGAGCCCAGAAGCCGAGCTTCAAAGGTGAGGCCGCATTTGAAGGCAGAGAATGTACACATACGGGAGGGGCTACCCTTTTGTTCTAATAGACAAGTTGACTGCGGGGACAGAGAAGGAAAAAGAGTTGCCTAACTGGTTTTTCCATGGGCGTGTAGCCCCCAGACAGCTACACCTCTAGGGTGGGCTAGAAAGCTCCACGAGTTTCCAGAATGGAATGGGTTGCAATGAATAATATAGCTTGTCTCTCATAATGAGTACTCAAAGCAACAAAGCTGACATCATTGAAAGAGTCACAGTCGGCTTAACTGACTTTAGCAGAAACCAAGTGGATAACAAAATATAATGGTTCCTCATCAGTTGAATAATCCTGTTATTCATCCCTCAGATCAGTGATGCTCAAAATACAGCCTGATGGCCTCATGCGTCCCTCCTGAGCTTTACATGCACCCCTTAGTCAACACCAGCACCAGGCTTCTGTTTACTCAACTCAGCACTAACATCCACAGAGATGTTAACTAAACAGGCAAGAGTTTATTTATAGGTTAACTAAAGTAAAAGAACATAAGGTGTCCTGTACCACTTAACTTTAGGAACACCTTCATTTTTGAACACATCTTCCAGCAAACGTTAAAAATATGATAAAGTCTGTTCAAAATTCAAAAAGTGTATTTCGTTTACATGCAGAGCCTTTTCACCTTAGTACATCAGATTATAACCGTGCATTAAGAAGTTTTTTTTTTTAAAGTAAAGGTTTTCAAATATGAATTTAGTTACATTCATGCTTACCCCCAGTCCCCGACAACAATGCCAAGAGTGAACTGAGATGCTAGTCAGTTGTTTTGTGCACTCTTTGGGTAGCCTGGGTTGCTAATATTCATAAATAACATTATAGTTATTTAATCAAAGACAGGAGAAGGTTTTGTACAACACAAATCCTGAAGCCACGTATGTCGAGGTCCTCTTATAAGTGATAATAAAGAAATTAGTGAGAAAGTGAAATAAAAGAACTGCCTAGGATCATACAATCTGCGCAGGTGAGGAAGATATGATTTATCCAGGTTTTGTGGTTTCATATTATGCAATTTAGCCACTAGATGTACATGCTTTGTATCCCTTACACTCCTCTTACCGGCCCTGCCCCCTCGACTGCCATCCTGCTAGCATCAATACGGCCCTCAGTTACATCATATACTAAACTTTTTGACCCCTGGGAAAATGTGAGTATCCATGCCTCGGACATTGCAGCATAGATTGGCAAACTTTGTGGCACCAAAAGGAAATTCTGCAGCACAAATATGTACCTTTTGTGGCATTTTTGCAGCACTTTATTTTACAATTCTTTCAGCATCAAACACAGGTGACCTATTTTTGTAAGGTATATCAGAACATGAAAGTCTATGCCTAGACATTGTTTAAAGTATTTAGGTCTTCATCTTGACTGTTTTTTCTTTTTCGATTATTCTGAGCAGCCCAGATCTAGGTCAACATCCTGACTGTAGAGTAAAAAACAGTAATACACAGCTGAATTGATGTGAGAGGGACTGAAGCCTGGCTGACAAAATAATTTTATAGATGCTGTTGACTTGTTACATATCTGCAGAACTAATCACACATCTCTTGTACAAAACTGACACCTATGAAAGGACTGGAATTCTGTCAGACATCCCTTGCCAAAAGAGGTCTGTGCCAATCACCAATCGATATTGATGCCTGAACTGCTTTGGGCCTAAATGTTCAATGCAGAGGCAAAGCTACTGATCAGGAACCTCGTTCAAACGAGAGATGGCTGAATATGCACTCTTGTCTGCCATGGGATGCAGAATCAAGCAGAATTGAACATGAAGACTTGTTTTAAGAGCGGGATGCCTGGTTGAGTCTCACACATGCACTTATCCATTTTTCAAAGGACGTTTTCAAATGCTACACTGAGCTGAACTTTTATGTGTTTTTTTCCTGAACAAGAGTCAATTTTACTTCCTGCAGAAGTCTCAGAGAATGGTTGCAGTGAGTCACAAGCTTGTACTGAATTGGTTGTAAAGTTCATATGGAGGTCCTACAGATGAAACACCTTCATTATCACTGGTGTCTGATTCTTTAATAGTCCACCAGACTCAAAATGTTTGTCAATTGTCTTACTTAATGTTAATTTTTTACTTTGAAACAATTCTTGTTGTCGCTGTTCAGAATCCTTTGCAGATGTTTGAGGGAATAAGGGGAAGACTTGCTGAGTTGCAAATCAAGCTCAACGAATTGAGCATAGCCATCAAATTGCTCGCAGCGATACTGGACAAATGCAAACCAAGAATTGCATCAAGTACTGTGAGGGTCAGGTACTATGCACAGTTTTATTCCATGGGTCTACGTGTTGTAGGTGCTGCCGCATTCTGCTACCAGCCATGTAGGAGATTTGCAAGAAGTGCAGCAGGAAAGGATTCAGCTCCACAAAAGGCTTCAGGAATGACTCCCACTACAGTGGCTGAGTAAAGCATAGCTCCAGGCCTGCCACTGGAGCCTGGCAGTGTAATGTTAAACTGCTAATCCAACCTGTCAAAATAAGCCCCTTTGAGAGGCCTAAAGCTTCCTTTTAAATATTAAGTCACCACTAAGCTAGGCCCTATTGCCCAGAATATAGGATGCATGGTATTTAGAGGTAGGGCATGTAGAAGTTTAATATTGTACAAGTCATTACAGTGAAAAATCATAAAAGCTATTTGCACTGTAAGCCAGGCCGGCTGCTTCTACAGGGAAAGAATGGATTTTATTATAACATATAATACTAATTTTGGATTGTGTGGCCGGGCACAGGAGTCTCGGCCCCCGGAGATGTCCTTAGAGTGCTCTGGGAGGGACTCACAGGAGTATCCTCCCGCAACTGCAACCGAAGTGCGATGACGTCTGCGAGGATCCCGGTATCCGGGGGTTAGAAGAAAGGTGTTGGGAACAGAGCAGGGGGAGGAGGAGAGATAGGAAGACGACGGGACCCGTGAAAAGGTCGGATCGGAAGAAGAAGACGGCCGGGAGGAAAGCGAACGTGCCGAGGGAACAGAGACTGACGGCGAGAAGGAGGGCGACAGAAGAGGCCAATGGAAGACAGCGCAGGACCCTCACTGCAGCGGTGGAGGAAGACGCCAAAACTTAGAAGGAGAGATGGCGACTGACGGAGAAGCAAGCCACGTCCCCGGAGGGACATGGCTCCCACTGGTACGGAACCGCTTATGCGGTTCAGTTTCAGAGATTATTGGGAGGGCTGGGGAGTGGCAGAGTGTGGAAAGGGAGCAAGAAAAAGTCACACCTGCCCCAGTATAGTTGCACGAATATCACAGATCGTGCACAGGAACCCCAGCAACTGAGTTTATGTTCTGTTGTCGATTGTGTTGTTTTCTCGTTTCTTGGTGTTTCTTTTGTTAAATACCACACACAAGGGTAAAGCCATATGAAATAGAGACTCACTTCTGGGTAGCACTATGTAGAAAAAAATAGCATAAATGAAATAGGCAATTACTTTAGCAGAGGAAGGAGTGACGCACGGACTAAAACCCACTACTATAATAGACGAGGTTCACTAAGGGCATGGGTGACAGAGTGTGAAGCACTAAAAAACGAAAAGAAGAAAAGTAAAGCAACACAAAGCACTTACCTAATAGAGGCTTCTTGTTTTTCTCCTTCTCTCTCTGTCTCTCTCTCTCTGGCTTCGTGGGAGTGTTCCATGGTGAACCTGCAACTTCCCTGTGAAGAGAAGAAGAGAGGAAACATTAAAAGGGACGGAAGAACAAGGAGAGGGGACAATAGAACCTACAGGAATCTTTCCTAGGAACAGACTTTACTAAATCCCTTACAATCCCTTATAAATAACTGTAAGGAAATGGCTCCCTGTTGCAGTTACCCCCCCACATTTTGCCTGATACTGATGCTGACTTGATTGAGAAGTGTGCTGGGACCCTGCTAACCAGGCACCAGCACCAGTGTTCTTTCACCTAAAATGTACCATTGTTTCCACAATTGGCACACCCATGGCACACAGATAAGTCCCCTGTAAAAAGTACCAGTGGTACCAAGGGCCCTGTGACCAGGGAAGGACCCTAAGGGCTGCAGCATATGTTGTGCCACCCTAAGGGACCCCTCACCTAACACATGCACACTGCCATTGTAGATTGTGTGTGTTGGTGGGGAGTAAAAGGCAAAGTCGGCATGGCATCCCCCTCAGGATGCCATGCCCACAAAATACTTCCTGTGGCATAGGTAAGTCACCCCTCTAGCAGGCCTTACAGCCCTAAGGCAGGGTGCACTATACCACAGATGAGGGCATAGTTGCATGAGCAATATGCCCCTACAGTGTCTAAGTCTATTCTTAGACATTGTAAGTATAGTGTGGCCATATTAAGTTTATGGTCTGGGAGTGTGTCAAAAACGTACTCCACAGCCCCATAATGGCTACACTGAATACTGGGAAGTTTAGTATCAAACTTCTCAGAACAATAAACCCACACTGATGCCAGTGATTTATTAAAAAATGCACACAGAAGGCATCTTAGAGATGCCCCCTGTATTTTACCCAATCCTTCAGTGCAGGACTGACTGGTCTGTGCCAGCCTGCTGCTGAGAGATGAGTTTCTGGCCCTCTGGGGTGAGGGCCTTTGTGTCCTCTGAGGCCAAAAACAAACAAAGCCTGCTCTGGGTGGAGGTGCTTAACACCTCCCCCTGCAGGAACTGTAACACCTAGCAGTGAGCCTCAAAGGCTCAGGCTTCGTGTTACAATGCCCCAGGGCACTCCATCTAGTGGAGATGCCCGCCCCCCTGGACACAGCCCCCACTTTTGGCGGCAAGTCCAGGGGAGATAATGAGAAAAACAAGGAGGAGTCACCCACCAGTCAGGACAGCCCCTAAGGTGTCCTGAGCTGAGGTGACCCCTGCCTTTATAAATCCTCCATCTTGATTTTGGAGGATCCCCCCAATAGGATTAGGGATGTGCCCCCATCCCCACAGGGAGGAGGCACAAAGAGGGTGTAGCCACCCTCAAGGACAGTAGCCATTGGCTACTGCCCTCCCAGACCTAAACACCCCCCTAAATTTAGTATTTAGGGGCACCCAAGAACCCAGGAAATCAGATTCTTGCAACCTGAAGAAAGAAGAAGGACTGCTGACCTACAGAGAAGGAGGAAGGCGACAACTGATTTGGCCCCAGCCCTACCAGCCTGTCTCCAACTTCGAAAACCTGCTCCAGCGAAGGATCCGAGAGGGACCAGCGACCTCTGAAACCTCAGAGGACTGCCCTGGACTACAGGACCAAGAAACTCCCGTGAACAGCGGCCCTGTTCAAAACCTGCAACTTCTTTGCAACAAAGAAGCAACTTTCAAAGACTTCCCGTTTTCTGAAAGCGTGAGACTTCACACTCTGCACCCGACGCCCCCGGCTCGACCTGCAGAAAACAAACACCTCAGGGAGGACTCCCCGGCGACTGCGAGCCCGTGAGTAACCAGAGACGACCCCCCTGAGCCTCCACAGCGACGCCTGCAGAGAGAATCCAGAGGCTCCCCCTGACCGCGACTGCCTGTAACAAGGGACCCGACGCCTGGAACCAACACTGCACCCGCAGCCCCCAGGACCTGAAGGAACCGAACTTCAGTGCAAGAGCGACCCCCAGGCGACCTTCTGCTTAGCCCAGGTGGTGGCTATCCTGAGAAGCCCCCCCCTGTGCCTGCCTGCAACGCTAGAGTGACCCCCGGGTCCCTCCATTGTTTTCAATCTAAAACCCGACGCCTGCTTTGCTCACTGCACCCGGCCGCCCCTGTGCCGCTGAGGGTGTACTTTGTGTGCCTCCTCATGTCCCCCCTGGTGCTCTACAAAACCCCCTGGTCTGCCCCCGAGGACGCAAGTACTTACCTGCTGGCAGACTGGAACCGGAGCATCCCTGTTCCCCATAGGCGCCTATGTGTTTTGGGCACCTCTTTGACCTCTGCACTTGACAAGCCCTGAGCTGCTGGTGTGGTAACTTTGGGGTTGCCTTGAACCCCCAACGGTGGGCTGCCTATGCCCCAAACTTGAGACTTGTAAGTGTTTTACTTATCTTCAAAACTAACCTTTACTTACCCAGGAACTGTTGATTTTTGCACTGTGTCCACTTTGAAAATAGCTTATTGCCATTTTTACAAAGACTGCACATGATATTGTTTTCATTCAAAGTTCCTAAAGTATCTAAGTGAAGTACCTTACATTTAAAGTATTAACTGTAAATCCTAAACCTGTGGTTCTTAAAATAAACTAAGAAAATATATTTTTCAATATAAAAACCTATTGGCCTGGAGTAAGTCTTTGAGTGTGTGTTCCTCATTTATTGCCTGTGTGTGTACAACAAATGCTTAACACTACCCTCTGGTAAGCCTACTGCTCGACCACCCTACCACAAAATAGAGCATTAGTATTATCTCTTTTTGCCACTATATTACCTCTAAGGGGAACCCTTGGACTCTGTGCATACTATTCCTCACTTTGAAATAGTGCATACAGAGCCAACTTCCTACAACAATAAAAACGAACACCAGCTAATTTTCACCATAACCTGTGTAGTGTCCTATTTGGAGTACGCGCACAAGAACCTAGACCAAGCCACATATTACCTACCTGTCACTGATTGGTAACAGCTAAGCTAGAGAAATCTTTCAAGGACTCTTTTAAATAGTTGAAAAAAATCGAAATGAATGGTAATTTTGTCAAACTATTACAGAAAGGGTACTTTTGAAAAGTTATAGTTTGCCTGTCTAAAGCCTCTAGAGGTTTTTCTGTAAGTATTCAAATGTCACCTGGCAGATTGATGGCTTCCCTGCAGTGTGGTGTGAACTGCTCCCATGAGAGAGACAATCCACCTTGGGTTTGGGTAGATGTTGTCCTCCCCTTGACAGGATAGCCTGCGGGATGTACACAAACCCTTGGTGCACTTCAAAGCAGCCTCCCCTGTCACACAGGGAGATGTAGCTCACACATGGGCCTACCTCCAATTTTGTCCTTTAGTCAGACAGGTACCGACTCCAACAGGAGGGAGAGTCAATCCAGAACGCATTTAAAGTGACCACTAGGGTGGCGCTGTGACCATCCTCTTTGACATAAGATTGTCAAATCATGCTTCAATAACACATCCTGCTGGTCCGCTCTGCTCAGGTTCTACACATAACATTTGGAGCGGACATCAGAGGAGGGAAACAGAATGCCAAATCACTTTGTGTCTATTCACTGTCTGGTTGCTGAAAGCTCAGCTTTGATTTTACCTGAATTCTATCTCTAAGTTTATTGGGGGTACATGGACTGCCTGAAGCTGAATGTTAGTGGCAGATGTGAGAGGTCACTAGGATTCCCATAGTACACTCCTCCACACAAGCCTAGCCCTTAGAGCCAAGTTTTAGTGTGGCCAAGGACTTCAACCATCTTGAAAATGCCTAAAGTGGGTATGATTAACCACTAGAACCTTTACCTCATTGGTTAGGGCTTCACCAGGGGCCATTCGCAGCCACTATGTCAAGCATAACTGTGGCAACTCCAGCCACCCAAGTCAGAACACTCCTGGACCTTTGGGAGATCAGAAGAGGACTGAACCTGTGGTCAGAGACCCGAGGAGCGCCTAGAAGAATTGGCCTGTTCTTTGACGACAGAGAGGTCAAAGGGCATTTCCTTGAAAGGAAGGAACAAAACCTTGTCACTGGTATCTTAAATGTGTACTGGGCACGCATGGGAGAAAGAACCTGGAAGCCCTAGATGGCCCTCAAAAAGTGAGTATCACAAGCACGGCTCACAAACTGCCCTAGTAGTCACTGGTGCTGCAAGGGTTCCTAAAGCATGCTGGAATATTGATCTTTCTTGAAACCCACATGCTGTTCCCTTGTTGATCCCAAAACAAAACTTGGGGTGGAGTGGACTCCCACACCTAGGGCACAGGTTCCTCGTTCGCTATTACCGCATCCTTGTGGTGAAGTTCACTTCACATCCTGCTAATGCTGCAGGATATTCTTATTGACACTAAGAAAACTGACGTGCATTTTACAAAAAGAGATACTATGAGTAGTTGTGGTAAACAGTGATTGTTCTCGATTATAAATGATGGTGAAATGGAGGCCTGAGGGCAGATGGTGGCAATTCTTCTCTGGTCTGTTCAAGCCAGTGTAGGTCTGGCAACCAATGAGAAAAGCGGTCAACAAGTAGCAAAGGGGTTGGGGCAGTGGAAGGTTTAGGTAAGGGTAGTCGGAGGAAGGCTTCCTAATGTCCTCTTTCCCTGCGTTGCCAGTGTTAGGTCTGGGTTAGGAGCTGGAAGCAAAGGTGTCACTGGGTGGTGGTAGCATTGGGAAGTTGGTTTTGATGGTGTTAGTGGTATCTCCAGAGGTTCAAACTACTAAAGCCAAGGCAGGTGGTTGACATTTGATTTGTAGAAGTCTTTGAGTGTGTTTACCAACCTATTGCTCTAAGGGAGAAGGTAGAAGAATTGAATGAGGCTGTGGCAGGCCAAATAGGTGGTCCCTAGGTGGAATGGTGGCACTGGAAGTCTTAATGCCTAGCCTGCTAGTGAAGGTTAGGAGTGAGTGCAGCCAGGAGCACTAACAGGGCTTATCTTGATGCATGGAGAGATGGCACCTTCCTGTTTGTGGTCACCAACTCTAGTGCCACTGAAGGAAAAGATGTTGACGGTAGACTGGCTGTGTGGGGATGAGTTGCAAGGATGGCAGCTACAGCCATGAGGAGGCCTGGCAGTAAGGAGAATTGCACCAATGCTTATAATGAAGATAGTCACAGGCACGAGAAGGGCGAAAAGAGGGCAATTAAGGAGCAAAGGGGGGAATATTGGAGGGTGAGCAGGACAAAGCATGGAAGCAGAGATAGAACTAGGGAGAGAGCAGGCCAGAGACATAGAGCAAATTGCACAGGTTGTGGGTAGATGGTGAAGGGAGTAAAGAGAATGTGGAGCCACTGACGCAACGAGGCAGGGAAGGGTTAGAAGGGACACTGGGAGGGGGAATGGAGTATGGAACGGTGAGGAGACAGTAGGGTGAAGAGCAGAGGAAGCAGGGATTGGTGTGGCACGTAGTAACATTGGATATGCATTCTCATCTCAACTCGAGAAAGATTATACAGGGAGAGGCAGCAAAAGGCTACAAGGGTGGCTGGTATAGTAGAGCAAATGCTGATAAAATTGGGAGCACCAGTCTGGAGAGAGGGGCCGGACCAGTGCAGGCCCTGTGATTTTTTAAACCCATCTTATTGCATTTTAACAAACATAAAGTAAACACTGTTACAGTAAACAGCTTCAGATGAAATCGCATAGGCTAAACATGAGGACAACAGTCCTGAATAGGTATATTGTTTTTATGGAAATACACGTGGCTATGTCATTTATGAGATGGTATGCACCTCAATCACTATGAAGTGAATGAATCTGTGATTATATGACGCAACTAAAGCAGTATCACAAGATTATATCACAGTACACGAATGGAGATAGTATTTTTGGTGCATCATGGAAATCGAAGTATTGAATTTGAAAGTCAGGCGTCATACTTAGATTTAAAGCACCTGTGTGAACCGCCACTACTCTCCTGTGAACAAAGCAGTAGCGCCGAAACGCGTCAGGATTTTGAATATGCGGCCACTATATTTTGAAATAAACACGAGGTTTCACCAGGAATTGGGCTCCAGAATTTCCTTTTGTGTATATATATATATATATATATATATATATATATATATATATATATATATATATATATATATATATATATATATATATGTATGTGGGGGAACTTATCTGTCCCTTATGTCGGAATATGGTGGTACAGAGAACAAATTGGTTGGTACAACATTCAAGTATTAAATCACAGTATCTGCAGTTTGTGATGTCACAAAAGGAAACACTGCCAAGCTAGAATTAGAATTGGAGTCAGAGTCTGGACTTATGGATGAGTTAGATGGGGGATGAACCTGCTGCGCCTTAAAACTAGACACTGTTTCTATTACAGCATGCCTACCTTCCAGGGCCTGCTGAGGTGATGGCACTGTTCTAGAGGTAGGCCCTCAGGAAGGTCCACGTTGATGTTGTGTGTGTCCGCGCACCCCACCGGAGGGCAGTTCCGATGGGTAAGGACAGCGCACATTGGGGTATGTTGTTCCAGCCAGCTTCTGGGGGGCTGAAGAAAAGTGAGCCTTGGTAGTGGACCACTTGCAGACATTCAGGTAACATCAGTGCATAGGGGAGCCCCTCTGCTCTTAGTTGTCTTTTGGCCACCAAAAAGGAAGCACAGCAATGCTGAACCTCCAAGGTATGATCTTGGAAAAAGGATACTGTGACATTGTCCACTAGTATGAGGGCATCCACCCTGACCATCCTCAGCAGGCCATTGCGGTCTTTGTAATAAAGGGCACGCGCAACTAAGGGACGCGGCTAAACTCCAGGTGGCGCGCCAGCACCCTGTGCGCACGCTCTACATTGAATATGGCCGAATGCCCTTGGAGGGCTAACACCGTTTGGAACCATTGTTCGATAAACAGGGTCGGGTTGTTGCCCTCCTTACCATCCCGACTATGTGCACATTATTGCGACGCACGGCCCTAAGCGTCCTCCGCTTTGTTCTGCAAGATTGTAATCTGCCTTTGATGATCTACATCAATTGTGGCTACTTGTGATGTCTGCTGGGGGACCAACAAGGATAATTTAGTTTCAGTTGTTTTTACCTTGTCAGCTAACTTGCGATGATCATCACTTAGTAGCCAAGGTCCGCTGCCAACGTGTCAATGCAGTTTTCAATAGCGGCAGGATAATGTCCAATTTGTCAAGTGGGGGGGTGAATTCATAAGTGGGATACAATCCTCTGTGGTGTAAGTGCGTGAGTCAGCAGAGTCATGATGACAAGAAGTCACTTCTTCAGATTGTGCGAAACCCTTTATGGATTTGGGGCCAGATGTATCATGCATTTTTGCAATTGCAAACAGCCCAATTGGGCCGTCTGCGATCGCAAAAATGCATTTTGCTATGTATGAATTCCAATTTGCGATTCGGTAACCTTTTACCGAATCGCAAATCAGAATTGCGACTACATACCAATTCGGTATTAGGAAGGGGCGTGTCAAGGGTCCCACAGACCACAGCCTGCTCTTAAAAAATTAAAGAAAACCTTTCACTTTTCTTTTTTAAATGCATCCCGTTTTCCTTAAAGGAAAATGCGCTGCATTTTAAAACAAGCATTTTCAATGCAACGGGTCTCACATTTGCTCGAGTTAGAGCTATTAGCAGTGTAAAGAAAAAAAAACGCAGCACGATCACGCTGTCTAAAATGCAGCGCGATGGCACTGCTTGGAAAATAAACAGATAAAGTAGTCTGGACCCCAGGCTTAAAACATCGAGCCTCGTATGTTTCTAGTAGTTTACCGGTGCTGTGTAGGTGGGCTAAACACCGGAAAAGTCATGACGTATGCATGCCTTTCACAAATGAAAGCAAACGGATTTTAAAAGGCAAGCTCACAAACCAATGTAAGTGACTGACATGACATGGGCGTGGTTTGAAGCCCAAAGAGAGATTACTGAATGGACTGAGCGCTTTGCGCTCATCCATAAAAAAGATTGCTTTATTTAAAAGCAGTCACAGACACGGTGGTCTGCTGAGCCCATTCACAATGGGTCGTAAATTGCGACCTACCTCATGAATATTCATGAGGTAGGTCGATTTGCGAGCCATTGGGAATCGCTAAATGAAACTCCTAGAATAGCGATTACGTAATTGCGATTCGCAGATAACCGCAATTAGGTAATCGCTACTTGGAAAAATGATACATCTGGCCCTTGGTGCGGCCCGCGGTGGACTCTAAAGAAGAGCACGGAGAAGAGCACGGAGAAAAAGACACACCACGCACACCTGCGTTTCACCTATACCATGCTGAACACGGTGGAAAAGCGACAGGATGCAATTGTGCTCCCTGCTAGTTACTGTGCAAGAGTAGGGCCGGCAATAATGTTGACACCAGAGTGAGGAAAGTGAAAAGAGACTGAGGAGGATCACAGCACATTCATAAGGTCACTGGGGAGTTCACTGTGGGCTGTGATCCACAGAGGTCGCCGCTAGAGTTTGAGACCATGGAAGAGTGAGCTTTGTCGGTAATTGGCGTGCAGGCCTCGCGACAGCAGCAGGGGAGACACGCTGATGGGTTAGAGGATGCTCACATAAACTCCATCTGTCCCCTGTGAGATGCTGAAGGCCCCAAGTTACACATTGGGAGACCCGTGTTGTCTAGAGCGAGGCGGAGCAGGGAGGGTCTGGTCAGGGGAGGACAACAATGCTGGGGTGAGTCTCTCCAGAGCAGGGCCCCTGTTTGAAGCAATATTTCTTGCCGTTGTCAGTGTCTCAGGATGCCAGGCTGTTTGCCATGCAGCACAGCTAGCAGGCACCACTGGGTTAATCTCTGACGTCCGACATACTCCGAAACTGCCTTTTAGGGTAACAGTCATGCCCCAGTCCTGCAGGTGGTGTCACTATACCAGCCCCCCCATATCTACACGAAGACGTAGGATCTTCAGGCACCCGACGAGAGCACCACAGCGACACAACTGCCATCTTCGGCGGCTAGCCACACCCCTCCAGCCCCTTGGACTAATATGACAGTGACCCGAGTGGTGGATCTATCTGACCGGTCACAGTTCATGGGGAGAGGCCAGGAAAGACGGCACGCGAAGGAGGGGCGATAAATGGCTTGAGGGGAGCGCGTATTCAGTGGGAGATTCAGGGTAATGGTTTTATGTGGAGAAGACGATGGAAGGAGGTGTACGTGAAGGGAAGGACATGGATTAAGGGGAGGTCAGGGCTAAGAAGGGGAGGGGGTTATGGAAAGCATCAGTGCTGTGGCTCAGTGTCGAAGGTGGCAGTGTTGGACAATAGAAGGGACAAGGGCAAGAACCAAAGTTCTAGGGGTCATTTTCATAATACAGAGGAAATCGGAATTGGAGACGGGGGCAGAAAGGTGGAGAGTCAGCAGACGATGGTGCATAGGAGCTACAAGAGGAGAGAATGATCCCCCGTAGGACAGGAAACAGAGAAGTACCTAACATGGTATTCCAGGGTGGAGTGGTCGGAAACAGATTCTGATATGAACTGTGGGTTTTGGGAGAGCAGAGTAGTGATAAGCTGAGAAGTGGTAGGTTTTAAGGACACAGAAGACAACTCTGTGGATTAGTGCCAGGATGCAGTATATCATTTGTGCTCCCCGCTAGTTACTGTGCAAGAGTAGGGCCCGGCAATAATGTTGACACCAGAGTGAGGAAAGTGAAAAGAGATGGATGGCTAGAAGGAGAGTAGAAGGGATTCATGTGCAGAGGTTCCAGTGATGAAGTGTTTCAAGGCTGGAGAAAGTGAACTCACAGCAGCTGAGATGCTGGAAAGGAAGTGATAAAAGATAAAAAGTGACATACACAGGGCTCATCAATGCCCAGGGGTCTCATTTAATTATGTCAAAGGACAACATATGGAAAAGTGATTTGATGGACATTTTTAAGTTAGTGCACAAGGAAATGCCAGCGAAAGAGGGCTCTAAGAAGGAAGAGCCTTGGTTAGTTTGGTTTACAGGGCCCTGTGGGTGGGACTGGGCAGAAAATATGCCATGCCAGATAGGTAAAAAAAGGTTGCTGAAGCAGGCAGAAGACGTGAAGTAGTGGGCTCATTTGAGGATTAGCCAATTAGGTATCCCATAGGTTATCAAGTGTTACCTTTGGGTGAGGTCCTCAGTAAGGCAGCAGGTCGTCTCTGAATAATTTATCAGTTGTCTTGGTTGGGATCACAGTCAGTAAACTATTTCCTGTGGAGGAAGGCCGTACAGTACATTACTCTAGTGTACATACTGCTGTGCAAACTGTGAGGAACTGCAGTAGGAAGTCACAGATGGATGAGTGTGACATTAATACTGGTCCACGGCAGGATATTCAATTGCTGGGTCTGAAGTTTAAAGGGGCACATATGTAGAACAGGTATTGCAGATGGGTTGTTCATTTCCAAGCATTAGTTGCACATTTCAGCTGTGTTTGTAATGGGTCTGCAGTTCTGTTTCGTGTTTGGAACAGGTAGCACACTATTTGGATGATTTTTTCTTTGCAGGAAGAGCATAGAGGTCAGAAGACAGCAAGGCATTAAATATGTTGAAGACGTTTTAAAGCTTGGTGCGAGTTAGAGGGGTACTGCTTGCACCAGAAAAAAAGGAAGCGGATTAAATCATCACTTTTGGGAAGAATTAGCTGAATTCATGGAAAATGGAAGCAAGGTTATCCACAATGAAACAAACAAACATTCAAGGTTATGCATGATTTGTTTAAGGAAACGTTGAAGGATGCCAAAATAGTTCTGTGAAAGGTGCATCTTTTTTGGAACACATACATTTTGCTAATAGAGTTGTGCGAACAGAAATATAATTTTATAGGTAGATGGGTTTTTCTGTCCGGATGGTGTTAAAGCATCACAAGGTTAGGCTGAAGGTGGTAGTCAAGGAGGACTTAAAGGCGGAGGTGGCATTATTTGGACATTTTAATGTAGTGATAGAGACATTGTGGGTAAGACGGAGCAGAGAATCCAGAAATCTCTATACAGTTTACAGATGTATTGTCAGGGCAGGTAGTATGTGGAGAAGTGGTTGTATAACTCATTATGGAAGGTGCAAATCTGTGCTTTTCTGGATTTTTGTGTAGGTAGTAGCAGCCAACTGTTGCAGGTCTGCACGATCCAACAGGTCAATTTTAACGCAGACGATGTGCAGCGGAAGCAGTGCTAACAGACAGGCACCTGAGGAGAGGCTGTATGATGCAGGCAAAACATAACCAGGGTATGGATAATAACACTGCAGATGCTTTGTCTTGTTCACTAGACCAGAGTGTCTATGGGCTGGTACCAGGTGCAGAGTTTTCCAGGACAAAGATCCTTTTGGAGCTTTGGGAACCAGGTGAGTGAAGATACTACAACAGATCAAGGGTCATTCTCGGTGTCAACTAGAATGATTTATAGACAGGCAGGGCAGCAATTCATTGGGAGCAGGGCTGCGAGAAAGACAGGTAGACGAGAGAGAGGAAGAACAGAGGCACAAAGATGTACTGTGTTTCGTAGAGGGTTTCATAAGACCTCTGGTGACAACTGCCTAATAAGATAGCATTCTGTGGTGAGTGTATCAGGCTTATTAACACACAGCAGTGGAGATGGAGCACAAACTGTTGAAGCATTGGTGCAGAGATGGCACAGTGTAAAATAGGAGACTGGCAACATCAGAAATTCTAAGGGGTCTGGTTTAGGTAGGTTGGGAAGTATGTGCCAGAGAGGAAGGGTGCACTTTTTAGGCCATTTCATGAAGAGGATGTTTTGAGATCTTACAGTGTCACACCTACTGGCTGGTAGGTATATTGAGGGGATGAAAACTGGGGAAACTGACTGGTGGGGACGGAAGTTGGTGATTAATTTGGAGCAGCCTAAGATTGATGGGAGTAGCAAGGAAGATAGTGTTAAGGAGGTCTGGGTAAGAAGACGTCTCAATGTAGAACATTTCAGGAGTTTATTAATGTGAGTGGACATGGGTTTTGATTAGGTGCCAAAGGGACAACCAGGCATCCATTGATAGGTTACCAGCTGCTGTGTGCATTCAGGCTGTGCTTATTTAACTTGTGGCTGCAATGGTTATAGTTTAGCGCACCGACTTTTAAGATTGAAGCAGCCACAGAGGCAAGCATGGTGAGTTTCTCATAGATGTGAGCCAGAGGTATTGGAAGATGGGAATTGTATTGTAGCAAGAGGTATATCTGGTGGATACGTTACATCTGCAGGGCCAATTGCTCCCCATGTTGATTGTGGGCCATGTATAACAGATAGGCAGAAGCGTATTTGGATCTGTGGCCACGGATCTGGTAAATGGGCAGATGACCAAGCAAGATAAATACCCTTCAGAGGACAGTCGGGGTATAGTGAAGGAAGTATCCGGGTGAAGTAATGGAGTCAAGATGGGGTTGCATTGAGCTCACCTCGTCCACCCTTACTGGGCCCCATAAGGGTAGAAGTTGTTTGGACGTAAATGTAGCTGGTTCAGTTGCCAGGTGTTTTTTTTTTATTCTTGAAAAGAGAGCTAAAAGAGAAATTAGGGGCAGTGCCATAAACTTTCTCCTAGGTAGCCATGGAGGGGGATGTCAAAGCAAGTGGCAATCTTTAAGGCTGGAGGTAGAGGGAACAGGGAGGTAAGAGTGTTCTAGAGAAAGGAAGGTTTAGAGAGTATTAATCATCGGGAGATTAGGTCGATGGTCTGCTTTGCGAAGATCGGGTGCATTTGTTGTTTTGTAGTAATGAACATGCTAGAGAGGTGGGAAACAGTAGAGAGGTTGTGAGGGGAATAACTGTGGTGGTAGTGGTTAGAAGGAATTTCGAAGGGGGCACAAGCTGGACAAGAAAGGAGATAGATCACCGTACTGGATATGGCAGGAAGCTCCCAAGGGCAGTTTTTCCTGGGCGTGGGGTTATTGGCAGTCTGAAGTGTTACAAAAAGTCTTGATTGGGTTCTGGGCAGAGGAGTCACTTCCACAGAGGGTGGAGGTGATCTGACAAGCTCTGAATGGAAGCTAGACAGGAAGGTTGTGTGAAGTGGGAGCAGGGAAGAGCACTATTCAGGAGGAGAAAACAGTGTAATGATGATTGATTGAAAGGCAATTATTCGGAAGACAGGCGTTGAAAGGCTTTGGGGGTCATTAAGGTGGTTAGGTTGTTGATAAGTATTAACAACACCATGTGTTTTAAGCTGTAAGGCATTATGCAAGGTTGTTGTATTATGCAGGACAGACTGGCCTCTTTAAAGCAGCCATTTTGACATGTATGAAGGTGACAGTCGCAATTGTGTTGCCTTGCCCGAATAGCTTTTGTACACCGTACACACCACGTAATATGGTTCTGCAATGGGTAAGCCAGGATTAATTTTCTTTGATATAAAATTGGGTACTTCAGTATTAATATAGCCTAGACCAAGTTTTACGTTAGCTCAATGGTTCACTACTCTTGGTTACAGATTAACTTCTGCTGTTTCTCAGAATGTTTTATCCCATCTCACTGGCCTATATGGGATAAATTGCTGCAAGCATTCAAGAGCCTTCACACTCTAAGTAACTATCATTAGTACAACAGGTGCAGTAGCACCACAGCCAAGGGCATGAGGGGTGCACTGCACCCCATCTATGATTGTATTTTACTGTTCTATTCCAGGGGTCCAGTTTCCTAGTTTGCCTTAAGGCCCAAGGCTCCTGTGCTATGCCACTAAACGATGCCAGCAGTGTGGGCATGGTGCAGCTGCATTCCAGTTTATAATTCATTCAGTGATGTACATATATATATATTTATGTGTGTGTGTGTGTGTTATTTTTATCTTTAGTCATGCTAATATACATTACAATATTGCATAGTCGTGGTTGAGGTAGGAGATGCATGATATGGCATGACACGCCGCCTACCAAGCTGTAACAACAACATTGAAGACTAGCGCTGCCATAAAACAGCTTATAGCGGGTAACATCCTGTCACCTTACTTGACAGCACCTCGTATTACTTTCTGTGTACTAAGCAATCAAAGCAGTCACAACAACCACCCACAACAAAGAGACATGCAGGGAGGTGAATCATTTCCTCACACTGCGCCAGATCCACATCCTGCTTGAACATGCCCTGCTGCAGGAGTGGGGTGCAGGCTGCATGGCCACAGCCAGTGGCACCGCAGGAGGAGGCTCACTCTACTGCACAGGGTTAGGTATATGCCGCATGCACACGGCTTGGTACTGGCCATGTAGTGACTGAACATGGACACTGTCACTGGGGAGGACCTATAGACCCGCTTCAGTATCTGGTCTGCCCAACCACCGATGATCACGAGCTCAGGTGTTTCATGACACTGGCTCTGGCACACTGCTTATCACAATATAGATGTTTATAAAAGTATACCCAGTGACCCACCCTAAGGATGCTAATGCTCTCGATTCAGAAAGCGGCTTTTCCCACCTTATCTATGACTTGATATCACTTCTCCCATTTTTAATCTCCTTTTTTTAACATTTCAATACCATAATGCTGCAATTCACATTTTGTTCAATAAATACTCTTTTCGCATTTGTGTCACAGGACACCTTCACTGTTAACAACACCAGAGCTTTAAATTTGTGAAAGTACACTTATTTTCTCCTTGGGCCATGACCCATGCATATGCCCATCCAATTCCATTATTGATTATTTTTCAGTTGCTGTCCAACTTTCTAGGTCTTTAATCTGAGTGGGTTCTTCTTTTCTTTCCACCCCATGGTTTTTAGGCCCGACGTTAGCTGAGATCTTTAGATTTACTTAACTTGTCTCTATAATATACTAATTTATGGGACTTTCAGCTCGCTCCCTTCATCCATTAGTCAGTTATTGTGTCTTTCGTATTTTCCTTCTGCCATTTACAACTTTAAGTAATGGGCCAGCCCACTTCAGTCATTGGCTGGTTTCACTATGTGTGACCACATTCTGCCTTTTCATAAGTCACCCAATAGTTATAAACGTCTAAGTACAACCAAAAGATGCGCTAGCATCAAATGCTCAAATAAGCTTCAACAAAAACTTTACCACTTTACCAATATGAATGTTCTTTACTTTTATTGATTCTTAACTCGTTATTCATTTTTATACCATCATCAGCAACCACAACTGGGACAAATTTGACATGCTCCAGTTAATTCAAATCAATCCATTTGATGATGTCCATGATTATTTCATCCACATCCATTTGTTGTATCAATTTGTTATATTCAGGGCCACTGGAATTATGCGATTGCGCGGCTGCAGCAGAATTCACATAATTATAGTTGTGCCCCATTTGCCACATAATTCATCATCTGCTGCATAATCTGCAGATTTTAACAAAAATATTTTGTTTCTAGCTCAAAAGGTTTAAATATTACTAAAAATGCAACAACACATGTTGTAGTGAAGTAGAATGCCCTTTGCATAGCTGTACAGTTCACATTTCTGTTGCTTATTGTTATATTTGGATACTAAACTGGTACCAATGATGTGCTACCTATGTCCAGAATTAGTGGACAAAGAAACACAGGGCCATCTAACCTGGGACAGAAATAAGCAAATACAAATCCTACTTTTTTGTCCATAAATCCATCTGCAAGCAACACGCTGGAAACAGCAGAACACAAGAAAAAACAAGAATGGAAAAGTAAAGAGGCAAAGAAAATAGGAACTTACAGAGCCATATGAACGTTTAATCAACACCAATTGGCAATATTATCTATAGGAACTTCCTCTGTACCCACTTACAAATCGAATCACCTAGACACTGAAATAAGTATGTTCAAGTTCATGAGAAATCTAAGGCTGAAATATTTCTTTAACACACTAGAGGTTCAGCAATCCACACAGGATGGTGATGAATATAAGGAGTTTCACCCTAAATGTTCCTTTATACCACAGATCTTACATAAAATGCTAAACAATTTTGAGTCCCTAGTTAACGAAGTTTACTTGAAAACACAATGGCGGTCATTCTGACCTTGGCGGACGGCGGAGGCCGTCCGCCAAGGTACCGCCGTCAGAACACCGCACCGCGGTCGAAAGACCGCGGCGGTGATTCTGACATTTGCCCTGGGCTGGCGGGCGGCCGGCAAAAGGCCGCCCGCCAGCCCAGGGCAAATCAACCTTCCCACTAGGATGCCGGCTCAGAATTGAGCCGGCGGAGTGGGAAGGTGCGACGGGTGCAGTTGCACCCGTCGCGTATTTCAGTGTCTGCAAAGCAGACACTGAAATACTTTGCGGGGCCCTCTTACGGGGGCCCCTGCAGTGCCCATGCCATTGGCATGGGCACTGCAGGGGCCCCCAGGGGCCCCGCGGCACCCCCTACCGCCATCCTGTTCATGGCGGGAGAGCCGCCATGAACAGGATGGCGGTAGGGGGTGTCTGAATCCCCATGGCGGCGGAGGGCGCTCCGCCGCCATGGAGGATTCAGACGGGCAGCGGAAAGTCGGCGGTACCCCGCCGGCTTTCCGCTTCTGGCCACGGCTGTACCGCCGCGGTCAGAATGCCCGGCGGAGCACCGCCAGCCTGTTGGCGGTGCTACCGCCGACCTCCGCCCTGGCGGTAATTACCGCCAGGGTGAGAATCAGGGCCAATATGTCCCTAGTACTGAGAAATGAATGGATCACTGAAAAAACTAAGAGATTTTTACAGACTTCCTATCCAAAAAGACTGAATGTATACATGCTCCCTAAAGTGCACGAGGATCTAAATAACCCACCATTCAGACCAATAATATCAGCATGTGGAGCCATCCGAAGATATCTGTATGTGATCCTTCAAAATATTGTACAGAAAATGAAATAATACATTCAAGACACAACAGAATTCTTATATTAATTATAATCACCACAAAAAACGAAAATGAGATTTGGTTATGCACCATAAATGTGAACACTGTGTACACCTCTCTACATCATAATCAAAATAAAGTTATTGAAGCAGTAGAATAGTATCTACTGCAAGTAGATAACATTGGACCCAATAAAGTGTGTTTATTAGAGCAGTTACATCTTACACAGTTCAATAGCTATTTTCAATGGCAAGAAGTGTATTATCTTGCAAGGAACAGCACTTAAATGGGCTTCATGGAAGCCCCCAGCTACGCAAATATCTTTATGGCCAAACTAGAGGAAGAACTGATTTACAACAATTGGAGAGTTGGACAAAACGTTTGGTGATCTATGTAAAATTCATAGATGATATATTAATTGTCTGGAAAGAATAATCTAATATATTGGAAGTCAGCATAACAAAATAAAATTAAAAAAATCCAGCATCATCTTCACTAATAACAGAAAAATAGGAAATCTCTTTTTCTGGAAGTTCTAATAGTATTAGAAAAATGCAGTTTCAAGACTTGAGTCTTTAGTGAACCAATTGATAAGAATAATTTCCTGCATTATGAAGGCTCTCAGCCGGGATCTCTAAAAAAACATTTACTGTTTTCCCAGTTCACCAAATTAAAATGGATCACATCTGATCCCCTGGATTATTCTGTTATAGAACAAGAATACCAGAACTGATTCCAGGCCAGGGATTACCCAGTTGCTTTAACAAGCTGAATATAGAGGGTGACCACTACAAATAAGAAGTCAACTAGAAGCACCAAATCAGGATTTACATTTGTGTCAACATTTTGCAGAAGTAGTTTTAAAATCAAAAGGATAATCAGCTGAAGATGGGAAATGCTACAGAAGGAAAAAAAGATTTTAGTGAATTTTAGAATGATTGTCCCATGTTTGCTTTGCAAAGATCACAGAATAACAGAGAATTGTTGGTCAATAAACAAAATAAGTCAAATACAAACAGTGTATTTAAGGAAACCAGAAGGTGTCTGAATTGTGTACTCTACAATAACATGGTATCAGGGAATAATGTTGTTCATCCGCACAAATTCTATCAAATATCCCTTAGACACACTGCAATGTGTGACAGCAAGTATTGTACCTGTGCCTTCAAATGTCCATGTGTAAGCAAAACAGAATGTAAAACCAAGTTTAGAATTTCTGAACACAAGAACAATGTTAGAAACCATAACAAGTCTACTGTGGCGATATACTTTAATGAAAACAAGCACAATGTAACATAATTACAATTTAACATATTGGAGATTGTAGAGGACAAAGAATCATAAATATGACCAAAAAACGATTTCAAAGATAGATTCACTGGATCAAGAATCTCAATACATAACAACCCAAAGTAATGAGTGACAGAATTGAAATGACATGTGTTTTTAAGATGATGCGTGTGAATTTTGAATAACATGAAGTCCAATGGCCTGAGTGACTATAGGCTGTTGAACTCATTTCTCTAAAGTATGGAGTTCAGTTACACTGATTTTGAAAGAGAACAATTTGCGTATATATGGTGCCTATTTGTATTCTGTTTTATCTCAATTTCCCTTATAGTTTTTGTTTTGTACTGGAGATTATGATAAGGACAAATGAGAACAAATGATAAAAGCACTAAAAGCTTAACACAGTGGGTCACAAATTAACACAAGCAATATAGATGATTCACAGTGCATATATAAATATGGAAAAGGTATTAACTCAGGAGCTTTTAGATTCGCACATGGGCATGCTTCTTATCCCTATGATTATTGTTTGAAATATGAGCTGAGGACATCTGGCTGCTGTCCAGATTAGTATCCTGGTAAGGACACAGCTACAGGCATTTAGCATCCTCAATGAGGCAGACATCTGAAAATGAACATACCTAAGTAGTGAAGTAAATTTGACACATATCAATAGTTCTTTACTTGAATACTTTGAACCTCACATTATTGATCCTATGAAGAAAGACAGGCTATGTATGAATTGAGCACCACTTTAAATGGGTAGTTCGCTTAGAGCCATTTTGAATCTTACATTAGTGAGTTAATTTAGCAATTCATTTTATTCAGGGATTAGGCATCACTTCAATATGGCCACAGCGTTCAACTGTGTCGCTGAGTTTACAGGTCATACTAGGATATGCATATTTTAGGTGCGCTGGAGAGATGCAAGCACGTGCCAAATGGGACTGATGGCAGCATGCGCAGTAGAAGGTGCGTTGCAGGAAAGAAAACCATGATCTGCGTTTTGACTCGCCAAGCATTCAGCCAATATCAGTTACATTTCGAACTGGGTTAATGCACAATCCGCGCTGAGTTGATATGACACTACTGGACATGCTTCTGGCAGGAGAAGTGCGAACACACACCTAACGAGATTATGACCGCATGCACACCACATAGCGCTTTGAATGGAAGCAATTCAGAGTAGCTTTTGACTGGTTTAAAACTCTGTCAAGTTTAATTTCATTTAAACAGGTAGGACATGGCAAGCTGTATTTCTCATCAAAGGAGACGTCTCACATGATCTAGCATGAGGTTTTCACGGTGCTAACTGTTAACATTGAAAAATTGTAACAGCAGTGCACAGATTAGCAGGTAGACAGAATCCACTTAGACCAGGAGTCGTGCAATTTCACAATGTTGCCTAGTGAATACTGTTTTATGATTTGATCAATGTTTGTTTATTGAACAATGTTTTAGTAGTTTGATTTTTGTTTATATTGTAGATGATTGTTCTTCCCCAGATGAAGGACCTGGGCGGTCCAAAATACATTGGGATAAAAAAACTGGACGGGGAAAATAATAAATCGAGACAACAAATGGATGTGGATGAGATAATCACGAATATCATCCAAAATAGATTCATTTTGAATTAACCAAAACATGTGAAAGTTACACCAGCTGTGGTTGCTGACGATGGAATAAAAATGAATAATGAATTGAGAATCAATAAAAGTAAAGAATTTTCACATAGGTAAAGGTTTTTGACGCCCCTCTTGAGTATTTAAGGCCTGAGCACCTTGGGACTGTACCAGTACTTAATTTGTAAAAGAATGAGTGCCGGTGCCCAGGGTTCTGCTCTGAAGCCTTCTGCGAGCACAAACACATACGTAAGCGCCCTTTATTGTACAAACATATTGCCAAAATAATCTGTAAATTAAAACGTTAATATTCGTGCAGTTTTACAAAATACATAAGAACCGTATTCAGATGACTGAAAGAAAACAGTGAATGAAAACAAATAATTAAAGCAAACTGTCTGTTATAACACAGATCAACTCTGCATTATCAATCGGTCAGCTTTATGATGAAAGAGAAACAAATCACCTGAAATTATCCTTTCCCAGAGGTTGCTCAGCGGCGACACTTGTCTTGGTGTATTGTTTTCAAACAAAACATGGTCTTGCCTATCATCACAAAATGGATAAATTAAAGAGAAAAAGACTCTTCAGAGCCTATTTTAACACGTATATCATTTGTTCCTTGTTTTCCCCCCATCACGCCTAAGAACATGTTCTAGTACTAAGTTTTACCTAAACTAATCTATGTTTTTGTTATTCAGAGCGTCTGATCAGTCATGTACGGAGATCCATAGCAATATTTATTGAACGGGTTGCGTAATTGTTGAGAGATTTTAGAAGGTGGGCATATTCAAAGTCATTCCGAGAAGCTTCTTCTGGGGATTCCCTTTTCTAGACTTTTCTAAATCACAAAATACGTATTAAATCATTGTCGAGGAGGTGGAATGAAAGTTATCAAGGCCGCAGAAGGGGTAATTACAGAATCTTTAATAATATGTTCATCCTGACCTGCAGCAGTGGTAGCAGGTTTTAGTACAGCAGACTTCAGATTTGTCAGACAGAAATAGATTTCCATTAATGTGTGATGAACAAGAGAACTCTCAGTCCTTGTGGCCATTCTGAGCATAAACAAAAACACAATCAGGAGAACATTGACGTCCTGCTCCACAGACCTAGTTCTGACTTAATACCTTGCATTAGTGTGGAAGAATTTATGACAACTACTATCATCCCGCTATTGTTTTTTAAAGTCTGAAAAATGAATTCAGCTCGGATACCCATGGTTTATAAGACAGCAGAGGCAACTGTGCTGTCAGACAGATGTTTCAACAGCATAATCCATTTTTATGCTTCGTCAAAGTGCATGTCCTAGTCTTAGTGAAATGCGCCAATACATATTTAAAGATGATTGTTTGTTCACAATACATGTTCTCCTACACTTAAATAAATAGCTGTTTCTATCTCCTAAATGTCAGTCTTTTCAGTTTTTGAATAGCTATTGTGACACTATTCTGAGTAGAATTGAATAGTATATTGCCCTAAAGCATTAATTTGCCTTTGCAGATCACTTAGGGCCTCATTACGAGCTTGACGGAGGGGGTTACTACATCACAAATGTGACGGACATCCCATCGGCCGTATTACAAGTTCCATTATATCCCCATAAAAAAATAAAATTGATAAAGGTACTAGTATAGCCAAGATTCAGTCTATTTGGAACACACATATGCTCAGATGTAGATCAGGGATGGTCTATCTATGGTCATGTTTCTAAAGAGAAACAAATCAGTAAATATAAATGTCCATATACAATCATCATGTCATTCAGCTTCTACCAAAGCTGGTTTCCCTCTGTTGAAACAAAGGCCACTGTATATTTGGCATAACAAACACCCAGATGCTGTGTTGCTTGTGTAATATATTTTTCGGCTAAATTACTAAGCAAGCATGGCGCTACTCAACTTTCTGGGTTTTGCAAGTGCTTTTTTACCAATGCTGTTTCCACAGCAGAAAAAAGAAAGAAAAAACATCCACCTTTGCTGATGCAGGACAACATCTGCAAAAACAAAACAAGCATTTGCAATGCAAGAGGTCTCGTATATTTCGAACAAGTTAATTCTCATCTGTTGACAAAAGTGCCCACAAGAAAAAACGGCAGAAAACATGAGTGGAAACGGAGAAAAGATGACTTCACAAAATAAAAGAAAGTTAGCTTTCAAAAATAAAACTTTCCAATTTTGTTTGTCCTGCTGGACACATTTTTGCCAGTCACAAGCCTTCTGTTTGCGGGGCACTGAAAGTTAAAATTAACAAAATAGTACCTTGATCACTTCCGGAGCAACGGAAGGGCACTAATTAAATTGAAATTAATTAGTGCTTGATCCCTGCTCCACACAGAGGAACAGAAATGATGTCAGGTGTTCATTGACGAATTATGAGGCTGCAAAGAAGAGTGCCAGGCAAATGAACAAGTGGTGAGTGACAGGCAGGCTCCAAGCCCTTTATTGAACACAAGCATACAAGAGTGTCTTGCGTGCGAGACACATGCGCAAGCACATCCACTCGCAGACTCAAACCTAAAAAAGAAATACAACAATAACATAGATGTGTGCATGCATCATTCATGTACACAAATGCATCAGGGTGCCATTTTTTTCGAAGGCAGGTGATGCTGGTGTTGGGCACTAAATTAAAACAATACGTGCAAAAGTGCATTAATGATAAACGTAGCAGCCCGATAATACCTCACTAAACATGGCTATAAAATATTGCTTTTTCACAAAATACTGAAATAAATGCTTACTTGCAATTAATTTTTTCTAAAACAACATATTTTAAAATTAAAATGTAAACACCACAATAAACAATAGAGAACACAAATACCAAGTTCCAGTAGGGAAGCATCATACACATATTTAACACATCTGGCAATATCACTTCCAATGCATTTTTATGGCACAAATGTCATATCTGCTACATAAAGATTCTGCCATTACCACGGATGATGGAAAGGGATAACCCAAATATGACTAATACTGTGGGAGGAGGAGGACACAGGTCATTTGAAACTACACTTAAGGCAAATTGTGAGCTCTCTGTAGACAGCTGGGATTTTCAACTTTTCACACAATAATATAAAAATGTACATACACCAGCAATTCCAATTGCTAAATATTAAGTGCTGGTTTCACATTTGCCTGCGGTAGAGGAGAAGAGGCACTACTCTGTGATTCTGAAATGTCTGCAGAAGAGATTGAGGAAATCACAGGCACAATTAATTTGAGAAAGATAACAACCACTGATGTTCTGGATGTACAACTGTTCAAATACTATGTGGCAATGCTAGTTCCAAAGCTCCTAGAGGTGTACAAGGAGGCATCAAGGGTGGCCAGGATTCCTCCTGTGATGCAGGAAGCAAGAACAGTGGTGCTCCCAAAGAACAATAAAGATCAACGTGAGTTCACACTGTCTCATACCAATGACTAATATTGATGGAGAAATACTGACCACAATTTTGACTTTGGGACACACTGTTTTTAATAACTGGTTGCACATTCTCCCTAACCTCTTTCCTCCAAATCTTCTGAATGGACTGCAGGAAACATCAATAATGAGCTTGCCACATAGACTAAAATAAATACAATATCCTAGATTTAAAAACTTCAAAAACACTACAAACCTGTCAAATAACACAAAGTATCAAAACCAAACAATATAAGAACAGCAATAATGATGTACTAGCATCAGAATCAAAAACTGAAGTGGGAAGGGTGCTGAACATAACATAGTCCTAGACCAGTCTCAAAAGAAGCATTGCAAGGAGAAAGCTGAAGCAAACTCTTGGGCTGTCTCATAAGCAGGCCCTGGATCTGGTGACTAAATAATGGTTGTCTGCCATCTTTGTTTGGGAGACGAACATGTGAACGTAGTCGTATCAAACACACCATCAATGTTTGTTGGAAACGTTCAATTTCTGGACAACAACAAATCCAACAATAAAACAATATATACAATGTAGGTATATTTTACTGTAAAACAATCACATTCTGTTAATCATTCTCAAGATAAAAGTGCAGGTTAAAACAGTGAGGTATAGGCCATCATGGGAGGTGAAAGTTCCTTTGCCAATGAGCAGAAACTCCAAAATATGACAGGGGCAGCTAAGAAGTGCCACAAAAAGGTGTCTACTCGGTTCCATTCCCAGGTAGAATACTCTGAAACTGCATAAACCACTTGTCAATCATATGTACACATCAATAGGGACATGGCTCCTCTAACTCTCCTGACATCTCTTGCAAGAAGTGACTGATTATTTATATTGAATCCAATTACAGAAGCCTTCTGTAATCTTTACAAAGATCCACACTAAGTACCTGTTGTGGGTTCTATGTGATTACATTGTTTCCCAAAACCTCTTTAGCAGAAAGCACTTTTCAAAAACATCTTTTACAATAACATTTATTTTTTAGGTCGCAGCCTACCAGACAGTGAAGCTGTCTGGTTTGCTAAACACATATTGGGGACTTTCAGATAGTTGACTTAGGAATGCATTCCACCTGTTGATTATCATTGGCTTGGTGGTTTGTAACACATATTCTGGCTTTGTATTTGCTGGCTTTATTTGCTTTAGGCTCTACAGGTTCAGTTTGCTCCCCCTGTTGCCTAAACCATGTTTACTGTGTACTTCCACAAACTCTCTTTCTGTAAACAAGCATTTAAATCGTGTTCTTATCTTGTCACATTTGCTGTGCATTCAAAAATGGTGGCCAAATGTCAGGCGCTGTCTTTCGAGGGTATTTGTTTACTCTTCTTTCTCTGACTTCAAAATGAAAGGAATTATGTGACAATCGTGCTGGATACCTTACTTAGCAAAGAGGATTTTTCTAGCACACAACAACATTTAAATGAACTGTGTAAGTATTTCAGAATATATCAGAATTAGGAACACAAATGAAGCACATTTTTGTTATTTCTGAAGTGTATTGGAAACAAATACTGTTATATGATCAAAACAAATCATTGCAATAGGTGATGTAATTTCCACACATTTACATTTGTGCACTGTATTGTTATTTTAGTAAAACTGTATGCCTGTGCAAATGTAATGGTCATTTCAATTACAAATGTGTTGTCTGTAATAGCAGTGCGCTACCAAACCATGCATACTCTGCTCTATGCCACATCACTCCACTTTGCACCACTCCACGCCCCTGCACTCTATGTCACTTCACGCTACGCCACTGCACTCTATCCCACTTCACGCTATGCCTCTCTACTCTAAACTGTACCACACTACTCTATGCCAATGCACTCTTCGCCACTCTACACCACTGCACTTTACCCACTGCACTCTACACCACTTCAGTCCAGGCCACACCAATCTACTCTGTGCAACTCCAGTGTATGCCACTCTGCAACTGTCAACATCAGGACAGTGCGCGCTCTACAGGCGACGTAAATGCAAAAACCCAGTCCTTATGCAAAGGTATATTTCATGCATTATGTTTCTATGCAGTATGTTAACCTTTTGCATTGTAGCGCTTTTACCTTGAAAAGTCATTAATGCTGTTTGTAATTCATTGTTCATTTGCAAGGCTGCTTGTTTGCAGGACTACAGGGTGTGGTCCTTTATTCTAAGACTTTCTAGAAGCCTTTCTTGCAGCATTGTTGGGTGTGGCTCGTGGGCGGGGCTTGGCTCTATATAAGGGAGCCAGCCCAGCTCCACGTGCTCACTATTCAGAGGTCCCGGTGCAGAGCAGCAGCATTTTCCAGAACTCCTGTCCCGGAGGCCTATCCAGTCATTTCCAGGCCTGCCCTCGTTTATTTGGTGATCTTCAAGCAGGGCGGTAAGGTGGAGGTCGGGTTAGGCCCCGACTCCATTTTCCAGTGACACTCGAGTTTTGGGCCTAAACTTGAAATCGCATGTGCGATTGTTTTCATGGCATTTGTATAGTGAATTCCGAATCGGCAACAGTGTGCGCAATTCATCCCAGGCATTTACTTCTTGGTATTCAGATCGGCAGTGTGTGCGATCATTTCATGGCATTTGTATCGTGAATTCCGAATCGGCAACAGTGTGCGCGATTCATTCCAGGCATTTACTTCTTGGCATTCAGATTGGCAGTGTGCGCGATCATTTCCTGGCATTCGTATCATGAATTCCGAAACAGCAACAGTGTGCGCGATTCATTCCAGGCATTTACTTCTTGGCATTCAGATCGGCAGTGTGCGCGATCATTTCATGGCATTTGTATAGTGAATTCCGAATCGGCAACAGTATGCGCGATTCACTCCAGGTGTTTAACTTTTGAAATACAGATCGGCGAAGTGCACAATCATTTCTAGACATTGAAACCTAGATATGCAGTTTGATTAAGGTGAATAATATTCCCTGAGCATTTGAGTCTTGAAACTCTTAATCATAGAGTGACGTAGCAGTGTTATTCATGGTACTTGTACAGTTCATTCATGCAGAGAAAAAAACATGTGCTCTTTGATTCTTGCTACAATGCAGAGATTATTCTAAGAAGTATTTTGGAGAAAGTTTATTCTTAAAAATATAATATGTTAATTCTGGAATGTTCATGAGAAAACCTTGCATAACCTTTCTTGATTTCCAGGTACCTAGATTCTTGAGGCCTAGTTATAGTGAAGCCTTAGGCCATTCATGTTTTCAGTATAAGTGTTTATTTGAAACAAAACTTATTGAAAGTCATTGTGATTAATCTTGTAATTGTGTTGTTTAATTCTTGCTTCCACAGGACTTCTTCCCCGCTGTTCCCAACCCATAACCCATTCCCCCACTTGGCCATTCTTTAACTCTGTGCTATATAACTAGTGGAGTTTGGAGCTGCCAAGAGGTGGACATGTTGGGAACATACGCAAGCCCCGAGGATCTGGTCTCCACTACACTCTACGCCACTGGACTCTATGCCAATCCACTTTACACCAATGCACTTTACTGAGTAACACTCAAACTCTATGCCCATGCACTCCATGCCAATCCACTGTACGCCACTCTAATCTACTCTGTACCACTGCACTTTACAACACTTTGCTCTACACTATTACTCTACGTTAATCTACAAAGTTGGACTCTACCCTGCACCACTCCACTCTATGCCACTTCGCTCTACTCTGAAACAATCTACTCTATGCTACTGCACTCTACTCCACTCTGTGCCACTGCACTCTACTCCACTCTACTCTTAACCACTGCACTCTACACACCTGCACTGTGTCACTGCACTCTATGCCACTGCACTCTACGCCACTCTACTCCTCTCTAAACCACTGCACTCTGACACTCTACTCAGAAGAATTGCACTCTCTGCCACTGAACTCTATGCCACTCTACTCTTCACTACTCCACTCTGCTCTGCACCACTCTACGCTACTCTACTCTGCACCACTCTACGTCACAGCACTCTATGCTACTCAACTATTCTGCACTCTGTCACTCGACTCGACTCGAGTCCACTCTGTGGCACTGCCCTCTGGACCATTCAACTCTAAGCCACTCCACACCACTCTACGCCACTCTACCGCACTTCGCTCTGCGCCACTCTACTCTGTGCCACTCCACTCTGTGTCATTCACTCTGCACCACTGCACTCTACTATGCACCACTCTAATCTATGCTGCTCCATTCTATGATCCTGCATTGTATGCTGCTAAATTCAATGCCACTTCACTCAATGCCACTGCACTCTACGCTACTATACTCTGCAACACTATACGTCAATGCACTCTACTCTATGCCACTCCAATGTATGTCTCTGTGCAACTTCACACTATGCCACTCCAAAACACGACAATCTCGGCCACTCAAGCACTCTGCTCCACACTTCGCCATTGCATTCTGCAACACTCCACATGACTCTCCTCTACACCACTAACTTTTAGCCATGCTCAACAGCAGCCAAGCTGATGTACAACATGGCTAAGACACATTGGCAAAGCCAATAGCTTGGCACAGGCTAGACCTATTGGCTTTGCCAATGCTTGTTATATATAGTGTAGTATTTTATTTTCCCAATTGTGTGTGTGTATATATATATATATATATATATATATATTCAGGCTTAGAGTGCTGCAAAAAGTGCAAAAAGGCAGCAAGGAACTCTGGGTAGTTCCCAATGTAGATGGAGAGCACTGTACAGTAGCACCAACGACACTCAGAATCTGTGAATCTCAAATGTCTGTTTTTCTAGCAAAGTTTTTAAGCATAGGATTAGAACAGTGCCACCAATGCCGAGCTAGAAAGTGACATCTTTGGATTGGTAAAATACCATCCAAGCCAACATGGGATGAATAAAAGCAACCCCTGATGTGTTTCATTGTCATTACAGCTCTTCAGAGAGGTTTAGTGTTGTCCAGACCCAAGGGAGCACCCAGTATAAGTCAAAACAATACTCTTTCAGGCTGACAGTGCCACATACATTAAGCAAAAAAGGCAGCAAGGACCTCTAGGGAGTTCCCAAATTTGGGTGGAAAGCAGCTCCTGTATAGAGCACCCTACAACATCAGTGATTCTCTGACCCTGCTGACGCCAAAAGCCTGTCATTATTTTTCAGCCTTGCATAACAGGCTATAAATACTGGTTTCAAACACAGCCCCCTGCTTGTTCTGAACAGAGAGCTGTGGGAAGGCCTCATCATGGTCCTTTTCAAGCTAATGAATTTCCTGAACTTTTCCCTGCTGCCCTTCATGAGGTAAGAGGAGTCACATGCCTCACACCCAGGTCTTCCTGTCAAAAGCCCTAAGTTGCTGGTTATGATCTGGGACCAATTTTCACATCTCATAAAGGGGGAAGTGCTGACAGGGAACAGCTGCTTGGAGGTTTATGGTAAACATGCTATTGCAGGTTTGGACAAAGTCTAACTTTTTAAAGCTACTTTTCAACTTCATTATTGAAATAGATTTTTTAATAAATAAAAAAGTGCTTAGTTTGTAAAAAATAAAAGTGCCAGGGCTCTCAGCAGGGGGCCACTGGAGCTTGCACCACCCACTGCCTCTATCAGCCCTGCCAATGAGAGTACCAACACAACTACTTACCATCACACTCCTATTAGTGTGACAATTCACACTATTCCAACACCCAGCACTATAAGGATGGCCCGGCAGCAGGTATTTGTCCTTTATAATGTAAATTAAATCAATAAATGACTGCTATATTGTCCATTTCAAAATTAGACAGACAGTCCACCACGTGGCAGTGTTGACAATACAGTACGGGTGAGGAGCACTGGAAACACCGGCTCATCGGAACATCTAAAGGGCTTTACAGTGAAAAAAGCTTTTGTTGGCTAATCACTATAGGTACATACCAACTGTAAGTTCTTACATGTACCACTTTTAAATATTGGGCACCTTAACTTGTGAGCTACATGGCCTACTTAGTGGTGACTTATTTAATACTTAAAAGTAGTGTCTTCTCCTGTCAAAAGTGGGTTTTTGACAGGTGTGCCTGCAGGTGCAAAAGCTGCAGTAGTCAAGCTACATAGGTAGACATGAAGCCATGTTTTCTTTATCATCCAAGTGGATGGCAAAACATATACTGTAGTCCACAGGTGACATTTAACTTTCCATGCCACTGGGGTATTTCCCTATCCTGTATACTATTGCCTTACTCTAATGTTAGCTATGTCAATTAGTAATTAGCCAGTTCTGTCATGTTTTAGGGGTTAGCTCACATACACTTGGGCTGGACAGAATTGCTTCCGTGTACAGTGTCAAACCAGTAATACCAGTAAGCATAAAATATGGGTGATAACGCAAAAAGAAGGCTTTTCTCACACAGACCACATTATGATTGTGTTTTACATAAGGAAAAATGCCACCTGGATGTTTTAAAACGGAGAAGAGCAGGATAATACGAAACACACCTTTTAGCATGAGGGGCCACAGAAGATGTGTGCAAGATGCAAGTCACATGCTCAAATCTCAGAAGGGTCAAGAGTTTTATTCTTCAAAGGTCATCTGCTCGAGTGCTAATGTCTTTTTATAATCAGAAATGAGCAACTGAATCTGCAGAATGTAATGGATCACTATTACTATTATATTATAGGCTATAAACAGCCCTAGACCAATACAGAAAGGGACAATAGGACCTCTGTTTGTTTGTGCCATTACAGTGGTCCCGAGCAGTGACCACAGTTTTACTTGTTGATGACTTGAAGTAACCTGACTAGTGTAACTGGACGGTCTTTCCACCACAAATGATGTGTTCAACTCGCCTTGCCGTAGCAGACTGTATGCCTTATTTAGGTTTTGCAGGAGGCTGAAATTCTATATTCTCTTGAGGAAACTCCAAGGGCCTGATAATGAGTCAGATGGAGCAGAATCTCTGGGTGAGATTCCACTCTGCCTGATCATGACTGACTCAATGTTTCCATACATGGGTTTCCAAGGCTCAGTAACATTGGATGCAA
This sequence comes from Pleurodeles waltl, assembly GCF_031143425.1. Lineage (NCBI taxonomy): Eukaryota > Metazoa > Chordata > Amphibia > Caudata > Salamandridae > Pleurodeles > Pleurodeles waltl. The sequence continues at coordinate 124,611,826 of NC_090446.1, forward strand.
TGTGGACAGCTGGTAATTCAGGCCAGCAAAACAGTGGAAAGCTTTTGCTGGAATAGCAACCAAGCCTTTTCCCCACACTTCACCGTGATGTTTTCACTACCAAGGGGTGGGAGCATTCAGTGCTTGCCCCTGCCAGAACTAATCATCTCCTCCACCACTTCCCCCTCCTTCCATCCCCTGCTCCACACAAACATTTCCACATACATTAACTCCCTGCACACATTTATCCTTTGCTTAATGCAGGGTGTAAATGTGTCTGTTAAATCCCTTGGAAAAGAGAATACCATGCAAAATAATGTGTTGTAATTCTGGTGCGCACAGTTGTAAGAAAATGAGTGTACTATATGGTAAGGTTGAGGCCTTATCATGCAGTACACTCTCATTTACCTCCTTGAATGCAGTAAGAGTTATTTACTTAACCTTCAGCTCACCCCTTTGGTACCTATGGCACAGAGCAGCAAGACGTAGCAAAAGAGCAATGTGTAAAGCATTTGACAGCACCAAACAACAGAATAAGAAAGTCACCGAACAAGAAAGAGACACAATAGTTTATCAAAATACAGCACATTTTTTAAAATTTTAGAGTCCTTGATGATGAGAATCCAATGGAGGGTTCCGGACATATGAGTTTTTAAATCATTTAAAAACTTTAACATCAACCACAAACAAGAATTTGCAAGTCAAAACTTTGAAAAGTTTTGAAAAGTTTGGAAGAATTTGTAACACTGAGTTGGGCAGCTCAGACCCGAGTTGGGCTTCTAAATCGAACAGGATAGAGATCTAGGAGGCCTAGAAGAATTCTTTGGACAATTACCTGGCCACCAGAGTATTTTTAGAGCAAGTTCCAAACTTCATAGGACAACCACCATTGACGTCTATGGAGTGGTCCTGATGCTGAGGGATGCAGGCGTAAAAATGCTCAATGGATACTCCAGATACTGTGAGGTCCACGGGCATGAAGTCCAGTAGAGTTCTCGGTCCCCAGGTGAGTGTTGGCGACTTTGGCCACAAATCTCCTGTATGCAGGAGTCAAAGGGCTCTGATGCAGACCTTTTGCAACACAGCGGCCACTGTGAAAATTGTGGTGGGCGCTTGTGTCTCTTGGGGTGGATGAATCGGGCACAACCAACACCAATGGGTCCAGGTACCTCGGATGAAACTTTTAGCTATTTCCAAACTGTCAGTCGAAGTGCCCCATGTCCGGTAGTGGCAAAACAGCTGTGATGGCTACCAGAGATGCGGGTTGGGTCTTCCGGCTTTAATGTCCCCAGTGCCATTCTGTGTGGCTAGCCAACTGACCCTAGGAGTCTCTGTTTCAGATTGGGGCTGGGAATCAAATTCAACCCCCCCCGCCTGAGAACTAAAGTCTCCGGCCCCCAGGGTGCTCATATCCCAGTAAAGTGCCCTTAGGGGACAACGCGGTCACTAGCCAATGGGCTAGTAGGTCCTCTCTTTTCCAGTGAGACAGTTCCATTGATGTGTGGCATCTGGGTGTCCCATAGTGCATCTAGCATGCCACAAACAACATGGCTGAAGTCTTTCTTAAAAGTATGGACCTTGGTAGCCCGCTCCTGGGGGTGTGGCTACCGTGGGCATTACGTCATGGAAAACTGGTTCTGAAACTGGTTTTCACTTCCTTGGCCCTTGCGCTCTCCCTTGTCTAAGGGGAACAAAAGGCTTCCTGCTCAGGAGTTTTGTTGCTACGGCCCTTCAAAGGCAGCATCACCTTTGATGTCTGCCTTTTGGGCTAACACCCGTTGCAGCCCATCCTATGGGAGGGGGTCACATCTACAGCATGTCAACAGCCTTTGTTTGTTCACATGTCTCCCCAGATAGGCAGAAACCTGTCTCAGCCCCAGAGCCTCTGTAAAGTCACTGGACCAGCAGGGTAAAAGAATGACAACTTTCTCAAAAGTTAAAAGCATTAAATTTGACACAAATGTCAACTCCATTATTGAGTTGCATTTAATGTCCCCTTTAATTTGATATTTAACATGGTATAGTTAGGTAACCTCTATCAGGAGTTGGAGGCATTAGAGTGCCAAACTTTAACCCTGCAATTACCTTATAGGGCTACTTAATTGTCCTTAACAAACACCAACACTTTAGGGCTGTGCTGTACAGATATATAAAAAAAATATATGTCTATCTTAATAAACAACTCCTTGCCATAGGACTTCCTGGGCCTGCCTTAGTGGAGACATCTACATATATATATGGAACTAGGGCACTTTGACATTAGTCGTAATGGCAAAGTTGTGTGTGCAGCGCATGCACAGCCTCTTCAGTCTGCAATGGCAGCTGAAAGTCATGTTTTCAATTTGTCACACACAGAGTGGCATTACCAGTGCTGCAGATCTTGTGGGGACAGCCAGACATACATGCCCTGGGCACCTGGGTACAATAAACTAGGGACTTATAAATAAATCAGCACACGTCGAGTGGGGTCACCCAAATGAAAATACCATTTTGAAACTAAAAGAGCAATGTCACTGAGGTCTGGACAGCAGACCCTCGGCGCACTCTCAAAGTTGAAAACCAGCAGATATTAGTCCAAATGGGGCAAAAAGTTGGGGAAACCAGCAAAAAGCCTGCTTTCTTACAACAGTTATTCCTCATTCCAAGCGGTTTAACTTGTTATTGCACAATACTGGCAAGATGTTACCACGCAGTAACAATAAATGTGTGTGCAGAACTTGCACCCCACCATCCTGTGCAACTTGTAATTGGCTGAATTGTATCCACAATACAATAACTATGGTGCAGGAAACTCATCTGGAGGGTTCTATTCTGTATTTAGTTTCCTCCAGAAATAGAAACTTGTCTTAGCTTCCTTCAGACTCTAAATAAGGCCAAACGTTTTTGCTACAGCCAGGGGACTTGAACACACACATTACGTAAAATGGCTCTAGCCAATATTCCTGAAGTTCACGCCAGTTGTTAAATGCCGGCGGTTCAGAGGTCAGCCTCAGCCAAATATAATAATGGTTCTAAGTGAAAGTGCATGCCAAGTAAGAGGAATTTCAAATTTTGGTTTCGGGGTTAATGTTACAAATGTGGTTGCAAATGGCCAAGGGACACTGGCTATATATGTCCTGCAAGAAGCCCGGAACTTCTGGTAAAGAGATTGAAGCTTTAGCAGAATAGCAGGGTTAGTGGAAGAACTACCATGCACCCTTGGACCCAGGCCATGGGCATCACATGGCAGATGCCTTCTCTGCCCTTAGCCTCCTAACAGCCTTCAATTTTCTGCTAAACTTCAAAAAGTAGTCAGGGTTTTCAGAGCCCTGTTGGCTTTCTGTTCCTGCGACAACCATGGTGATTCTTGCAATCCACAAGAGTAGCAAGAGCTGTGCAAGAAGTGCCAAAAGGCAAGTAAGTGCTGCGCTTAGCTACCCTTAATCACATGCTTGTTGTACACAGTGCTTAATTTGTCAATAAAAACATGCCGGTGCCCAAAGCCCTCCTCTAAAAACACGCGTCTGCTGCAATTAAATGTAAGAGCACGGAATACTGAGGCGGCATAATCCTGAAGTCACCTCGGGCCTCTTCAATCCATATAAAGCCGCTCCCCGCCCCTTCAGCTCACTCTTGCAGCTTTCTGCTTTCTCCCTTTGTGACGCTTTTTCGTTTCTCCCTTTCTCTGTCTTTACCATGTGTGTCTTTTGCTAGCAGAAATTGCTTGAGGCAGAAGAATAAGCCCCGGCCCTCAAAAATAAGTGTTCGTGCGGAGCACCGGAAACAACAAGCACAAATTAAGCACCGTTGAATGCTTCCATCTCTCTTACCAGCAATCACCTGATAGGCGATAAATTGCAACTGAGCTATATTTAAAATCGATTTTGCATGTCTGCACTGCTGAGATATTTTTTTTTTATTTCTGCACCTTGTATATTTCCATGCTAGCAGGGGCTTGATCAATTACTGCTGCTCGGCCATTTGCTTTTCCCGCGTTTACCCGCCCACCTCGCTCTATTGGAGCCTTCCAGCCACGTATAGGCATCTTTCCCCGCCCATGCCACCCTCCCTAGGCTCAGTCCTCCCACGTTTGCAGTCCCCATCTCACATGGGAGTGAGCTACCACCTTTCCCACTCCTAGAGAAAACTGGCACGTTTATGATTCTGCAAGCACTCAAATATGACACTTAAATAAACTTCATGTAGATACGCCTGTAATCATTTTTTACATGGTCTTTCTGCTTTTGTTTAATTATGAGCCAAGGATCATTAAGGCAGCTGTAGAATACATTTTAAAGTGTTTTTTTGTTTTTTCTATCTTATATTTCAAGTTTGAAGTAGAGGAAAAATTCCGCCTTTAGGTGATTTTCTTAATTTTTGTACTGGCTGGGACATTAAAATTCAGGGCATGCTGGTAAAAATATGGCCTGGTGGTAACCCGACATCCGAAAGGCATCACTGACAGAAGACATCACAAAGATCCTGCCGTTACACCGCACAGGCAGGTTCCCCCAGGCACCCGGATGCTTCACCTGAAGGTTCTATGTGAATGGTGGCCAGATTTGGATCCAGATTGCAAAGCTCTATATATGAAGTGCTGTTGATGTATGATGGAGGAGAATGGTGAAAAGTCACTGTTGTCATGTTTTAAATAGATTTTTCTGCTTTTAGTATTTTAAGTCAGGCAGGACCTGAACTCTTTCCCAGTTGGAGAATTCCTGATAATGTCCTGGTTCCACCTCTCTCTTTGACTATTCAACGTCCTCTGGTAATTGGGCGTTTTTTTTGGAGGGATCTTCTCTGATTGGGTCTGAGAACTGCATAAGGCTAGAAATGCTGCAATTGCTTCCTCCATCCTCCCTTGTCACCCCTGACCCTCCCTTTCTGATTAATCCAGATACATTTCTTGCACAGGTTCTTCAAATCTCACCTACACCAGATGGTCATGCCTTCATCACTTCTGTATGGACCCAAAATACATTTCACAGAGGTGCCTAGGGCAATCCTTGTGTCTTCCTCTGTATCTGGAAAATGTCATAGGCCACCTACTGTGGCACCTATTTTTTGCCTTAGTTTTGTCACCCGCCACCCCATTCCAAAGGGGTGAATGTATTAATTTAAACTGGGTATTTGGCCTTCCCCTCCTTGATCTGTAACTTGATACATGTATTTGTCTCGTGTGTCTAGTCTTTCTTAGCTGACCTGCACGCCCAACTGTGACCTTGTGTATCTGGTTGCCAGTAACCAGTGCATACTTGCAGATTCCCATTTTGTGGCTCTGTAATAGCACCCAACAAGCATTCACTATGGCTGCACACCTGTAGGTTACGATTTGAAGCACCTGAACAGATCGCTTACGTCATTTATAATGGCTGGCTATATCCTATCAATACCTGTTTGTCACTCTCCTGTCACTTTTTGGTAGCCCTTATCAAGCATTTACACTGGCTGCCTGTTACAATGGTATTCCCCTGGGTTGCATTTCTGTCCCTCCTGGATGGGTCCTAATCAGCCTTTAAATTGAATGGTTGTATGTAAGGATCCATCACTCCATTTAGAATTTATCCTGGCAGGCTGTAATGAGTGCAGCCCTTTAAGTCACTCCTGCAAAACCCCTAAAGAGCATCATTAAGACTAATATGCTCTTCGTTACTCCCGTATGGACTTCAGCCATTTTCCCTGACTGGCTGGATACAGTGCATGCCTGCGGGTCGGTCACCTGTTTCTCCTGAATAATATTTTAGGGTATCTGCTGGTGACTGCTGATATCTAGTGCATACCCCGAGCTCCTCCTCCAACGCTCATGGGCAGATTCCAAAGACACCTGCTCAATCAGGATAAAATATGAATTAATGTACATTGAATGCAGCTCACTCTACTTCTACCATCACACGACCAGGCACAGTGACGAAAGACACCAACAAAAACATCACCGTGGACACTCATGCAGTCACACCAAAACCCAGGGCTTTAAGTGGGAGGAAAAAACTGGGGCATCTCTCAAAGTGGTTGTGGCCTATGTAATTAACAACGTGGGTTAAAAGCATGTAAACTAAAAATCTGTGCTTAGCAAAGTGTGCCTCTCAACTTTGATGGTTCTTTCTGTCACTGCATCCAGATATATAATAGAACAAGTAACATTACAAGTACAATAAGCCAGCGCCAGTGCCTTTATCAATGACTGTTTGTTGCATAAGATATATAACAACAATAGCTTCGTTGTATATAATATTAAAATGCTTCATTTCTGAAATGGTGAGACTTTGACAGATCTATGATGAGTATTTTCGAAATTGCATCACAGAGAGTGAAGGGTGGTATTGCTGCAGAGATAAGATTGTTTTTTCACCCTGAGAGGGAGGGCAAAATGGAGAGCCTGATAGGGAACCGTCTCAACACCTCCATTTTAGAACTACCGGTGCTGAGCACTGACAGGACCCGGCCCACTTAAAGCCCTGCCAGAGCCCTTCCCACAGGGACAACACGGCAATCCAGCACCAGCTAGGCACTCCAGCACTGTGTAACATGCACTGACCTTTTTGACCCCTGCTCAGGGTAATAAGCACTAGACAACAGTGAGTATAATACAGTGCAATATTATGATAAAGACAAGAACAACCAACTACAAATGAACTAGCTTGCTGTAGACCAGCTAAATGCAGTATTCAAGTAGCCACCACACATCATACACTGCACGTATGCATGGAAACCCCCAACACTATTGAATCACGGAGACAGGCATAATCTGGGTGTCTGGTGGTGCTGGGCACCCAGATTCTACACAGGCATTTTGGCTAGGTCAGTGCAGTGCAGTGTCTGTTTTGCTTTGACAGTCTGGGATCACTGTGGATGTATTTTTTAATTTTCGGTTTGGTGCTGAAGGAAAGGCTTTCTCCTTCCTTTCACTGCATAACTGTGTATTTGTTGTCAACTGGTAGTGGGTAGGTCGGCCAGGGAGTGAGGCTGTCCACTTAAGATCGAAGTGAAAGTAGACTGCGTAATGCAGCTCCGCAAAGTCTGTAATAAGGGATGAAGAAGAGGTGGTTGATGTAATTGGTAGTGGAGTGTGAGTAATGCAGGCTTGTTGGGGATTGAGGGTGGGGGTGAGGACCAACATGTTGGGCAATGGTTTGATGGAAGCAGAGGTGGGTCCAGTGTGGGGAGGGCAGACGGTCTACAGGTCCAGTGGTGCTGGTGGTCCTGGCATGGCCTGTTCGCTGCTTTGTCCCCGGCTAAGCATGTTAGATAAGGAAGCAGGCAGGCATGTTTTGAAAGTGAAAGGAGTACTGTTTAGGATCCCCGGGGTAAGGCAGGCAGGAGGGCACTAGGACGTTCCCCACCTGCAAGACCTAAAAGACTTTTGCATCAAGTGGGCTGCTGCGACTGAATGGACATGGAGAGTCTAATGAGCACAAGTGAAGCCAGCAGAGGGTCACTAGGTCCGTGCTGCTTGTATGGTGATGGAGAGGTTTGCAGGGCAATGCAGGTGGCGCTAGAGTGTTCGCAATGAGGCATGGGGAGTGCAGTGATGGCAGAGCAGGGGCAGATGGTACTGCAAGTAGCACTAGGGGTGAAGAGCTTTAGGCTGCATAGAATGGAAGTGAGCAGGAAGAGCAAGTGTGGGGAAAAAAGAGGTGGGAATGAAAGATGGTGAGGCAAATTTGAAATCTAAGGGCTCATATAGGGAGAGGGAGTCAGGTCAAAGAGTCACTGCTTGTTAGGGAAACAACTTTTCAACCCTCCTCAGAGTGACGCAAAGAAAACACAAACACCAGGCAAGGCTCCAGAACAGATGAAATGTTTGTTGGGGTACCAAAGTTTATTGGCAAGCCAAGGCAGAAGGCAGATGCACATCCAAGAGATACGTCTTACAAGCTGGCATCTTCTGCCGTGAAGCATATAAGTCAGGCAGTTATATGTGTTAATAAGTGCTGTCACAGCAAAACTCCAAAAGGGGACATAGTCCAAACATGGGCACGCATAAACAAAAGAAATGCTGCATATACAAAACTTCAAGTCCATAGATTAAAAATATACATAATGCAGTGTGAGCATGGGAAAATGTATTTTTCCTCAACACTGCTAGTCGATCAGTACAAGGGAGGAAGGGGTCATGGTGGCGGCTGCGGCTTGTGAGGGGTGAGAGCAAGAAAGAAGGCCAAGTTCAGCATGAAAAAGTTAAGGCTAGGTAGGAGGAGATTGATCTAAGTGATGGCTGCAAAAGAAACAGGTCAGTCAGAGTGTGATGTATATGCTGAATTGGGCTGCCAAGGGAAAGCAGTCTCAGGTGCATGAGTAACTGGCTGGGTTAAAGGGCACCCATTCAGAGGAGGCAAGAGACTGGAGGAGCGATGGTGAGATAAATGGAATGCGCATTTGGAGTTGATGGCATTTCAGGCATGCTGATGTTAATGGGTGGTGATGGGCTAGGGTGGTGCACTCGATGTAGACCAGCATGGGTATGGGAGAAAAACGGACATACGACGATGGCGAGGCACAAATACAAGTGGGGCGAGGCGATGTAAGCCTGAAGACTTCATAAAAGTCAGTATTTTCATAATCATCAGGCACTAATTGGTTTAAAAATAATAAAACCAGGTAAAATCATTGCAGCGCGCAACAGAACAAGCATTGCAAAGCCAATAGGTCTCACCTTTGTCTTTTTTGCTATGTAACTGGCTTACAAATATTAAAGGGTATAATAATGTTTGTTTTATTAAATTAAAAACAAACATTATTATAATATTTTTCTAATATTTGTAAGCCAGTTACATAGAAAAAAAGAGAGGCGATACATATTGGTATGCAGGAAAGAAGAAAGAAGACAGAAGACCAGTGAAGGCAGAAGTCCACAGAAGATAGAACACGGAAGAAGACAGAAGACGGCAGAAGACAAAAGGTGGAAGAGGACAAAAGACAGAAGAAGACAGAAGGTGTGAGAAGAAAGAAGAGAGAAGACGGTAGAAGACAGAAGACTGCAGAAGTCAGAAGGCGTGTGTGATGGGGCGATATATCCCATTGTAGGAGAAGCGGACCCCGGACCGTCGAGCGGTACTCAAGGGGGACTGGAAGAAGCAATGCATGTCAATGTATCAAAAGTGCGCCGCCGTAGACGGAGTGGAGGTGCAGAAGGCGAGGTAGAGGAGAGAGACACAGAAGACGAGGTGGACGAGAGAGATGCGGAAGGTGAAGTGGAGGAGAGAGACGCAGAAGGCGGTGTTGAAGGAGAGAGACGTGGAAGGCAAAGTGGAGGAGAGAGAAGCGGAAGGCGAAGTGGAAGAGAGAGATGGCAAAGTGAGCAGCCAGACGGAGGATCAAAGGGATTCTGGGAGTCAAGACCCAGAGGTCCGCCACGTCTCAGGAGGAACGTGGCTCTCCCAGGTACGTGCCTGATTGCGGGGTCCAGCCTCCCCATTCTGGAGATGGGGAAACGGGGTGAGGAGGCACGGAGAGACCAGGAAAGGCACCCTCACACAAAACTAAAGCTAGGGGAAGACACAGGGCCATTGTGAGAGCCCTAGTAACATTGGGGACTCATGCTAGCTGGTGCAGTTTGAAAGACACGTCAAGCAAGTGCATGAAGTCACCCTTATTCTTTATTTTCCCTACCCCATTGCACTGGTATCACGTCTTCTCATCCGGGAGCCCACTCCCTCACTATTTGCATGCATAAAAAGATAAGACACCCAAAAAAATAATGAACAATAGACTTACCTGTGGTTGATCCTCTCTTTTCTTGTCCCCACATATCCGAGTGCTGACATACCTTGAAGACCCGAAAATCGCCTGAAAGAGGAGCAAGAAGGAGGACAGAGTGATGGACTGTACTAAAGTTCAACCCATAAGAGACAATACAATAGATTACTTCAATAAATTTAGTTTTCAACCCGCACATGCTCTGTCACCCAGCCTAAGTGTTTAAAAGCAGCCTTATATAATTAGGAACCTCTCTGGTAGCCCTTGTACATCGTGAGAAGACAGAAGACGTGAAAAGAGCACAGACGTGAGAAGACAGAAGTTGGCATGCGGTAAAGAAGATAGTGAAGACAGAAGATGGTAAGCAGAAAGAAAAAAGATGACGGATGGCAATGAAGAAAGAAGCCTGAGAAGATGAAAGCAGAGAAAAAAGACATCAAAGAAGAAAGAAGATGGCATGCAAGAAGAAAAAAGAAGTACCTTCAGCTGCGTCGCCAGCGGGAAGGACACTGGCCAGTGTCCAATAAGAAGTGACCTGAAGTAGTACTAGGTCCACAGGCAACTCGGTGGCAGGATTGGTGAAGAAGACAAAGACAGGAGGTGACGCGAAGACGACATGCTGGCCAATCCAAAGCAGGTAAATCAGAGCAACGTTGGAGTAAACCAATGGTAAGTTTAGTTAAGTAAGGGGCTGGTTCCAAGCTCCTTTTAAGTTTTTTACTAACAAAAGATTTCACAAGCACACGCGCAAGCGCGCATGCAGACGAAACCTAAAATGTAAAAGTATTACAGCAGTCAGTAAGCATAGAATCCCTTGGTCTGACAGCGCTATTTAAAAAGCAAGAAACATACCAACAATTCAGTGCATCGCTGAGTAACTGTAAATGCTGACAAGAGCAGATCTGGCTTGAGCTAATTTTTTTCCCACTAAAATAGGTTTAAAAAAGAATAGCCAAAAATGTTTTGAACAAATCAAGGTAAAGTGCATAGTGCTTTGTTTGGACGTTAAATCACAGAAGCAGGACGGACGATCCACGTTACTAGATCATCCCTTAGGGGGAAACACAATAAAAAAGTAACATATTTAACCTAAAATGGGTTTACAAGAATCAATGAGAAATAGACTTTTCATATTACAAATATGGCTCAGCATATAAGCCAGTCTTTAATCGGTGAGTGCATCAAGTAGATGATTCATGAAAGCATTTTTACCCAAACTAAATTTGCTTATGCAAGGCTCTCAGGAATATTGAATAAGGCTGGCTATTCTAACTTATAAAGGCCATTCTTGAAGTAGCTAAGCCATGGTATCCAATGGGTATGCTCAAGACTCAAACAATACTTCGCAAACTTCAGGTTGAGTTCTGGCTCAGGTTTGAGACAAATAGTTAACCATAAAATGAGAGGCCTCCACCGAATTATATCTGACAGAAAACCCTGCCCCAGCTCTTCCTGGACAATAAATGTAGTTGGGCTGCTGAGAGTGCAAGTAGCCTTCTCAAAACTTAGTGCCAGATGTAGCAAAGGGTTCTTCCCATTCTGTGTCATTGGGCAAATGTGTTCGTACATATGGCCCTTATTCTCTGCATTTTGTAAAGATCCCCAGGGGTCGCTATCTTAGGCCGCTATGGACACACACTTAGCATTATAGATCTGAAGCATAGCTGTCACATACTTATGCCCTAACCTAGCAGCAAAGTTGAAACAGAGGCAACTCTTTCAAAAACAAGTAGCTTAGCCCTGATCAACGGTGTCCAATTGATAGATTAGTCAAACAGCGTTCAAAGCAGGAGAATGTTTTCACTTTGCTAAGTGCCTTTGCCATTGCAGAAAAGGATCTACTTTTAGTATTTTTGGATTCTATTGTCAAAGAAGGTATTTAATAAAAATTGCAATCCTTGGGTTGATCGAGATGCTGGTACAGTATTGTCAACATAAAGATTTGCTGGGACAAACTGCCCACCTATCAGAGCATATCGAACCCCGGCAGCTAAAACCTGCTCCAACGTATCCAAGTATAGGGTGAATATAAAGGGGGACCAGAAGCAACTTTTTCTCTTTGTCTGACTACAACCCACCCCCCCATTAAGGAAAAAGTGCTTGGTCCATTCCTTTTTCTGATCATATCTTATAGAGAAATTCAAACGTAAGAGCAAATCATGCAGGAACAGGACAATGTTTTAGTCAATCCCCAAATCCAACATAATGAGCTACAGTTTTACTCTGTTTATCCGATTAAAAGCTGGGCTCAAGTCCATGAAGGCCATGTGTATCAGTCCCCATCTTGCCATAGTGTACTTATTAACGGGTACACACAGTTTCAAACACTGATCCACTGTTCCCCTCCCTGGTCTGAAACTGTACTGTACCTTAGAGAGAATATGACAGTCTTTACTCCAGAATCCCAGACCATCTGCCTGGAAAGTATTGTTTTCCAGATGACCTTGACCACCGAGTCGATGACACAAAGGGTCGTCTCTAGAGCCTTTTTGAAGACAGACAAAATTAGTGATTTAGACCACTTACATGGAAGTCTGGGTCAAAGGCTGCATTTATGTGAATGGTGGGCAAGGGGGTCCAATAGGAAATGTTGGACTTCGATAAGCCCAGCGGTATCCTGTCGGGGTCAAGCACTTTATTGTTACGATGGGTGAGAATAGCATCTCTAACTTCTTCCCAGGTAAATATTAGAGGAAAAACCACCCTCAGATCACAAAACAGAAGGAGACACAGAATCAAAGGGGGCAGGACACAGGGCTTCATAAATGCCCTTAAAATTCTGAACCCATATGTCAGGGGAGATATGCTGTGATAACCGCGTCCCTAGTTCTGAAAAAAATGGGCGATTGACAATCTCCCAAAACTAGGAGCTATTTATACAACCACAATCAGGTGCTGCCATGCTTCCTGCTTCAAGAATCGCTTCCTGTGTTGCACAGCTGAAATGCATAAGGCTCAAAGGCAAGCAACCTTAGACCTATCCCTCGGGGTCTCTTTCAGAGCCTTTAAAGGACATTTTAGAAAGGGAGAGAAAAGTGGAATTGTACTATGGGAAGAGGGAGACGACTAGTAGAGAAGAGATGATAGGGTGGACACAGAACGTGTAAGTGGTTACCAAGGACATGGCGGCTGGTCACTGGCGGGAGGGGATACACTGGGGTGGCACACACTGGCAAAACATAGTGTAAGAGAGGAAAAGTAACATTGATGGAAAGTGAGAGAGATGTTGGAATGAGTGAGATATCGCTGGGTAACAATACTGATTGGGGGAATTTGGTGTTTCACGCAGGAACAAGCACAGCGGGAGCCAGGCGACTACAGATGGAAGTGGCGTAGTACATCAGCAGCAGTGCTGAGCAAATAGGCAGGCGGGGGGCGCTGTACCTTAGAACATGGAAGGAGTGGTGATGGGGTTTTACGTAGCATGCCTTGTAGAAAAGCAAGACTCCTAAGGGTCTGAGTGAGAAAGCCAAATCTCGACCAACAGGACCTTGGGATCCAACTAAAGAGCTGTCATGGAGAGGTAAGATTATCCAGATTCAATGGTGAAGATGCCAGCCTTCAAGAATCTTCTGAATTTAAAGTAGTAATTTTCCAGAGTCAGTTGTTTATCGAGGAACTCCAGGGGGAGGAGGCCTGGGAATGGTGAGATCGACCACCACATGTCTTGTATTTAAACTGTCCAGTTTGAAGCCCTAAGGCATCTGGCCAGTCTGTACCCACAATAGTTATTTCAGCATCCATGCCCATGAAGGTTCTCCAGAGAAAGTGTTTTCAAGGTTGCACTTTCTTTGCATTTCATTGCAACCCAGCACTTCCAACCAGAGCCCTGGGGTCTTCCAACATTTTAAGTGTGTGTGTATTGCAAATGCTATCCCAAGGATGTCACTTTTTAAGTACATGGCATTCATTCAGAAGGCTCGGGTAGAATTTAGTGGTTTGTGCAGAGTCAGATGCAATGAGTAGTTTAAGTCAAGAATGAGTGAGGACCTCATCAGTTGGTTCAATTTGTGCAAGTATTTAAGTTGTGGCTTAATTTTAGACTGCACGGTAGTCCTGTCGACAAAGAAGAAACTGTGTTCGATAAAGTGTTACATTTATATTGTTCTTGGCGTAATATAAAGTTAGAGGTAATGCTTTCACATTCCTCATAGAGGTAGTACATATACTATAGTCCGACATACAATTTTCTAGGCCCACCTATAAGATGCAGACAACCTAAACAAATCATCTTTGGTGAAAACTTCAGACAGCCTATGTAAAGCGTTAATGCACTGTCGCACTCCATGAAGGCCTGACTTCACAGACAAGGAGTATTATATTATGGTTGGGGCTGCCACTCTGAAACTAATAGTAGTTAGGTACTCTTTCTTATGCTTTAAGGAACCGGAGAACTTTACTCGGCACATGGCTATTTCTCTATAGTTTTGTTGCTGGGCATTTATCAAGTGCTATGAAACACTGCCGGGGATGGGACCCCTTCTTCGTTAATCACCCTTCTTATGATGATATGTAAATGCTTTGAGGCCCTTACTCTGGGCATTTGACATGCATCATCCGGTCTTTTCTTGGGTATAAGGCAAACACACAGGGTTTTTCTCTTTCACTGAACAAGTGGCTAAAGGACGTTTTGGTGCATTTGTCAAGATCCTGGAGGCTTTCTTTCAATAGCGTACCAAGCAACGTGGCAATTTTCTGGGCATTTTCAAGGCTGTTTTATGCCATCGAACTAGCACCCTGAAGGTATTTATTTCTTTCCATTTAAAAAGTATCCTGTATCCTGAAGGCACTTTGAAACCCTTTGTAGATCATTAAACAATCTATTCCCTGACAGCCTTCTCTGTCTATTCAGCAAGTGCTAATGCTTTTTCTATGCAGTCAGCGTGTGCACTGAGACCATTTTCTGTGCATTCAGCAGAGTTCGTGAGGCCGTTTTCTGCGCCGGTCCCTTTTCACTATTTCAGTCAGCCAACACACTATACACGTGACACAATAAATACACCACAAAGGAAACACAACAAGTTATATACAAATAAACTCTATTGCATAAAACATCATTAGGCCAAACACGACATGCATCAGTAATACCCTGCTACACATGTAGTGGTCAGTACATCCCACAGGTTACCAGTACTCAGCAAAAGCGAGCAGTAGTCGGGTAAACATATAGGTTATTGGTATTCTGAAACACCAGCAGTAGTCAGGTTGTCATTATCACCAAACAAATTGCCCAAGTCCGAATAAACATATAAAAGATGCCAAGACATGATCATGAATGCACATAGAATAAAACATTCCACACATGGTAAGTCCTCAGTATCACGAACATAGATGCACATAACATGAAAACATTCCCCTCTGCTTTTATCATGGGTTCTGAGAGAAAATACGGCCCCCTCCCCCTAACAAGGTAAACACAACCTATATCCCTACACCAGGGCACACTGGGTATGATACAGGAATTAGGGCAGTAAGGGCCATATGTACGAACACTTTTTCCCATAGACACAGAATGGGTAAAAACCTTTGCTACATCTGGCCCTAAATCCGGTAGGGCAAACGCAGTACCAGCCATGAACAGCACAAATCTCGCCTGGGAGGCTCACAGTGCTCCTCAGCCTATGTTATAAACTCTAAGGCGGGTTGGCGCTCGCCCTGCTGTGATTGGGAGCTTCTTCACTCCTATTACTGGACACCTGGGACTCCGGCGAGCACCCAATTCAACCAAGGAGCTCCGATTCTCCCCTCTGTATTACTGAGGTATTTTCCTAGGCGCGAGGACGGCCTCCATCGAGGTGTCCGTCCCGCAGATAAATGGGGCCAGAAAAAATGCTCCCCAAGGCGTCCTGCCACTGTGGGAGGCTGCCACACGGCCCCTGTCATCGGGAAGACCTCTCCGGGTTCCCCGTGCTGGGTCCAGCCCCTGACGGCCGTTCGCCTCCAGGCAGTGACGGCTGTTTGCACGGTCCTCCTGGCGTGTGCCCTGCACATGACGGGAGTGCAGCCGCTGTCCAAAAACTGTCCCCTAGGGCTCGACTCACCACCGCCATGCTTCAGGGTCGGGCCACGGGGACTGTAGACAAATCAATGTATCTCCTCCGGGGAGCTGGAGGGCACGCGCCGCAGGTTTGGGGCCCACCACACCCAGGCCCTCTGAGACGGCATTCACCGGCAATGCCGCCTCGTCTTGAGGTGCAAGTGAAGCGCTCGAAGGTGCCGCACTCGGTCCCTCTGAGCTGGCGCACTCCGGGTGACGCAAATTACTCTCTCTGGGCAGGGGAGGCGGGCCCAGTCAGGGGGACCCCTTGCCGATGATGCCGTTGCTCCAGGTGGTGCATCCCAACTGGGAAAAGCCCACCTCTCCTCACTAAAACGGACACAGGCCCAGCACGGCCTCACCTGGTATCTGACCTCTGCTCCTTCCAGAAGGTCATAGGGCCCAGCAGGACCTTCCTTTTGCACCGAAACTAATAGCACCAAAGCAGAAGAAAATTACAGTGCTCCCCAGGCGCTATAACTGCAGGGCCATGGGCAGAATTTCCAGCAGAGGGAATCCTATGCTGGCTCTTGGGAGATCACTGGGGCCCCAAGAGAGGGTGGGGACGGGCCAGCACAAGAGGGTCCTGACAGTCCAGCGGCAGTCCTCCTGATGACCTAACAGGCCACAGATCAGCACAACAAGCAGGTTACTTCTAATGGCTGTCACAGCCCCTTCCAGCAGCATCCAGATCCATACAGTGTCTCAAGTGCAAAAAGTGCTCAATAGCCCCCTGTACTTATACTCATTTTGCGCAGCCTCCAAAAAAGGGGAGAAGGGAGTTCCAACCAGCCCTAACTGGTTCCCGGAATGTCCCCTCTCTACGCCAGCACTGGCTCCAGGCATCAGTTGGGGGGTAAACAAGCCCTTTGTGTGAGGTCAGGGCAAAGCCTTTACAGATGCAGGTGTGCCCCGCCTCTACTTCTCCCAGCCCAGGAAGACCATTCAGTATGCAGATGCACTCTTGTGACACCTCCACCCTCCCTGTGTACAGGCTGTCTGAAACGTATGCACAAAGCCCAGCTGTCACTTTGCCCCAGACGTGGATTGGAGGCAAGCTGCAAAACACCAGAGTCATAAGCACAGAGAAATGCTCTGCTTCTAAAAGTGGCATTTCTATTATGGTAATAAAAAACCCACTTACACCAGTAAGCAGCATTTCTCACTACCATTCCAACATAACAAAAACATGCCTATCCTACCCCTCATAGATCAGACAAAACCACTTAGACATATGTTAGGGATTTCCAATGCAATCCTATGAGAGGAGCTGTGCTACATGGTCTGTTTGTCACTACTAGGACATGTAGTACATAAAGACATATGTCCTACCTTTTACATACACAGCACCCTGCCCATGGGCTAGCTAGGGCCTACCTTGGGGTGACATATGTAGTAAAAGGGGAGTTCCAGGCCTGGGAAGTAAATTGAGATGCCAGGTCCCTCTGGCAGTAAACTGCCCACACAGACCCTGCTGTAGCAGGCCTGAGACAGGTTTGAAAGGCTACTTCTGTGGGTGACGCAAGCTGCGCTGCAGGCCTCCTAGTAGCATTTAATTTACAGGCCGTGTGCATGGGGATACCACCGTACAAGGGATTTACAGATAAATTAAATGTGCCAATTAGGTGTATGCCAATCATACCAAGTTTAGAAAGGAGAGCACATGCACTTTAGCACTGATCAGCAGTGGTAAAGTGCTCAGAGTCCAAACTTCAACAAAAAGAGGTCAGTTAAAATAGGAAGAGGAAGGCAAAAAGTTTGGGGATGACCCTGTAAAACGGGGCAGGTCCAACAACTCTAATAACCTCATACTGAATACCTTTAAAGCCATCCTCTTGGACCTCAACCTTACTCAGTCATGTAATGGCCCAACTCATAATAGAGGCTCTACTCTTGAATTAATCATCTCTAAGGACACTACCATTGAACTTGAATCCATATCCCCCTGTGACTGGTCAGACCACTACCTAATCTCCTTCCTCATCCTGGAGAAGGTAGTGACTAGAAAGGGCCTACCTCGTAAACCCAAACATTGGTCCAGAGACTTGAGAAACATTAATCTATACGATCTAACCTCTACTGGCAACAACATCCTAACTCCTCCCACAACCTTGACAAATGTGAATAATCTCACTGAATATTACATACAATCCATGTCTGACATTCTTGATACGGTTGGTCCGAAACAGCTAAAAAGAATTTCAAGCCAACACTCCAAACCCTGGTTCAATGGCAGCCTTAATGAGAAAAGATGCAAATTAAGGCTTGCAGAGAGATCACAGAGAAGTTATCCCTCCAACACACATCTCAAGTGCCTGCTCCAACAACAAACGTATCTGAAGTTTCAAAGCAGAATAATTTAGGACACAACTAGACATTGCCATAAACAGACCTAAAAAAATGATTCAAATTAATCATACAACAAGCAGTTTGTAAATCTAACCAACACTCGGGAGACACCGGATCCTTGCCAAGTGGTGAGGAGTTCTCCACCTTTTTTATTGAAAAGACTAGAAGGATTGATCCAGAATTGCTTTGTGCCTTATAGATTCTACTAACCTAGGCCCACTCCACTCTCCTACCTGTACAGCACCAGGCTAGATCAACTTATTTTGGCTAGACTATTAAAACCAATGCTACTTGGAGTGCTTTCAAAATCCCAGATGATGCGCTGTGCTCACAATATTAAAAACAATACAACCCTCCAACCCCTTCAGTGCTCCCCTACCCACCAAGCTCTTCAAACACCTTATGCCTTCCATACTGCCCCTTTGGATGAAGACTGTTAAGGCATCTCTCTCCCAGGGCTTGTTTCCCAACTGCTTACAAATTAGACAGGTCACCCTGATAAAAAAAAAAAAAAAAATGCGGACCTGTCTGACCTCAACAACTATCACTTTATCACCAACATCCCAACACTAGCAAAGCTATTAAAGAAATACGTTTACCTGCAACTTTGTAACCACATTGAGCAATTTCAACTCCTTGATCATCTAAAATCTCGTTTCAGAAAGGGTCATAGCACTGAAACAGTTCCAACAAACATTGTTGATGATGCCCCGAGATTGCTAGACAAGAACGAACAATGCCTTCTCATACTAATTTTACTCTCCTCTGCTTTCAACATAGTCAAACCTGATAATATGATTGACCTTTTTGAGAAGAGGATGGGGCTGTCTGGTCCTGTCGTAAACTGGTTTGCATCATTCCTTAATAATAAAGAACAAAGATTAAAAGTTAATCAAACCTTACTAAGCACCATACCTGTCACGAATGAAGTTCCCCAAGGATACACGTTCTTACCCACCTTATTCATCATGCTCATGGAACCTCTTATTGAACTTCTGAATCTCTTTAACACTCAATACCACCTATACGCTGATTACACACAATTGTATTTGAAAATGTCCTTACCAGAAGACATCAAACTACTCAACTGCACCCTACAGAAAACCATACAATGGCTGACCCACAATCACCTCATGCTTGACACTCTCAAAACTGAATTCCTCCTGATCGCCACTTATAATCACTTTGCTCCCATAGAAGATTGGCTCAAACAACTTGCTGCTCCCAACTGCACCCCACATGTGATCGATTCCACTAGATCACTAGGTATAACTTTGGACAAACATCTGAATATGCAAGATCACATCAATGCCACCACCAGAGGAGCCAACTATCAACTAAACATACTAAAGAAGATCAAACCTTTCTTGCCCCCAGCTGACTTTCAGTTAGCAGTTCAATCCCTGGTTATCTCCCGTTTAGACTACACAAGTGCTACTCTTGTTGGTTTATCAAATGTAAAGCTGGCTCCACTAAGGGCCACATTGAACTCAACTGCCAGGCTCCTCACTGGATCTAGTAGATTCACCCACATTAAACCTGACGTCAACTATCTGAAATGGGTTCTGCCTGAAGCTAGAATCCAGTTGAAGATAGCTTGCATTACACACAAAGCCCTTCACCACAACACACCTGGCCAAAAATCTTGAACTATCTGGAGGTAGTCGGTCTTCAAAAATCTCTAACGCCCTAATGTTGAAGCCACAGAAGTTCAACAAAAAAAAAGACCTACAACCTCTCCTTTTCCGGTCTAGACCCAAGAATATGGAACGCTCTGCTGCCAGAAATTAGGACAAACCCCTCTATGATCTTCTTTAAAAAATAAGTAAAAAAGCTTATGATGAATCGATTCCTTCACTAGTTATCTTCAGTCATTCAGCATGAACTTTTTCATGTGGGCTCCTCGGGATCATTGATATACCAAACCTTCCTGGGACACTGTACCTGTATTTATATGTTGCTTTGCTCCCTGCATTTTCACTCTTGCTTTTTCTCATGTATGTTTGACTTGTATGCTACATGTACAGCTCTCTGTCATCCTGAAGGGTCCCGTTTGCGCTATATCTCTTGTATGTTTGACTTGTATGCTATATGTACAATCCTCTGACACCCAGAGGGTCATGTTCGCGCTATATAAAACTCCGCAAATAAATAATTAAAGTAAATGGTTTATTATACAAACGGTGCAATGACCCAGAGGAAGCAGAGGGTATTCCAGCTACAACTATCTTGGGGCACATGCTGTGCGACAAGCAGCTCGACTGGAGCTGATCTACTGGCCTCCTGAAAGCATTGCCATGTACAACACAGACCAACTCCTGACAATGTTTCCAGGTATGGGGTTGGGGCTAATCCTTTAGATCGGGCCAGGCCGGAAGGTACTCCTACCATGCTCTCAGCGTAGATATAGGATGAGGTAGGAACCTCTAGAACATCTAGAACGGCATAACCATGTTTGTAATGCTGATTACCTTGCTTTGTTTCATCTGCCTAATTATTGCAGCTCACTCTTTGCATGCCAGATTGCGACTGTTTCACTAAATGTATTGAAAACGTAGCTAGCCTTTCTGGTGTCTTGCCTTGGCATGCATGGTTCAGAATATGAAAGGGATAAGATGTTTCCACGATTTCTCTGGGGAGTCGGAGTGTCATGGTAAGGGTGCCATAGTCACCTTCCACCCTGGTAGGTTTTGCGTTTTGAGTGAGGCAATGTGAGGTAGCCAAGAGTTAGGAAGACAGGTACTAATGGTGTAGGTGGACTCAGTCTCCCACACTCTGCTGTTCTGCTGTCCTAAATATGCAGTCCTATTATTATAGCAGGAGCCTCATAACAAAATCATGGAGCTTATTGTTATTGTCACACTGACATTGGAGTTGCGCTCCCGATATCCAGTTTATAGCTTTTCTAGGCTATTGTTGCAATGCCCGGAAAATTAAAAAAATATATATTTAAAAAAAAAAGTGATGAGGCTGGCAAGCAAGGGAGAGATTTACAGGTCAGTACCTCATCCCAAGAGTGTCCTAAGCAGTCTTTTTCGGGTGGAGAAAAAAGACCAGGGGTTTAAGCCATTGATAATTCAATGAGTAATGTATTTACCACTCACTTCAAATCTACCTTCTAATAGATGTGCTCCTCCAGAAACTGGATGATCAGACTCAAATTGAAAGATGCCTACTTAACAGTACCCATTTTTGCTCTTCACTAGGGATTTGTTCAGTTTATATGGAGGGATCAGGTGTACAAATCTATTAGCTCTGGTGTTTGGTCTGGCATTGGCCCTGTGATGCTCCACCAAACTACTATAACTGGTGGTGGAATATACAAGAACAAGGGATCACACTGATAGTTTACTTGGATGACATTCTTCTGATAGACAAAAATGTGCTCCAACTTCACCACACCTATTGTTTTTCTACTGGAACTATGCTTCATGAGACACCAGGCAATGCCAGATATGGTTCTGACTCAGGTGATATCTTTTTTGGGGATCGTAATAGATTGGGGATGGCCACCTTGGAGAAGAAGGTGTTGAGGATCATGAAAGTAATAAGGACGGACATGAGAAGGGACTTAGGGCCTGATTACAACTTTGGAGGAGGGTGTTAATCCATCCCAAATGTGACGGATATCCTGCCCACCGTATTACGAGTTCCATAGGATATAATGGACTGGTAATACGGCGGGTGGTATATCCGTCACATTTGGGACGGATTAACACCCTCCTCCAAAGTTGTAAACAGGCCCATAGTGTCTCTCAGACAATTACTGAGGATGCTGGGTCTCCTATCCACATCAAAACAAGCAATTCTGTACACCTTTGGGCCCTTCCAAGAGTCAAGGTATCTCGCTCACATGGGAAAAGTAATTACCTGTTCAGAACAAGTTCCGTTATCACAATACACCAGGGCAGTAAGCATTGGTGGCTGGATCACATGGATTCTTGGAACTGGGAAACAATCTTCAGAAACTCCCCAGATATGGTAAGTCAGTTGGATTCCAGCCGGCAAGGCTGTGAAGACAGACACGAGATCTTGATGGCACATAAAGTGACTGAAACTCCTGGGTGGTTCCTTCAACATCAAGTCCCTGATGAAGGACAAAGGGTCTTGCTGGTGGGTTGTGCAGTCAAAAAACAGTGTACTTCAGCTGGTGATCTGATCCAGGAGCAAATGCAGTGGATGTGTTCCAACAGGACTGGTTGGGCAGTCAAAGGTATGCCTTTCCCCCATTTTGCCATGATCGCAAGAGTGTCGCACAGGTCAGGCAGGGAGCAAATCTGGTTCTGGAGACTCCCATCTGAAAATCACAAGCTTTGTTCCTGAAACTATCCGGGGACTATCTTATAGCCCTGCTAGTTATCCTTATTATTTTACAAGACTGGTGTGAGTAACCTCACCCTCTGATGATGCAGGGCCAACAGAGACTGACATAATGGCAGATTTCAGGAGGCAGTGTGTGAATGGCGAATTTGCAGAGGTCGCCGCAGGTTTCCTTTGACAAGATTTGACAAAAAGGTACAGTCAAGAGAAATGACCATATCTTGAACTTGCTACTGAAGAAGACCCGATGCTGGACAGGTCTAGAGGAATCATTTAAGATCAGCAATCAATGTAAGACACAAACTAGTAAACAAGACCGCAGTGGAGTAACTTATTGGAATAAGTAAACCAATGGAGGGAAGATGGTTGTTTAGTCCTCCAGAACCTAGGTGTAAGGAAGTGGATTATTATTTGGGTGGGTAGCTCGCCACATTGAGGGTTTAATAACACATCTTGTCAGTGTGAACCCTCAAACTCACTAACTTAACCTGGGCTCAACAACCTCGTACCTATAGCAAAGTACAGACAGGCTTAAAGCAGAACAATGTGTAAAGTATTTATGCAGTAACGAAACAGTCAAAATACCAAGCAATAAAAATACCAAACCAATTTAGAAAAATAGTCATTAAGAAAATGACAATAAAACCAAAAATAATCAAATAAGGGGAACTGGAGACATGTTGTTTTTAATTCTCCTCTGTAGAGAAGAGCTAGACTTACCTGGTAGGTTGGACACATTCTTGGCTTCTCATGACATCCCGCACTCAACGAAACCTACGGGGAAGAAGAAAGAAAGAGCACTTGGCATGGGCAGTGCAAGGGCCCCCCTGGCCAGTCCTTTTGCGATGTTCACTGTCTGCAAAGCAGATAGTGAACATCGCGACGAGTGCTGGTGTACCCTTTGCACTGCAGCATTGCCGTCAGCTCGATTACGAGCGGGCGACAATGCCGTCGGCCGGTTCCCACTGGGCCAGCGGGTGGAAATTCTGTTTTGAAGAAACAACTTCCTACTTATATCCTTAAATAAAAGCTCATTGTTAGATCATTTTCCTTACTTTTGTGATCAGTAAAGCTGGACCTGCAAAACTCTCATTCTCCAAATACAAGATAGAGAAACCCTTCTCTCCTTGTGCAGAGTCTGCGTGGCCACAGTAATGAGCAGATCATTTCTCTGTGGTCACTCAAAATCGATTCTGGGGGTAGCTTTCCTCCCACTGGGTTTGATGCCTGCCTAACCACGAGGACAAAGGCTGGGCCTTTCCGGGTGTCACACAACATTTGCTTGTGACAGGGTAGGACCCTTTCAAGTTAATTAAGTTCCTAGGCCCACACCAACTGGTCTCAATGCCTGAGGAAGACAAACACCAAACCATTCCAGGCCATTGTCCCTGCTCTGAGAGCAGTTTTAAGACCTCTTTCAAGCCAAGTGCACAATGGGTAGCTGCTGGAAAGGTAATGCAAATTAGCCCCCAGGACCTTCAAGCAGAGTAGAGGTAACCCTCTAAAAGTAGCATTTTAATTTGATTAAATGTAAAATTAGGCATTCAAATTGAGTCTGCAGGTAGGTCATGCAGGTCAAATATTATAGATAAAAGTGTATAATCTATACTTTGACTTCTCCTATGTGAAAGTTACAACCTGACCAGTGACAATGTTGTTTTGGGCACAGTCGCTGGGATAATGTGCCATTTTGTAAAGACACATATGTTCCACTTTCGCATATTATGTACTCTACCTTGTGTGCATTTAAATATTTCAAATCAAATCAGGTTTTCCTACCAGACAGCAAAAGGGTGATTTTGAAAGGTCTGGGCAGCAGGTTTTAAGCTGCTGCTTTCAGTCTACACAGGGCAGGACTGAAGCCCTGTTTCCACTGCCACTGCAGTGGATTGCACAATAGGTGCAGCAATCCACATGTGGCAGTTAACTTCAAGGGCCTGGGGTCAATATCTATACCATATGCTAGGGACCTATAGGCAAATTAAATACGTCAATTAAGGAGAAGCCAATTTAACCTTGTTTAGAGGGGGGCACACACAATTGAGGGTCCTGACAATAAGATACATGAAAAATAAAACAATAGATCAACTGACATGTAATTGCCCAAATGGTACAGAAATAGAGGATACATTGACTATACCAAGCATAGCAGTAATAACTACCAGCAGTGCTCGTATGGTAATTAATGGACTACCAGAAATTGAGGAAATACATAAAACAATGGCAACATAGCCGGACAAGGAGATATCAACAGAGTGTAAAACAGTTAAGGATAAAAACAAAGACATCATGGGGGTAAAAGAAAAAGGGGAAAGAACAAAGGGGAAAGAAAACTACCATGAACCAATAATGTAAAACCATAACAAACAGTCACAGGGCAGACACTAAGGCCCTCATCATGACATTGGTGGTAAATCCCGCTTACAGCCGCGGTGACTGCCACCAACATACCCAGGCAGAGGCTAACATCAGTTCACCAAATTATGACACACACACACACCAATCCAACAGAATACTGCCACATACACAAATCCGCCAGCCCAAAGGTCTGTGCTAAAGTGGCGGTACCAACACCCATTCTGTTACGCCAAAAAAACAACGCCCACCCCATCATGACCCACAAATCACCATGGCTCACCTACTGGCCACACCATGTGCCTCTGTAGTTGGGCCATCACATTTGGGATTCTGCTATTCCTCAGAACGAAGGTGTCATGCACCGACCCAGGATACTTGACAGTAACGTGGGAGATGTACTGGTCCGCAAGGCACACCATTTGCACATTCAGTGAGTGGAAACTCTTCCGATTCCTGAGCACCTGTTCGTTCTTGCGGGGTAGGGAACAAACGCAATATGTGTACCGTCAATCGCCCCAATAATATTGGTTATATGTCCCATTGCATAAAATCCTACCTTCACAGTGGCTGAATCTTAACCCTGGGGGAAAGCAATGTAGCTTCACCAAGGCAGACAATACCCTTGCCAGCACGAACATTGGCTGTGACATTCCTGCTGCCAAGCCCACTGTCACTTGGAAAGAACCAGTTGCCAGGAAATGGAGCACTGATAGAACCTGCACAACAGGGGGGATCCCAGTGGGATGACGGATAGCTGATATCAGGTCCGGCTCTAATTGGGCACACAGCTCTGTGATTGTGGCCCTGTCCAGTCTATAGGTGAGTATTATGTGCCTGTCCTCTAGTGTAGAAAAGTCCACAAGGGTTCTGAACACGGGGTTTGTCTCCTCTTCCTATTCATCCGCTGTCGTAGGTAACTAAGGGACACAAGAGTGAGTAGGCTGCAACATTTTGAACAATGGAACCACCACCTTAGTGTGCATACAGCATTAACGTGATGGGACAGAGGGAATGGCAATGTATGTGCAATTTTTGGCAATGACGCAGTTATGGAAGATCTGAATGTTGTTAGTCACCATAAAATGGCGACCACCTGTCCTGTATCTAGGGACAGGTGGAAGTAAGGTAACTCCGCCGATGTTGGGCGTCGTGGCGGAAGGCTGCCTTGCACCGCTGTGCAATTCTTCATTGGCTAATATGGGGCTCTATGGAGTACAATGCCAATGGGGATCAGCGGCGGCGGTGATGGTGTACACTGCCACGGACGTGACTGCCATTTTCTGTCTATAACCTCACTTGATTCCTGACTTTCCACAGGACAACACCTACACTGCATGTGCTGCTGTGACCTGTGTCGGAAACCTACCATGGGCTGTGTGACCGGGGAGCAGGCCCCTGCCTTCACTTCGATGGAGTTGGAGCGCTTGGTGGATGGGGCCCTACCCCAGTATGGACAGCTGTATGGGCCTCCAGACCAACAGGTGAGTACACCCTGGGTACGATGCACGTGGGAAGGTTGCATGGAGATGTGTGTATAGGCATCGTGTCATTTGTGGGGGGGGGTGTTTGGGTACATGGTGTGTGCCAATGGAGTTGGAAACAGGATTTGTGGGCAATATGTGTGACAGGCTGGATTGTATGTGTAATGCTGTCCTCCTGTCTGTATTACCTCTGCAGGTCAGCGCCCATCAAAAGAAGGGATTATGGCGTGCCATCGCCAAGGACTTGCGGACCCTGGGGCTCTACAGCAGGCAGAGCACCCACTGCAGAAAATGGTGGGAGGACCTAAGACGCTGGGCACGGAAGACTGCGGAGGCCCAGCTGGGGATGGTCTCTCAATGAGGAAGGGGTGCCCATCGGAACCTGACCCCCCTTATGGCCCACATACTGGCGGTGGCCTACCCAGAGCTGGATGGGCGCTTGAGGGCATCACAGCAGCCACAAAGAGGTGAGTACAGTGGGCATTACTACAATAATAGGTAGGTGGCATGGGATCCGGGTGGTCGGTGTGAGTTAGTGGGTGCCCCTTAACCGGTTCTGTGCCTTGGACGAGATGATCTCGTCCAAGGCTACAGTTCCCCTGTGCCTCGGACGAGATCATCTCGTCCTAGGCACAGGGGAACTTGGGGGCGCGCTAGCGCGCCCCCCCGTGCACCCCCCTTCCCCCCCAGGCGGGGATGGACGGGGAAGACCTTCCCCTTCCACCCCCGCCCCCCCCACGGCAATCCGATGACGTCAGCGCGCGCACAGCGCGCTGACGTCATCTAGTGTTGCCGGCGCGCTGGAAGCCATTTGCTTCCAGCGCGTCTTCGGAGCAGGAGCTCAAAGGTGAGTCCTCTCCGTTTTTGGGGGGCGGGGGGGTTGAGAAAACAGACACGATGGGAAAGGAAAGGGTTTTTCCTTTCCCCCTGTGTCTGTTTTCTCAAGATTCCTGCTCCACGATCGCGGGCAGGGCCCGCGATCGTGGAGCAGGAATCTCCACTAGCCACCAGGGATTTTCTTTTTGCGTAAATTTGGGGGCGACCCCTTGGGCAAGGGTCGCCCCCCCGGGGGCAATTTTTATTTGTATTTCGCCCCCCCCTGGGGGCAGATCCGCCGATTTTTCGGCGGATCTGCCCCCAGGGGGGGGCGAAAACCACTAGACACCAGGGATATCTTTTTTTATGTTTGTTTTTTGGGGCGACCCCTTGGGCAAGGGAATTTTTATTTGTATTTCGCCCCCCCCCCTGGGGGCAGATCCGCCGTTTTTTCGGCGGATCTGCCCCCAGGGGGGGCGAAAACCACTAGACACCAGGGATATCTTTCTTTGTGTGTTTTTGGGGGCGACCCCTTGGGCAAGGGTCGCCCCCCCCCCAGGGGACAATTTTTATTTGTATTTCGCCCCCCCCGGGGGCAGCGAAAACCACTAGACACCAGGGATATCTTTTTTTATGTTTGTTTTTGGGGGCGACCCCTTGGGTAAGGGTCGCCCCCCCCCCCCGGGGGCAATTTTTATTTGTATTTCGCCCCCCCGGGGGCAGATCCGCCGTTTTTTCGCCGGATCTGCCCCCAGGGGGGGGCGAAAACCACTAGACACCAGGGATATGTTTGTTTATGTGTGTTTTTGGGGGCGACCCCTTGGGCAAGGGTCGCCCCCCCCGGGGGCAATTTTTATTTGTATTTCGCCCCCCCTGGGGGCAGATCCGCTGTTTTTTCGGCGGATCTGCCCCCGGGGGGGGCGAAAACCACTAGACACCAGGGATATCTTTGTTTATGTGTGTTTTTGGGGGCGACCCCTTGGGCAAGGGTCGCCCCCCCCGGGGGCAATTTTTATTTGTATTTCGCCCCCCCCTGGGGGCAGATCCGCTGATTTTTCGGCGGATCTGCCCCCAGGGGGGGGCGAAAACCACTAGACACCAGGGACATCTTTGTTTATGTGTGTTTTTGGGGGCGACCCTCCCCCGGGGGCAATTTTTATTTGTATTTTGCCCCCCCCGGGGGCAGATCAGCCGATTTTTGGGCTGATCTGCCCCGGGGGGGGGGGGGCGAAAACCACTAGACACCAGGGATTTTGTTTTTATTGTTTATTTTGGGGGCAACTCCTGTGGCAAGGGTCGCTCCCCTGGGGAGCTTTTTTTTTTCTGTTTTGGCCCCCCCCCGATGGCAGACCAGCCATTTTTTGGATGATCTGGCCCCGGGGGGTGGGGGGGTGGAAGCACACTAGGTGCCAGGGATTGTGTTTGGTGTTTGTTTGGGGGCACCCCTTGGGCAACGGTCGCCCCCCCTAAGGTGGGGAAAATTTGTATTGCCCATCTCTGCCCGTAATTTTGTAGGGCCATCTGCCCCCAAGGAGGGCAGAGACCACCAATACGGCAGGGATTTTTTTATTTTGTGTTGTGCTGGGGGTGCCCCCTTGGGGAAGGGTCGCCCCCTGAAAGGGGGCACAGAGGTGTTGCCCATTTCTGCCCCCCTTGGGGTCAGATTGGCCAATTCTTTTACGCCCATCTACCCCGAGGGGGGCAGGATCCACTTAGGTACCAGGGACAACTTCTAAGTTCTTGGTGGTGGGGTGTTTGTCAACTGGCAAAGTATTTGTATTTGTGATTATAACAATTTATTTCTTCTTTTTCTTCTAGTTCAACGCTTTTGCTTCCTTTGCTGTGGATCTTTGCGGTTTTGGCAGTAGTTGTCCTGTGGTTTGCATAGTTGCATGTTTTAGGTAAGTGAACGCAATTTACTCCAAAGGACTATTGTTGACATGTTTGTAGGTGGTGTACTAAATGCAGTATTGTGTGTTTGACATTGTCCTTAGATTTGAGCACAGTGGTGTTTGTGTTGTCATATGTCTAAATTGCTTTTTTCTTTTTTCTTTTTAGTGGGATATCATTGGTGATTGCTGTCTGTGCAGAGTAGTTGCTTGGTGAGTAGCTATTTCAGGCAACTGTGTGGTATAGTTTTTTGTAGTACATAACTCTTTGTGATAAAGCTACACTTTGTTTATTACTTATTTTAGTGCTAGTTGTTGTTGGCAATCCATTTGTTGTTAGGATCATGGCTAGCCGCAAAGTGACCGCTCAGCAGGTTGTTCGCATGCTCTTTGAGTCGTCTTCAGACCATGATTACGACACTGACTCTGCATCTGAGGCAGAGGAGGAAGCAGGAGATTCTGGAAGTGAGTTTTCTGTCCGAGAGTATTCTTCTGATGAGGAAGCTACTCTCAGTGCAGATGAAGGG
Organism: Pleurodeles waltl; assembly: GCF_031143425.1. NCBI lineage: Eukaryota > Metazoa > Chordata > Amphibia > Caudata > Salamandridae > Pleurodeles > Pleurodeles waltl. The sequence goes on from NC_090446.1 coordinate 124,641,257, forward strand.
CCTGTGTTAGAGGAGGACATTGATGTGCTAAGAGTGCAGCAGCCTGGGGCTGCAGGGTTTCCCATTGGAAGACCTGACACCTGGATTGCCCCAAACATGGAGCAGCCACAGTTACCTGCATTTACTGGTCTCCCAGGGTGTAGAGTTAATACGGAAAACTTTCTGCCTGTCCATTTCTTTCACTTGTTTATGGACGATGTATTTTTGGAAGAGATTGTGGAGCAGACAAATGTGTATGCAGAGCAATATTTGCGGGACAACGCTGCCAGACTTAAGCCTCAGTCTAGAGCTACTCATTGGGTTCCCACATATCTGGAAGAGATGAAAAGGTTTTTAGGTTTTTCTTTTTTGATGGGGTTGATCAGGAAGCCGTCACTGGCTTCTTATTGGTCTACTAGTCCCATGATGGCAACTGCTATATTTCCTGCAACTATGACACGTAATCGGTATTTGCTTCTTCTTCGTATGCTGCATTTTGTAGACAATGCTTTAGCCTTGCCACGAGATCACCCTGATTGTGACCGCCTTTTTAAGATTAGGCCTGTCCTTGATCATTTTGTGGATCGGTTTTCAGAGGTCTATGTCCCAGGCAAAGATATAAGTGTGGACGAGTCTTTGGTCCTTTTCAAGGGGCGTTTAGTTTTTAAGCAGTACATTCCTAGTAAGAGGGCACGGTATGGGATTAAATTGTATCTGCTGTCAGAAAGCAGTACAGGATATGTGTATAATTTCCGGGTCTACACTGGTAGGGAATCCAGTATTGACCCTCCTGGTTGTCCGGCCACTTTTGGAGTTAGCGAAAAAATTGTGTGGGAACTTGCTAGACGGCTGTTTAACAAAGGTCACCATTTGTACGTAGATAATTTCTACACTGGAGTGCAGTTGTTCAAGGAGTTGTTTAGGGTGGACACTGTTGCTTGTGTCACAATCCGTTCTAACCGGAAAGGCTATCCAAAGGAGCTTGTCTGTAAAAAACTTGAGAGGGGACAGTGCAGTGCCTTGCGGAATAATGAGCTGCTAGCTCTGAAAGTTTCAGACAGGAGGGATGTGTACATGATATCGACCATCCATGATGAGAGTACTTCCCCTGTGGCTGTTTGGGGTCAGGTTGCGGAAGTGCGCAAACCTGCGTGCATTTTGGACTACAATAGGCACATGGGTGGTGTTGATAGAGTAGATCAGAGGTTAGAACCTTACACTGCTCTTCGTAAGTCATATGTGTGGTATAAAAAGTTGGCCCTACATTTATTTCATTTGGCAACTTTTAATGCCTTTATTGTATACAAGGATTGTTCACCCGAGTCAAGGATGACATTTGTTAAATTTCAGGAGTCGGTGATAGAAAGCCTTATTGTGGTGGAACCGGCAAGAGTTCCTAGAGTAGAAGTGGTGGAGGATGTGGCTAGATTGAAAGATCGGCACTTTCCAGATCACATTCCTCCCACTCCCAAAAAAGACATGCCCACAAAGAAATGTAGAGTATGTGCCCGGAGATTAATCCGGAGGGAGAGCCGGATGTACTGCCCCGAATGCCCTTCAAAGCCTGGGCTGTGTGTTCCCGGCTGTTACAGAAGTTACCATACCCAAAAGAAATTCTGGGAAATACCTTGAGCGTAAGCTGTCTGTTTTATATTTTCATATGTTTCACCGTTGGCATCTGTTGTGTATTTAGTTAGAGCTTTTGTGTTTGTAGTTTTGTGCTTATTTTATAATTAGTAGTTTCTTTGTTTATAAATAAAAAAAAGTGATTGCGGTGTGCGTGGGGTGGCGCTTGGCTGGCGGTGTGCGTGGGGTGGCGCTTGGCTGGCAGTGTGCGTGGGGTGGCGCTTGGCTGGCGGTGTGCGTGGGGTGGCGCTTGGCTGGCGGTGCCATCCGAACGGCAGTCCACACTCCCATCAGCTGGTGTGATTCTTGTATCAGGCATGTGGGCGCATGTAAGTGATGGGCCCTTGAGTGGCGCGGTCTGTCGATGTGAGTGTTGTAATGTGCTGGCCCCGTGGCTGGCGGTGTGAATGTCATGCGTGTGAATTGTGCGTGTCATGTATGAAAGGTGTGTGAATGGCCTGTAAAGCGGTTGGTGCCTTGTCGCGGCTTTACAGCTCACGAGCTGTGAGTCATTGGTTCACTTTTTTGCCTTTCAGTTATTAGCAGTGCATTTCAGTTTTGTGAAATCTCTTGTTAATAAAATTTGATCCACTGAACCATCACTCACCCTCGTGCCAAATCCAACCAGTATGTGTTGTAAAAAAAGACAAAACCTGCTCCGCTGTAATCAGGCGTCGCAGCACACCTGTGACACGCTAGGTGCCTCGGGTGGGATCCCGATGATGAAGCATGCCACCAACTTGGTTGGTGGGTGAGGGGTCTTCTTCACATAACCTAAGTGTGTTTCTTTTCACAATTTTAGTGTTTGGCACATCACAGACGTATGTGCACACATCAAAGTGATATATTCCAAAAATGCCTGTGTTTGGGGGGGGAGGGCCCACCTATGTTTTTGGTCCAGGGTGCGGCTGTCATGTAGGGAAACCTACAAAACCCAGAAACTTTTTAAAAATAGGCACCCCAAGGAGTCCAGGGAGGTGTGGCTTGCGTGGCTCCCCCAACTATCCCTTCTATCCCTTCAGGTTTTGGGCCTTATTCTGTTGCAGGCACCTGGCCCACCCACACAAGTGAGGTATCATTTTTATCGGGAGACTTGGGGGAACGCTGGGTGGAAGGAAATTTGTGGCTCCTCTCAGATTCCAGAACTTTCTGCCACAGAAATGTGAGGAACATGTGTTTTTTTAGCCACATTTTGAGGTTTGAAAAGGATTCTGGGTAACAGAACCTGGTCCGAGCCCCGCAAGTCACCCCATCTTGGATTCCCCTAGGTCTCTAGTTTTCAGAAATGCACAGGTTTGGTAGGTTTCCCTAGGTGCCGGCTGAGCTACAGGCCAAAATCCACAGGTAGGCACTGTTTTCTCCCAAAATTTTGGATGTGTCCACGTTGTGCTTTGGGGTGTTTCCTGTCTTAGGCGCTAGGCCTACCCACGCAAGTGAGGTATCATTTTTATCGGGAGACTTGGGGGAACGCTGGGTGGCAGGAGATTTGTAGCTCCTCTCAGATTCCAGAACTTTCTGCCACAGAAATGTGAGGGACATGTGTTTTTTTAGCCACATTTTGAGGTTTGCAAAGGATTCTGGGTAACAGAACCTGGTCCGAGCCCCGCAAGTCACCCCTCCTTGGATTCCCCTAGGTCACTAGTTTTCAGAAATGCACAGGTTTGGTAGGTTTCCCTAGGTGCCGGGTGAGCTACAGGCCAAAATCCACAGGTAGGCACTGTTTTCTCCCAAAATTTTGGATGTGTCCACGTTGTGCTTTGGGGTGTTTCCTGTCTTAGGCGCTAGGCCTACCCACGCAAGTGAGGTATCATTTTTATCGGGAGACTTGGGGGAACGCTGGGTGGCAGGAGATTTGTAGCTCCTCTCAGATTCCAGAACTTTCTGCCACAGAAATGTGAGGGACATGTGTTTTTTTAGCCACATTTTGAGGTTTGCAAAGGATTCTGGGTAACAGAACCTGGTCCGAGCCCCGCAAGTCACCCCTCCTTGGATTCCCCTAGGTCTCTAGTTTTCAGAAATGCACAGGTTTGGTAGGTTTCCCTAGGTGCCGGCTGAGCTACAGGCCAAAATCTACAGGTAGGCACTTCGCAAAAAACACCTCTGTTTTTTTCCAAAATTTAGGATGTGTCCACGTTGCGCTTTGGGGTGTTTCCTGTCGCCGGCGCTAGGCCTACCCACGCAAGTGAGGTATCATTTTTATCGGGAGACTTGGGGGAACGCTGGGTGGAAGGAGATTTGTAGCTCCTCTCAGATTCCAGAACTTTCTGCCACAGAAATGTGAGGAACATGTGTTTTTTTAGCCAAATTTTGAGGTTTGCAAAGGATTCTGGGTAACAGAACCTGGTCCGAGCCCTGCAAGTCACCCCTCCTTGGATTCCCCTAGGTCTCTAGTTTTCAGAAATGCACAGGTTTGGTAGGTTTCCCTAGGTGCCGGCTCAGCTACAGGCCAAAATCTACAGGTAGGCACTTCGCAAAAAACACCTCTGTTTTTTTCAAAAATTTAGGATGTGTCCACGTTGCGCTTTGGGGTGTTTCCTGTCGCCGGCGCTAGGCCTACCCACGCAAGTGAGGTATCATTTTTATTGGGAGACTTGGGGGAACGCTGGGTGGAAGGAAATTTGTAGCTCCTCCCAGATTCCAGAACTTTCTGCCACAGAAATGTGAGGGACATGTGTTTTTTTAGCCAAATTTTGAGGTTTGCAAAGGATTCTGGGTAACAGAACCTGGTCCGAGCCCCGCAAGTCACCCCTCCTTGGATTCCCATAGGTCTCTAGTTTTCAGAAATGCACAGGTTTGGTAGGTTTCCCTAGGTGCCGGCTGAGCTAGAGGCCAAAATCTACAGGTAGGCACTTCGCAAAAAACACCTCCGTTTTTTCCCAAAATTTAGGATGTGTCCACGTTGCGCTTTGGGGTGTTTCCTGTCGCCGGCGCTAGGCCTACCCACGCAAGTGAGGTATCATTTTTATCGGGAGACTTGGGGGAACGCTGTGTGGAAGGAAATTTGTAGCTCCTCTCAGATTCCAGAACTTTCTGCCACAGAAATGTGAGGGACATGTGTTTTTTTAGCCAAATTTTGAGGTTTGCAAAGGATTATGGGTAACAGAACCTGGTCCGAGCCCCGCAAGTCACCCCTCCTTGGATTCCCCTAGGTCTCTAGTTTTCAGAAATGCACAGGTTTGGTAGGTTTCCCTAGGTGCCGGCTGAGCTAGAGGCCAAAATCTACAGGTAGGCACTTCGCAAAAAACACCTCTGTTTTTTTCCAAAATTTAGGATGTGTCCACGTTGCGCTTTGGGGTGTTTCCTGTCGCCGGCGCTAGGCCTACCCATGCAAGTGAGGTATCATTTTTATCGGGAGATTTGGGGGAACGCTGGGTGGAAGGAAATTTGTAGCTCCTCCCAGATTCCAGAACTTTCTGCCACAAAAATGTGAGGGACATGTGTTTTTTTAGCCAAATTTTGAGGTTTGCAAAGGATTCTGGGTAACAGAACCTGGTCCGAGCCCCGCAAGTCACCCCTCCTTGGATTCCCCTAGGTCTCTAGTTTTCAGAAATGCACAGGTTTGGTAGGTTTCCCTAGGTGCCGGCTGAGCTACAGGCCAAAATCTACAGGTAGGCACTTCGCAAAAAACACCTCTGTTTTTTTCAAAAATTTAGGATGTGTCCACGTTGCGCTTTGGGGTGTTTCCTGTCGCCGGCGCTAGGCCTACCCACGCAAGTGAGGTATCATTTTTATTGGGAGACTTGGGGGAACGCTGGGTGGAAGGAAATTTGTAGCTCCTCTCAGATTCTAGAACTTTCTGCCACAGAAATGTGAGGGACATGTGTTTTTTTAGCCAAATTTTGAGGTTTGCAAAGGATTCTGGGTAACAGAACCTGGTCCGAGCCCCGCAAGTCACCCCTCCTTGGATTCCCCTGGGTCTCTAGTTTTCAGAAATGCACAGGTTTGGTAGGTTTCCCTAGGTGCCGGCTGAGCTAGAGGCCAAAATCTACAGGTAGGCACTTCGCAAAAAACACCTCCGTTTTTTCCCAAAATTTAGGATGTGTCCACGTTGCGCTTTGGGGTGTTTCCTGTCGCCGGCGCTAGGCCTACCCACGCAAGTGAGGTATCATTTTTATCGGGAGACTTGGGGGAACGCTGTGTAGAAGGAAATTTGTAGCTCCTCTCAGATTCCAGAACTTTCTGCCACAGAAATGTGAGGGACATGTGTTTTTTTAGCCAAATTTTGAGGTTTGCAAAGGATTATGGGTAACAGAACCTGGTCCGAGCCCCGCAAGTCACCCCTCCTTGGATTCCCCTAGGTCTCTAGTTTTCAGAAATGCACAGGTTTGGTAGGTTTCCCTAGGTGCCGGCTGAGCTAGAGGCCAAAATCTACAGGTAGGCACTTCGCAAAAAACACCTCTGTTTTTTTCCAAAATTTAGGATGTGTCCACGTTGCGCTTTGGGGTGTTTCCTGTCGCCGGCGCTAGGCCTACCCATGCAAGTGAGGTATCATTTTTATCGGGAGACTTGGGGGAACGCTGGGTGGAAGGAAATTTGTAGCTCCTCCCAGATTCCAGAACTTTCTGCCACAAAAATGTGAGGGACATGTGTTTTTTTAGCCAAATTTTGAGGTTTGCAAAGGATTCTGGGTAACAGAACCTGGTCCGAGCCCCGCAAGTCACCCCTCCTTGGATTCCCCTAGGTCTCTAGTTTTCAGAAATGCACAGGTTTGGTAGGTTTCCCTAGGTGCCGGCTGAGCTACAGGCCAAAATCTACAGGTAGGCACTTCGCAAAAAACACCTCTGTTTTTTTCAAAAATTTAGGATGTGTCCACGTTGCGCTTTGGGGTGTTTCCTGTCGCCGGCGCTAGGCCTACCCACGCAAGTGAGGTATCATTTTTATTGGGAGACTTGGGGGAACGCTGGGTGGAAGGAAATTTGTAGCTCCTCTCAGATTCCAGAACTTTCTGCCACAGAAATGTGAGGGACATGTGTTTTTTTAGCCAAATTTTGAGGTTTGCAAAGGATTCTGGGTAACAGAACCTGGTCCGAGCCCCGCAAGTCACCCCTCCTTGGATTCCCTTGGGTCTCTAGTTTTCAGAAATGCACAGGTTTGGTAGGTTTCCCTAGGTGCCGGCTGAGCTAGAGGCCAAAATCTACAGGTAGGCACTTCGCAAAAAACACCTCAGTTTTTTCCCAAAATTTAGGATGTGTCCACGTTGCGCTTTGGGGTGTTTCCTGTCGCCGGCGCTAGGCCTACCCACGCAAGTGAGGTATCATTTTTATCGGGAGACTTGGGGGAACGCTGGGTGGAAGGAAATTTGTAGCTCCTCTCAGATTCCAGAACTTTCTGCCACAGAAATGTGAGGGACATGTGTTTTTTTAGCCAAATTTTGAGGTTTGCAAAGGATTATGGGTAACAGAACCTGGTCCGAGCCCCGCAAGTCACCCCTCCTTGGATTCCCCTAGGTCTCTAGTTTTCAGAAATGCACAGGTTTGGTAGGTTTCCCTAGGTGCCGGCTGAGCTACAGGCCAAAATCTACAGGTAGGCACTTCGCAAAAAACACCTCTGTTTTTTTCAAAAATTTAGGATGTGTCCACGTTGCGCTTTGGGGTGTTTCCTGTCGCCGGCGCTAGGCCTACCCATGCAAGTGAGGTATCATTTTTATCGGGAGACTTGGGGGAACGCTGGGTGGAAGGACATTTGTAGCTCCTCCCAGATTCCAGAACTTTCTGCCACAAAAATGTGAGGGACATGTGTTTTTTTAGCCAAATTTTGAGGTTTGCAAAGGATTCTGGGTAACAGAACCTGGTCCGAGCCCCGCAAGTCACCCCTCCTTGGATTCCCCTAGGTCTCTAGTTTTCAGAACTGCACAGGTTTGGTAGGTTTCCCTAGGTGCCGGCTGAGCTAGAGGCCAAAATCTACAGGTAGGCACTTCGCAAAAAACACCTCCGTTTTTTTCCAAAATTTAGGATGTGTCCACGTTGCGCTTTGGGGTGTTTCCTGTCGCCGGCGCTAGGCCTACCCACACAAGTGAGGTATCATTTTTATCGGGAGACTTAGGGGAACATAGATTAGCAAAACAAGTGCTATTGCCCCTTGTCTTTCTCTACATTTTTTCCTTCCAAATATAGGAGAGTGTGTAAAAAAGACATCTATTTGAGAAATTCCCTATAATTCACATGCTTGTATGGTCACCCCGGAATTCAGAGATGTGCAAATAACCACTGCTCCGCAGCACCTTATCTTGTGCCCTTTTTGGAAATGCAAAGGTTTTCTTGATAGCAATTTTTTACTCTTTATATTTCAGCAAATGAATTGCTGTATACCCGGTATAGAATGAAAACGCACTGCAGGGTGCAGCTCATTTATTGGCTCTGGGTTCCTCGGGTTCTTGATGAACCTACAAGCCCTATATATCCCCGCAACCAGAGGAGTCCAGAAGACGTAACGGTATATTGCTTTCCATAATCTGACATTGCAGGGAAAAGTTACAGAGTAAAACGTAGAGAAAAATTGATGTTTTTTTCACCTCAATTTCAATATTTTTCTTTTTCAGCTGTTATTTTCTGTAGGAAGTCCTTGTAGGATCTACACAAATGACCCCTTGCTGAATTCAGAATTTTGTCTACTTTTCAGAAATGGTTAGGTTTCTGGGATCCAGCATTGGTTTCATGCCCATTCCTGTCACTGACTGGAAGGAGGCTGAAAGCACAAAAAATTGCAAAAATGGGGTATGCCCCAGTAAAATGCCAAAATTGTGTTGAAAAATTGGGTTTTCTGATTCAAGTCTGCCTGTTCCTGAAAGCTAGGAAGCTGCTGAGTTTAGCACTACAAACCCTTTGTTGATGCCATTTTCAGGGGGAAATCCACAAGCCTTCTTCTGCAGCCACTTTTTCCATTTTTTTTAAAAAAAAACGAAATTTTCACTGTATTTTGGCCAATTTCTTGGCCTCCTTCAAGGGAACCCACAAAGTCTGTGTACCTCTAGAATCCCTAGGATGTTGGAAAAAAAGGACGCAAATTTGGCTTGGTTAGCTTATGTGGACAAAATGTTATGAGGGCCTAAGCGCGAACTGCCCCAAATAGGCAAAAAAAGGCCTTGCACAGGAGGGGGGAAAGGCCTGGCAGCGAAGGGGTTAATGCCTGGACAGACATCGCAGTGTGATCCAGCTCACGGGTAATGAGCGTATAGCAAATGCAGGTAACCTAGCTCGGTTGCATTCCAAGTCAGTCAGGGCTTTCTGGATCCCAGGAGGGGTGCAGTTGGTGGTGTTTGGACCGCATCTTGCTGTGGCATAAAGCCAATTGAATGCCAGTGCAAATCATAGTGCTCAATCATGATCCCTGTGTGTGACGGTACTGTGTATGCCAACTGTGGCTTTGTGCTGTAATTAACACAGTACTCTCTTTCTCTCCCGCCCCCTTTTCTCCTTTTGTCATCCTGTTCATGTGTGCATTAGTATAATCTGGTGGAGGAGCAGGGGCACCGGCATCAGAGGAAGCTGCATCCCACAGGACACAGGAGGAAGAGTCCAACGACGCCAAGGGAACCAGTGGGACGGAGGGCAAGGGGAGCACCACGGCGGAGACAGGATGTGACAACACAGACTCTGATTCCTCCTCCGATGGAAGCTCCCTGGTGGTGGCGTACACCTCTGGGACCACCCCAGCTTCAGGTACAGCTGCCACCCTCCTTACCAGCACCACCCTCCCAGTAGCCCCTCAGCAAGGTGCCCGTGCCTGATCACCCAGGAGGGTGGGCATCTCCTTTGCCCCAGGCACCTCAGGCCCTGCCCCGGTGGGCCCTGCTGCCCTGAGTGAGGAGGCTATTGACCTCCTGAGATCCATCTCTGTAGGGCAGTCAATGATTGTGAATGCCATCCAGGGGCTGGCATTTCAGATGCAGCAATGCAATGCATTCCTGGAGGGCATCAACGGTGGATTGGTGGCCCAACAGAGATCGATGCCAGGGGCTGGCATCCCAGATGCAGCAATGCAATGCATTCCTGGAGGGCATCCACTGTGGATTGGTGGCCCAACAGATATCAATCTGGCCTCCTCTCTGATGGCAGCCATTGTCCCTGTTCCTACTGTCTCCCCTCAAACTACCACTTCACAGTCCCAATCTCCTCAAACCCAACCCATCCCATGCACACATACAGATGAGCATGCACACAAGACATCACACAAGAGTGGCGCAGTCAAACACAGGCACCACACTTCAGTCCACAAGCACTCACACAAATAGACAGTTGCACACACATCCACATCCACTGCCTCCACTGTCTCCCCCTCCACCTCCCTCACAGTCACGTCCACACTCACACCTGCATGCACTGCTTCAACAGCCACCACCAGCATCACCACACAAAGCAGCACATTCACCTCATTAGCAGACACCCCCACAACATCCATCCACGTGTCCCCTGTGTCCTCTCCCACCCTGTCTGTCACCCCTCCTAAAGGACACAAACGCAGGCACTCAGAGACCCAACAGCCATCCACCTCACATAAGCACACTGCCCATGCATCTGCACCCAAGTCCAGCAGACATACTCCTCCAACAACCACTCCCTCAATCTCCACTCCCATCCTTCCTTCCTCTGCCCGCCCCACCGTCCCTAAGAAGCTTTTCCTTGCCCAACTTGACCTCTTCCCTCCCACTTCCCCACCCGCCCCCCGACCTCCCCGTAAGAGCAGAGTCCCAACGACCCAGCCCAGCATCTCAGCCAAACAGTCCACGGGGACAGTGGAGGCAAGACAGTGAAGGATCCCACTCCAGCAGCCAGAAAAGGGAAGGATCCCACTCCAGCAGCCAGGAAAGGGAGGGATCCCACTCCACCAGCCAGGAAAGGGAAGAAACCCTCATCCCCTGCTGAGGCACAGCAGCCCTCACCCCCGTACCAACACCAGCACCACCAATGGGCACAGGCCCTCATCCCCTGCTGAGACGCAGCAGCCCTCACCTGCAGCAGAGGGGATGTAGGCCACCCTCCAGGGACTGATGTACAAGGAGCCCCCTCCAGAACCAGTGGGAAAGCTCCCCACCTCAGAGACTGTGACCTTGCACTCCCCAGCAAAGGATAATGGGCAAGGAACCCCCTCCAGAACCAGTTGGCAGTTCCCCACCTCAGAGACTGTGACCTTTTACTCCCCAGCAATTTGAAATGGGCATGGAGCCCCTTCCAGAACCAGTGGGCAAGTTCCCCACCTCGAAGACTGCGACTTTGCACTCCCCAACAATTTGAAATGGGCATGGAGCCCCCTCTAGAACCAGTGGGCAAGTTCCCGACTTCAGCTGAGGTACCCCCCATCGCCTTCCCCCTGAGGTGCCTGTCCGCTTCCAAGATGTTGCCCCTGCACAGTTTTGTGCGCAGTTAGTCAGGATCAAGTTGGGGCTTGGACTGTGGCCATGTGGGCCTTTTGTACTGGACATTGGCCCTTTCTGGACAATTGTTCATATATCTTTGTTCTCCAATTGGTTCATATGGTGGCTGTTGCCATGCAATTACAATCTCAGTACAGCCGATCTGTAGTACTTGTATTATTTGTGTCCTGTGCCATTGGTTTAAGTCTGCAGCTGGGAGGGGGGGGGGGGGGGGGGGGGTGTGTGTACACAAAAATCCATCATACACAAGTCAAGATATGATATATATATTTTTTTTTTAACAGTTTTACTCCATAGAAAACAATGGAAACGTCGTTGTTACACAAAGTACCTGGTTTGCGTCAAAATTAAAGCCGCCCCGGCGAGCGTGCATCGAAAAAGTCAGCGATGCATTGTTTTCTCACTCGCAAGTGAGACCGTGCGTCATTTTCCGGAAGTGCCACCTCAGGTCCACGCAGGTTTATGTTGATTTTTGGTGCCCAGCGATGATGCGTGAGTAATCCGGAAGCACGGTGATGGAAAATCGCGCTGCGTGGGGTTTGCGTCGTTTTCAGCAGCCACAAGCGAGTGTTGCATTGTTTCTCCAGCCGCGATGCAGGTGATGCATCAATTTCCCAGCTGCAATGCAGGTGGTACGTCGATTTCAGTGGCGAAGCAGGTGGCGTGTTGTTTTTACAGCCGCGTTGCAGGTGGTGTGTCAAAATTCTCCCTGTGCGGTGTCCTGTGCGTGGATTTCAGTCCTTGTTCTACCAGCTTCTCCTTTCAAGAGCTCAGGGACTGCATAGGGCACCACTTGGCATGGCAGGAGTCTGAGCAGAGGGTCCAGGTGATGGCAGGGAAAGTCTTTGATGGCCCGGGACTTCAACACAGGGGGCAAGCTGAGTCCAAGCCCTTGGAGATTCTTCACAAGCAGGAATATACCACAAAGTCCAGTCTTTGTACTCTTTCAAGCAGAAGCAGCACCTACAGACCAACCCAGCAAAGCACAGTCACAGGCAAAGGGGCAGTACTCCTCCTCCAGCTCTTTTCCTTGGCAGAGGTTCCTCTTGGTTCCACAAGTAATCTGAAAATCTGGGGGTTTGGGTCCACTGCTTATACCCCTTTCTGCGTTTGAAGTAGGCAAACTTCAAAGGAAAGTCTCTGTTGTTCACAAGATCCTGCCTTGCCCAGGCCTTGCTCCAGACTCACACCAGTGGGTTGGAGACTGCATTGTGTGAGGGCAGGCACAGCCCATTCAGGTGTAAGTGACCACTCCTCCCTCCACTCCAGCCCAGATGGCTTATTAGGATATGCAGGCTACACCCCAGCTCCCTTTGTGTCAGTGTCTAGAGGGGATTCACAAACAGCCCAACTGTCAGTCTGACCCAGACAGGGAATACACAAGCAGGCAGAGTCACAGAATAGTTTAAGCAAGAAAATGCCCACTTTCTAAAAGTTGCATTTTCAAACTGACAATTTAAAAACCAACTTTACCAAAAGATGTATTTTGAAATTGTGAGTTCAGAGACCCCAAACTCCACATCTCTATCTGCCTGCATAGGGAAACTACACTTAAATGATACTTAAAGGCAGCCCCCATGTTAACCTATGAGAGAGATAGGACCTGCAACAGTGAAAAACAAATTTGGCAGTTTTTTACTGTTAGGGCATATAAAACACACCATTACATGTCTCACCTTTAACATACACTGCACTCTGCCCATGGGGCTACTTAGGGCTTACATTAGGGGTGCCTTGCATGTACAAAAAGGGAAGCTTTGGGCATGGCAAGTGGGTACACTTGCCAGATTGAACTGGAAGTTTAAAACTGTGTACACAGACAGTGCAGTGGCAGGTCTGAGCCATGTTTACAGGCTACTCATGTGGGTGGCACAATCTGTGCTGAAGGCCCACTAGTATCATTTATTTACAGGCCCTGGGCACCTCTAGTTTACTTTACAAGGGACTTACTAGTAAATCAGATGTGCCAATCATGGAAAAGCCAATAACACCTATATTTTACACAGGGAGCACTTGCACTTTAGCACTGGTCATCAGTAACAAAACCAGCAAAAACAGAGTCCAGCACACAGTCAAAACATGGGAAGCAGAGGCAAAAAAGACGGCGGAGACCATGCCAAGGATACCGGGTCTAAACCTAAGCCTCAGCAGGAAATATGAATACGGTGCATTTGGGCTGGGAGGAGGCATATAAACCACTGGGGCCCATCCAGCACCATTCCCATCTGTCAAAGTCCCTAGTCAGTTCCAGTAATTAGCACTACATCCTCCGCTCCAACAATACCCCAAAAATGCCAGCGGCCCCCATCATTCGTTGTGCTTTTGAGGGAGGGAGTATCTGCCTCTGGCCATCTATACTTGGGCAATCGTGGAAGGTCTGTTGCTTGTCTGCACATGGTTGGAACTATGTCGGCCCTGCTGTGCCTGCCACCTAAGCAATGTCCCCTCATACTCACCCCATTACCTCCATTTGTGCTACTATCCTAGTGGAGAAGGGGCCAGCAGGAGAATTCCAGACAAGTTCTACTGACAGTTGTCTTCTGGCAAGGATCAAGGTCAGGTCCTCAAACCTGGTGTTATTAGCCTCACCTTCGGTCTGGAGAACAATATCAGCACGCCAACTACCGGGAACACCTCTAGTGAGTTGTTGGTGGACCTACTGATTAAGCAAAGTACTGTGTCCCAATACGGTGTAAGTTTTGCCCAGCTCCACTGCATATGTATAAGTTAGCATTTCCAATCAACAATGTGGGTAGTCCATATGGGCCTTCGGAAATGTGACATTATTACGTTTGGGATCAAGTATTCTCTATGTAAATAGTAGTATTAAATCAGTTTGAAGCGAGTTTTCCCTGGAAACCTCAGGAGTGAATGTCCCATGTCAGAATATTACACCAGTCGTGTCTGTCAATGCTTGACCCTTGTCGATCACCCAATGCTTGTGGGGGCGACGCAATTCGCCCCGTGCTTGGTAAAGCAGCATCTGATAAAAAAAGGGTGATTGCACAAGTGCAATAAGAGGTAGGGCACATTAGTTTCAGGCCCTCGTGTTACAGTGGCTCCCCACCTCCATGCCTGGCGTAAGGCTGAGGCGACTGCACAATACAGCAGTAAATAGAGCAGAGAAAGCATCTAATCCTGCAACAGGTCACAGAAGTTCTCAATTGTGCATTGGAATAGCAGTCTCAGAGAGTAGCCATACAACACTGGCTCCAGGCATGCAGCCAGGACCAGTCACCCCCATGAGGTAGGGGCAGTAAGCCCTCCAGTGTGACTTCTTTAGCAAATGGGAGTTTTGTCTGTGTACATCGAAGAGCACGGCCCCATGTTAAGCACATGGTCGCAAGCAACAGTCGCTCCGGGTGATTTCGTTCTCTGGGCCTTGGTGCAAGCAAGAGAGCCAGGATGATTAGGGACCAACCTGGAGCGGGGAGTCAGTCTGCGTTAACATTGATCCCTCCAGTGAGCTGGCATTTGAGCTGTGCTATGAGGTAATAGAGATCCAGATCCAGGACAGCCATTCCACCTTCACCTATGGGCAGCCACAGTTTGACCAGAGCGCTCCTACGCTGCTCCATCCCCCAGAGGAGATGCGTAAGCAGACCATCCATTTTCTGGGACAAAGAGTTGAGGAGACAGATAGATAGATTGCAGAAATAATACAACAGCCGCGGGAGGCAGGTCATTTGAGACAGCACTACTAATCCCATTACCCATAGGGTCAATGTCAATCAAAACTGTACAGACTGCCGAAAGGAGGCCCAGCTGCTCTCACATTGCCCTTGTAGGAGGGCTGGGTGGATATAAGGACACAGAGGCTGCATAGGTTTCTGACTCTTGAGGTTTTATTAATTTCACAGTGTGAGGATGGTAAATTTCTTGGAGCTTCAGTGGGGTCCTCCAGTTTTCAGTCTCTTCTTTCTCAACAATATTAGCAGATGCTGTCCACTTTTGTTCTTCCCTTTAGATGTCCCCGAAAGGATGGCGCCGCCAGGATCCTTGGGAAAACAATGAACAGTAAGTATGAGATTAGTATTTTTCTCATTCTCTCTAAACTGTCACCTCACACGTGATATTACTTTAAGACAGAGATAACAGTATTTGACCCAACCCGGGGCTTGAAACAGCCCCCCTCTGAACTTTCCTCTGAGTATGTTGGGTCTAGTGCTTAATTTGTATTAAAAAAAAACCCAATGTAAAACATTTTTTTTAAATCGAAGTGTCAGGGCCCTTGTCAGGAGGGCACTGCAGCTTGCACGACCCATTGCTCCCACTAGCGCTGCCAATGATAGTACCATCACTACTAGCCATCACATATACATTAAAATGAATAACACATACTACCCAAGCTATTCTTATAGCTTTGGGCGGACGGAATTATTGATTTTAATGTATATTTAATTAACAAACAACAACTGTTGTGCTCCTCAAAAATTAAGACATACAGCACCACCATGTGGAAGGTTGTCACAAAAGCCAGCGTTGATAAGAAAGTGCCGGGCACTGGAAATCACCTGCTCAAATTAAGCACTGGTCGGGATGTTTCTTTCTATGGCTCCCGTGAATTCCTAGTCACCGTGAAAAAAGGGTAGTCTCCCTTCAAAAATGGATTTGATAATCATCCTCAGTTTTAGTGATACCCACCCAGGTCACTCGCTAAGCAAGCAGTAGTGCTCCTCACATGAGCTGGTATGTATAAACTTAGACAGTAGAGCCCATTACTCCAGTGTCATCATGTGGATCAAACAGTTGTGTTTTTAAAACTGAACAAGGGTGCCTGTTACACTCTTCAGGCTGAGCGTCTTATTTGTTTCTAATCATGTAGCTGACCTTCAGGTGGTGCAGGAGGGAATGAGGCTAGCAGTACACATACCCCAAAAGGCTCCCCACCCCGTAGTGTCCAGCTCCTGAGTTGCAGCAGGCCAACCAGCATTCTCCGGCGGCATCCACCATCTTCGGTTCACATCTCCTGGGACACGTCAAGGCGGGTGGCAACGTCTTCTTTGGGTCGGGTTCCTTATTCTTCTTCTTCGGGTGTCCTAGGGCAGAATTCCTTTCCTTCCTGAAGTTTTGCGCCATCTCTTTCCTGCCTGGTTCTGTCGATCTCTTCATTTTTTTCTCCTCCTTTCTTTGGTCCGGATTGGTTCACAGATATTAGGGCCCCACCCACCTGTTTCAAGACAGGGTGGTCCCCTTTTAATGTTTGTGACCCTCCACAGGTCTCGCTCGGCTTAACCCTGCATCTCCTTCTCTCCCCAAAGGCACTCTGTTGGCAAGGCAAAACGGCAGAGGAGACACCCCAGGGTTCAAATCAGGGAAATGAGGGGACTCAAGGGGCTCATCCTTACAGCCCTCTAACAGAGCGGCTTCAGAATGGTAGGTCTTAATGCCCAAGGGCCAGATGTATCAAACATTTTTGTGATCGCAGACGGTGCAACGGGCCGTTTGCAATCGCAAAAATGCATTTTGGTATGAAACAAGTCCAATTTGCGATTCAGTAACTTGTTACCAAATCGCAAATTGGATTTGCAACTACATACTGATTCAGTATTAGGAAGGGGCGTGTCAAGGACGTCCCTTCCCAATACTAAATTGTAGAGGTATGTATGATTGTTTTGTGACCCTGAATGCAGTTGCAAAACAATCGAAGTTACCACCAATTTCAAATTGGTGGTAACCCATCCGCAAATGGGAAGGGGTCGCCAAGGGACCCCTTTCCCTTTGTGAATGCATTTGAAAACAATTTTAGGAGCAGGCAGTGGTCCCACGGACCACTGCCTACTCTTAAAAAATGAAAAGAAAACTTTTAATTGTTCTTTTTTAAACGCATGCCGTTTAAGGAAAGCGGGCTGCATTTAAAAAATAAAAAGATTGCTTTATTGAAAAGCAATCACAGACATGGTGGTCTGCTGAGCCCAGCAGGCCACCATCCCTGTGATTGTAGCCATTCTCAATGGCTCGCAAATTGTGACCTACCTCATGAATATTAATGAGGTAGGTCCATTTGCGAGCCCTTGCGAATTCGCAATTAGGTGATCGCTATTGGATAAAATGATACATCTGGCCCCAAGTATCTAAACATAACCGCTTCCCCAAGAAAAGTGTGTCCAGTTCAGGGGAGGGTCCTGGAATACTGAGGCATGCACTGGGTATGTATTTGCCTTGTCCCAGTTTACACATAGTCCAGAGAGTGCACCATATGTTTCCAATGCCTCGTATGCACTCTCTGCATCTGCGTGCCCTGCAAGTACAACAACAAGCCAACAGCATACAGTGAAACATATAAGGGGGGCCATCAATGTGCAATCCTCTGTAATGTTGCCAAGCGGAAAGTGTGAAAGCCAGGGGTTCCACAGTCATGGCGAAAAGGACCATGAACTTTGGGCAACCCTGCTGGATGCCCCTCCCCACTTCAAAGGGTCCTGAGATTGATTAGTCATATGATTGGACCTTCAAAATTCTACTTTAAACTCTTTTCCAGAGCAGCACTGTGGTAAGCAGGCTTTAAACATGCATAATCCTTGCCTCCAGTCCTCATCTAGAATTTAAAGTATCTCAGCTATTGAGAAGCAAAGTTTCAAATCCATCAAGGGGACATAGGTTAGTATATCCCACCCAAGAATCTCTATAAAAATGATTCAGAACCTCCAAGGTGAAATAATTGCTGGAAGGGTTTTTTCTTAATAATGATGAATTTAACTCAATTAAACATTTGTGTTACTGTTGTCAGATTGTTGTTTCTTCATGGAGTTTGGTCGTATAGAGTTGGTTATGATGTACTCAACTGTTTTTCCTCCAAATTGAAGGGACAAATGTGAATACACTTTTTAGTAATAACAATATGAAGTGATTAGTGAACTGGATATCAGGGCTTACATTGATTCCCTAGGTGTACACCAGAACAGTGATCAGCTGAGGCACAACTGGTGGAATTCTATGTCAGGACCAGAGGCTCAGATTACGCTTCTCTTTCTATGCTTTTATTTAACAGCAGCCAATGAAAACGATCAAAACAAAAAACTAAATTTCCCAAAGTCTCGACATCACGTGATGACCATAGAGGAGGACTCCTATAAAGTGCAGCCTCACTGAGGTCAACTCCTCTTTCTTTGCTGCTTCGCAGCCAGTTAAGTACATTCCTAATACTTTGTTCGTATTTCCTTGCAGCGTTGTTATAGCTTTGCGATATAATATTGAGAGCGGTTTTGCCCTCCCTGGGGCGACCGATCAGCTCGCATCCCTTATTCATTTGCGGTTTCTATTTTTAGCGCTTGCGTTACCGAGCGTCTTTGATCATTTGGATTCAGATTCTGAACTCGCGGAATTCTATTTTTAGCACGCTTGTAATCTAGAGCGCTTTGCTTGGACACGAAGAGACGTGTGTTCTTTCGTCTCATGGCCGTATTTAGTGCTTTTCTTCCCATTTACACCACAGTGCTTGTACACTGGGGTTGCAAAAAATATAATTGATATTCAGGCTGGGCCTGTGAATATTTGTCTGTTTGCTTTCAGGGCAGCTCCCTCCACACCTTAAATGTATTTCTTCTGCCCTGCATATTTATATATTTCTGCTCCCCTGGAGCCCCTCTGCTGTGTTACAGCATGGCTGGTTATGGAGACCAGGCTGAGGAAGAATATTATTTTGAGGATCCTGCTGGTTCTTTTGAACAGGACTTAGTGTATACCCTGGACGCTGGGGTGCGTCATACAGTTAACCAAGCCTTGGCACAGGCTATCAAACCAATTAAGCATCACCTTCTTGGTTTTGTGGAGCAACAGGGCTAGGTGGCCCGTTCGGGCATTCAGTCCATTGTGGAACCCTCCCTTTCTGCTGGTACCCAATCCATTAAGCAGAGTCATAACCCTTTGGGACTTTGAGACCCTTATCAGGGCCATGACCAAGGAGCATGATTATAATGCAACGACACAAAAGAAAGCCGCAAGTGACCCGGCTTCTTCTTCTTCTGAGCATTCATCTGAGCAGGGGGATGACCCCCCCGGAAACGCAAGAAGAAGTCTCATCATCAAAAAGCTCCTACTCCTAGAGTTTTGACCTTTGAACCAGAAGACATTGTCCACCCCCGTTCGTCGCTGTGGTTGCCACCTCCTGAGGTAGCAGATTATGTGGAATCCCACATCAGACATAGTTTTGATAAGGAGGATCGCTCCAGACTGCGGTCTGAATGCCCCAGGCTGGATTTCCCTTCCAAGGTGACAGAGACCCCAGAATTGGATCCTACGTTAGTCACTTTTCTTTACAAATCTGCCAAGGATCCTAAGAAAGGTATAGATCGTGCCTGGCGTGGATGTCAGGACAAACTTTTGGACGTTTCTGGCACACTGAAGAAAATTTTAGAGCTGGCTTTTCAAGCCAAAGAGTCAGGATAGGCGATTAACCCTGATATTTTGGCGGGTTGGGCTCAGAGAGCGCTTTGCTTCCTGGGCAATGCAAATTGTGCCATATCGTTGGAGCGTTGCCATTCCATTTGGATGAAGTTAGACCCCAAGTTGGCAGATCTAGCTACCTCTGAGTCAGGCCCTGTAGCGCAGGGTTTGCTGTTTGGTTCTCCTTTTATCAAGGAACTTTCAAAATTTGTAGCGTCTTACGCAAGCTTGGACAAAGCCCAGGGTTCGATTAGACGTGTGCTGCGTCCACTTTTCTGAGGGGCAGGGCGCTACAGAGGGCGTTCCTTCGGCCGCTTCAACCAGCAAGGCCCTCAACGTGGGTATTACCACCAAGGAAGAGGCGGCTTTCAGGAGTATGACTCCTCCTCTTCAACTTTCTACCCATCATGACCAAGAGCGGGCTGTTCCAGGTTCGCAGAGGGAAATCCAAAGGCCACCAATCTTTCTCCCAGGAGTCAGGATCCACAGGTGAGCTTGATTGCAAGTTCGGATGTAATGTTGGGGGGCAGAACGAAGAGTTTTCTGCAAGCATGGTATCAAATTACTTCCGATGCTTGGGTCTTGGAGACCGTGCAGAGGTTCAAGCTAAAGTTTTACAAGTCCCTGTCCCAACAATGCCTTCCCTGTCCAATATATTTTTCCCTTCAAGAGCGCAGTTTCATCTCCGCAGAGGTTTCTGCTATGCTAGCAAAGGGCGCCATTGTCAAGGTATCAAAACACCCGCCCGGTTTTCTTAGTCAGATGTTTCTGGTAGACAAAAAAGGGGGTGGTTCACGTCTTGTTCTGAATTTCAAAGAATTCAACAGTTTCTTACTGTACCGTCATTTCAAGATGGAGGGCATTCACTTGCTGGGAGACATTCTGCAAGAGGGAGACTGGATGGTTCGATTAGACTTGAAAGATGTTTATCTGACCATTCCTATATTTCCTCCTCACCGGAGATTCCTTCAATTCCTTTGGGAAGACATTCATTACGAAAACAAAGTTCTCCCATTTGGCCTGTCATCAGCCCGTTGGTGCTTCACGAAGGTGATGCGACCAGTGGTAGAGTCCCTGCGTTCTTGGGGGGTCAGTCTAATAATATAGCTAGATGACATTTTGATCATGGCCCAAGACCCGGATCTTCTTCATTCTCATCTGGCGTGGACTGTGTCTCTGCTTCAGAGCTTGGGTTTCATAATCAATGCCCAGATATCTATTCTGATCCCATCTCAACAGATGGATTTTCTGGGATTCCGGATAGACTCCATCCGGTCTCAATTGATACTTACACCGGTGAAGATTCATTCAATCAAGAGGGAATTGAGATCTCTATTATCCAGACAGACTGTATCATTGCCTGCATGGTGGGCCTGCTTTCTTCATTGATCCAAGCAAACTTTCGAGGTCCTCTTCATTACAGAGCCCTTCAGCGGTTGAAGATCTCCCATCTTCAAAAGGGCCTCAGTTAGGCGGACCAAGTTCTCCTCTCCGAAGAGGCTCGGTCAGAAATGACTTGGTGGTTGGAGCACATGGAGGCGTGGAACGGCAGAGCTATCTTCAGCTCCTCCCCAGACGTCGTGATAGAGTCCGATGCCAGTCGTTGGGGCTGGGGAGCCTGTTGCGGATCAGTCTCCACGGGAGGCCGTTGGTCCAGTACGGAACTGAGTCTCCGTATCAATTGTTTGGAGCTTCTAGCGGGCTCGTTTGCGATCAAGAGCCTCTCCCCTCTCAAGGCGAACTGTTGTATCCTTCTGCGCATGGACAATATCTCGGCGGTGAGGTATGTCAACAAATTGGGGGAACCCGTTCCCATATATTAGCAGGGATTGCCAAGGATTTTTGGCACTTCTGTCTACAACACAGGAACTCGGTTATTGCGGAATATCTGCCAGGGAGCAACAATCTTGTTGCGGACTGGCATTCTTGGCATCTGAGATATTACAGCGATTGGAGACTTCATCCCAAAGTATTCTGGGCACTCTATGCCCGGTGGGGCCTGTTTTCGATAGATTTATTTGCATCCCGCCTCAACCGACGGATCAAACGTTTTGTCAGTTGGAGGCCAGACCTGGAAGCATCAGCCACAGATGCTTTTCTTTAGAAATGTTCTCAGGAGCGGGGATACGCATTTCCACCCTTCTTGATGATCCCCAGAGTGTTAGCGCAGATCAGGCGCCAACAAGCGGATCTGGTTCTAATGACACCTCTGTGGAGGTCTCAGGCCTAGTTTCCGCTGGCTATGGAGTTGAGTTGCAATCATCCAATAATACTTCCTTTCAGGCGGAACCTACTCCAGGACCCTCTGTGCCTTCCTCATCCATTGGTTCTGTCGGGTCAGTTGTCCCTGGTGGCGTTGCATCTTTCAGGGAAAGATGGAGTCTCCCAGGACTTTCGCAGGAATCTTCCGATTTCATTGCTGGTTCCTGGTCCTCCAATACACACAAAAGATACGCTTCTGCTTGGAAACGGAGTGCTTGGTGTAGTGCTCGGAGTGCAAATCCTTCTTCAGCGGATTGCTGTCTGGTCCTAAATTTTGTATCTTCTTTAGCTGTGCAAGGTCTAGCTTATCGATCGATTAATAATTATCGATCTGCTATATCGGCGGGTCATTTACCTATTGAGGGCAAACCTATTGGAGAGCTTCCCATTGTTTGTAAACTGTTGAGGGGTATCAGATTGGCTAATACACCTTGTCCTCGTTACTCTACTTTGTGGGATGTAAACATAATTCTACGTTTTTTGGAATCATGGCCGTCCAATAGATTTCTGTCTAGAAAGCAACTTTCGGCCAAACTCACCATGTTGTTATGTTTAATCTCTTGTAAGAGAGTCTCGGTTGTTAGAGCCCTGTACTTGGCAGGCAGAGTTTTTTCTCCCGAAGGAGTGACTTTTTCCATTTCTCGAAGAACTAAATGTAATCTGAAATCGGTACCTTATCCCAGTTTTGTGGCTAATCCCAAACTGTGTGTGGTGCAGTGTCTCAGAGCGTATGAGGTGAGTACAGAAGAGTTTTGTTCTGATATGGGGGGGGTCAATTACTTATTTCTTTGGTTAAACCTTATCACCCTGTTTCATCAGCCACTCTGGCTAGATGGACGGAATGGTTATTGAATGAAGCAGGCATTGATGTATCAAAATTTGGTGCTCACTCCTCCAGAGGTGCTATGGCATCGAAATCTTTTGCTTTGGTTTCACGTTTAGAAGACATTTTAAGAGCAGCAGATTGGTCTTCCCCATCTACATTTAACCTCTTCGTTGCGGGAGTCGGCCACTGGCCGACGCCCACACACCCTCCCTGGTGCGGGTCACGACCAGTGGCCGACACCAGGAAGGGTATCAATAAATCCTCGGGTGCGTTGCACCCGAGGATTTTTTTTTTTTTTTAAACCCCCCCCGGGAGACACGGAAGCTTCCGTGTCTCCCCCCGCCCCCCCACCCGCCCCTTTGTGACGTCAGCGCGCCTCGCGGCGCGCTGACGTTGCAAAGGTGTTTTCCCCATCAAAGCAGGAAGCAGCCTTGCGGCCGCTTCCTGCTTTGATGGGGAAAACGGCCTTTCCCACGTTCGGGAAGGCCTCGTAAGAAAGGGGAGACTCTCCCCTTTCTTACGAGGCCTTCTCAAAGTGTTTCCTGGCCCCCGATCGCAGCACAGCTGCGATCGGGGGCCAGGAAACACCACTAGACGCCAGGGATTTCACTTTGGGGGGGTGGCCCCCTCGGAAAACGGGCCGCCCCCCCCGGGGGCATAATTAATTTAAAAAAAAAAGGTAGGTGCCCCCTGGGGGGGGGGGCGCGATTGCGCCCCCCCCCCCAGGGGATTGTTTTAAAAAAAAAAAAAAAAAAAAAAAAAAAAAATTTACACGGGGTTGCCCGTGGGCAGGGTGACCCCCTGTGGGGGCAATTTTTTTTTTAGATGTTGTAGGGTTTCCCTGGGGGCCATTTTGGCCCCCAAGGAAACCATACAACAACTAAAAAAAATAGATCTATATATAGATCTATATTTATATATCTATGTAGATAGATATATCTATGTACATGGATATATCTATAGATATATCTATGTACATAGATATATATATATATATATAGAGGTAGATCTATATATACCAAAGAGATTTATAAAGTGTGCTACTCACCTGTGAGGGTCTCAAGGCGCTTGGGGGGGGCGGGGGGAGGGAAAGGGGCTGGGAGGTTCACTGTTCGAAAAGCCAGGTTTTGAGGCCCTTCCTGAAAAGAAGTAGGTTTTGGGTCTTGCGAAGGTGGGTTGTGAGGGCGTTCCAGGTTTTGGGTGCAAGGTAGGAGAAGGATCTGCCCCCGGTGGTGGTGTGTTTGATGCGGGGGACAGAGGCGAGAGAGAGGTCAGCTGAGCGGACGTTTCGTGTGGGGGTGTGGAAGGTGACTCTCGTTGAGGTAGGCAGGGCCTGTGTTGTGGAGTGATTTGTGTGCGAGGATGAGGATCTTGAAGGTGATCCTTTTGTCAATGGGGAGCCAGTGGAGGGATTTGAGGTGTGGAGAGATGTGTTCGTGTCGGCGGAGGTCGAGGATGAGTCGTGCTGCTGAGTTCTAGATGCGTGTAGTTTGCGCTTGAGTTTTAGAGTGGTGCCGGCGTAGAGGGCGTTTCCGTAATCAAGCCTGCTGCTGATGTGTGCGTGAGTGACAGTTTTTCTGGTCTCTGTGGGGATCCATTTGAATGTTTTTCAGTATACGGAGTGTGTTGAAGCATGAGGAGGTGAGAGCGTTGATTTGTTGGGTCATCGAGAGGGAGGAGTCTAGGATGATGCTGAGGTTGCGTGCGTGGTTGGCGGGGGTGGGTGCAGGGCCTAGCGTGGTGGGCCACCATGAGGGGTTCCAGGTGTTTTTGTGTGGGCCAAAGAGGATTATTTCGGTTTTGCTTGAGTTGAGTTTCAGGTGATTGGCTGTCATATATATATCACTTTTGTCAATATGTGTGTGGTTTCCCTGGGGGGAAAAGGGTCCGACTTGTCTAGTGGCAGTTTTAGTGCCATAAAGAAGCGCAGAAGGTTTATATGCCTACTGCAAAGAGCAAATCTGTATTTTATGTAAATAGCTGAGTACATTAGCAAAGTCTATGGAGAGATGAAGGGCACTTTTGCTGGGTGGTAATGAGGGAATCCGAGGAGGAGGGAGTGGGAGCACCAATAATGATTGTTGGACTGGGCGCAGGAGGTGCTAAAGACTGTGACGAATGGTATGTGACAAGGTGTTTTTTGAGTGTCTTGAAAGTACGTGCTGATTGAGGGAAGAAGCGCAGGTAAGGTGGCCTCTACTGTTGCACGTATCTCACACACCATCGATTTTGTGACTGTCTACGTAGGCTTGTGTTTTAGAGCAACAGTTTAGCCAATAGCAGAGATGGCATCTTGATGGATGACTGCTGCCTGCACTCGGGTTATAGAGGACCGCTCTGACATAGGATCAGAGACTGAGACATCAGATACTGAGACAGCATCTGAGGGATAGGACAATGGCGCAGACTCTGGGAGTGATTTTTCAGTCAGAGGAGTCCCATTCGATAACTCCTCTTCCAGTACATTATGAGGGAGGTGATGAGGACAGTCCTGCTGTCCCTTCGCAAGCTGTTTGTGCAACTGGGTAATAGTGGGTTAGGCCAACCCAGAGAGCAGGTGAATGCGGCGGCAAGCAGAGAGAGAGTGCTCTCTTGGGAGCTCCCCAATTTAGTTCAGCACCAAATTCCACCACCCAAATCATATTGTGGAGACATCAAAATTATCCATGGCAAAACAAACTGGTTTTGTAAGGCAGGCACCTGTGTTTTTGGTCCTGAATTCGGCAGCCATATAGAGAAACACACTAAACCCAAACATTTCTGGAAACTAGACATTCGGGGGAGTCCACAGAGGTGTGACTTGTGTGGCTTCCCCAAAGTTTTCTTACCCAGAATACCCTGCAAAGCTGAAATGTTGAAAAAAAACTCAATTTTTCTCGCATTTCTGTCACACAAACTACAGGAATATGCTGGGATCCACAATATTCCTACCACCCAGTGACTCCTCACCTGTCCTGATAAAAACACTACCCCACTTGAGTGCCTACACCTAGTGTCTGGGTCAGGAATGGATCACCCCAGGGTCAACAGCTGCCTCACGTAAGGACCAACATTGACCGTTGTGTGATCTATTCCTGTCGCAGGCACCAGGCCTAACCACACAAGTGAGGTATCATTTTTATCGGGAGGCTTGGGGGAACGCTGGGTGGAAGGAAATTTGTGGCTCCTCTCAGATTCCAGAACTTTCTGTCACCGAAATTTGAGGAAAACTTGTTTTTTTAGCCACTTTTTGAGGTTTGCAAAGGATTCTGGGTAACAGAACCTGGTCCGAGCCCCGCAAGTCACCCCTCCTTGGATTCCCCTAGGTCTCTAGTTTTCAGAAATGCACAGGTTTGGTAGGTTTCCCTAGGTGCCGGCTGAGCTAGAGGCCAAAATCTACAGGTAGGCACTTTGCAAAAAACAGCTCTGTTTTCTGTGATGTGTCCACGTTGTGTTTTGGGGCATTTCCTGTCGCGGGCGCTAGGCCTACCCACACAAGTGAGGTATCATTTTTATCGGGAGACTTGGGGGGACGCTGGGTGGAAGGAAATTTGAGGCTCCTCTCCGATTCCAGAACTTTCTGTCACCGAAATTTGAGGAAAACTTGTTTTTTTAGCCACTTTTTGAGGTTTGCAAAGGATTCTGGGTAACAGAACCTGGTCAGAGCCCCGCGAGTCACCCCATCTTGGATTCCCCTAGGTCTCTAGTTTTCAAAAATGTACAGGTTTGGTAGGTTTCCCTAGGTGCCGGCTGAGCTAGAGGCCAAAATCTACAGGTAGGCACTTTGCAAAAAACAGCTCTGTTTTCTGTGATGTGTCCACGTTGTGTTTTGGGGCATTTCCTGTTGCGGGCGCTAGGCCTACCCACACAAGTGAGGTATCATTTTTATCGGGAGACTTGGGGGGACGCTGGGTGGAAGGAAATTTGAGGCTCCTCTCCGATTCCAGAACTTTCTGTCACCGAAATGTGAGGAAAACTTGTTTTTTTAGCCACTTTTTGAGGTTTGCAAAGGATTCTGGGTAACAGAACCTGGTCAGAGCCCCGCGAGTCACCCCATCTTGGATTCCCCTAGGTCTCTAGTTTTCAAAAATGTACAGGTTTGGTAGGTTTCCCTAGGTGCCGGCTGAGCTAGAGGCCAAAATCTACAGGTAGGCACTTTGCAAAAAACAGCTCTGTTTTCTGTGATGTGTCCACGTTGTGTTTTGGGGCATTTCCTGTCGCGGGCGCTAGGCCTACCCACACAAGTGAGGTATCATTTTTATCGGGAGACTTGGGGGGACGCTGGGTGGAAGGAAATTTGAGGCTCCTCTCAGATTCCAGAACTTTCTGTCACCGAAATGTGAGGAAAACTTGTTTTTTTAGCCACTTTTTGAGGTTTGCAAAGGATTCTGGGTAACAGAACCTGGTCAGAGCCCCGCGAGTCACACCATCTTGGATTCCCCTAGGTCTCTAGTTTTCAAAAATGTACAGGTTTGGTAGGTTTCCCTAGGTGCCGGCTGAGCTAGAGGCCAAAATCTACAGGTAGGCACTTTGCAAAAAACAGCTCTGTTTTCTGTGATGTGTCCACGTTGTGTTTTGGGGCATTTCCTGTCGCGGGCGCTAGGCCTACCCACACAAGTGAGGTATCATTTTTATCGGGAGACTTGGGGGGACGCTGGGTGGAAGGAAATTTGAGGCTCCTCTCAGATTCCAGAACTTTCTGTCACCGAAATGTGAGGAAAACTTGTTTTTTTAGCCACTTTTTGAGGTTTGCAAAGGATTCTGGGTAACAGAACCTGGTCAGAGCCCCGCGAGTCACCCCATCTTGGATTCCCCTAGGTCTCTAGTTTTCAAAAATGTACAGGTTTGGTAGGTTTCCCTATGTGCCGGCTGAGCTAGAGGCCATAATCTACAGGTAGGCACTTTGCAAAAAAAAAGCTCTGTATTTTGTGAAAAAATGGGATGTGTCCACGTTGTGTTTTGGGGCATTTCCTGTCGCGGGCGCTAGGCCTACCCACACAAGTGAGGTATCATTTTTATCGGGAGACTTGGGGGAACATAGAATAGCAAAACAAGTGTTATTGCCCCTTATCTTTCTCTACATTTTTTCCTTCCAAATATAAGAGAGTGTGTAAAAAAGACGTCTATTTGAGAAATGCCCTGCAATTCACATGCTAGTATGGGCACCTCGGAATTCAAAGATGTGCAAATAACCACTGCTCCTCAAAACCTTATCTTGATCCCATTTTGGAAATGCAAAGGTTTTCTTGATACCTCTTTTTCACTCCTCATATTTCAGCAAATGAATTGCTGTATACCCAGTATAGAATGAAAACCAACTGCAGGGTGCACCTCATTTATTGGCTCTGGGTACCTAGGGTTCTTGATGAACCTATAAGCCCTTTATATCCCCGCAACCAGAAGAGTCCAGCAGACAAAACGGTATATTGCTTTCAGAAATCTGACATTGCAGGAAAAAGTTACAGAGTAAAACATAAAGAAAAATGGCTGTTGTTTTCAGCTCAATTTCAATATTTTTTTATTTCAGCTGTTATTTTCTGTAGGAAAACTTTGTAGGATCTACACAAATGACCCCTTGCTGAATTCAGAATTTTGTCTAGTTTTCAGAAATGTTTAGCTTTCCGGGATCCAGCATTGGTTTCACACCCATTCCTGTCACTAACTGGAAGGAGGTTGAAAGCACCAAAAATAGTAAAAATGGGGTATGTCCCAGTAAAATGCCAAATTTGTGTTGGAAAATGTGGTTTTCTGATTCAAGTCTGCCCGTTCCTGAAAGGTGGGAAGATAGTGATTTCAGCACCAGAAACCCTTTGTTGATGGCATTTTCAGGGAAAAAACCACAAGCCTTCTTCGGCGGCCCTTTTTTCCCATTTTTTTGGAAAAAAACTAAATTTTCACTGTATTTTGGCTATTTTCTTGGTCTCCTCCAGGGTAAACCACAAACTCTGGGTACCATTAGAATCCCTAGGATGTTGGAAAAAAAGGACGCAAATTTGGCGTGGTTAGCTTATGTGGACAAAAAGTTATGAAGCCCTAAGCGCGAACTACCCCAAATAGCCAAAAAAGGGCTCAGCACTGGGGGGGAAAAGGCCCAGCAGCTAAGGGGTTAAAGCATGTTACTGTAAACCTATTGTTGATATTGCATCAGTGGTGGTGAATCAGCTTTGAACAAGCATAATCTGAGCCTCCGGTCCTGACATAAAATAATAAAAATTCTAGCATTCGCGTTAAGAATTTTTCAATTCTATTAAGGACACGGAGGCGAGGATTATCCCACCGCCCTATTGATATATTATATTATTATTATTATTGTGCATTATGGTATTGTGCATTTTTTTATGTACATGATTATTGTATTTCAGTGCTTTTCCCACCCTCTTTGGTAGTATGTTTAAGGATCATTTCACGATGTTCAATTTTTATGGTCCGTTTTTTTCTCTTTTTCTAGGAAATGAAGAGAAGTAATTTCTCACGTCGTTCTTTCATTATCAGTTTCCCGGATGGATGGGATTTTCTCCTGCTGGTACTCCAGGTTGTTCCTTGATAAGGAGTTTTCAAGATTCATGTTTAAGACTGGAACTGTTATATCTGTTGCGATTGTTTTGGCAAAGAAAGAGGAGTTGATCTCGGTGAGGCTGCACTTTATAGGAGTCCTCCTCTATGGTCGTCACGTGATGTAGAGACTTTGGGAAATGTAGTTTTTTGTTTTGATCGTTTTCATTGGCTGCTGTTAAATAAAAGCATAGAAAGAGAAGCATAATCCTCGCCTCCGTGTCCTTAATAGAATTGAAAAATTCTTAACGCGAATGCTAGAATTTTTTTTATCCTTGCATGAAGAAAGAGAAAAAGGAACAGATGTGACGGAGAATATGGGAAAGGATTGGGTGACTGGCAGACTTTCTATGTATTTTGTTACATGATTTCCTTGTATCTCTAGGGAAATTTAGTTAAGTTTAGTTAATACTAAAAGAATGAACTGGGGAATAACTGCTCTTATAATCAAGTGAAGAAAGAAATGCATAATCCTTACAATCGAGTCCTTAATAGAACTAATAGTTGCCTTCTTAAAAGAGAGGAAATTTTACATTTGTAAAAGAGTAAGTTCACTATGCCGATACTTGACTCACTTGTCAGGACAATAAAGACCCTTGTAATGACCCAATTACTTTCCAGTAATCTTCATTACTTCTACTCCAATTCGTCCTCGTCCCAGTCATTACTAAGTGAGGAATGTCACCATTCCCAAGGACAGGAAACAAAACAAGAAATGCTAACTATAACCCCACACAACCTCAACTCAGTACCATAAATAGGTTTGCAACCCCCAGCACTTCCTGTAATCCAAAGCTCTGTCAAAACCGTGAAGCTTCATGATGACTAGGACAAGGACGAGTTGGACTAAGAGTAATGAAGTTTACCAGTAAGTAATATGACCATTAACATTCCCATCCTCATCCCAGTCATTACTACACGAGGTATACTAAAAGCCAAAGGTCTTTGACCCAAAATCAACAATCAGTTACTATATAATTTGCTTTCCAGTAAGTTCGGAAATTGCTATCTCAAGCACAGTGAACCAATAGCTCATAACCAGAATACTGTTCACATCACTGCCAACTGTAATACTCCCATACCAAAACTGTTCTATGCTCCTACTTTTTTCGTTTTTTATTATTTCCAAAAAGGGGCAATTGCAAACATACATAAGAAAATCCAACTCATCATTGTATTAAGCTATTCAAATCGTACAACAATGGTAGTTGGGGCACCTAAGTGGCCAGCGGTATAAACGATTATTAAATCCATACATCATAAAGTTAATCCATTGTGAATAAAATGCCATTATATCACAGTTCTAGAATTAATAAAGATGGGGTTCCTAACTTCCCCCAAATATAAAAAAAAAACAAGAAAATCCACATGATTCCACATTCAGGCCTGGTTAATACCATTTACACCTTCATGTGGCCCGCAATTATGCGATGGCTAATCCCTTTTCCTGAAAATCACTATGGCCCTCATTATGACATTGGCAGTAAAACCCACTTACCGTCATGCTGACTGCCGCAGCGGATACCTGTTCACCATATTATGACACACACACACACACCATTCCGTCACTATTCAGCCACAGACACAATTCTGCCACACCAAAGGTTAGTGATAAACTGGTGGTATCCAAACCCACACCGTTATGCCAACAGAACAACGCCCACCACACTATGACCCATGAATCACCACAGTGTACATTCAATGGTGGTAAACCATTGGCAGCACATACCGCCGCGCTCAAAATACACACACAAACAAAACAACACTATATTGGACAATTCAAAGTACACACACACCTGACACCCATACACACACCACACCACTATAAAACACACACCCACATTACCCACAACCCTTTACCATGACAAACCATTGGCATGAGACAGACACCACGACTACAGACAAAACCACCTACACCTATACACCAACCACGCACCCCAGTTCACACACCCCAACACATCACCCTACACACCCTCACCTACACAACTCACACCACACCCATGGCACCACAAAGACACCCCAGATTCTCAGAGACGGAGCTAAGGGTCATGGTGGAGGAAATCATCTGAGTAGAGCCAAGGCTACTTGGAGCACAGGTGCAGTAGATATCCATTGCTAGGAAGATGGAGCTATGGCAGAGGATCGTGGACAGGGTCAACGCCGTGGGACAGCACCCCAGAACAAGGGTACGACATCAGGAAGAGGTGGAACGACCCACGGGGGAAGGTACGTTCCATTGCAGCAAGACACCAACTCGCTATACAGAGGACTGGCGGTGGAGCCCCACCTCCTCCCCCACAACTAACAACATGGGAGGAACAAGTCTTGGCAATCATGCATCCTGAGGGCCTGGTTGGAGTAGCAGGAGGACAAGACACTGGTAAGTCAACTCT
Source organism: Pleurodeles waltl (assembly GCF_031143425.1). NCBI lineage: Eukaryota > Metazoa > Chordata > Amphibia > Caudata > Salamandridae > Pleurodeles > Pleurodeles waltl. The sequence goes on from NC_090446.1 coordinate 124,672,629, forward strand.
ATACTATCATCACCCCCTTACCTGAATGCCATCTCATAACCCAACCCAACCCTCACTCCCATTACAGCTGGTTACCCAGGCCCAGTCACACACCACCACTGAGCCTCCCCCATCAGGAAACACCACCACAGCACCCACCCAGCGTACCCATACCTCTGTCCCCAGGACACGTCAATCAGCAGTGTGTCCACCACTGCAAGGACCCCAGGCCACACCTCATACCCAAGACAATCAGGGAGCTGGGATCAGTGGCAGTGGGCACACGGTTCAGGGGACAGAGGCACAGCACAACAGGGAAACTGGGAGGAGTGCTGTGCACCAGGGGGAGGACAGGCCCAGGCAACCGACTCTCCAGGAGGCACTCTCTGGGATCCTAGGAGCCTATCAACATTCCTAGGATACGCTGGGCCAGATCCTGGCCAACGTGCAGTAGAACAGGCCGCTGCAGGAGGGACAGTACCAGGGGATCAGGGAGGACCTGCAGGCCATTAACACCAACCTGGTCTCCATTGCTGCTCCTCCTCCCAGATTGTTTGTGCAGTCCTGGTGAGTGATGTTATATCTGCTGGGGATCACTATGGCAATGTCTGGGGAAGATGTGGGGTTGAGCGAGGTCTCAGTGAGGAACACGGGTCAGGTGTGAAGGGAGCGATGAGGTCCCATATTTCTGGGGAATGCTTGTATAGTGAGCATGTCTTGAGAACAACTCATGCAAATTGGTGTTTTTGTTCAGTTGGTGTCTGTGGCGAGTTGAAGGTGGGGGTGGACTGTCGGCTGGCGTGTGTGCTGTGGCAAGTGAAGTGGCAGTGGGTGCAGGTGAAAGGTCCTAACGTGGAACGTGGGTCGGAGCGATGGCAGTGTTTGTTGTAGCATCTGGGGTCAAGGTTGTGGAGCTCGGCGAGGGTTTACCTTTGGGTGAGGGAATGCCAGGGGTTGTGGCACTTAGCGTGGACAGGCTTGTCTTTGGTGTGTCTGCTGGGGCCTGCATTAAGTAGGTTGCGGTGTGGACGGGGCTTCTGTTGGCAGGAAGAATGGCGAGTGGGAAAACCCCAGCAGGAAAACATAAGCAGCTGTGGTGTCACTTGATCAGTCTGGAGCAAGCAGGTACTGGAAGCCACAGACAAGTGTCAGGCTAGGTGTCCAGGTGCCTAATTAGTAAGGGAATCACTTAGCTTTAGAACACATTTTTGAGTCCTTTCTTTTCATTACAGTTTAAAATGTATACATAGAAGGGGGGAAAATACTGTATTTTGGTGATTTTACTAATTTGCACACTGGCCAGGAGATTAAAAAACTAGTCATGTCGATAAAAAACAGCCAGGAGGCAATCCTATATCTCTCACTGGCATCAGCAAGAAAACAAAACAGGAAGGGTTGTGGGATACCTACCAATTTATAGTACAGAGCAAATGATGGGTGGGGTTATAGATAGCATTTAGTGTCGTTTGCTATCCTTACACACGGTGATACACCTCGTGTAGCAATGACTTCGACGTGTTGTAGTGCGCTTTCTCGGTGTGCGCATTAGGCTTCTTCCGGCAACAAAGCAGGAGGAGGCCGACCTTGGGTAAATCTTCCCGTTCATAGCGATTGGCTGAGACTGGATATGGGTGCGGCAGGGGGTTGGTTTGACAGCGTCTAAGTCACCGTTTGAGAGCGGTTCAGTATTCATTAGAAACACACGCCAGCAGCACGTTCTCGCGGGAGAGTTTGATGTACTGCGCATGGGCAGTAGGGTAGGGTGTAACGAGCAGTTCATAAACCTCTTGTAGGCTTCCAGGCGGATAATAACCGAGAACGAGGCTTGAGACACACAGAAATAAGTCGTTACGTGCGTAAGTTTTGGCCCCGCCCCGTTTATCCTCAGACCACGTTTTAGACGGTGACAATCCGTCTGATACAGTGACCGAGCATGGGCGGAGTTCTGTCTTTAATGGACGACCATGTTAGAATCAGGCAAGCCGTGAACGCCTCGATAAGTATTGGTTAGGACTGGCCGTCAGACTCTGTAGGACGCTGATGACATAGTGACGTGTGCCTGACTATAAGACGATCTCTTTTGAGGACATGGCCACGACCTCGTCCATGGCACATGCGCAGCGTAAAGAGCTGTCATGTCTGTGACCTGTCTGTGGCTTGTGTGCGCGCTGGGTGCTCCCTTCTGCGCACGCGCCCTGTCTTCCTCGGTGACGCGCATAGTTTGCACCCCTCCTTTCCCCTCGTGGCTGCGCGTTCCCTTCTGGCGTCGGGAGTGCGCGCCGGGGGCTTACGGCCCAGTGGGGACTGGACAGTCTGAGGCGCGACGGCGACTGACGGCCGGGGGGGAGGGAGGTCCGGAGGGGGAACGACGAGTCCTTGGGGAGACGCAGGTGAGGACGGGACTGGAAGAGGACAGATGGTATTTGTTGAGCTGAGGGAGGAGGTGCAGGTGAGAGGAGATTTTCTTTTAAGGGGTCACCCACGAACGAGATTCCGTTCTGCCCCAGACGGGCGGAGGTGAAGAGTGTGCAGGTGAGGGGGGCGGGGGCTTGGCGGAGGTGTGAAGGGGTCGGCGCGTTTGTACTTCCGGTGTGGGGCTGTCTACATGGCAAGGGGCTCCACACAGAGGTAAATAGAGCTTAGGTGGGCATTGCGAGGTTATTGGTAAGAATCATGGGTGCTCCTCAAGGTGTGAAGGGTTTTGTCTAGGGTCCACAGGGGGTTGTATGGACTGCCTGGAAGGGTTGTTTATTGCTGCTCTAGTGTTACAGCACCCTTTAGTTTAGAGGCCTGTATAGGGACTGTAGTCTTGGTACCACCGAAATATGCACTCACGCGCCACTCCACTCTCGCCCCTTTGAAAAGAGATATTTTACTGGGTAAATAGAGCTTTGCTTGCCCTCTCGGGTGACAGTCCTCTTCCCCCAGTTCATGAAATATAAAGTGTGGCCAGTGGGGCCCCTGTTTAGGGAGCACCAACCCAACGTTGCTTAAGATGAAGGTTAAGCACACAGTCACACCAGACCTTCAGAAAATAGTGCTGTTAGTTTTTTTTTTTTCATATAATCCTCATTCTGACTCTGGGAGGGTTGAGGCACCTTCAATTAAAGGTGGGAGCCTGGGATCAATGCGACAGTCCCACACCTACAAGCAATCCTCTTAGTCCAAAGGATTGGGAGACTAGTACATTCTTCAACCCCTACCCGCACTAGCCCGTTGCAACGAGTAATTAGCAACCCTTACTTCAGAGTGGGTGGAGGCGGAGACGGGCTCGTGTTTTCGCTCCAGAAAGGCAGAAGGGAAGGGCACGACACCCTGTTTCGGTACGTATCACCTCTCCCAAGATTAGCACACAGAAAAGGGAGTGATGTTCTCTGCACCATCAGTTTAAGGTTAGCACAGATGGCCGCAGCTATTGCCTCTCTGCCGCTTGCTTTCAGTTCAGCCAAGCCCTGGGAAGGAGGCGTGTGGGGGGTGGGGGCTGCTCTATACTTCTTGTCTGGCTCAGCCCATGTCACTAGGGCCTGTGTGTGCCCGAAGCTTGTCCATCGCCCTAGGTAAGTGGAGAACGGGGTGGGGCAGCGCTAGTCTGGCACCCTCCCCAACCCCCAGGGCTTTCTGTGACCCCGTGGAAATACTCCCAACCCCCACCTATTTAGAGCGGTAAAACTGAGCTAATAATCCCCAGGCAGTCTTCTGCCTGCAGCCAGCGCACTGTATTTTTCAGCCTGGCCTCTCTTGGGCAAATGTCTTCCCTTGAAGCCAGAAACATCTGCCCAGCTTCGCCTCCATTTTAATTAGAGACTACAGGGGTGGGTGGGGGAGAGGTTGAACCTGCAGGTTCTCTTGCTGCGCTTGGGCTATGGTCCTCCCTTTCCCTTCTGCGTGCAGAGCATCGCCCCCACCTGCCGTGGAGCCCCTGTGCAGCTGGAAAGGTGTGTGGTTGGCATTCCCTTTGTCTGTGGTCGCTGACATAGCAACTTCTCTAGCACTACCACAAATGTCTGATAACTCAATTTAGAATGTCACACTGGGAGCTCTGCTACCCGTTTTCGTAGAGTTATACAGTCTTTGAAAGATATAGTGGAAGTATTTGTAATGTACGCCGTGGCCTCTGTGCGTATCTGACAGAGCTCCCAGTTTGTCTAGAAGTGTCTGACATTTAAAGGGAACGGTATCGCGTTGTTCCAGTGATTTGGGGTACAGATGTCCTGCAACATGCGCAAATACCATTGGGGTGATTTTTTTTTTTTTTTTAATGATATAACAATAACGTGCATTTTGTTTATGTATGTGTGTGTTTATACGTATGTAAATATATTTATATATTTCTTCGTGACTCGTTACATTATTTATTGGGATCTGGATTTTTGACTCAGCTGGCTGTAGGTTTCTTGTAATCCTTCAGTGTGTGTGAGATATATATATATATATATATATATATATATCATATTCTAGTTATTCCGGATCTGCTCCTTTGGATGAGGCTCTGTCGCTTAACTGCATTTATTTATCACATCTTCTACCCTAATCCCCTTGTGTGTGTTTTTTTTTATTTTTATTTTTTTATTTTTTTAAGTGGTGTCGAAACCACAAAAGCAATTTCGGAATTTTATAAGTGATTGCCTTGAATCTGGACTTATTATTATTCCTTGATCTCTTCTTGCATGTCATGGGTATTTTGTAAGGAGTGTCAAGAGATCCTATTTGCATGCAGGCTTCATAACTTTTATTATGCATACATAATCTTGTGCAGTTCCTTATTATATGCCCTTCCCGTACTTAAGATTTTTCAAACTTCTAACCTACATCATCATGATATCTTTTATTCGATCTCAGTAAAACAAAAAAATAATGAAAGTGCACATTATACTCAAGTACATCATAAACTGATAAACTATAAGAAGCCCACACACAACGGGTCGATGTAGATATAAATAAAACATTCACTTGAATAATAAAGCAGTGTGATAGCACACACATTTGACTAGTTTCTCTTTCAGACTGAAATTATTACTTCATGAGGGCCTGTTTATTGCAAGTACTTGTTGATGCTGAACATGGGCGTACTATTTTCATGGGAGTTAACTTTAACAATGCATTCCTTTTCCTTTAAAGTTTGCAGTTCAATTGGTGGATGTTGCGACAACCCCTCCCACCCCCTTAAATTTAAAAGGCAGGCAAACGTCCTGCTTTCAACATGAAAAGTACAGGAAGTTTGCGAGGGAAACTTTGCAGAGCCCTAGAATTGAACTGCATTTTTCATAGTTGTGTGAGGGAAGCTCTGTTTCCTACCAAATTTGGTGCGCTGATTTAGTTCTTAAGTGGTGTGGCTCAGCAGATTCATTTTTCAAAATTCTGTTCTCAATAAGTCGCCAACGAAGTAAAGACAACTTTTTTTTATTGAGGTTAAAAAATGAAGGTGCAGGTACATCAATATATAGGACTCACAACAAAGTTTGATGCTAGAAATGGAACAGCTAAAATACCATGTTAGTCAAGGACACTTTTTACATCATGTGTTAAGCATTGGGGAAATGTAGATATATGAAGACGACATTACTTTTGCAAACTATGTCAGTAAAATAGGGAGCACTGCTTAGTTGGTTCTTGATCTAAAAAGAGGACAGTTAGGAGGACGAAAAGTGTGGAAAAGAAAGGAGAGAAGTGCTTCTAAGCAGGAAGAATAAATGCCTGTTCTCGAAAAGGGCATGTTTTGAGAGGACCCCTAATTCGGGGAACACATTGATTTTTAATATTCTGGGTTTTGTCGAGTCTTTATCCCCCTGGATGCCATTCAGTAGAAGCTGGCAAGTAAATTCTGTCGTTAGCATTATTAATTAGGGATGGTACTGTGATCCACGTACTGATGTGCACTTTTTAGATATGGGCTATTAGATCCATACTCCTTCTCTTTTAAGGTGGCTTTTAGAAACGTCTTAAAAGCCACAGGAAAGCCAGTATTTTAACTTAAAAACCATATCCCACTTAAGGAACTAATGGATTTAAGCATCGTGTTCACGCAAAATAGGTGAAGTTTGTAAGAGAAATACTCTGCACACTCCTCTTAAGGACCTTGCGCAAGGAAGAAGCTTCTTGCCATCAGCTAGTGCTATACAAACCAATCCCATAAATTGACAAAATTTGCAATGCTTATTCTCCCAAACCTAGCTTTTGTAGTTCTTTCCATTATTTGTTGCCTTCAGTTGTTACAGAAAGTTAGCACAAAAAGAAGCTGGCAGAAGGCCTTTCATTGAAAATAGTACACTGCTATTTTCTTTCTGTGCAACAGTTTTAAATTCAACAATCGACCCAAGAACGCTAGTGTTGTTGTTGATCAAGGTTGCACAGAAATAGCAAAAATATTTGTTGTCCTCTTCCTAGTGAGGAATCAGTAGCAGGTTTGTAATAACCGGTCTGCTTCTGTAGCCCCCACGACCTCTTACAGAGCATATTTGTATTTCATACAATTTGCAACTAAAGCTTGTACCCCTAGCGGTTGTTTTTGTTTTTGTTTTTAACAGTGCCGTTTTTAAATAAAAAAAAAAAGTGTATACCTAACTTTCTGCTCTTCTTGAATCAGAGTAGCTCTTTGAGTACAACTGAGGAACATTGCCATTGCTTACGTGAGGTGATGTATAGGCAGGGTACACGTGATGACCATGGAGCACCTAGCAGTTTCGCTGGGTGGTCAGATTAACATATTTTTAATGTAAAAAATAAGCATATTGTGCAAAATACCTATTGCTGGTAGTCTGCTTGAAACCCTATATCTCATGCTATACCTCCCTTATGAAAGTAATGTATGATAGCAGGAGGATGGTTAAAGTGGAAACAAATCTTAGCAGCAGCTTATAAGAGTTTGAGTTCCTAAGAAACATTTTGTACTCACTCTGATCACCTACGGTCAAAAAGTATGCATGCAAATAAAGTGTAACCTCCTTTCGTGATACGTTGAAAGCTTTGACAAAGTATTTTGTTGTTCTATTGAACCTGAGAGGTAAGCAGTTAGGACTGGTGGCTGAGTAGAAGAAACAGTAACTGCTTATATTGTTATTGTTATGTGTATATTTTACATAGATAAAAACACGTCATGCCAGTAAAAATGAATGTAATCCAATAATACATTATTTATAGCAACAGTTTCGATAAGCGCTCATTGACACATTTATTACTATATTTCAAAGGTCCAATTTGATGATACCACAGTACACTGAAAATGACATGAAAAATACCAATTACCGCAGCGGTAAAATGACTTCACCCCAGAAACCAACTCTTTGAAAAATCTGGAGGCCTGTTTAATATGATTTTGTTACTGCTCACATTTAAAGCAAATACACATGAAAAATGTCATTGCTTAAATTATATATGTAGACATGAGTGTAACATGCTATTTTTATGATTGTTGATGTGTGGAGATGCTTGTGATCCACTTGAATCTTCACATCCAAGTCATAGCCTTTCCCCACACTCTACAATAGTAGTAAATAGCATATTGCACTTTGCAACAGGTATATATGTGTGTGTTTTAGTTTTATATGTATGTAAGTAATACATGAAGCATGGCCTATGTACGCTGCCAACATTACGTGATAGCGTGCTTGTTGCAAGATAACACTTTTTTTCTTTATATAAATACAAACAACATAAGTGAGCTAGTACCAATCACACATAACAAAATAATTAACCCCATTGGCCTTCGCAAAAGTGATCCTGCATAGGACACTCTTGACAGCAATTGGTTTGCTTCATTCCGATATCAATGAACAAAAGAGACCACAGCATACAGAGCAGTAATGCACAAACAATAAAGTCCAAAGTATGAAGGATTTGTTGGTAAGTGAAGCACATCAATATTCCACGTTCCTCATAAGAAAAATCTTTTTATTTAGCAACCGCGGTTTGGTTCAGTGAGAAGAAACGTCAGTCAAATACAGCCAACACGTGTTTCGTCACACAAGTGACTTTTTCAAGGCTAAAATATGGGCAAAGTTGTCGAAAGTTCCAAGTAGGGATTCTGTACACAGAGTAAGAACTTTTCAAAAACAAGTGGATAAGCACGCCCAGGTGGGAAGTGTAGATCAACTACTCAGTATAAGGAAGAAGGACCTTGGTAAGTCCTTACGTAGTTCGAGTCAAAAACAGCGATGCGCTCGAGGAGTTAGGACTTTATTGTTTGTGCATTACTGCTCTCTGTGCTGTGGTCTCTTGTTAATTGTCATTTGTGTATATCCATACACGTTTTCTGTGCTTATGGGTAGTAAGGCACCTGACCACCTGCACCAGCCATAAATCTGGGTACTCTCATTCTCCTATCACTGTGATTACCTCCAGGAGGTGCAGTACTACTACCACCCCCTAATCTTTGCTCATGATATCACTCAAATTCACATTTGTGCTTGCCCTATTCATTGTTTCCTCTGCCTCGAGTTTTTGCCATGTATATTAGGATTATTTTCCATTCTCACTGCAACTCCTCGTTGAAGATGCTTACCCTATACACCCCCCTCAAACGTACCCAACCTTTCATTTATTCATGTATCACCAATGTTGAATTGTAACCCATTATCACTGCAATACTTGCTGGAAGTGGTGACAATGTATACAAAACTTTTATGGACACCACCAGGCAAGCTCCTGGCTCTGCCTCTCCCAGATGAGAAGAGACAGTGACTGTTTCAACTGTCAGTGGTCTCTCTCTTTCTTTTTCTCCTTTCTCTCTTTTCTTTCTCTCACACACACTCCTCTTTCCCCTCTCTTCCTCCTTTTTCCCTCTTGCCATCGAAAGGTATTTTTGATTTGCTTATAACTTTGTACCCTTGGGTGGATCTACATCAGTCGTCACTCAGCCTAAGCAGCAATAGTTTGGCATGCCAAATTTAGAGCAGTTCCATACATTCTGAAAAAAGGGGTGGTGTGTCAAACATTTTTCTTTGCCAATTTATTTTCTGTGGAAAATTTTGTTCATGGTTGTATTAAAAAAAAAAAAAAAAAAAATCGAAATAAATGTATGCCAATATTCTCCAAAACTGCAGCAGCAGGCTAATCATCAATGCATCTAACCCAAGGGTCCCTAAGATATAGAAAAACATTTAGATGTTCTTCTTTGTGTGCACTCAAACCAACACCTGCTGCCAAGGTGTAATCCTTTAACCTAAAGGGAAGACACAATTTAGAACAATGGTAGTGCACCACCACCACTAATAATATTTAATTGTCCAGTTCTTTGATTTGAAATTATGCAAATCTTCTTTTTCTTCTTTTTTTTTTTTCCTCTTATCCAACAGTACATGAATTCATAACCGCATCAGACAATGCGTTTCGTCCTTTCACAAAGGACTTCTTCAGGGCTAATCAATTTACTTCAAATTTGATCTGTCGTGTTATTTTTTATAAGCCATTGGTACTTCCAAGTTGTGCATCTTCTATTCTTCTGCACTTCAGGGGAATGGCAGTATTCAAACATCTGTATACACGATATCTGGTGAAACTTGGCATTTGAGTAGATTTTATTTTCAAGGAAGCCATGCACTTGGTTTTGTCCAAAACATTTTTCCATAGTTTTTGAGATGTTTGCATTTTATTTTTATTTTTGTAATTTTATTATAAAGGGTGTGGTAAAATGGTTTCACAGATTTATACCTTATCTGTTTTTTAACCTGTAAATCGTGTTCATGAAATATTGTATTTACAGTGGGTTATTTGATGATGGTGACCTTGGGCTTCCTACTCCTAAGCCAATAACTCTACTGGCTCATAATTTCAAATATAAAACGTATGCAAACATTGGGAACAATAACTACAATAGTTGTATTTCAATTAAATATACCAATCAGTCTTCATTTGTATATCTTTTCAGTGTTTATTAGACAAAATATATACATACCTTTCAGTTTATAATAAAACACTGACATTAATAAAAGCATTAAACAATAAACACGTATAAAGTACATTTAATAAACACCAGTAATACTGACATTTATAGCGAAGGCATCAGCCTTCAGAACATGATTATCAGTGTTAACTAATTGTTAAAATCCACCACGCCCAGCATGATAGACACAAATTAGAACACATACTCTGTGGCCTTAATACAGAGGCTGCCGACTATGGGCACTATTTTGTGTCAGCTGAGTGTATGACCTTGTGGAATAGTCTGCGGGCTACCTATATCTTGGGGCTGTATAAAATTCAATAACTCTAATTTGCCCACATAAATGAGCCACTTCAGTGTTCCCTGGCATCAAATTGTATTGTAATGGCATTGTTTGTAGTGCAGTTCGACTATTTTTTTGACTGAGTCTGTGCCCTTTACTGTTTGACTGCTACAAGTGCAGGGCTTTCTTTATAGTCCGCTCACTGTTTTACATTAGAAGGACCCTTCTGCGCTTCTTGTTCCACAAGTCTTCAGGTAACCGTCAGTCATTAAAAAAGTGAATATTCTAATCTATAGTGGTTTACGGAGCATCCATTGTTTTGTAAGGAGCAGGACTTCTATTCAGATCAAAACAGAGTTTTTGCTACTTAGCCAGAATTCGGATGACTGAGGCAGATGTCAAGGCTGCTCCGGGAACTTCATAGGCACAGGAAGAGGATTTTCTCTACCTCGGGGAGAGTAGAGAAATACACCAAAGAGACTGACGTGGAGTTTTTTCACTCCTCCACCGGGGTAAAGTATGCTCAGAAGGTCATCTGTAAGTTGTGACCAAAAAATTACGATAGTGACGAGAGTACAATACTTCTTTCGAACAACCATTCGACAAGACCTCACATAGAAGCATTACGAGAAGTACTGTTGTTTGCTATCGAAGCAGAAGAGGAAAGAAACAGAAGATCAGCATTCAGAGATACCCTAGAATGTTCCAAAAGAGGTGATGCAGGAAACGAAAGAAAAGAATACCCACCAGGAAGAAGGTTCTGAGGATTTGCTATGCAGCACAAGGTCTGAGTCATGCTGCCTGCCATGCTCAATACACCACTTTCTATTGGTTCGAAAAAAATAGGCAGTCTAGCAAGAGCAAAACATAGCTGATGGGCCTGGATTAATGGGTGAATTTCAAGGTTTTCTAGGTTAGTATTTGCAGAACCGTAACTAACCTTATTATATGTGTGGCTTTTTTCTCACTTTCTCTTCTTAAACCCCCATCCCGGGCAATTAAAGTGATTTATAATAGACGTGTGAATCCAAAGATGGCAATATACTACCATATTACATGTTGCTGGTTATGTATTGATTTAAGTATTCTATTGAAGTCTTGGACCATTTGGGTGTAACCCTTGATTTCATTTTGTATTCACTGTTTCCCTGCGACTACTGATAGGTCTCTGAGTTTTAAGAGCTGAGTTTATTTGTTAGAGTAGGCAGTGTGCTAATATTTAAAGTGTTTTCCCATGCAACAGGCATTATTTTAAGCCAAGTTGTGTATGGAAAACTGTGCCTAAGGAAATTATTATTAATAATATTTTTTTAGTACATTGACATTGTAAAGTAGGTTTAAAAAGACTGAAAATGGAAAAAAAGTGCAGTGTGGGAGAGACTATTTAATTTTTTGCTCACGGGGTTCTGGGTTTGATGTTTTGTTTTCGTGGACTGGAGAGGGTTCACAGGTAGAGGGTTTGTGTCAATGTTTGGCCGTCAAGGGTAAGCTTGTCGGGTGTGCTGAATAATGCTTTGAGAGCAGCACCATAATGTGTTTAGTGCCCACCCAAACCCCTGATTTTATAACAGCATAGGAAGGAGAACTGCTGTGGTAAACATTCCTTTAACTTTATTTCTTTAGCAAAACTAAATTCCCTTTAAATGAAGTCAGCACAGTGGATTACGAAAAATAATTCATAGTAAAGACTTGGGTGAAATGCATGCTTTGATACAACTAGCGAACTTTCAATTAACTGGCTTACTGATCTATTTATACTCCTGTACTGCATGTTTAGCCAACATTCATTTACAGCATGAAAAACATGTGACCCAAAAATTACGCTCCTGTATTGAATATTTTGAGTGTCAAAAAGAGGAGTATGATAGAATTTGTTTTACAACTATTTATCCCGTCCCCCATCACGAGGCAATCAAAAAAAGCAAAAGGTCCTTACTAGACAGTCAGTATTCAAACATATTCGTTAGAACTAGCCTTTCAAGAAAACAATTGGTTACCAGGCCGACTTGTGATTCTCATAATTTATGGTGTATAACTATATATTGAGAGGCAATGAATAGAAAGGATTGAAAGAGAAGTTGAAAGATTATGAGAAAGTAGTGGTTTCCTTAAGGAAGCAAAACTAAATGGGTATTTCACAGTAATCTTTGTAGAGAGAGAAAGCAAGGTTGGGAATAGCCACATATGCTCCCTAACTAACCTGTAGTTTGATTATCCTTGTGTTACGTGCTTTCTCCTAACTCTGAACTGGCCTGATGCTATTGCTGCCTTGCATTACTTTCGATCGTACATCTGTCGGATAGGTTTTCCTTGTTTCATTTAACTGTCTGGTTTCATTTGTAGTTTCCAGGCCAAAGGCAAATTTTAGTTCAGTATTTCTGGCTTTCTTATCGTACCCAGAAGTCTTGGTGTTGATTTCATTGACCATGTCGGAATGACCATCTGAGTACCACACAGAGGGTTTCAAACCTCTAACCTTCAAGTTTTCACTGATATCAGCTGTTTGGCAGCGGGCACCGCAAATGTCAAGTGGCGGGGTGGGGGGGGGGGGGGGGAGGTGATGAGGACATGGAAAAACAATAAATACATTTTAAAAATAACATACTTTTTTTTTTGTTGCCGTTCCCGCCACCTCCTGCCGCCTCACTCCTCTTCTGGTATCCCAGCATTCACTGGGACACCAGCACAGGCTCCCCAGAAATCCTGGCGCTGCTTTCATGCAAAACCTAGCATGAAAGCAGCATCATGATTGACTTTCGCTCAGACACCGCCATGGGCTCTGCAGTTTCTTTGGTGGTCCAGCTGTTAAGCACAGCTGGGCTGGAAAAACCTAAATGCGCATGTGTGTTTGGCCAGCTTGAGACGGCCGGCCAAACACACATGCACACTTTGGTGCACTCCACCCCCGCCCACCCCCTCCCTGTGCTCCTGGCTAAGCCAGCAGATGAAAAATAAAAAAAACAATAGTTTTATTTTTCATCTCCTGGCTGGAGGCCAGGAGAGGGGAACGCTCCTCCACCTTTGTGGAGGAGCCACCTCCTTCAGCTCTAATGCATAAGCTGTCTAAGCTATCTTTCTTCTGTTTGCGGTTAAAATGTTTTTTCAACCCTATAACACTGTGCTGATCTTACTTGTACGTAGCATTCCTATTAATATCTGCTTTAATGGTGTCATTAGTTTAGCTCGCTGTCACTACAGTTGTTGGGGTTATGCTATCAGTCTTATGTTATTCATAGTATATTCATTAGTGAATAAGGACGTGTCATTGGCACCCTGACATCGCTTTTGCCCCGCTATTGATGCAGATGGTTTTGTTTCTTGGACAGGTTTTCTTTATCTTGTTACACGTGGGGTTTACAGAGCAGTCTTGTTATAACACTGTTGATTTCCATCCTTTTCAATACTAATTTTATTTTTAACTTGATTAAAAAATGAGCGACTGATTTCTACTAAAAAATAGGCTTAATTATGTTCTTTCCTGGGACAAGTAGCACTTTCGCCTGCTTCCGCCTAACAAAACCCCTACTTGACTTCACATTAATAGGGGTATAAAAGAGCCAGCCATAAGCGAGGAAAAAAAGTATAACTGAAGAAGAAAAAGTAGGGACAATTGGAGATACTATTTAATGATAGTGGCGGTAAACCTTGTTACACAGGCATGTGCAAAAAATACAAATAAACGGAATTGTTTGTGTTATAACAGTTTTTTCCCTGTTACAAGGTCTGACAAGCTACTGTTTCTTTGACTCGGAAAGTCAAATGAGTGTGGTAAGGCTTTAGAATTGTTTCTTGCTTTCACAGACCAACAACAGACATGTTGGGGGAAATGGAGAAGTAAACAGGGTTGTACGCTATTTATGGGCTAGAGGAAGTAGTTTCAGAGTTGTGGAGTTTATTATAATCCCCCCCCCCCCTTGGGAACTTTTAACATTGTTGTGTCTCAGTCTTGTATTTGTACTTGATTGTGTTTTCTCGTTACTGCTCCGTGACCGTGTTTTCTTCTGCCTCTAACTAGTTATGGAGTTCCCTTTTCCATTGCACCCATGTTGGAGGGCTATCTGACTCCTGTTTTTGTGCCAATAGCCTTTTGTCACATAAAAGTGCCAGGTCTACAAACTTAAATTTTAATTTACTTTTTTCGTTATAAGTGAATAATCTCAGAGATTGGGCGGATGGAGACCCATTCAGCAGTATGGTGGTGGGTTTTACTATTGATTGTGTGACTTGTTTCCAGAGAGATGCTGCACTTCCATAACCAAAACATGAAGGAGAGTAATGTGTGTCCGATTTACATCTTGGGGTATGAAATAATTTATACAGTCCTTGTGGAGTCAGATACATATGTTGGATTCATTATAGTGATTTAACTTGAACCTCACATTTCTGGAGAGCGTGTTTTTTTTTTTTTTTTTTAAATAAGTCAAGTACTTTTTGTTTCCTCGTCGTCCAATATTTCACTGTTGAATTCCATTTTACATGCCAGTTTGTGCTTGAATGTTGGATTTGGTAATTTGCATTAAGGCATTATATAATCTTGTAGACCCTTTCCTGACATCCAGTCCAGTAGTGTATCCAGGACGAAGTGTGTTGGTAGACCTTTAGTTTACAGTAGCATGACCTCCATAATCATGTGTATCACAACATTGAGCTGACCAGTTGAGATGAGGATCTTGTATTGTAATGTTTCACTCTTCAGTAGCATAGGGACGTTATATACTTCTGTTAAGTTGCTAATTCCAGTGTTTGACCTCAAACATTAGGTGTCTAAGCTTGGGTTTTGGGGATGGATCATATAGCCGTTATGTAGGGGCGGATGCTATTTTCGGCATTGTTTTGCATAGGACTTTGCACAAGCATCTCTTTGCCACCTTCATTAGCAAATATCTATTCAATTTATGAGTTTGGATTGCTCTGATACCGGACAGGGCTGATTTGCTATCCACTGTTTCATCTGTGGGTTTGACCTCAGGAGAAGTGCTACCTATTGTAGCTGAGAGACTAGATAGTAAGTCTCGAAGTCGGGAACAGTAGGACCACCTACATTAATGGGGAATTGCATTTTGGAAATAGCTAGTTTGTCTCCTGTTACCTCATATTGGGTCTTTCACATGTATCTCTAATTCGATAAAGAAGTGTTAGGAAGGGACTAGGGTAGTGGTAAACGGGTTGCAAAATTGCTGCAACAATATACTTTTTGCAGTGGTAATCTTGCCCCCCCACTAGCAGCAGTAGTTTATTCCAATAGGCTATTGAGGTCCAGGTGTTCATAATCATTGGTGAAGTTGCTCTCTATTAGGTCAGAATAATTGCAATCAATCCCGACCCCTAAATATTTAAAGGTCTCCAATACTGAAATGGGAGTGTAGGGTATTTGCCTACTGCCTACCTCCTTCCTCTGTTTCAGCAAGAATAAGCAGGCCTTTTCATTCATGTCTTGGCCAGACATCATGCTTTATGTCTTCAGAGATCCCACCGCACTCTCCACATCCCCATGTCCTAGAAATTCAATGGTACATTATCAGCATAAAGGGAAATGGCGTGCCCGCTTCTCCCCACCTTAATACCACAATTTTCTGGAATTTGGGAGGTTTGATAGCTAATGAAACAGGCATTTGCAAGCCAATAGGTTGTGCCTTTGGGACACATTGGCGTTGCCAGTGGGTTTATCAACAGGTTGCCGTATATACATTGCATGTTGTAGGTAAGTAAAGACTTTGAATTTGTAAACTCTTTGCTTTATTGTTATTTTCTTTGTAGTTGGAATTGATTTTAATAGGTTTTGGCAAAGCCAAGAAAGCCTAGACTCTAAAACAATGATCTATTGAGTTTTCCAAAGCGTTTGGTACATGTGAGCTGAGTCATGTTTAGGAGTAAGGGTGAGTTCTGGTTGTTCATAACTGGGCACAATTGAGCTCTGGAGCTGCAGGAGACAATATGCGTCAGTAGGCCTTTAACAGTGTTCATATTACAGACTCATTCCATCATTGGCCTCTCTCCAGTACTCACAGTGGTGTCACTTTAATTATGCATTCTAAATATTTACAACAAATTTATTGTTACTTTTATCACACTGTTAACACACACTCTAAGCCAATAAGTTTCCTTGTTTTAGGCATATGCTTGCTGTTATGACGTATATCTGTGAGCAGCTGCAGAAAACTTAAAGCCAACTCAATATTCACTAGGCTGCATGTTGTGCAAATCAGAGTTATAGTTCACTTTTTAGACCATGCCCTTGATGACTTGGGCTACACCCCTTTTGGCGAGCCCCTCTACACCTTCTGTATATCACTTAAAGCGATGTGACCACTACGAGCTTTAGTCTACCCAGGGGTCTCCAACCTTTTCTGTAGTAAAAGCTATTTATGTTAAATGAAAATCGCCCGGAGCTCTGAATATTATTAAAATTGTAATACTGACCACATCAGTCAAGTTTATATGTTTATGAACGGCACTCATCAATTATTCCTAATACAAAATACTTTGATAATTATGAAAGTCCATAAATTAAACAGTCCTCCATAAATTCAACCGTAGTGTTCTTTATTCTTCTTGAAAGTTCTTGTATCCAAAATTGCTCTTATCACCGTCCCAGTCAACATGTGTTTCGTCTGGGGAATACCCCTTGACTTCTTCAGGACTTTCTACAACAGACAATTTCAATACATACAATATAATTATATTTTCAAAATATGAATATCTGTCTAATGGCCCTTCACCATCCAATGTGACTTGATGTACAGTCACATGTGAAAACCATGATTCAAAACATTGTACAATAAAATACCAACCAATCTCTAAGTTACAAAACATCAAATCTCTATTTGCACACACCACTTCGTGTGAAGCCAAAATTGTATAACCCAGTTGTTAAAAACGAAACCCTCTTTAGATAGAATCAATACGTGAAAATCATGCTTGGTGATACTTGTGAGTATACCCTTTGAACAATATCGATAAAAGAAGGGGTGGCTAATACCTTATCTCAAAATGGACAGTCTCATAAGTCGAAATCTGTATTTTTGATGATCATTCAATTAATTATTATGCTGCCATGTGTGATCTGTAAGTATAAGATATGTTTGTTTTGTCTTTATAGGCCATGTCCCATTTTAATAATTAGTATGGTAGTGTCCACCAATTGCAGTGCTTACCTTACTATGTATATTTACTTGCATGTACTAAGTTTATTTGGATACCCCAGATGTGGAGGAAGCGTATCCTAAAAAGTTACAAAAGTTAATCCTCACCACGTATAAACGTTAATCCAAACTTTCTCCCTTCTCACCGTATGAACTCATACCTTCTCTTGCTTGCCTACAGTCCGCGAGTGCCTTCGAAAATGTGTAAAAGGAGAGCGTTTTGCTTTTCAGCATTTTAATGCCCGCCCCCTATGGCCATAAACATTGAGGACGGACTCATCCTGATGACGTGCTATCCTCGCGCTAATTTGTAGTTGCTATACAATCGGTAGTCCTTTTCTATTGAACAAATCAAATGTACTCCATTAGGTCCGCGAGTATAACGGGATACACCTAAGTGGAGTCCGCTTTCATTCTCAACGTGTTCAGATAGCCCCCTCTAGCCTGAGACATTGAAAACAGACTAATCTTGGTATCTTACTTTACTGTGCTTACTGAAAGTTACACATAAAGTGGGAAACCCTTCACTAGTAGACAGGTCTAATCTCTTATTTGTCCTTAAACATATATACAAGATCAGTCTATATATCTTATTGCGCTATTTGCGCGTGCTCAAAACCTCAACTCAATTTAGAAGGAAAAATTAAGACATCTATAATGTATTCTAGATACAAACTACAGTATGTATGTGTGTTCCATTCTTCAACCATATACCATCCACTAATTATGTGTAGGAGTTATAGCCTATTGTTTATGCATAGGGACTGTTTGTAACATAAGGAAATAAAGATGTTATCCCCATAAATATGTGTCCTGATCCATGATGGAATATATCATAAACCTCATTTCTATCTGTCCCCAAGAAAATATTCTAACTCATGGTCAGAATTTAAACCATGCTCCACTGCCCCTAAGCGAATAATCCAAACTGATTCTCCTTTGCATCACTCACTTGGAGTGTTTGTGGGAGGACAGGGACACGACTGGTATTTTGTGCCAGAGGGGACGAGTTGTGCACTTCATTAGGGGACGGGTGGGGGGGGGTGCTCCACTACATCATTTTAGAAGTGGCTCTGCAGTATTTGTTCTCTGGGCCAAGTTAATCCAAAATGTGTGCAGGTGATTTGCTCCCTTTCAAAACTGGTGCAGATATCCTCCGCTTCTCTGGGAGTGAAGCTCAAAAGGGAAAAACACAGGCCAGATACAACAGAAGAGGTTGGTGGAGGCAGAAGCAATATTGTGGGGGTGGAGTTGCAGTGACTGGATGAAGGAAGCACCAGGAAGACTGGTCAGAAGCGACAGCGCAGTCCAGGTGGGAAGAAGCAACATGGAGGGCATAGGGAGTGTAGCAAAGTTAATAAATGAGCTGTGAGGGGCAAAAACCCAACGGGTAAGAATACCAGCGCAAAAGCACACCTGTTTCTGAGTGAGGGAAAGCAAACAGCAGCTGAAGGTGGAAAGAGAGGGGAAACCAAAGGGCAATGTTAAGAGTGGGAGGAGGAGGAAGCAAAAGACAACAGATGGGCATGGAGTTGGAAGGGAAAAAAAAAAACACTTGGAGCTCTGGGGTGAGTAGAGAAGCACCCGAGGAAGACCGCTGTAAAAAACATGAACTCTCATATGAGTGATTTACAGAAAGCAAAAAAAAGAGCTCCCAAAAAAAGTAAATAGGCTCTGCTCCACAAGCAGGACAAATATAAGATACAGACTAAAACAAAGCCCAAGGTAAGCAATGGGCCGAATGTATTCCTAGGTAAGCCTTTGTCATGTCCCCAATATATCTTCCCAGTAAAGGGGTTGGCATGCAGGAGTTTTATCTATTCGTTTCTCTGCAACAAATCCCCTTTTATGCAATATCCTGTAAAGAATCCAAGATCTAACGAATCTTTAATCATATTAACAGCTATCACTCTCGGTGGTGCACCCCACCATCAGATCAATTAGCCTTCTGATATTTTAAGCCATATTTGTTTGTGGGACAAACCCCTATCTAGTCTCAGTGCATCCTCTATTTCTGTGTTGCCTTTATTCTAACGACTGAAGTTCTTCCTAGTATCAGGCATTCAATGCTCAACAAAGAGGGGGGTCTGTATGACTTATACTCACAGAGGAGTCCGTTGTTTTGTACAGAGGTTTGGTTATCAGAGCTTCTTGACTTGTGCATGGGTATTCTTCATTTTGTGACTCCAAATACATATTAATTTGTTTGGAGTCCAGGAAGTCAGCATAAGTGGTGTCCAATTTAGAGGAACAACTTTTGCTTCTCTGCGCTTTGTGATTTTTATTTTTATTTTTATTAGCTCTTTTATTTTCTACAAAAAATGTGTTTCTCCAGTTCTCTCACTAATTTGTGAGACAATCTAGACAGTAGCAATTTTGTATATAGACTAAAACTAAACAGCTTGTCCGCATTTGTAGATCAATGCTTACTTGTTACTTAACTGTGATTCAGTGTTTGCCCTTTTAGGTCGAGCCTGCAACAGCATACGCGCTCTTGCTTGGGAAACACTATTGTTAATTGCTGTGCAACATTTCTGAAAAGATTGACAAAGCCAATGGATATCAGATGGGGAAATAGCTTGTGTTTTTGCCAATGCTTGTTGTTAAATACCAGCTTTCTCGCATGTAAACTACAGAATGCTGAATTGCTGTGATCCATTTTGGTGCTGCTGATTGACAAAGCAGATATATTAAATTCTGCAATTGTATTTTGCCCTGATAACTACATTGCCATCTCCATCCTGTATAAGATTATTTCATTTAGGTGGTTTGTAAACCAATGATGTGATTTTGAAGTAACTTACTGGTGCAATTTTGTAAAGACCTCAAAAACCAGCAAAAAACGATATAGTAGTCATACGGTGGTTAGTCTAGCACGGCAAGATGAAAATTGTCATACTTCTTTATTCATTTTTGATAACCAGAGGAATGGTTCCGGACAGGTGACTTCTTTGAGTTAAGTTTTAAAAAGCTTCATTTCAGCTCTGATTTGGGGGATCTAGGGCATTTCACAATTAGGCTCCAATCCAGCCAAGGAAGGATACAATCAAATTTTTAATAGGGAGATCAATGCCAGCTGTGTAAATCTTTTGGGTTTATAAGATGCGTTCAACTTTTGTATTTTGGTACAGTGGTCTATGCCACTTAAAAACCATGTTAGTTTCCTATGGATATGTAATATTAAGACCCACCAGGCAGCACAGCAATGGTCTGGTTCTGTGTAGTGGACAGTGGGTCAGCTTGTTGAGTCGGTGGAAGAGCCCCGGCGAGGTCTCCAAGATTTTGACAGAAAAGCTTGGGCCAGAGGAAGGAAGAGATGGAAATTTCCCCATTGATGTCTATATGTTTTTTCTGAACTTATTCTAGTCTATTCTTGGGTTTACACCTGGACATCTATGTGGCAGAATGGTTTCAACAGGTTGGCAGGTTAAAGATGCAAAAGGCTTAATTGCTGCGAGCACAATATTGGCAAGTCTTTAATTATTTTTGCAGTTGCGGGCACTCTTTGAAATCCTTAGTGCTGCAAGAGCAGTTCAGAGGGTGGGGACCAGAATGTTTAGTGACATTGCCGAACATTCTAAATTTGATCTAATAAATTGAGAGGCGGAAGAGATTGGCACATGGTATGCATTGGATCAGTTTATTTGGCTACAGTACATTGGCTGCGTATCTTGAGGCCATTCAAGTTTATGCAAATAGTATGGAATTGCTATCTTTCTTTTACATTAAATAATTTCATTGTAAGAATTATGTATCAAAAAGCTGAATGTGCTGGGCAACTAGGTTTGGACATTTGGAGAGCGTTTTGTTAAGATGCAGCATTATTGGCGAATAAGTAACCATTGTAACTGGCGAATATAGTGCAAACTTTTTTTTTTTGTATCTTAGTTTATTCGGCCCTAAAAGATTCTTAGTCAATGAATACTCCAATGTTTGTTGCCTTTATATGGGTTTCTAAAAGAGGTTCATGAAGTTTAGTCACTTCAAGGTGAATGGTGGAATAAATAGACCCATTAATCTGATTTTGTTCTCTGTCCCCTTGAGGCAGTGACCTCTCTGAGACTTTCAGTCCTTGGCATGTTTCAGGCAAGTTGCATCTTTCTGCCCTTCTTGAGCTCTTTCAAGAGTTTAGGTGAAGTTGAGCATTATTTGTGGACATATTGACTAAAAGCTTGTGTGGTTCAATAATGCTTGCCATTATGACTGTGCACTGTAGTTCCTGAGGTTTGGCGAGAGTGGTGAACCTTGAAGCATTCCACAGTTTACGACGGAGGTTTTGTACAAGAAAGGATCAAGATTCACTTGTTAAAAGTATAACAATGTTTAGGTCTGGCCTCGTAATAAAAAACACAATATTTTAAAATAAAAATATATAATTCTTTGGGTCAGCCATTTAATCGCTTGTGTGCTTAAACTAGGTCTTCACATTACAGTAATCCAAAACCAATGATACATTTTCTATGTGCCTTTGATCAAAAGCGAGGCCAAAAACTTTGGGTCAGTTGTGGGAAACTTTCTAAATGAGGGCAAGACTCAAGTTGTCTGCACAGAGGGTTTCAAATGGGTTTGGGGGGGGGAAACCAGCGGGGAGTGGGTGGTGCAACTTACCTGGAAGTGAGGAGAACACCCACCTTTAGGCTGGCGGCGTTTAATCTAGCACCCCTTATTGGGACGATTAGACCGGATTTAAGCAGAACCAATAACCTACATTTGTCATTAGTGGGGCGTTGTAATGTCTTGAAGATGTTTATTCACTCAAAAGTTGCGTACATGTTTAGGGCTATACTGCTCGAAGTGAATAAAAGATGGCTGACCAAGCAGGATGGTCTATGCTCCAGCTTTAATGGCAGTTCAAAAGACATATGATCCTACCCAGGAATGGAAGCGGATGGACCGCACCAGTTTTATGCTATATTATTGGTCCGGTATGCTGTATGTATGCAGGTTTTAAACACGGATCATATGTATAGTGTAACATTTTCTGTGTGCCAATGAAAAAATATTTCCCTATTGATATGCGTTAAAAATAAAATGTTTATTTATTTACCTAATGTAAGTTTACTTGCCTCCTAGCAAACACATGTATTGTTCTATTAAAATTGTATGCAGTGGATAATTTGTACATATAAAATGTCTTTGGAAGCATATGGCTGAGACGTTTAGGTGGCGGCATTTTCTTTTTTTTTTTAAACTTGTGTGCCATTTACTTACTGTAAACAAGGAGAGCAAAATAACCATCACACTCGGTTGCCTAGGCCATTTCTATGGGCTTTGTCCAATGCTTCTTGTAATAAAGAGGCATAGCAAGTTATAGCTTCCTCTGTTTCTGCCAGAACTACCATTTGTGCATTTATTTGCCATGTCCTAGCACAACAAAATGCCACTAAGGCCCCTGTATATCGCAGTAGCGCAAAACGTAGCCTTAAAAACAGCTGAAAGTCATTCATTGATAACATTGTAAAAGTACTTCCTTTTATACACCTGGACGGCCACCTCATCCAGTACACTCCTCTTTTGTTAGTATTCATTTCTCTCTGGGTGACCTCAGCAACTCTTAGACAACAGCCAGTGCTTTAGAGGAAGTGCAGGCTAACGTTTACTGCTCTATATTGTATATTATTCATTATTTATTGCCACTTTTTATGGAATAAAAAACTTAAAGGAAACCCACTTGAATGAGCATGCCAACATGACCTCTTTTTGGATTAAACTGTCCTTAGCAGATCCGTTTTGAATCTAAGTTGGGCTGCTGAGCCTTTTGTAGTTCTATCTCTGAATAAAATGAGTACTCTTGAGTTTGCTTACTGAGACACGTTTATAGCACAATGCAACCCCGTGGCTGTTTATGCAGATACTGTATGTAAATAATGAATATTCTGTATTGTCAGCTCTCCCTAGGACATAGAAGGCCCTCTTACCCCACCTACATCATATAATAGTGCAGCATGCTGTGCATGTAATCGTTCGTAGTTGGTGTCGGATCTGTCCTTTCAAATGCTCCTCCTTTGTCTCACATGCTTGAGTAGCGTGTTTCTAGGATCACATCATGCCCTTAATTGTATTACTCTTTCTCTGCTCTGCATGACCATTTGTTATTGGCACCTTTATAAGCGTTCACCTGGCTCGAAAGCTTCAGTGGGACCACTTCCTGACCTCGCTTCCTGAGGCTTGACAAGCTCAGAAAGTGGCTACTGGCTGTCTTCAGTGTATTGTGTGGTGTATTGATTTTGTATATGACTGGTTCTGCATAATTCTTAGCTATTTGGGGTAGACTTCCACAAGTAAAGTAGAAAAAACATGCTGCTGCCTAAACCTTTATGGGCATATGCTTGCATGGATAAAATTAAACGTATTAGCGGGTTGCCATCTTGTAATTGTACATTGTGAGTATTTGTTTTAAAGTTCCAGCATTGCGTCAGGTTTAGAAAAAAATTAGTTGGCCATCTTGGAACAGTAGAACAATGAGATGCGATGGACAGTTCCATTCCATGATGGTAGCACAGTTTAGAGGTAGTGGTTGTGAAGGATGTGGTGCACTGCATAGAAAAGCAGTGGCAAGTAGCCTGTAGGCACTTTCTGGGTAGCTGAAGAATACTCTTAATAATCAATACTCGGTTATCAAAGAAAAGTAAAAAGTGGATAAGCAGTGGAATGTGAAAGGAGAAAATGTAACACTAAAGGACTGTCCCTGGTACTGAAGCACTCTTTCAGGTGGCTGTGCCTGTATGATCAGAAAAATGCTGCCACAGGGCATAAAATCAGTGGCATAACTAGGCCGACCTATTGCCTCATGATCTTTTACTGGTTTGGATTCTTGGATGGAAGCACAGGGTAAGTAGCTTCTACAGATCAATTACCTGACGGGATAGGCCTAAAATCCCTATATGTTAACAAATAAACACTCTCTCCCCGCTCTCTCAGGCTAGTGACACTGTAGTTGGGTAGGGTAATGAGATGTAGCCTACTTTTAAATAAACAAAACAACAACAAAAACAGAGAAATTCACTGAAAAAAATCCCAAAGGTCAAAGTGACGTTATCTAGGTGATCTTTTTCAGTTGAAATAAAACCACAACTAATGTTGGAAAAAAAATACAGAAATTCACCACTCAAAATTTGCTAACTACAACTTGCACCCTTGTCGTGCACTGTTTATGACATCTCATATTATATCGCTCACGGTTTGTTAAATGAGATAATTGATGACATCTCAAATGGAATATACCATCACAAACAGACATTTTAACAACTTTTTCTGTTTATTTAAAAGATTCAGGCAGACAGCTAAGCCTGTTGGGCCTTTCAAGAGATTCTAGCAAGAGTTATTATAGTGCAAATCTTCTGTCCCTGGGATTTGACAAAGAGCGTAATCAACACCAGACTCATTGCCTACAAAGGTAATCTTTGATATTTTTTGTTTTAAAACCATGCACAAACAATCCGCCCTTAAAGGCATATTTGCTTTATCTGGTGTTTTGTATAAATCAGGCCTACTGCGCTTATCACTTTTTTTTAAAATTTATTTTTTATACTAAACAGATCAGACATGCAGCATCCTGAGATAACCTTACTAGAATGATCATAGTTTATATCTTCTTTTCCCCATGGTTTGTCAAATCCTTGCCTTTGCGATAATCTCGGCGATGCCAGGTTACAAAATACTCCCCCCATAAGCTTTAGCATAGTGTAATAACCCACCCTTAATGAAATCTTCTACTCCCAAGAGTATGTCAGAGCGGGGGAGTAATCTAAAACCCTTGGGTACTAAGGGATTCTATGAGATTTTATGTAACAAAATACCAGCCAACAGCCTTTGATCCACTGTGATGACCTTATGGCTTTAACACATTTTCACAATAAATAAAACAGATCTGCTACCTTTTGCCATATGTTTTCGCAATAAACGGATCAGAATTATGGTATCCGATATAACTTCACCCAGTGAAACAATCAGGCCTGTGTCCTTTATCATTGGCTTGTCATCATAGCCAACTCAGGCCTACTTTATTGAGCACAATCTTTCCCATAATATATACATCATTATAGTTGGCAAAGTAAACTACATTCTCTCCTAAGAAGACCTAGCAAGGATTATCAAAGAGCAAACTTTCTGTTCCAATTTGTCATAGAGGCTAACAAACTACAAAGCCCTTGCCTTCTATGGTAGTCCGTAAGCTTACATCTAGTGAAATAATTTCTGTAGTCTTTGACTCAGAGTAGTAACAATCTACCTTTAAATTCTTATTGTGATGTTCTTTCACAATAAATTTGTTGGGCCTACCGCCTTTATTGTATCTTTTCATGGTAAATCAATCAGGCTTATAACCTTGCTCATTGTGTTGTCACCGTAACAAATTCAGTTCTGCTATGCTGAAATGCGCACCCCCTGTGTATGTAGTCATAGCCCTGTGCCTTAAATCGCAACTCAAACTTGCATGCTGTATGTCTGTTGTTGATGAGGGCTGGCTTCCACCTCTAAAAGCAGCACTTTTGCATGGGTTAAAGGCAAGAAAATCTATGTATAGATGTGATCGGAATGCTCAGTCCCCCTCATAATTGGCGAGGCCCTACATAGGTGCAGCTAATGAATAGGATGACTGGACCTGGGAAGGGCAGTGGCTCTGACTGTCATTGCTGCTTGTACAGGTCGGTGCTCTTTCCACTGCCAGCCTGCTTACCTGTACCCAGTAGTTCTCTCTTCTTTCTGATTTCGTGCTCTGAAATATAGGACAGCAGGCTGCTTGAGAGAAAGGCAGAGACTGTATGACTGTCTTTTAGTATGTGGCAGCCTGTGTGTGTGGTGCACTACTGAGTGTGTATGCAGACTTGCCTAAGGTAGGGAGCGCACACATGGTATCTGGGCAGCATTCTGGTAGCATCACTTGTTGTTGTAACCGTCTGTGCTTTGTGATAGCCAACCCGGTCATAATGAACGCCTCTGCTCGTTAGGGGAAAATCCTACCTGTGATATTATGACCATGTGGAAATTATAATGAACACTCCTTACCTAAATATGGCCATGACATATTGCAGACATCATTGCCTTTGTATTTGTCATGGCAGGTAGGATAACAGCCATCCCTGGCATAATTGTGGTAATGTTAACCATCTGGGGAACAGTGGTGTTTATTTTGTCCATAATGGCGACCAGTGCTTGAGTTGGCCTTCCTAGACCTACTGTTTGCCTCAATGGCATAATGGTGCCCATATAAGACATAGTGATGTCTATCTTTACCAAATTGCTGTGCCAGATATAAAAATGAAAACCCCTTGACATATAGTGGGCATGCTTGTCTTCTCTTGAACACACATAGCAAAGGAGGATACAGTTAAAATATGGGGATTTGACTGGCTCGTGATGGGTAGTCTTGGTACGTGATGGTGATACATGGGCATGAAGCAAAATCTGCCTTCTTTGGTGTGTGTATATCTGACATTATTACATGGGTATATTTTGCGTAAAGAAGCAGATGGGTGAGACCAGATTTGTAGTTATATAAAACAAATCTGGTATTTGTGGAAATGGTTATTTACAGACAATGACAACTTTTGTTTGGTTGATTTGGGTATTGCACCTGAAAAAAAGCTGTTTAGGAACAGGTTCTCTATTTAGCAAGCTGACTTTAAAAGAAAAACATTTGTTTTGCAAAATCTTAAACCAATCCGAGAAGAAAAATATTTATATTTTCAGAAAATAGGCCAATGTTGGGGGCGGGGAGGGGACAGTTGTACATAGTGAGCTTGATGCCCTTTTTGTTGATGTCCTTTCCACTGTGCCAGAACATACTCTTGCTGTGGCTGCTGTTTCGTAAAGTATATAAAATGCATCTCTACTGACCTAGCTTTATATGACCATTTATTATCATGTCGCTGTCTTTCTTCCTGAACCTGTAAGATTGGTATCCCGTAATAAATGTGTGTGATGTTTAACGTTTACCTCCTCTATAACCGGAGTGGTAGTTCTAGTGTCTAAGCCTCTGAGTTCAGTCTGACCTGAGAATAGTGATATTGACTTTTTATTGACGTTTTTGCATCTGAGTAACATTTCAATTTTCCATCCGACCCCTTTCAAGTTGATTCACAGGAAATAACTGAGTATTGACGTAGAAGAGGCAGAATGGGAAAAAGGAAGTGGATTGGAGAAGCGAAGATGGGTCCCTTAAACATATTGAAAACAATAACTGGAGGTCGTCGGATTGCACACTCCAAATTTTACAACTGTCCTTAACTGCTTCACTGCAGTGGACAAATATTACATCTGCTTCAGTGTTAGCGATGCAGTGCTTGTGAATTGTTTGTCAACCCCAGTGCTCCTCAAAATCTTTCACAGTTTACACTAGAATAATTTTCTATTTTAAAAAGTCCAGGCGTGAGGGGAAAAGCTTTGCTCGCATTCCTGAGTTTTTTTTTTTTAATGTATTTATTTTGGTGTGACTCGCATTTCATTGACTTCATAGTAAAGCTCCCCCCCTTCCGTTATTATTATTCGGACTCTGCTTTAACTTTGATCACTGTTCAGGGTCACAACTCTTGCCTCTCCACGCACTTGTGTGTAGAGGAGAGGTATAGCTTAAAAAGGACAACATCATGTTTCCTGTGGTACTTCTCCGAAGTGGATCCCTGCTTGGATCACTAAAGGACCACTATTCCCAAGCTGGGATCCTCCCCACCAGACACCTTTGGGAGGGAAAGGGCACTAGGTATGGGCAAGTGCCCCCTCCATAGGTTTTACTATTTGAACAGTCTTTCTGTCTCTGTGGGGAGATTGGGTGAAGTTACCCCTCAGTGCCTACTACCCCCTCTCCCCCAGCTGCCACCACAAAGTGGCGCAAAAAGTGCTAGATGCCATCTCAAAAAGCCCCCAACAGTCTTTCTGCCCCCGAGAGGCTTATTGGTGTGCCCCCGTATTTGTCCCTGCCCATTGGTGGATGGAAGCAGAAATCCTACTAACTATGAGGGAGTTAGGGGAAAAAAATGTGAGGCCGCACACTCTGGCAATGGGCAGTGCCTCAACCCAAAAAGGCACCAACAGGTATTCTGTTTCCTAAGGCAGATTTAAAGGAGTTACCCACCAAAATGATTCCCAGCCCCTGGGTCGACAAGCCCACTGGACACAGGGAAAAGGTCAAAGAAAAAAAAGAAGGGGTTTGGGAACCCCACCTGAACATTGGGCATGCACCCCCTAATCAGCACCAACTGGCTTTCTGGACCCCTTCTGGAGCTTACCCTCTGTAAGGCCCAGGGATGGGAAAGGGGGGGGGGATGCGCAAATGCCTACAAGACACCAGAGAGGGGGTAGGAGAAGAGCAGGTGGCCTGCCCGGGCATCGGGCTGTGCTGACCTAATTGTTTTTCTGGCACAACAGCACCCAACCATCGTATCCCCTGCCAGGGGGGAAACATTGGAGGATTTGCTTCCAGTCTGCCCTGAAAGATGGCAGGAATATTTTAAAAAACAAAATAAATAATGGGATGGCGGGCAGCCTGTCCTGATATCAGTTCACACCCTCACTCTTCAAGCCCCACACTCCAGAACCCTCTCCCCCTCCTCCCGTCAGGTCCTGGAACTTCTTCTTCATCCACAGGAGGCAATGTGGGTTCTTTTGCTTATCTTTTTGACACACGACCGACATAGATAGGGTAGATCCCAATGTCCTCTCTGCTGCGATGGTAAATGGCTACAGGGAACCCTACTAAACAGACATTCCTGAAAGCTACACACCCAGCGGAGTTCTGGATGGTGTGACAGGCATGAATCCCACTATTTCTTACCCAGAATGACCTGAAAACTACAACCTTTGGCTAAAACCACAGATTTTCCTCACATTTCTGTGAGGTAAAGTTTGTTGATATCTATGAGGATCCACAAAATTCTACCATCCAGCGTTCCCACACTAATCCTGATGAAAACTTTACCAAGCCTGTGTGGCTGGGCCTAGCACTGTGCAGCAGGAGCGGATCAAACCAGGGACAACCATGGTTTCCTGTTTGATCAGCTCTCGTTGCAGACTCTAGGGCTAGGCCAAGCCAAGCACTGGTCTAAAAACTGCGCTACGGACTTAGCCAAAAAGTTTTTTTCTAATACTGAAAATTGTATTTCTCTGCACTGCGTTTTGATGCCTTTCCTGTTTCGGGTGATGGGAATAACCAATCAAAATGGGTACAGTTTTTATTCAGAGAACTGTGGAAACTCAGTAGTTACGCGTTTGTTATTAAAAGAATTTCTTGCCATCTAAATGTGTCCTTAGATGTGCATCTAAGGACTCATTTTACGAAATGCTTTCTGATTCATATGATAGTATGAGTCACCCCAAATTCAAAGTTGTACAAACCGCCACTTTTCCTAAACTTGGTATCAATAGCACCTTAGATTTCACCATGGTCGGTACACAATGAAAAATCATAGTTACCTTTTCCTGCCACCAGAAGTGTGTAACAGATGTAATTATGTATTGCTTTCAAGGCACAGAAAACACAGATTAAGACTGTTTCATCTAATTGTATTTGTTCCTATTTTTCTAATATTTTTATTTCAGTGGTTAGGTTCTTTGGGAGAACCATGAGAAGTACACAAATTACCCTTTGCTCAATTTGGAATGTGGTCTAGTTTTCAGAAGTGTATGGCTTTAGCCAAGTTTACGGCCAGGTTTCGTATCAGTTTCCACCACAAACTTTGCAGGTATGTTTAAACCACCAAAAATAGGAAACCTGCAAAAACTGTGGTAACATTTTTTTTGTACAACTCTCCTTGTCCTAAAAGCTGGTAAGATGGTCATTTTAGCACAGCGAACCCTTGTTGATGCAATTTGTAGAAAGATGTTTGCACACTTTTGCACAGCACCCGCCCCTCGTTATTTTTTCTGCCTGAGACGTTGCTATACTTTGGCTGTTTCCTCTGTTCTCTTGAGGGGAACCCACAAGTTTGGGTACCGTTACAATGTGCAGTATGGATGGGAGTGAGAAAGGCCACAAATATTGCCTAGAGGATACTTTTTGTGTAAAAAACAAATCAACTATATAGGGTTAAGTATGAAGTTTACAACATCAAAAAAAGGCTCCGCATTGAGTCAGGAAAACCCTCAGCAGTTAAGGGGTTAAAAACAGTAACTGCCACGGAGATTTTTAGAGAAATGTTTTGAAAACCACCACTTTTCTACTATATTATTAATAGTTTTTCAGTGGAGCTCTCTGCTTGAGGCCTCATTAAATTATATGGAAATTCCATCTGTAGGTGTGTGCCCTGTAAAAGCAGTCACCAGCTAGCTAATTCATATGAAAATGTAACTGAACAAACGGACTTTTGTTCATTTCTTTTACCAGTTTTTTTGAGGCAGTGGGGAACCACCTTTGAGAAAAGCTAGGCTGTCTAGGAGATATTCCCAAACATTATTTACATCCAACTGGCTGCAAAGTTCAGCAGTTGTCACAGTAGTCCACCAAGGTACCCATGAAGTCCTTCATGACGAACTCCCATCCCCAAGGAGTACGAAACTGCCAAATCTACTTCTAGCCATGAAATTCCTTGATTGCTGCTTCCCAACAAGATAGATCTCGAATAAATGTAAACTGACAAACCAAACAAACAGTTGGTGACCATGAGAATGTAGTGAAACCCCACTATAATTTGCCATGGCCCCTACAAGCGCGTACAACAGAGAAACAATTACTAGAGAAACCATTACTATAATTAAGGCCTCATAAACCCCTGAGGGGTTAAAGGGCTAGAAAATTTGCATGCAGACTAATCCAGGAGACACTTTAGGCCTCAAACTGTGTGGAATGCGCTGTGTAAATACCAAAGCAATGGACTACAATGCAATCCATTATACAGTTTGTTTTTAATAAGCAAAAGCCGTTTTACGATCATTCTTTACCGTATCCAAAACTGTGATGCAAACTATAAATGTAACAGTAGTAAATATCAGATAAAGATCAGATACCACCAGGGCTTTCAGTCTACTACTCAAGAGCAAGAGGTAGCAGACATTTTCTCACCACTTCATTAGTGAAAATCCTGATTGAAAAGAATGTGTGCTTGGTGTGGGACCACCTCCCACTGATGCTAGCTACATAGCGAAGGCAAGAAATGGGAGTATTTAAAGGCCCCGGTGATGGTCTGATTAACCTGAAATTAAAATGAGTTCATTATGGCCTTCTTGAAATGGATCATACCTTACAACAAAAAAATGAGCAAGACATATATCCTATCCCAGAGTGTAGTGTATATACACTTGATGACTTTCAATATTTTTGTATTCTTGCTGGCATTACCAACACATCCTCAAGAGTCCATGATGAAAGGTTAAAAGTTACTTTGATGCATGCCATTGTCGTAGGAATTTCATAATTAAATTTTATTGTAATCACTTTTATGTATTTTTCTTACTACCTATGATGAGGCATTGGAGCGCTTGACAGAATGTTTTACGCTGGGCAGCACTCTGCTCCAGAATGCAAGGGTAGTGGTTAGTCCAGTTTCTATTGGTTATCGGGATTAGTTGGTGCTGTTCAGTTAACCATTCTATTATCCAGGGAAACAAGAAGTTGGGTTGTGGGAGTAATCTTTGTGGAAGTAATCGTCACCTGGGTACAAAAAAAAGTAATTGAAGAGGAGTGGGGTAGAGATTTAATTTAAATTGAAGGCACAGGTATTTAGTAATAACCTTCGGTGTTTAAGATATTCCATTTTCTTTCAGTATCACTTGAGATGTATGGCTCCAATTATAAAAAAAATATATATATATATATATATATCTCCACACTGATGAATGTATGCTTCCCTGGTAATTCTTTTTTTGAGAAGAATTGGGAACTTGTTGGCAGTTGTGCCAGTTGGTGTGTTAACCTTGGCGATGGCTCATTTTCAAACAATTATTTTGTAAATAAAACCTTCCAGCTGAGCTTATTTGAAACAATGCTTGAGTCTTGGGAAGTGTTGGGGTCCATTTTGTAAAAGTGTTCAAGGTTAGGCCAAGGATCCTTTGTCAGTACTAGCTCTTGATTTTCATGTAAACCTATTGATCTGTCTCCCAGTTTATCCTCCTCCCAATGTGCTTGATGGTGACTCGGGAGGTCGTTTTGTTAATGTGAACCATAGCTGTGTGTGTGTGTGTGTGTGTTTTTTTTTTTTTCCATTTCATAGCTCAATAAAAATATGTACGGATCTGGTTCCTACTTAGTAAATTTCTAAAGACGTTGTTCTTACTGTATGCTGCTCCAGAAATCATTTCCCTAATGGTGGATTTACGTTTATTATTCCACTAATCTTGGTTCTGTAGATGGATTTGGGCGTTGGGATACTGCCAGAACCAGTCTCTTCACATGTAGCTATTTTGTTTTGAAGAAATGTGAAAATTTGTCAGTTTCTAAATTGCTTGTTGTATTAACTTTGCATTATTGCTTTTCCTTCCGATGTAGGATGTTTAAAGAACATTAGCAGAGGCTTTTGCCAATCTCATGATAAAATGCTCAACTCTGCGCCTGCTGTTTCGAACACTATTTTTACAAATGAAGACTGACTTTTCACCTTTTGGTATGTTGCATCTTATTGGTTATTTACTAATATAGATGTTATCAATCCCTCCTTGAACTTCTCACTGCTTTAACGTTAGTTTTCTGCATGTATTACATTGAAAGAGTCCTTTAGTTCTCCCATTTAACCATAATGTTTATTAATATAAGTTTTGCCTTTTGTCTGTTACGCAATTTCTTGTACATACGTTTTAGTTTCTTTGAGATTGCCAACGTGGTAGTTATTCTTTGGAGTACCTTTTTAGGTCTCTTGCAGACAGGTTTTAGCTGTCCATCATCAAAACACCTCTTGTTGACCATACCAGATATTTGTAGTGGGCTTTGTGTCAACCGATTGCTTTCTATTTGCTTGCTTCTTATGTGATGGCTTTTCTTCCACTTCTTATTTGTTGTTTTGCGGGAACAACCTTCTTTACCATTATTTTGATTGGATGCCTTTTATCCTCCCACTGCTCAGTTGGGGAACATCTTTCTCATTCAGGGCTCTATGAGAGTGCAAGTGTTTTCTTTCTCTCTCCCTTATGTACTTCTCCACCCCCTCAAATACCCTCCCTTGTACTCCGAGCGGTACCGTACTTTCCTCCAGGGTTGTCTGTAAAAGTAGACAGTAGGCATATTTATTTGGACGAAGAGCCGACTTTAAGGATTTTTTACGTTTTATCTCCACCATTTAACATCCTGCGTGAATGAGCAGACCTTAGCACACAAAGGCTTTTTTGGTGCTGGGAGAAGCTGGCTGTTGCACTTTAGCAGTTTGTGCTGAAGGCAAAACTTAGTATGACTGAAAAGGAGACGGCTCTTCCTCGGCGGCCAATCAATCTCCTCCTTGGTATACCGCCACTGCAGCAGACCATCAAACGACTGAGCATTTGTTTCATCACGGAGTCATGTTGAAAGTAAATTTGACCTAGACTGGCATTTTCCTTTAAATGTAGACTCTTTCTTATACTTTCTCGATTCTGTTCTGTTTCCTGAGCGAAACGTATTTGAAAAATAAATTCTCTGGCACCGATTTGCCTAGCATTCCTGGAATGGCGTCCATAATAAGTAGTAACTGAGCCAAGCACTACAGTTTTCATCTGAAAATTCTCTACTATGTATGCAATTAATACTCTGCTCAACTTCTACGCCTCCCCTACCTTTTGATGCTTATCGGAATGGCTATCCGAATACTTACCTTGTTCAGAAAATCTATCTTGTTTCTTAGCCATCGTTTCCATTTATGGAGTGCTGGCAGTGCTATATACTTCCCTTCTAGGAATGACACTTGTGATCTCATCTTTGCTTTAGCTGGGGGGTGTCACCTGTGCTCTGGAAAGATGCAGAACACACAGCTATTACTGGTTTGGCCTAGGGCGAATAGCTTGCAAACATCCTCAATTCACGTGGGCAGAGTAGGGGGTGCAGAATGTTCCCGTTAGAAAAAAACAATCTTTTCAATATTTGTTGCTGAGAAAGATAGTTACTTACATTTGTGTTTATGTAGTGGTAACAAGTCAATTTTGGCTGTCAAACATTTTTTGCTCTGAAGTATCCAGTGGAGAAAGTGGAGGACTGTGGATGTGTGGGGTGTTAGCTGTTAAGACTATAGCACGAAGGAACATGTTTAACAGCTATTGGTTAACCCAGTAGGTCTCGCCTTTGGGACCTGTTGGCTTTGCCGGTTGTCTTTAGCTTTGCTGTACAGCATTCATCATGCTGTGCAGCAGGGCTTAAATGAAAACCCAACACCAACAAAAAAACAAGCATTTGCAATGCAATGGGTCTCGTGTTTGCTCGAGGTAGAGCTATTAGCGTTCTAAATTCCTAACTGGACCTTTTTATTGCCACACAAACTGAAAATAAAAAGTAAAACAGTTGACATAAGCGAGCCGATTCAGAGCGCCGCTGTGAGCGCCAAGAGAGAGACAAAAGGAAAAAGAAGTTCGCTCACAGTCAAAGTTATCATCAAAAGTGCAATTATACGTGTAACAGGATCTATGGCCAAGGCAGTAACAAATTTGCCCTAAGGAGGGACAAACGTAAAGCAGTTACCAACTAAAACAAAGGATTTTTAAAGGCAAGCCCACGAACGAGTGATGGTGATGGGTGTGTGGTGGGCGTGGTTAAAAGCCCGGATACATACCAACATGATGGAAAACAGTGCTTGCACACTGCTATGCTCGACTTAAAAACTAGGACCAGGCCGCGTGCGTCATTTTGTAGACATGCACTCCACTCATGCTCCAGACTACAAAATGACAAAGGTGTTTTTTTTTCTGTTTAGTTACTGGTCTGGATGGTAGCAAAAAAGAAAGTGTTGCAGCGTTTCCCTACCTCCTTTCAAGCGGGTGAGAGAAAACACAGGTTGAAGAGCCAGAAGTAAGACAGGGTGCTGGTGAGGGAAGGGAAAGCAGCGGGTGAAAGAAACGTGAAACCGGGTATGAAGCACACAGGTGAGCAGGCAACAGGGCAATACATGGGTGGGAGCTAAAGAGTAATGTGGAGCTGGCAGGGAAGAAGCTCACGAGCGAGAAAGCAATGGGTAGTGTGAGAGCATGTGCAACATGGGGGGGGGGGGCTCAGAGAATCACGTGTTTGACAGATGGCAACACAGAGTACATGAGGAGAGAAGTAATTGAGGGAGACGGCTAAAAACAAATGCACTCTCCGAGTACTTAACCGAAAGGAA
The DNA here is from genome assembly GCF_031143425.1 of Pleurodeles waltl. Taxonomy (NCBI): domain Eukaryota; kingdom Metazoa; phylum Chordata; class Amphibia; order Caudata; family Salamandridae; genus Pleurodeles; species Pleurodeles waltl. The sequence goes on from NC_090446.1 coordinate 124,708,110, forward strand.
AAGCTGGGATAACTAGTAAGATGCAAGCCAATGAGTGAGAGGAAAGGCAACTATTGGTAAACTGTGGTGGGCTCCAAGCACCTGTGTGTTCTTGATAAGCCCACAATATGTATTGCATCAGACTGAGAGCTGTGGGCTGCAACGATTGGTAGATGGAATTAAAGATGCAAGTTGGTAGAAAAAAACAAGGCAGCATCATATTTTTTCAAGGGTTCTTGTTGGTTATAAAGATTAAACAATAATTTCTATTGGCTGACTAGTGGAATTAACTTTCTTATGTACATGCCCAAAATGAATAACCTAGAAATAGCAATTTCTCAAGCACTCTAGACATTCCCTGCCACTCCGAAACCAACCTTCGGGTACCATTCTTGCCACACGTTCACAGGCCATTACCACCTTTCTGCTGCATTGCTGCATCTATATTCCATGCGCCTGAGAGATGAGATGACTGTATGGTGTGGACTCTTCTGGTTATTTCACTGATGTTTGCCTCTGAGCAAACTGGGTCTCTTTTGTGTCAGCCCTTTGTGTATTAGGTTTACTTTTTCTATAAAGCAAGGGTATTGTCCCAGTGGTAGTAGATCGCTGCAAGATGCAAAAGTCTGACCGAGAGATCAGAATGCGTGCTGCAGTAATAATGTAGAGATTAAAGTCTTTAGTGAGGTAGGAGATACTGTGTTAGTTCAAGTGGACTTGGGAAATGCGTGTGTTTGGTTTTTTTGTTTGTTTGTTAGTTTTTTTGGAAGAAGAGGCTGAGCAGTCCCCTTTTAACTAGCAAAATGAAAAAACATCGTGTGTAAGAAGTTTCACCCGTTTCGTAAAAGGTGTGTCGAGATTTTTTCAGGTTTGTTCCTTGTGACCTTAAAGTGAAGGAGGAACTGATTATTAGGGAGGTGAGCTGGCTGTGTCACATGAGCAGTGTAATGTGTAATAAAGGTGATCATAAATTGGCTTTTGTGGTATATATTTCTTAAATATGGCAGTATTTCAGTGGTTCTGTGCATTGGAGCCAGAACCATGGCCCAGCTAAGTGTTGTTGTTGGTTTTTTAATTAAAAAAAAAAAAAATTCCCCATGGAATTTCTGTTTTTGTTTTTCTTATATAATACAGTTCACTACCAAGCCCTACCTCACACGGCCTGTGGCCAGGACCTGTACTCATCCTGCCATTGTGGCCCACCCTCACTGTACAAGGCCTTTGACAGTGTGCAGCAGGAGTTGGTGGCAAAACCTTGCCTGCAGCCATGCCTAACACCCAACCCCCTACTAGCAGCCATTCCCTCTTTATGTGAAATAGGCAGTGAGCAGGGGGTTGTTTTCAGTGTTTGAACTGCAACTAGGCCCTGCACCCAACCAGCTGCAGGCAGTCAAACAAGATGTCCATGTCTAAGCTCCCGGGAGACTGGGGGGGTGGGGGAGATGGGTTTGCAGGCCATGACCTGCAGCCAGCCCGTCCACCCTCAGTAATGCTGCCACTCAACCCCCATTGGGTACGACCTTGTGAATGAGAAGTGATTCACATTTTTAGGGCCGAGCGTGCAAGCGCTCTGGGCTGTTGTAATTTCTTTGTGGGCTTTTAACCATGCCCACTCTTGCTATTCATTCTTTGGTGTGCTTGTTTTAAATGCTTCATTTTTATTGGAGTATTTTGTGAAATGTCCATCCTTTGTGTGCTGAGTTCTCTCCAAGGCTGCTTCACTAAGTGACCTTTTTTGTTGGCCATCACACTACAACTCCCTTCCCCCATTACAGCGTGTGATGGCCCCTCCTCTGGTTTCAGTTTGCCTTTCATCCCAGCCACAATCCTTTCTATACATTCACGCAGGGAGCCAAAAAGTATTGCGCTCACGCTCATGGCTGCTGTGGCACTTTGAATTGACTTGCTTATGTCAAATGTTTTACTTTTCATTTTCAATTTATGTGGCAAGTAAAGTCCAGTTAGAAATTTACAGTGCTAATAGCTTTAAGTCGAGCAAACGCGAGACCTATTGCCTTGCAAATGCTTGTTACCATGGCGAAAACAATCCACAGAGCCCTTTGCCAGCTAGTCACGTTTGTTAATATCACATGGATTTGGCAAGAGTCACGATTAATAACACAAGAAATATACGTTATTAACCTTTTCAATCCCATTCAGTACCATTTTATATGCTTGTAGCTCATAATCTACTGAACTGATTCAGGAAAAAAACAACAAATCCATGCTTTCTGACTAATGTTTTACATTCATGTTCATGTTTGTTTTTTTCCCTCTGCACACAGGTTGCATACCAGGCCTTCGCTCAAACTTCAAGCAGAGCCCAGAACCAGTGAAGCTGGTTCTGGGCTCTGCTTGTAAGCTGACCTTGGCCAGCCAGCTCTTTCGTGTAGAAACAACTTTCCAGTGGCTTGTAAGAGTCATCAAAATAGGCACCCATCATAGCTGCATCTGACATCCTCACAATCGAGCTGCTACTCAATGCTGTCTTTCTCCTGATGTTTAAAGTCCATTTTCTATATTATGTATTTGAGAGATTTCTGGAAGTGTTTGGATTTCAATGGCACCATGTAAAGACCTAGTTTGCTGTGCTGGATGAGAAGTTGATTATTAGTTGGGGTGTTTCAGTAATAATTTCATTACCCTGAGTCAGTTCCAGTTAGGGTTCTCTAAATCAAACTTTAGCTCGGTCTTGGTTAGCTGTGGCACAAAACAGTCAGGCTTAACTCAAATGATAACAAGTGTAAAGGATTTATCAGTACCAAAATAACTGATAAGTAAAATGACCATTAGAAATCCCACTCAATATATAAAAATAATATATATTGTTTTATTTAAGTAGTCGGCAAAATGACAATAACCAGATGAAGAGAACCGGCATTAAGATTTTGCAAAATCTTAATTACTGCTTTTCATTCTAAACATTTTCAAAAGTTTCCAAATGTTTTGTAAATCACTGCTTTTCACTCTTAGCAGTAGTCCATAATCCTTGAGCGCAAGGCTTATGGGCAAGGTCAAAATTTTAGGCTGACTGTGATGGAAGCCTGGGTTAGATGTGTGTACCAGGCTGTTCCAGGTCAAGCTTTTACCTTGGCACTCAGAAGCATTTCTGATTCTTTTTCTTGTTGATGGTGAGGTCCTCTGCAGCTTGAAGCCAGTGCTGGGCACAACGTCTGCTGACAGGCAGAGTTTAGCGGTCCAGTGATGTCTTGCTACTCAATGGAGTTTGAGGCTACCCTTGAACTTGTTCTGTGCCTAAAATCCATTATCTTTTGCCTTAGGCTTGCAATTTGATGTTCTTTGGGAGAAAGAATACACTCTAGCCCAACCCAAGGATT